>NC_135736.1:19360454-19966590 GCF_041903045.1 Epinephelus lanceolatus
TGGTCAGGGGCAGCCCTGCTCCCACCCCTTAAATTGCCTACTTGATGTACTTTGTCCTCAGTAATGAATATTTAAGTGACAAATTGGGATGGCAGATGTCCATTTTTTTCAGTCTTCCTGGCAGGAACATCACCTAACAACTTGCCAACGTAATGAACAGGATGAAAAAAATATTTGTAACACCTTTAACAAAGAAATTGAAATAAAACATTCATACCAGCTCAGTGTAAACAGATACCTACTGAAATCACATGAACTCTGATAATAAACAGATGTGCAGTTTAAGTATTTTAATTAAAAAAGCAAGAGGATGTTTAATGTACAGTATGTACAAACTGCATTTTGTTTTGCACGTTCATTCTCTAATCCTCATTTATATACAAGAAATAATAGTAGTCTGCTGTGAGATGTAGATTTCCACAAGAACCTGAGCAAACAGTCCAGTATGCAAAATCTACAGTTAAAAACATACGAAAAACCGCCCACAAATTCTGCACAACCATACACACCTCTTCAACAACACCCCTACACACATACACTAAGATCAATCATCAAAGCGAACTGATCGACGTGAATTGACGTCAATGGTGAACTTTTTATTGGACGGTGCAGAGAACCCAAGTCCCGACCCTCTGTTGCTGAAGTCCATTCTGCGCGACTGAGCGCGTTCAAACTCTCCCAGGAGCCCTTGCTGCAACTGCATCTGTGCATCCTTCCCCAGCGCCATATTTGCTTTTCCACTGGTCTCAGCAGCCGGCTGGAAGCCCTTTTTGAAGCCGCCCATCAACCGGAGGAATTTCTGCTGCTGTTCAGAGCTGTCGAACTGGGCTGTGCTCCACTGGCCGAGACCCTGAGGGACACAGATAGTGGAGACAAATATGAGAAATTATATGCATTACAGCAGGGGTGTCGAAACTTTTTTGAATGGGGGCCAGATAAAACAACGTGAAAACACCTGGGGGCCAACTGATTCTCACGTCAAAAGTTGTTTTTTTTTGTTTTTTTTTAAGTGAGATAAATGCAACCATTTTTATCTTTTAATGAACTATTACTACTTGATGCCTGTCTACAATGTAGTGTATGATAGTCCTGTCATTGTGATGTGAAGGGTAAAAATGCCAAGTGATCTTGCTCGATTAACCATTATTGTGTAAAGGACCACATATGGTATGATTAAAATTGGCCCTGGGCCAGACTTTGGACATGCCTGCATTACAGGTATACTTCACACAAAAAAAACATTTGTACATAATACAAGTTATTAATGCAGGGCTACATGGTGTTCATGAAGAAAACTTCTTCCCACAGTGGTCATTTTGTGGGTGAAGTGCTCCTTTATAGAGTTCTCCACTGATTTTACATGGGCTTAGTTTATTTGTCATGAGGAGTACAGCTCAGATGTATAATGTCTTCTGCAGGCCTGGAGGAGTTTTCTAAAGTCTGAGAAAATAACCCCGATGATGTTCTCAGACTTAGGAAAATTTGCCTGAGCTTTATACGCTACAAATGTACAACACAAAGCAAGCGTTACAAACTGGGGAAGTGGAGTATGAAAGATGAGGGCATTTACCTGGGCTGCAGTGGTGTACTGAACACAAGCAAGTGTGAAATAAAAAAAAAATTGCATGTACAATAACGAAAGTTCTACCAGAATTGGGTTTATAAACAAGTCACTGCTAACTGTGTACACCTTTGACACACCCACCAAACAAGGGAAAATGTACTTCATAGCCCACTGCACACCACTTCGAGGAAACAAAATGGCGCATACCGTTTTCAGAATGAACATGCCCCTGGCAGGGTGGGTCGAATGCTGATACTATTGAGTTGAATTAGGGGGAATGTAGGGTCCAGAGTTTTTTTTTAGCTTTACCAACAATTACGACTAAAAATGAGGAAATCCCTGCTGCATCAATTTACCCTTTTCACTCTTCCAAGTCCTTCAATCTTGTTAAAGTATTACACTAAAACAGCCAAAATGAATCTTAATGAAGCTCAGCGTAAGTTCAATCAGGAAGACCTTCTCTGTGCTCACCCTTTCACATTTCTCTCCATCCCACTTTCACTACTCCCTCTAATCAGCTGACTATGGGTGTTCACTCCTCTAGTTATCCAATCACACTTTGCCACGATCTCTCAGCCAATCAGGATGCCATTGTAAAATTTTAAATCTGCTCTCTTCTGCTGATGCCAGCCATCATTTTAAGCATTTCGACTGTGGATTCATCACCCTCCTTAAATCAAACCATCTCTGTGGGGTCTAACCGCCAAAGACTTTCCACATTCTTATTCATACGTTCACATGTTAATAAATATTCTTTTATCAGTAAAACCGAGTCTCTCCTGATTGAAATAGTTTTATTCTATTTACAGAAAGGCACTAACACTGACCGTAGGTTGGGCTGGTTTTTGAGGTTGAGAGGCCTTGTCAATCTCCATTTGTAAAGCCTGTCTTCTTTCCTGTGACAAACCAAAACAGTTCAGTAAGATTAACTGTATTTAACAGATGTACCAAGCTATGAACAGATTTATTTGGGGGAAAAGTTCAATGAAAAGACTACTGTGTCATTAAGAAACAGATCAACATTTTGGGAAATACTTGTATTTCCTTTTTAGCTGAGAGTTACATGAGAAGATTGATACAACTTTCATGTCTGTTCATTAAATATGAAACTACACCCAGGAGACAAGAGCCTGGCTCTTGTCTCCTGGGTGTAGACAAGAGCCAGGAGACAAGAGCCTGGCTCTTGTCTCCAGGCTAGCTGTTTCCCCCTGTTTGCAGTCCTTATGCTAAGCTAAGCTAACTATCTATCTGGTCAAAGTGGCTTCATATTTACGATACAGACATGACAGTGGTATCAGTGCTCTCATTCCCAAGATGTCTGGCATTTATGCACAGCAGGAAACATCACATTGACATAGTGATGGAGTAATAATGAGATCCCTGTTTACCTGGTTGATGGTGACCTCATCAGCATTTCCAGTTTTCTCTGACAGGAAAACCACATCCACATTGGTGAACTCCTAAAACACCATAAAACACAAACCAGGTTCACTCCCGATGTAAAAACTAAAAGACAACATCTGAGCACAGTGCCAGTCGCCTCTGATAATACACACACTCACATGCTCTTCATGGTCTTCCACCTCTTCTTTGATCTTCTTCTTCTTCTTCTTTGCACCAGTTTCAGAACTCTCCACTTGTGTCTCCACCTTAATGGAGCTTTTCTTCTTTTTGCTTTTCTTGCCTGTCGTGTCTCCAGCTGCCGTGACAAAGGTTTCACTGCTCTGCTTCTCGACCTCTTCACATTTGAGTTGTAATGGTTCTTCCTCCTCTCCCTTTGAGTTCCCCTTTTTTCTTTTCTTCTTCTTTGGCTCTGTCTCTTCTGCCTTGCTAACCAGTGCTACTGGTTCTTCCTCCGCCACCTTTGAGATTTCCTTTTTCCTTTTCTTCTTCTCTGGCTCTGTCTTGTCTACTCTACTAATTTCTTCATATTTGAGCACTCCTGGTTCTTCCTTCTCTCCCTTTGAGATTTCCTTTTTCCTTTTCTTCTTCTTTGGCTCCGTCTCTTCTACCTCGCTGACCTCCACAGAGGCTTTTCTAACCTTTTCCTTTTTTCCTTTTTTCTTTTGCTCCATCTTCTCTTCTTCATCAATGATAATTATCTCACTCTTTGTGGATTTCTGTTTCTTCTTGTCGTTTTTCTTCACTTCTTTGCTCTGTTTGTCGTTACCTTTGATCTGAGGCGTTCCTAATTCATTTCCATCTTCTTTCGTATTGGCTTCCTTTTTCTTTTTCACTTTTACCTTTTCAGCCTCACCCTCTGGTGTTTCTAACTTCACTCCATTCTCAGACGCTTTCATTTTAGATTTATTTTTCTTTTTTGTTACATTTATTCCCACCTTAGCATCTGGGGTTTCCCCATCTATTGTTTTCTTTGTCTTCTTTTTTTTAACTTGTTCCTTTAGTTTAGTGCTTACATTTGAAATGTCTTTTCCCTTCTTGGCTGTCTTTGGCAATTTATCCTTTCCATCTTGCTGTTCCTCCTCCTCCTCCTCCTGTTTCTTCATCTTTATCTTTGCTGGTTTAATTTGTACAGATTTAATTTTTACATTTGTCTCCTTCTTATGTTTCTTTTCCTGTTCTTCTTCTTCTTTAACTGAATTCTCACCATTGGCCAGCTGCTTTTTCTTCTTCTTCTTTTTGCTGACATCTTTGTCATTTCCATTCTTCACATCAGAACCGTCGGCATCATTCAGAGATTCAGGGACAATTTTCCTCTTCTTCTTTTTCTTCTTCTCTTCCTTTTCACCTCCTCCATCCAAAGACTCCTCCTCTGTATCTATAACAATTACATCACCTTTTTTACCCTTTCTCTTTACTTTTTTCACCTCTGCTCGGCTCCCGCCATCAACAGGTACGTTTTTCCTGTCAGGCAGTGAGGCTTGTCCTTTTGTATTTTTCTTCTCCTTCTTTACACAATTCTCCTCACTCTTCTCTTCTACCGTCTTCATTTTCATCCCTTCCACTGGCCTCTCCACAGCAACAGACCTCCGGCTTGTCTGGTGAGAGAAATGCAATTACTGAAAGGAAGGACTTTTTGATAATAGGCGCAACTGCAAAACCAGGCTCATAGGCACTATGTGTATGTGCAAGTGTGACTAACTGAGCAATAAACACTAACCAAAGGTGTGGCTAGCTGCCTGGGCTGGGACTGCTGATCAATGTCTCTTTGCAGGGCCAGTCGCTTCGCCTGCAGGGAACAGAGCATAGCTGTGTTTAAATGTTTAGAATGATAAAATGCACCAAAACAATTATTCTTTTATCTATCAGCACACTTGTTTTCATGTGTGTATGCATCAGTTTGCATGTGTCAGCCAATTCAAACTCTGCACATGTGGAACACTGCTGCAGGATTTACTGATTTAATCATTCAGGGTGGACTATTAAAGGTTAATACGTGCTACTTTTGTGTCCCATGATGTATATTTATGCGGTTCTCAGACGTTGCATGTCTACTTACAGTGTTTTTTTAGCACACTGTCACAGTATAACCTATATGCATGCACTGCAAGCAGTGGAATTATCCATGATTGAAACCAATCATGGATAATTCCACTGTTTTGCATGTGTTAACAGGTCCAGGCCCAAATTATTCTGACTCAGTGTTGGATATCTGATGTTGCAAATCAGTACCTGGTCAATGGTAATCTCATTGGGTTTATGTACACACTTTTCAAAGACAAAGATCACGTCCTCATCGGAGTCCGTCTGAAACACAAAATGAACAGTGAGTGCTGCTGGTGCAGATGAACATGCTGTCAGACCAACTGTTTATATGTGAGGTAACACGTCCATGACAAATACACTAGAGTGAAGACACTCTGAGTTAGGGCAAGTAAAAATGTAACAACTCAATAACACGGCAAAATAAACACTTTCTAGGCAGGATAAGATGCCCAAGTGTATTAATAGCACTCTCTGGGTAAAGCATGCTACTTAGCAAGCTAACAGCAGCTAACGTTGAACAGCAGCTAAAAGCTTCAACCGATAAAGATACAAACTATTCAGTCAGCCAGATAATGAAATTATTTTATCATAGCTACACCACGTATTATCAAAACTTAATAAGCTCAGTAGTTTACTTACTTTGTAGGCTTTGATAATTCACGTGGATACCCGTTTACTCTCGTTACCCGGAAGTAATTTCCCCTCTTTCCTGTTAGCTACGAGACAGGCGTCCGTGGTAACGAGCGCGCGCATGTCCGTATGTGAGCACATTCTGGAGTTGTACTGAAGTAATGCTGAAGCTCAACAAGTATTATAGTGATTTTATAATATATATATATATTATTTTGGTTTTCGTTTGTTGTTTTTAACTATTAACACTGTTTTATAATTTATAATGGGTCACTCATACGTGTATATCAGCTGGGAAACACTTGCTAAGATAAAGCTAATGTTTGGTTTTTTTCCTTTTTTTATTGAACCAAATGTATTCACAAAACACATGCAGTGAAGGAGCACAGTTTCAAATATTATTAATAATAATAAGAAGAAAACATATGCAAATAAAAATAAATATAACTACAAATAAATATATTAACTAACTAACTGAAAACAACATAATGAATTGGATGAAATTTTTAAATGAACAACACTTAAACCATGGTTTGAAGGTCCAGTGTGTACGATACATATTATTATTATATTGGCAGAGATGGAATATGATTTAATAAGTATGTTTTCTTTAGTGAACTATCACCTGAATTTAAGAATTGTTCTATTTTCTTTACCTTGGGGTGTCACAATCTACACAGGAAATGGCACCTTGTTCATAGAATCCAACATGTTTCTACATTAGCTCAGAACGGAAAAACCAAACACAGTGCCTTATATATGGGTCATTTGCAGTTTTACACCAGCCACTGTAGTTAGCGGCCCCTCCGAGACGAGCAGCATCGTTAAGACACTGATTTTTTTTTTTATGTTTACTGCCTCTCTGGGTCAGTTTGTTTTGAAGAGGGAAAAACTCCCTTTGTAAAAACCTCCTGAATGTCTGGATCAGAAAAAAAGTGAGCACACAGCAGCAAGTGCTTGTCATAGACAAGCCAAACAATGATGGACAAACACTTATTTGTAATGTGCAACTGCTTTCTTCAGTGTATGTACCAGTTTAAATCACTTGATCTGTTTGTTTTGGAGAAGCAGAGGCAGATAATTCAGCTCCTGCTAAAAACCTTTCTAAACAGGAGGAGATTCAGCTGGCTCTAATCTGCTGTTCTTACCACTAGATGCTACTGAATGCTCCAAAATCTGCTCCTTTAAGTAAGGTGAATTACTGTATAAACCAGCAGCTTCTATCACTTTTACCTGGAGCTTCTTGCAGCAAGAAAGCTGCACTGTTGAGGCATCAGTTGTCAAAGTGTTTTTCAGATGGTCGAATAGCATTTTACACCCTCCTCTTACACCTACAATTTTCTGCTAGATATTTTTGTAACTTTTTAAATCTGATAGTCACAACCAGTTTATGCAGCGATTCCCCAGGTGTGTGGTGATAAGAAAGTAGCAGGGTTTGAACTTCTCTCTCTTAATTTGGACAACCAAACTAGTTTGTGTAAACATGCTCTGCCTTTATATTTTGCCTGAATACTTTGGGAATTAGTCTAAGCCCCAGCCTGGGCCTCACCTTTAGCCTCACAAGTTGAAAGGCCAGTGCCAAGGCCAGTGTCTGTCTGCAGCTTAACGGAAGCCAGCTGCAATTTTGGCTTCTTACTTTACCTTCTGACAGCTAGGTGCATAAGCCTCTATAACAGACGCTGGCACCAGCTTTTACCTGCAACTACCGCCAGTTCCTTCAGCTTCTGGTAGCCAGCCAGTGCAGATCCAGCTTTCTTGGTCTCCTATTTACAGCCATGCACGCACAGCCTTTGCCAGCAAGCAGCAACCACAGCATTCTCATAGAGGTGAGTAGTGTTCATTTTCAAGCTCAGCCTTCACATGCTACTTCGAGATATGATAATAATACCACCCGCCACCTAAGATGTCTGTGCCAGCTACATCCCCATCTTTTGACCACAGCTTCCAGGAGCCAGCTGGTGTTCCTGCTTCTGCCCACTACATCTGACAGCCATCTGCAACCCCAGCATCCGACTTCAGCCCATGACAGCTAGTTGCATCAGCTGTCACCTACAGCCTCTCGGCACCCAGTGTTCTACCTGGAGTCTGAGCCAGCTGCATACCAAACCTCCATTTACAGCCTCTCACAGCCCTACGAATTTGAGATGCAATGACCTGAATATAGCACAGGTTACTTTTAAAACACTCCCACATGCAGTGAGGAATTTTGGAACAGCTGCTCCATAGCTATTTTTGATGGATAGAGCTATGAGGTGAATTGGCTCACGATTCAACACACTGCATGGAGGAGAGACATCGTGCACGTCTCCACTTGGCTCATAAACCAGCCAAACTCCATATACTTGGTATAAATGATGCAGCAATTTTGTTAACGAAAATAACGAAATATGACGTGTAGAAACAATTCCATACTATGTGTGATAAGAGAAATACCAAAAATAATTTTCTAATGTTTTATAGATATGCTTTTAGGAGTTGTGATTACATGGGCATCAGTTTTTAGCGTCCTCTGGAAACCTTGCTTTTCAAAATGTGCTTGTGTTTTATTTACTTGCAGCTTTTTCTATAAGTGACATGTGCTATCGATGTGGTGTTCACTGTGTTGCTGCATCTCTATGAAGTGACCGATGCCTACAGTACAGTGGATCCATTAGGTCCATTAGTGTACCATAAGGACAGGAGACCGAAGAAAGAACAGTTCAATGACCACACAGTACTTAACAGAAAATATGCACCAATGTATTAGCCACTTTGTGCGAATCACATTACAGACATTCATGTTACGCTGCCATTAAACAGTGACAGTGCTATCATCATAAGAGCATCTTAAAAGGAAAATACCATTTTCACATTTGGGTTATTTACATGATTAAAACTCAGTTATATAGCGCTGATACATAAAAATCCTGTGATGGTAATATTTTCACTGTACAATATCTGAGCATACACTTGTACACAAAAGCAAATTATATAGTTGAGTCTCACAGCAAGAGGAAATGGTCCCGGCATGAACATGGTGACTGTTCTTTGAATTGTGTTTTAACTGGATAAAATGTCCTGGAATGAAGCCAGTGTTGCTTGGGAGATGAAAACCGCATCCCTCCAGTCAAGTAGGAAGCTGCCTCAGAGTTCAATTGCCAGCAGCTGCTGACTAGAAATCTGTCTCGCTTTGGAGCCAAACTTTGCTGCGTCACTAATAAAAAACAATATACATGCGTTTGTATCTGTTCCAGGTTAATTCACAGTGATGCATGACTAAATGTTTCTCTATATTCGATGGGAATTTAAAATGTAAAGGGATCTTGATCACAACAATATAATGAGATGTTGCCATACATCTCAAATAAAGTGTATATAATGATTAGGAGCCTTATGAGATCCAAAGTAACTTTTGGGAAACATGAGTGAAAATGCATCAAAACGGACTGAGAACAAAGTCCAACCTCAAGGTCCATTTTGTAGCTGTTCCAGAACTTTCCATTGTACCACATGGTCTTCCTCTGCAGATCAAGTTTCCCCAGTTTTCATGGAATTGTAGATGTTTATATTTTCCGAGCACTTCAGATGAGAATGAACTCAACACTAAAACTGGTATTTCTCCTCTATGTGTATATCAAAATTCTAGAAAACACTCAAAATACAATTAAATTTTGACAAAATACATTACCTTTAAACTGCGCTTTTACATGCATCTCAAATATCACAATGCCCAGACATGATAAAGTGCAAAATCACAACCTCCAACAGTAAACCTTATATACTGCATTATAGGCATTACAGTATTAAATGGCTTTTTATGATATGCTTATTAAAAACTACTCATCCGTGAGCTGTCGACTCATTTAAGCTTCTTCTTTCTGAATCATCAGCCGATCCTCCAGAACTCTGCAGAGGCTTTGTTAAATGCATGACAATTGTCAATTCACGCAGTGAAATGTGCCAAACTGTCCAGTAGCACTGATAATAGGATGGAGATATGGAGAGAAAAACACTATGAGTCCTTTGGGTCTTTCCAGCATGTAACACAGAGGCCAAGCAAGCTATGTGGGTGTATGCAGGTAATTTACATTAACGATCTAAAGCTTTTTTTTTGTCCTTTTTGTTGGGGCTTGATGCCTGACAGAAAAAGAAGGAAAGCGTAGTTTGATGAACTGGCATCAGTAACAGCATCGATTTGGAGCTGCTCACACAAAATGTTTACTTCACTTCATTCATGTCGTCCTTTAAACTTTACTTTGTCGTGGTAATACCACATTGAACACTAGTCTTTGATATTGACTTTATATACGCTATAATAACATTAACCCTCCTTATACATTCCTCGTCAGTGTATATATTTACATATTACAGTTAAGACTATCTGTGCTGACTATCAAAATAATGCACCATAAATACCCTGGCTTTATGACAAAATCTCCTGAACTGTGGAAGCTGCGTCACTTTCTCTTCCCTCTCCTGTGATTTCATGTCCAGTCTGCTGATAAAGAGGCAATCCAGAAAACTTAAGCATAAATACTACAGTGTTAGGATTGGTTCTTAAAATGTAAAATTCATACATGTGTGCAGAAACATAAAACACATTAAACTTTTTTTTAAGCCCCCATCAACTCCATTCTGTGTGATATGTGACGCCTTTAATATCTTCTTCTTTTTCTTAGGCAACGGGAAATTCTACGAGTACACACCAGTGTATCCTCTTCAAGTCTCGTCCCATTTTACCACAACCGTCTTCCAGTGTAGTTAACTGGGGCCGTGGGCATCTACAAGGGAGACACAAACAAGTAGTGAAAAAGTGCAGTACTCCTGTGGTTGGCTGGTTGGCTGGTAAATGAGTTTCTACCATACTTACTGTTCCACCGTTCATGACCAGAGCCATTTCAGTAGGTTGGTAGACGTGACCTCTAAAGGCGATGCCAGGGCGGACACTCCCGTGGCTGCCGTGGTATGTTCCACTTCGGAGAGCTGACCGGGCAAGGAATACACACACCCAGACACACACGTTACAGGTGTTTAACAAATATTAGATCATGATGATTCCAGTTTCAAGAAATGAGAGATGACTGTACAACTAACTGATACAAAGCAGACATGCATGAAACTCAGGGTTGAAGTATAATTTTTTCCAAACACTTGATAGCTCCCTTTACACTCGTAGCAAACCCACAAAGGTGATTTTAATTACTACAGTTGATTAGACCTCTGTCAGTACTGTGTGGGTGTCTACAGACTATGGCTGCCGTTGAATCGTCTTTTTAAGCCCTAACTGAGTAAAATGACCTTGAAATATCTAAGTGGCAGCCATACTAACAGCGTGTTGAATTCTCTAAATGCTAACGAGAGGTGCTTCAATTCCTCCTTCCTTGTATCTTTTACCGTAAGGTACACTGGACTGTCCTTTATGAAAAAAAAGGAGATAATGGTGTCCCACAATGCCTCACGGCAACATTTAAAGCAGTGCATCCTTCGGCTGTTGCTTATTAAGCACCTTGCCAATGAAGTAATATTTTTCACCGTGTTGTCCATATTCTATAGTCTGCATGAAACAACACATAAAGCACACACAGGGCTAAGTATCTAAGATGCACTTTTGGTAGCCCATCTTCAAAGCATTGTAGTTTCACCTCTGCAGACCACATCAATAACATCTACCATCACATATCTACATAGCCTAGTGTCAGTACGAATTCTTCTTAAGAGTTTTCCTTGACCGTGTGACGTTTTTCATCTTTAGTACAAAAGATATTAAAACAATTTGAAGCTAAAAGCCTGTTGATATAAATTAACTACAGCTCCCAATGTGCATTTTGGCAAGAAATATCCAATAACCTAGCTAAAAACGTCGACACTCACTGCTAATGGCATGTAGAAACTCAAGTTAAAAAAAACAAGCTGCAGCTAAGATCAGTTCACTTTATAATTTTTGGCCAGTTTTGGATTAATTCAGAATTCAACTTGAATTTGCAGGTATTGCTATTTGCATTGATTCCTGCCTTTGACTGGCTTTTTCTCCATGGCAGTGGAGACTGACACACATTGGGACAAAACACTTTTCTCAGACAAGAAGTTGAAATAAGTACAACTGGTAGCCATAACATGAACCTACGACTGTATACACCCAGAAGAGTCCCATGTTTCTATGTTAAAGCAGCTGTGCGGAACTTTTCGTTTTCGTTGATTATAGCGCCCCTTTGGTCGAAGCGGTATGACACCCACAGCCTGGTGTCGTAAAATTCTGACTGCAGCCGGCAATTACCGCATGCATTTGTTTTGGAGAGAGAGGATTAACTAACGTCAGGTCAGTCCAAGAAATTAGTGGAAACAGCAAAATTACTCAGTAAATTCTCCTGTCGTGTTTCTGTTCTGATCTAATCTAATCTGTTGTGTATTTTGAGCTACTAAGGCTACCGTAGTAGTGTGAGCCTCAAGTTATTCTGGGTAATGTAGTAACCGTTGTTGTGCTACTGGAAACAATGAGAAGCAGCCGTGTACGTTCGGTGTAAGGAGGAATAAACAGTTAACAAGTTATCTGCTGAGTCGGCATTATTACGTGAAAAGAATACTCCGACATTTTGGGAGTTATGCCCTTTCTCTATCATTTTCATATTGAGACAACAAGATGGATATCTTGGCGCTTGTAGGGGGTCAGTACGTCTTGCGCGGAGGGATACACTGGTGAGCAACAGCTGCAGCTGGCTCTGGGACAGGTACGCTAAGTCACACGGTAAAAGCAAACAAAGGATCTGGATCTGTGTCCGCTACAAGAAACTCTTCAAAATCGCGTTCAAAGTCATCCATTGTAGCTACTATAGTCCGGAGATATCGCTAAGCTAAATAAACAGATGAGTTTTGTTTACAAGCTACGTCTGTGCCTGCTCACCGGACGTACTGACCCCCTATAAGCGCAATGCTAACCGCTGAGACCCTGCCACTGGATGTACAGACACAAAAAAGATATCGATCATGTTGTCTCGATATGAAAATGATAGAGAAAAGGCATAACTCCCAAATCGTCTGAGTATTCTTTTATGTGAAGATACACAGTGAAGACATAACATAATCCTAACACAGCAAAGCTGTTACCTGCAGCCTTTGCTTGCAAAGCTAATGCTACGTTAGGTCAGTCCAAGTAATTAGTGGAAACATGCTAACATGCTAACATGCTAACGTTACACACAAATTAGTAGTAAAGTAAGACCTGTTCATAAATGTTCTGGTGTAGCTCTGAATTTCTTATAAACTGAGGACAACTGCCTGCTGTATATTTGTGTTCATGGTCACAGTCACAGATAATTTTAGATGATGCTCCTTCGTTATCCGCCATGACATCAAAAGTACAACCAAGTCCTCATAGATACATCTCTGGTAAAACTGTTAGGTGTTATGTGTTGAGCAATGCCCGTTGCGTACTGCTTACTCGAAGAACACTGTAAACACGACTCCTTCTTCTGTGGTTTAATCACTGCGGGCGAGCAGAATCACTTCCGCCTCGGGTGCCGTATTCTGGTTTGCTGACTTCCGCTGTGTGTCCAACCCGAGCCAGGCTACGCTAAATAGCCATATAGAGAAAGGCTTTTTTGTCGCTGTTGGGTTCAAATAAATATGCGGATCTTCAAGGGGGGGTGATACGAACTAGGGGCAGTTTTTATTAATGATAAAAAGTTCCGCACAGCTGCTTTAAAGGTCTAGTGTGTAGGGATAGGTGGCATTTAGTGTTGAGTTGCCAGAACTAAAACTTCTCCAGTGTGCCACGTGTGTAAAAGAAGTACAGTGGCTAATGAGAAAATGTGAATGGTCCTATTTAGAGCCAGTGTTTGGTTTGTCCACTCTGGGCTACTGTAGAAACAACATGGCGTTTAATTTCATTATAATGTAATGAAAACATAGTTATAATTAATATATATAATTTCTTCCAATAGATGCCCCCCAAACACACTGGACCCTTTAAATAACACTGATTAGATTGTTGAAAGAACAAATTTAAATGGTAAAACAAAATGGGGAAAAAGACTTCTGGAACCAGCAGCCCATCCAAAGTCGCATCCCTATTCCCAGCTGTACTGTCACGTGACCGTAATTTTCACATTGACTTTGAATTGTCGCATTGTTAGCATAAAGTACAAGCTATGGACATCACATTTTTCATTCCATTTTGGGAATATTTTAGGGCATTATTTAGCAAATACGTTTTACACTCAGAGTTTACACATACGAATAAACTGGCACACAGTAAAAATAGTGCACTATTCAGTGAACAGGAAGTGATTTTGGACACAACTTATGTTGCTTTTGCTGAGCAGCAGCCACTGTGGCCACCATTGGGAATTACAGCATATTGACACATTGAATTTTCTTTTATTTTTCAATATAGGAGTAAAGCAAGACAATTACATGTCTTCCAATGAGGTTCAGTTTGTTAAACCCAGTTCAATATTTACATGCTAATATTGCTAAAACACAGTGTTGCAAAATGATCAGAAAAAAAAAAAAAAATATATATATATATATATATATATATATATATATATATATATATATATATATATATATATATATACTAACATGTTTACTAACATTAGCTAGCATAAATTACTCCAAAACTCACAGTGAGTGTGTTAAATTGAGCACTGGCGTGTTGTACTGCCTATTAATTCAACTTGACTTGTGGAAGACTGTGTTATTTCTTCCTTCAAACATCTCACTTTAAAGGAAAAATCCACTTTTTCTCAACCTGGGTCTTTTTTTCATAGTTCTGGCCATCTATCCATTCCGTTCCGTTCCGTTCCGTTCCTATCCTATCCTATCCTGTCTGTTCCTATCCTATCTGTTCCTATCCTATCGTTCCTATCCATTCCTATTTGTTCCTATTCTATCTGTTCCTATCCGTTCCTATCTGTTCCTATCCTATCCTATCCGATCCGTTCCTATTTGTTCCTATCCTATCCTATCCTATCCATTCCGTTCCGTTCCGTTCTGTTCCATTCCATTCCGTTCCTATCCTATCCTATCCATTCCGTTCCGTTCCGTTCTGTTCCATTCCATTCCGTTCCTATCCTATCCTATCCGTTCCTATCCTATCCTATCTGTTGCTATCCTGTCTGTTCCTATTCCTTCCCATTCTATCTGTTCCTATCCTGTCCTGTCCTATCCTATCCTGTCCTATCCTATCAATATATTTATACGAGCTCTATGTCAAAGATGACAGAGACAAGGATTTTACTGACCACTTTCCTCTCTGTATGACCCTGCTAGTGTGCAAACTGTACTGTTGTCCTGTTCTTTGCAGCACAGCTTTCTTTCTTCTGTCAGGCATAAATTGGCCAACCAGTATCATCAGTCTCCTTCAGTCTGTTTTCTTGCAAGACATTCTCTGACTCCGTCCTGCCGCTGCCTCCACTCTTTGTTTATCCTGGTTCATCTTGGTTTAGCGCTTCATCTGTGCATCTGGCTTCAAATAAATGTGGAGAGCAACCAAAGTGAAATGACTCATACATTTTCCTATAAGCCTGTAGGATAATCAGGCATTTCATGAGGTTTAATTGGATTTTGGATTGCGCACCGTAGCTAAAATTGAGACGGATTTTGCTGTAAACAAAGCTACAGTAATGTGATCGTGTTGCAGTATGAACAGTATATGATTAATGTAAATAGTCCAGTGGATGAAAGTTTATTTATCTAGCATATTTATTAATTGCTATATGTTAAAGGTGCAGTATGTAGTTCTGGAGAAAGAAAGTTGATTGGTTAATCTCATCCCAGGTCGTCATACACTGATGCTTTGGGTTGGTGGTCTGGTCCAACTACCAATTCAAGGTTGTCAGTATTCAACAAGAAGGATCTCCAGCGGGTAGTGAGGGCAGCTGAGCATGTTACTGGATCACCATTGCCCTCACTCACAGACATTTACACTGGCCGACTGGAAAAGAAAGCCAGTGGTAGATCATTCACACCCTGGACATCCTCTGTTTTCTCCTCAGCCCTCTGGGAGAAGATACAGGACAATAAAAACCAAAACAAATAGACTGAGAAACAGCTTCTACCCACAAGCCAAAGACTGACACACACTGAATAGTGATATCTTAAATGTGACGTGTACTGAACTGAGAATTGCACTGAACTGAATTGCACTGAACTGTCTGCACGAGTTGCACTTTTAATCTCTTTTATTGCTATGAATGTATGTATGATGTTTGCTGCTGCAATACTGGAGTCAAACTGTTTTTCAATGTTTTTTTGGAGCAATGACAATAAATTTCTATTCTATTCTATTCGATGACCTGGGAATGAGAGTCAACAGTAAACTATCTTTCTCCAGAACTGCACACTGAACCATTAAATTAATTAATTAACCAAGTTACTTAAATCTAATTTAAATGTTCTAATCCATTCTAGTTCCGTTTCATGCTCCTATGAACTGATGAATATCTAATTCACTGATACAGGCTGTTCACCTCTCAGTCACTATAGACAGACTGAGTATGAATCCATGAGACATGATGTCATTATCACTTTTAGCCTAGGAGCTAAAAGCTCAGTCTGAAGTTGCTCAAGAAAAGCTCTTAAGAGGTAACAATAAGATAAGACACTTTGTGAATTCAGCTCTTGGTTAGTATTGAAATCCATTGTAATTGACATAAATTCAGCTGACCAGAGCCAAATCTATCTCCTTTCAGTCTCAGAAGATAGCTGTGATTGTAATATTGTATTATTTAAGAATGTCATGCTCCATGAAAGTTTTTTACTTTTGTTGTATACTCCTTTTTCATTCTTCGGCATGACATTGAATGCAGAAAACATTAAGTCATTGTCGGTTTTTGGAGAGAAATCAAGGCAACATCCATTTCTGTTGCAAGTTGCCAGGCAACAGTGTTCTCCTGACCTCGTGACTTACCATTAAAACATGCCAAACATTTTATACTCAACCTAAAATGTTGAAAGTACAACCTCATGAGAGCGATTTGACCCAGGCTGAAAAAAATGTTTTTCCTTTGAAACAGATTATTAAGCTTTGTTACACCAACATGCACAGAGACAAACAGAGACACTTTACATAAGCCTACTTGAGCCGTGCTCCTCCATAGAAAAGGACTGGTTCTCAGGGAAGGGTCGGTGAGAGTGTGCTGGAAGGTCATCTCCAAAATGTGGAGGAGGGGACGTGTGACTGGTGTCGAAGAAATCTTGCGTGTTTGTTTGCGGAGGGTTGCGGAGAATCAGGTGTGCCTCTGGAATGGCGTGGAACAGCAGCAGGATCCAGCCCTGAATGACCAGGGCCACTGCCAGTGCAGGCTCATCCAACACCTTTACATCCTTCTTTCCTCCTCCTGACCTGTCCCCTTTCCCCTTTCCCCTCAGTGCCTGGCTGCCATAAAGATAAAACCCTAGCCAGGCCACCCATAGCAATGCTGATGCCAAACTGGAAAGGAAGACCCAGATGGCGTTACACTTCCATCTCCGTTTTTCACTCTCTCCTTCCCTATCTTCGTCATTACCACCTGTTCCCTCTACCCCCAGCTCTCCTCCACACAACACCACCCCCAGAGAGAGCCCCATGGCTATGAGGAGCAGCCCCAGGGTGTAGCTGCATGTCAGAGCAAAGTCTAAAGGCGGATATTCACAGGCCGGGTGACCCTCCCTAACTACAGTCAGCAAGACCCATTCGGCAGAGATGATCCCCTGAACCAAGGCCAAGGCCAGACCCAGCGCTGCCAGGGAGCTGCCCGATGGGCTCGTCTTGCCAGCCACCAGCCTCCTGAGCCTCACACCCTGCACTAGCAAGCTGGAGAAGCAAAGGGCAAAAAGGGGCCCCCAGAACGCCCTGCGGACCACACACAGCGCCTGGTTCTTCCCCACCAGGAAAGCAAGAGAAATACAGAAGAGCCCCAGGAGCGTGCCTAGGAGCAGGAGAAGAGGCCCCATGCCGGAGCGCCTGCCGGGGTCACCAATGGAGCGCAGCTTGACTAGCAGGAGCACAGCGAGGACCAGAGAAGCGAGGCCGCCGCTGCAGGCCACGGCCTCCAGGACCACACCCCAAACTGACTCCAGGTCACACAGCACTCTGTACGGAGGGTCCACATCCACACTGCATCCCCGAGGAGGAGGAGAGGGGTGGGATGAGCCATAGCCAATCAGTGACAGGAGGCAGATGATGATAGGGCTGACGGCCATCTTAGAGACAGACAGACAGAAAATATGTAGTGATGGAGAGAAAGGTACAGAGAGATAAACAAGAGGGAGAAAGATCCAGAGAGGAGGGAGGCAGGAAGGTGAATGTACTGTACATGCTCATACTGCATCTCCATGAGTCACAATATACAGTAAAAAAACAGCAGTCAATATATATTAAGATCCAATAAGACTGTTATATATCAGAGATTAATGTTTTTCTCCCTCACACACAAACACGCACTCATATACTCACAGCACAGAATAGAACTGCTTTTAGCACTGGGCAATGGTTTCCATGGGAACGGGAAACAGCGTGGGCTGACTACATTGCACACTGGGCTTTTGAGAAGTCGAGTTTCTGTACCCAAAAGCACAGAGAAATGCACGAGTATGTGCGTGTGCGCGCGCACACACACACACACACACACGCACAATGTTTGTACTTACTTGTGAGGACCCTCATTGACATAATGCATTTCCCAAGCATTAACTTGAGCTTTATTTAAACCTTTACTCTAATACTGACTTTAATCAATATACAAAAAATGTCCTCACTGTCAAGGGCTGAAACTCAACTTGGTCCTAACAAGGATAGACGTATCACAGCACACACAAATACACACACATATGTACGAAATACCACAGCATTAAACTGGTCTCAAACCTAAATTGTAATAATTACGCACTCACCTCAGATAAATTCTTGACTTGAAATCTTGATTATTGACAGTGAAGGGACATCATTATTTTCCAGTCTGCATCCCTTCAACTAGTTCAAGTATTATTTTATAATCCCAGTTAATGAAATTCTTGAGGCAGCAGAAACAAAAAGGTTTCCATTTTGTCTCCTATGTCGCTCTCTGCGCTGACAGCTCCCACTGCTTTAAAGTACAAAATAACACACTTTGTGAGACCAATAATGTCCTGCTGCTGCAGTGACACGTCCAGCTGCTCCGAGAAGAATCCACAATTATGATGCATGCCTTGATACTTCACACACCCACATTGTCAAATATATCTTCTGTCTCTCTTTCACTCTTCTCTCGCGCTCCCTCTGTCCTCCTCTCTCAATTCATTCTGTCTGCATGTCTGTTTTTCTCTCTCCCTGCTTCACGCTGAATCTGCGGAGGTGTCAACAGAGACGCAATCCCAGCCTTACTTCTGCTCACCCACACATGGGGAGTATGATTTGCTGATGCACCTGTCTAAACAGGAAGAAGATAGGAAATAAGTACAGTACATAAGCACGGTAATTCACAGCCAAGCCAGTATTAGTCACCCGTTTGCACATCTCGGTGTTATTTCCTGCCTACAGGCACCCACGTCTTCCTTATACCACTTATACAATTCTTCCTCATACCCAGAGCTGGAGATTCATCTTCTTGGATCACCAGATTGGACTAAAACAAATGGAGGTCTCTTCAGCAGTAAGATGTCCATTGGCGGTGTGTGTTGCAGTGTGAAGACAGAGGCAGAGGGGCAGATGGTCAATCTAAACACAGGTGAGCCCTGTGGCCACGTGGCTGTCCTAGTAGAGAGTGTTACATAATAGCCTTGAAGACATGACTCAGCCAAGTCTTCCTTTAGAAAGGAGTAATCTCCTCCCGTGGAGATGGGAAACCATGATAGCAACCATTGTACTAGCTAATTAAGTCAGTTTGGATCAGTGTGATGGAGATTGATGTTGACAGCCACGAGTGAGCTCAGTGACATATAGAGGCCAACCACAGGAGAAGCCAAAGCTGGTCTGTGGTACACAAATAAACTCTCAGACTGACAGATGTAAGGAGGAGAGTGCACACCTACATCCTGCTGTGAAAGGAAAGATAGTCAAATCCAGATAGTGATAGGGTTTTGGTTGGTGACAGCAACAGAGTGATGAATGGGATTTACAAAACAGTCCATTATCCTCCGTTCGCCAGGCTAGTTGTCTCTTTCTATTTACAGTCTTTGTGCTAAGCTAAGCTAACAGTTGGCAGTAGGTATTTAGCGTACAAACTCTTGTTGCTCTGTTTTCAGGCTTTAGAAATTTTAGCCTGTGATGGGAGACTTTGGCCAATCACAAGTCAGTTTAGAGAGAGGGCGTTCCTACTGAAAATACAGATGCACATCCCTTCGGTAAAAGCCTGATTCAATGGTGGAGAACCCTGCAGAGCAAGGTGCTGTTTCAGCAGCGGTAACAAATCTGTCCACACTGCAAAGCAACCCAAAAAAACAGGAGACAGACATATCAAAAGGAGAGTCTCAAAGAGTCTGACAATAAAACAAAACACATGTCAAGATCAACAAAGTTTCAGAGACGTAAAGGAAATGCTGCTGATAGTTTAGTCTACTCCTACCTGGAGTCAAAAGCTCACAGCTGTGGCTTCAAGTTCACATTTATGTAACTAACATTAACCAGAGCCTCAAATTCTAGTGTGTCCTACGCCTCACTCCCCACCAAGACCCAGTGCTATTGCTGACCACCAGTCTGCTGCGACACCCAGTGCAGGGAGGTTTGCACTGGCCAAATTTAATCTGCTAGCTGCTGACAAAAGGTTCGTCTTCCACGTTGCTGCCTGCACTCATCCCAGTGAAGCAATCCACAGCAGCGGGGAGTGAGGCGGAGGGACCATGGGGTAACTCACAGGCTAAATCTTGTCTCATTTATAGTGTGTTAAACAGAGAGAGAGAGAGAGAGAGAGAGAGAGAGATGAGCAAGGATGAAGTGAAACAAGATTAAATAAATAGATGTATAGGAAACACTGTTAGTGTATATAGTGCATGCACATGCCTGTGGTCGTCTGGTGGGAGGGGCTTAAGCCAGAGAGGGAAGAGCTGCGGGAGGAGGGTGTATTTCCAGATACTTCCATTTTTTTTAATCTATTGTTTGCCTTTTCCAGATTTCTGCCTACCGAATCTTAAGTCGAGAAACCAAGGGCAGATGAAATGAAAATGAAAACCATCATGAGTTAAAGCCCAAGTCACCATTTTCACCATTTTCTATCAGACAACCCAATATCAGATGGAGGTCAAAAGATCCAAGGTTTTTTATTCGCTCTGGGTCTGAGCCCCCCTTTCGAGTTACCTTAAGAGATAACTGAATGTCTGCTAGCTTCTCACAGACATTACTCTGATATTCCTGTCTCCCTCTGGAATTAATAAAGAAGAACATTAAAGTTAGAAT
The DNA here is from genome assembly GCF_041903045.1 of Epinephelus lanceolatus. Classification (NCBI taxonomy): domain Eukaryota; kingdom Metazoa; phylum Chordata; class Actinopteri; order Perciformes; family Serranidae; genus Epinephelus; species Epinephelus lanceolatus. The sequence goes on from NC_135736.1 coordinate 19,381,424, forward strand.
CTCAAAGATTTTCATTTAAGTACAGGTGAAGTCACTATTTATCGCTGAATGAGTTAACATGATGGTGATTAAACCTGTGGCCCACTGATAAAAGTTGTTGCATTTGCAGTATTACAAACTGGGTGTTGAGGGCAACATTCCCAGGGAAACTCACAGGCAGTGCGTAGTCATTAATAATTCATTCTCATGCACACAGAAACATACACACACACACACAGTGTCTGTGGTAGTCTGACCCACAGGATGCATGCCATTGGCATGGCATGGAATTTTCCTTCCCCTCCACGATCTGCCTGTTACTGTTTTCAAAATCCCCGTCACTACGTGAAACTAGTCTCGAATAGCCAAATCTATCTTCACACTTTATTTTAGCGCTTTTTGAGAGGCAACAACAACCTCCAAGCTAACAACCTACACACTAAAAGATCTTTTAATGTTTTATGGAGTGTTTACACTGCAGGGTATTAGTCACTTTAATGCCAGGGCTCGCCACCCACATGCAAATGTTCCACCAAAACAAGCCCCCCTTGATACTATTTTGCTAAGGTACTGTTGCAGCATCTGGGCTTAGGGCCACCCATCACAATTTTGATTGGTAAAAAGAAATACAGACAACTCGGAGTGTTTTTTCCCTTAGTGTGGAATTATGGTGGGTTCAGCCAGTGCTTTCTCCAACACTGGCACAGTGTGAGATAGGTCTGGCTATGTGAAACTAATGCTGTGGTAACACTTTCATCTCACCAGCTGCAGGGCTCATACATGAGCTGATATAGATAAATTCACCAGCCTGGTTTTAAGCCTTTAAGTCTCAGTCTGCCAACAAACTAACTACAATTACTGCTTATTGCCACAGGTGCCGCCAAAGAGAAAGAAACAGAAACCTTTAAGTTTGTGACCTTATATACGAGTCACTGTCTTCAGAAAGTTTGGGAGACCTCTCGACTCAGCTGGAGTTTGATGTGTGTTTTGTCATTGCGTCCTCTAATGGAGACAAAAGAAGGTAGAGGTTGGAGACAACAGGGACGAGCAGTGTTGACTGACTCAGGACATCAGCCCTAATCTGTGTAATCCAGTGGTTACTATGGTCACAGTCTAATAGGACCTTGTTAAGTATGGCCCATCCCATAATCCCATCCTTATCCCACCTCAGGTCTCTCCTATCAATTGTCATTAAAGACACGTGCTTGTCCAGTCGGTTCATGTCCTTTTGGCATGGTGCAGTGGTCTTTTCACCGCCAGTGGAGACCAAGTATAAAACACTGCACTTCATATTGAACAGGAGCTGCCGAGTGAAAGTGGTAATGTGTGAGACTAGAGACTGCAGCTCAGTCTGTTGGCTCTATCTGCTGTCTGCATGGAGAACTGCAGCAAGCTCCAGTCTGAGGTCTCATTTACGCGGCATCTATCAGTTTTGTCTTCAGTCATGTAGACACTGATGAAACAAACAGCACAGACAGAATCACCATTTTACTTCGGCATGTTCAAATAGATAAATAGTCTAACACTTGGGTTGCAACTTTTTTCCCCCCAACTTCCTGTTCTATTTTTTTCAGAATAAAAGTCTGTTTAATGGGGAGTGACCCAAGCGGCAGCGGGCTGGAATGAAGCCAGAGAAGTGCCAAAATGTGCAGTTCTTCTAATGGCCACTTGAGGCTGGCTCCAAAAGAGAGTCAATCCCCATATACACCCATGTTAAAATGCCCAACTTTACGGTTACAGAGAGGTTACAGTTTTGGACATCGAATGTTCCCATTCATTACAACTGTACGGGGATGAATTTTTATATACTCACCCGTTTACATTTTATTAAGGTTTAAAGTTACACATATTTAAGGGCAGGGCCGTTTTGAGTGACAAGCTGGCTGCAAGGTGCCACCACAGTCTATGATTCACATCTGTCCCTCACTCTTTCACAGCTCCACCCTCTTGTCCAAATATGGTCACTTCTGGCTCCAAAAGTCGTCCAAAATGCCGAATTTGAAGCTTCAAAACAGGAGTCCACAAACAAAAGGGTGCCGTCATGGTAGCTTTGTTCATTATTGTATACAGTCTATGAATTGCCACCACCCCGATGACTCAAAGACATTCTGATCCTGTGGCAAATTTAAAAAGAACACCCTTCTTCCTGGAGTATTCCAGTAAGTCAGACCTGTGAGTGAGCCAGCACGCAAAATACTTGGAATATAGCCATCATCAATGTCATTATTACACCTCTTCCTGCAAAGACATGTCAAAACATCTGATGTGAAAAAAGTTTTCTCTGTGATAATGATCACATCTTTCATCGAAAGTATTATTTTAACTAAGGATTTGGCCTCTTTGCCACATGCTGACATTATTATTTCATTGTCATTCAACTTTAAAGCCTTTTTTTGCTGGCACATCTTTTTGTTATCAAAGCTCACATATGCAGACAGGTATATTTAGGCTTTATTATTTCAAGAAAAATATGTATAACTTTAAAAGTAACACTTTTTTAAAATGTATTGCTTACAAGTATATAACAACTTGAAGTTGTAAAATCAATAAGAAAAAAAACAACCAATTAATGTTAGCTCATGGTCCACAAATTAAGTAATTTTGTTCAAGTTTTAACATTTAGCCTCCAATAAAAACATAATTTTACCTCAACATATCAAAGAGCTGAAATTTCAATAAAAACATTCAACATAGATCAATATAATACCTTCATATAAAAACTTAAGATTAAATGAAAAGTTGAATAATTTGACTTTATTCAGAGTCTTTTAAAAAAATTGAACTCAACTTGAATTTTATGTAAGTGCAATAAGACTCATGGCATATTTACCATCCTACACTGTTGCTTGAATTTAATACTCAGGTTTATTGTAACAGCATCACTCAGGTCAAGAAAGTATAAGATTGTGATCAATTTTTCACCTATTACATATTTTAAATAAATCGATAGGAGAAAAGAAGAAATCACAGCTCTTATGTGATCTTCTACACATATGTACACTACAGAATAACACACCTACAACCTGCATTTTACACCAGTAAGGCCATTATTTACCCTCCTAAATTCTTGCCTATATTTAACACAGAGGTAGATTATATTACATTTTTACATTATTTACAACACAGTTGCACATTGTAATTCAAAAGATAAGAGAAAAGATTAAATCACATCTTTTCTCAATCTTGATGTCCGTTGTGTTTGTATAACAGGGTATGGCTCCTGTCCAGATGTTTATTTAGTCACGGTTGACTCCTGCACCTTTTGTTGCCACTTCAGCTGTGTTGACACTGCAGTGCTGTTTTATATGCGTTTATGAATGTGCAGGACGTTGTTACAGAGGGGGCAGGAATGCTCCACATCCTTGCAGTTATTCACGCAGAAGGGGATACAGCAGCAAAACCAGCACCTGATGGAGTATTGGAATAAAATCACTACAATACTTCATCATTCAAAAATAAGAAATTTTTAGTTGAATTAACTTGAAATGAAGTCAATTCAGCTTAATTTTTCTGTTGGATATTTTCTACTCACAAGAATATTGTTAAGATGCCACAGATCAGCCAGGTGAGCAAACCAATTTTGTGCTCAGTTTTAGTGATTACTGTGTTCTGGCAATAAGGACACAACATCTGTCCAGGAACTTCAGTCGGCATCGGCTGCACCATCACCACCGGGGTCACTGTTAGGGAGACACCAAATACTCTGTAGCACCTACACCTGACATTAACAATCCACACCAACCAGTCACTGGACTCGAAGCTCTCTTACCATGTTCTTCAAATTCAAAGTTATTTTAACTTGTGAGAAACAGTTGGAGAGAGACACTCAAGAGGCTGAGGTTGTTGTGGGCTGTACAGGTAAAGATATGAGGAGACTTGAGCTTGAGTAAGGTTTAAAGAACAGAATGACGATCAAGCTGCCAGAAAGCTCTTACCACATGGACTAAAATGACAGGAAAAATTCTTGAAAAGCTTCTTTACACTAAAACATGCAGATAACATGATAAAGTTGAAGGTCCCTGATTTCTTACCAGGCTGGAAGACTCCCGTGTTGTAGACCTCCTGCGGTGCTGGCATTCCCGGAAGAGGTCCTTGATATTTTTCCATGCTAAATCGACAGGAAAAAAAGCAAAAAATAACCGAAGTAAGCCTTGTAATCTGAAAATCAGTTCTGATCTCTCTGAATTAGGCAGAGGACAGATGATGAACACAGCAGGTTGGGTGATTCAAATGTGGGACGGAGTCGGACTCAGATTGAAACCCGGAATCTCAGCTAACTGTTTTTGCACCATCTCTTCTCTCTAAAGTGTGAAAACTTGCTAATCAGGTTGGAGAGCTTGTTTAAGCAGTTAAATAATTCATTGTAACTCTCTTTAGTGTTCACACAAGCGCACTGGTTTGGTGACATTGCATTTCTATATTCGTTTCACTTTTGACTATTGTAGAGACACGTGGTACTCCAAAAGTCCCTGCTGTTACATGGCCAACAGTTCCATTCCTCTGTTGGTCAGATTTATGTAAATTGTACTTTTATCTCACTGTTTTCACAAACAAATACCAAGTGTCCAAAAGTCACAATGGTATATTTTATCAGTACACATTCTGACTTGCCGGAGTAGGAAAAACAGTAACTGTTAACGAAGGCTTGGTGCCTCAGTCAGTCATGACAGTGGAAGTGGCAGTGGTGATTATTAGCGGGCCCACCCACAGAAATCCATAACTCGGCAGATTAAAAGCAAATGTCATCCTCAGTGAAGATTGTCTATCACATTACAAGCAAAAACATGAAACATACTCTGCTAAAGTCTGCAGCTGTAGTTGCTGAGAGCATTGCCACTGCCATAAACACCATCTAGGGCCACCACAAGCCAAAGACCACCATGTTCCTCAAAGCCAGAGAGAAGCCCCACATACAGATGCAGAGTCTTGCCTCCTCACCACTGCCACTGACTGGAAACTGGAAGTGGATCTTGGAAAACAGCTTAAGTTCCCAGCCAGGATAACACCAACACGGCTTCGTCCTGACGTAATCATTGTCACAGACTCCAACAAGCAACCAATAATGCTGGAGCTCACAGTACCCTGGGAAAAGTGTATGGACGAGGTCAATGAGAAGAAGCCTGCCAAGTACCAGGAGCTTGTGGAACAGTGCAGGGGGCAAGGCTGGTGAACTCGCTGTGAGCCTCTGGAGGTGGGCTGCGGAGGATTTGCGGAGGATCACTCTGCAAGGCGCTCACACTGCTAGGCATCACTGGGGAGGCAAAGAGGAAGGCGATCTAAGCTGCAACTGAAGCCACAGAAAGAGCCACGAGGTGGCTGTGGATCAAGAGGGCAGATCTGTGGCCAAATGCTGCTGGGACACAGGACGGAGTTTGATCAGCTCTGGTCGGGTCGCTTGGGCGAGGGTTTCTGATTTGTCAAAAGACTTGAAACACCCAATGACCCCAGGGCGAATCACTGATGATGTGTCCCAGATTCTGTTTGGGGTGTGGTTATTAGTAACACCTGTGTCAAGGAACTATGACTATCTGACGAGGACACAAAAGAGTGGACCACATATTAGAACATATTAGTGACTGATGAGGAAAGTGAGAACAGGTGAGCATGTGAATAAAGAAGTCTGGTGAAAAACAGTGCATTCCATTACCCATATACTATACTATTTAGTATGAATAAAACTGAGTATGTCCCAATACATAGTATGTCAAATGCAGTATGCCAAAAATACCAGTGTCCTACATCTGGTCGCATTTTGCAGTATGCAAGCCAGCATGCTGTTCTGGCTATCCTGACCCACAATCCTCTGCATAGCGGAGGATACATAACATCAACTGAACAAGCAGATGACAGCACATTCAAGTAACTGATGACCAGTTAAATAGTAAAAATAGGAATATGAATTGTTCAAGTGGACAAAATAATCCTAAAGATTACCAACAACAAAAGGACATTACTCTGAAGATAAGAATGACATAGAAATGCATTTATGTTTTATTAATTCATTTATTTGTTTTTAATTTATTTGTTGCATTTTTTTCTAAATTCTGGAAGGTAACAAACAGATAAAGTTGTTTTCTCATGATAATGGGTTAATTCATGTGGATTATTGGGAAAACAAAAGTGATTTTTCGAGACAATGAAATTATTTATCACGATGAATATGATCTCTAACTGAAAGACATAATGACCTTGACTGAGGTAGCGCTGAACGTCGTTAATCTGACATTTTTAGATTAAACCAGTTGTTACAGTTATGATGCGTGCTTACATGGCACTCCTGATCGCTGATAAACATTTTAATAAGAGGAAATGACCTTTTGTTTTCACAATAACAGCTTGAGTATCTTATCTTGAGATAACAAAGCTTATTTTCTTGAGATAATGACACAATTAACTCCTGATCTTGAGAGAACAGTATAAAAATTGTTCAGTTCTTGCCTTTCATACTAAAAGCTGCTGTATGTGAAGATGTTCACTTCATTTGTATTTGTTTATTAAGCTGGATGCATTAAGCTCTCTTGGCCATCATACAAATCAGAGACTGTAGGCTGGTGCAGGTGACTAACTGAGAATGAAAGAAAATAAAAATAGAAAAGGTGCTCAACCAGTTCACCTGTTCAATGAATCACAAACCACATGCAATCAGGGTTCCAGTCATTATTTGCTCTGACAAAACCCACAATCATAATAGATGATTCAACTTTTCTGTGTTCTCAAGAGTGAGAACACAGAAAATATGTGCTTTAAACCTCAGCAATACTCAGAATCACTTCGTAGTCATAAATCAACAAAATCCTCAGGTTTTTGCTGGCATGTTTTCTTCTCATTTTGAGCCTATGTGTGTAAAGTATTTTTGCATTTTGAGACAGATGCAGAGGTCAGGAGGGTGTGTGAGAGCCTGGCACTGCTTCTTTCTCTGCAGGGACCAGCATACTCATGCTTATCCCATGTATAACTATAAAAGTGTCTCACTCTCAAACACAACTCTTGCACAGATGGTGAACCACTGAGGACAGCTCAATGTTAACATATTACACATGTTAATCTTCTCCCTACCCCCTCTAGATGGCACTGCAACATGTGGTCCAATTTTGCTGTTAAGGCACCAACAGTGGTTTTAAGAGTTGCATTAAAGCATTATTACCTTGGACTTATGGTGTTATTTATGTTTGATAAATACAATCTATACTGACTGAGACCTGCTTTAGCATTTTAGGTCAAATTTTGATCACATTACAGAAACAAAACATAGATTGATCAAACATATAAAAATGAATAAAATGATGATTTTTGCTGCATGGTTTGAAGATTTACATTTTAATCCCAACATTCTTTTTTTTCTACTAATAACTTTTTTTTAAAAAAGAAGGAAATTCTATGATAAAAAACATGGCGATTTCTTGGCGATTTATTCATTTGAATAATTTTTATGGTACGAGCATTGACCGAGTTATCATTGCGATACAAGGACTCCCACTTTCAATTGTTAACACAATGAAATTAATCAATAAACCTATTATGTAACAGCATATTTCTATTTCATTGAAATTCTAATAATTTATAATAATGTAAAAGACTCGAATATCACAGAAAACATTTTAGATAGAAGATTTTTGACTCATGGTCCACAAATTTATTGATTTTGTATGTGTCGAAATATTCACATTAATAAATAATAATAAATAACTAAAATAAAGAAATGAAATAAAAACAATCAATATAAACATTCTACATGCAATCAAAATAAAATCAATATAATGCAAATGATTTTTATGTTGAAAAAACAAAACTATGTGGACAGATTAAATTTAAGAAAAATTACATTATGTATACATATACTATATATATATATATATATATATATATATATATATATATATATGTATATATATATATATACAGTACAGGCCAAAAGTTTGGACACACCTTCTCATTCAATGCGTTTTCTTTATTTTCATGACTATTTACATTGTAGATTCTCACTGAAGGCATCAAAACTATGAATGAACACATGTGGAGTTATGTACTTAACAAAAAAAGGTGAAATAACTGAAAACATGTTTTATATTCTAGTTTCTTCAAAATAGCCACCCTTTGCTCTGATTACTGCTTTGCACACTCTTGGCATTCTCTTGATGAGCTTCAAGAGGTAGTCACCTGAAATGGTTTTCCAACAGTCTTGAAGGAGTTCCCAGAGGTGTTTAGCACTTGTTGGCCCCTTTGCCTTCACTCTGCGGTCCAGCTCACCCCAAACCATCTGGATTGGGTTCAGGTCCGGTGACTGTGGAGGCCAGGTCATCTGCCGCAGCACTCCATCACTCTCCTTCTTGGTCAAATAGCCCTTACACAGCCTGGAGGTGTGTTTGGGGTCATTGTCCTGTTGAAAAATAAATGATCGTCCAACTAAACGCAAACCGGATGGGATGGCATGTCGCTGCAGGATGCTGTGGTAGCCATGCTGGTTCAGTGTGCCTTCAATTTTGAATAAATCCCCAACAGTGTCACCAGCAAAACACCCCCACACCATCACACCTCCTCCTCCATGCTTCACAGTGGGAACCAGGCATGTGGAATCCATCCGTTCACCTTTTCTGCGTCTCACAAAGACACGGCGGTTGGAACCAAAGATCTCAAATTTGGACTCATCAGACCAAAGCACAGATTTCCACTGGTCTAATGTCCATTCCTTGTGTTTCTTGGCCCAAACAAATCTCTTCTGCTTGTTGCCTCTCCTTAGCAGTGGTTTCCTAGCAGCTATTTGACCATGAAGGCCTGATTGGCGCAGTCTCCTCTTAACAGTTGTTCTAGAGATGGGTCTGCTGCTAGAACTCTGTGTGGCATTCATCTGGTCTCTGATCTGAGCTGCTATTAACTTGCCATTTCTGAGGCTGGTGACTCGGATGAACTTATCCTCAGAAGCAGAGGTGACTCTTGGTCTTCCTTTCCTGGGTCGGTCCTCATGTGTGCCAGTTTCGTTGTAGCGCTTGATGGTTTTTGCGACTCCACTTGGGGACACATTTAAAGTTTTTGCAATTTTCCGGACTGACTGACCTTCATTTCTTAAAGTAATGATGGCCACTCGTTTTTCTTTAGTTAGCTGATTGGTTCTTGCCATAATATGAATTTTAACAGTTGTCCAATAGGGCTGTCGGCTGTGTATTAACCTGACTTCTGCACAACACAACTGATGGTCCCAACCCCATTGATAAAGCAAGAAATTCCACTAATTAACCCTGATAAGGCACACCTGTGAAGTGGAAACCATTTCAGGTGACTACCTCTTGAAGCTCATCGAGAATGCCAAGAGTGTGCAAAGCAGTAAACAGAGCAAAGGGTGGCTATTTTGAAGAAACTAGAATATAAAACATGTTTTCAGTTATTTCACCTTTTTTTGTTAAGTACATAACTCCACATGTGTTCATTCATAGTTTTGATGCCTTCAGTGAGAATCTACAATGTAAATAGTCATGAAAATAAAGAAAACGCATTGAATGAGAAGGTGTGTCCAAACTTTTGGCCTGTACTGTATATATCAAGGGCCTTGCTTTAGAGAGGATGCCATCTTGCGCCGCCATGTATGTACGGCAGACCGGGCGGACAATCCAGCCAGCCAGAGAACGCGTTTCGCGTGTATAAATGAACCAACGAAGACAGCGGGAGGACGGAAGAAGGAGGAGGAAACAGCAGAGAGTGTTAGTAGTTTGTCGATAGAGAGTAGTGAAAAGTTTTTTTAGTTATAAAGTTTGCGAATGGACCACACTTACCACGCAACAGGAGAGAATGAACCCGAACCGTCATCTGCGAGGAAAAGAAGACGCAACTTCACTCCTTGTGATGCACTCTCTGCGGCGCTTTTCCTCCTGATGATATATCTCCCCAGCGATGGTAGCAGTAGCACCAAATCCCATTCTGTGCATTCAGCCTCTCTTCTCGCCCGCTCAGCATCCAACACATGGAGTTCTTCATCTGTATGCTCCGGCTCAAACAGGTATGGCTCTGGGTCTGTGTCCGCTACAAGAAACTCTTCAAAATCGTGTTCAAAGTCGTCCATTGCAGCTACTATAGTCCGGAGATATTGCTAAATAAACAGCTGAGCACTGTTTACCGGCTACGCTGTCAGTCACTGTGCGGGCTGGAGATTGGCGGAGCAGAGAGGGGAGGGGGGTCGGTCCCCACTTAGTATCGTAAACGAGTATGTGTGTAAAGTTATGAAGTGTGTCTGTTACGCCAGAAGAGTCAGAGTTTGGGACGGAGTGGAGTGTTACCAGAGTTTCTGGAGTGTTCAAATAAACGGGCCTTTTTCCCAAACGCTCCTCTGGTCTCCTGCTCGTGAGGGATTCATTACAATATTGTAACATGGTTTAGATTTCTAAATAAACATTCACCTCGTCACTAGATAGACCTACTCCTGAAAAACTCGTGCGCAAGGTTTTTTGTCCCTACAAGGCCACCGTCATTTACCCGACGGGAGGGGTGAGCGAGTGAGCCCTGCAATCTAGAATTTGACCACTGATGTCACTGTTTCCAACGGTTTTCAACCCATTTTACACACTGGCCCTTTAAATGAACATAAAACTCAAGTAAAATCAAGAAAGGCTTTCCAATAAAAGTATGTTTTAAGAAGGAGCTTAAAAGTGATCACTGACTCAGCCAACCCAATTTCTTCAGGCAGATTGTTCCAGAGCCTCAGGGCCCCGACAGGGAACGCTCTGTCCCCTTTAGTTTTCACCCAGAACAGACAAAAACCGAGGGCGAGGACCTCAAAGCACGTTCTGGCGTGTATGGCACTAAGAGGTCAGAGATATACTGCACAGGAGTATCTGATACAGATATTTTACTTTTTAACAAGTATTATCCAAGTAAAATATGCTAAAATTCATCCTGGTGATGAAGGTAAATTCTAATTTGGGTTGCGGTTTTTAGTCTTTGACTCTTGTGATTAAAAAATATCCGAGAGATATCCTTAGATTTTTCTATTAATCCTTTTCTAATAAATAATAAACATAGCAAATTTTGACCAAAAATATTAGTTTCAGGCTTTTAAAAGAGCTTCTGGTTTAAACTCCGCCCTGTCTGAATATAGATGCAGATCATTTAGTTTAGTTAGTTTGGTTACATAAAAAGTGGCAAAGCTCAAGAGCCTGAATTTTTTTTTTTACTGAATAACTGTTTTGCATGGGTAGGACAACACAATTTAGTTTTTCCTCTTCAGTGTGTGTGTGTGTGTGTGTGTGTGTGTGTTCTTGTACTACATAGTGAGGACTGAAAGACTTCACCTATAGAGGGAGGACATTTTTGGAAATAGAAGACATTCTGCCCAGTCATCACTTCTTCAAAGGCCTGTTATAGGGTTTAAGACTTGATTTTTAAAGTTCAGCCTAGAAATAGGTTTAGGTTAGGGGTAGGGCACTGCTCTCTGCTGAAAGATATCGGATTTCAGGATAAGGCAGTGCTACCTTTACACACACACCCCTGGTCCAGACTGAAACCTGGTATCTCCATCTCTTCTCTCTGAAGTATGAAAAGTTGCTTATCAAGTTATAAAGCATTTTAAAGCCATGAAGTTGTGACAACACTTTCTCGATGATGTGCTTGTATGTAAACAAGCGGGAACCTGCTCTCCCATGACCAAAAGTCCCACTCTTCTCTTGGTCAGCTTTATGTTAATTATACTTTCATGTCACTGTTTTCTCAAACACACAAAAAGTAGATGTCCAGTGCACAATAGTATCTTTTATCAGCAATGTATTTGCATGTAACGGACTCAACAGTTAATGCTAATGAGTTGCTGTGAGTTTGTATTGAAGCTGACCTAAAACTGGGAGTAGGGGCATACTGCAGAGGAGTGCTGGCTGATTGAATTGAATTTGTGTGTGTGTGTGTGTGTGTGTGTGTGTGTGTGTGTGTGTGTGTATGTGTGTGTGTGTGTGTGCGCTGTATAAGGTGCAAGCAAAGTTACAACCAAATTTATGGAAGCTGAGACCAATGCACAAAGAAAACACAAGTAAATACAAAGGAAAACTACCACCCCACTGTTGTATGCCCCCACGCACCAGTCAAATATCTTTTCGTTTACATCCATGTCTGTGAAAACATGAATGCTTAACACAATCTTTGCCCAGACAGTACAGAAAATCTATACAATCAGTACAGTTTTAAGGTGGGCACCCAAGATGGGTGTCACCAATTAGGTATCTGACCAAATGTCTCCCCTTCTGGTTTTGAGATGTGACGTTGAACAATGACCAGAGAAGTGTTTTATGCAGAACATTATGATGTCACAGTGAATTTGACCTTTGACCTTTACTAATCCTAATTCTAATTAGTTTATTCTTCATTCCAAGTGGATGTTTGTGTCAAATTTAATGGAATTCCCTAAAGGTGTTCTTGAGATATACTGTTCACGTGAATGAGACAGATGCAAGGTCACAATGACCTTGACCTTTGTCAATATTACATATTTCTATAGTGTCTGGCTACATTAGCTATTGCAACAAAACTTTTCAAAGAGACAGTGTCATATTGTTTTATTTATTTACAGTGTTTATGTTATTGTATTAGATTGGTAGATTCTTGAAAATGTTATGTATTGATTGACTGAAACCTTTATTTACAAAGTAATAACTCACTCAGGGCAAGAGAGCTCTACAGGGACATATAAATAGGAGTTACATGTAGGTACACATTAAAGCCTCAGGGCCGAATTCACAAGGAATGAACTGCGGCCGCTGATAGCACCTTGAATTGCACTTCACTTGCACCTGCAGTTTGCTCCGTCTTAACGTCCTATTCATAAAGGATATTGCGCTAATGATATACCGGGCAAACACGCCCACAAAGTTTGGCAGCTGAGTGCAGTTTGCCCCTGATTTGCCCCTGATTGCAATTAGCCACATGGCAAAGTATAAATGCTGGCTTTGCGCCAAGAACACTGTGGCAGAACAATTGCAGACTTTGTTTGGCAAAGTACTGAAAACTGTATCCCCTCATGTAGTGATGTCTGCTGGTGAGTCAGTCTAACAGTGTCGGATGGGTTGAGGCTGTGGATTTGACCAAGTTTGACCACTTTATCACTATTCCCTCTCACTTGTAGCTGTTTTTTCATTATTTAATTATTAATTATTTAATTAGTTATTTAATATGAATTATGGAACCGTTTTTGTTGACGTTTGTTTCCCCCGTTTCGTAAAATAAATTATTTAAAGTTGCTTTTGAAGTGTGTGACAGAAGTGCGTTTTGAGAACGACCGCAGACTGTCACCTGTTCAATGCTCAGTATCTTCGGATGCCATTAAAGTAATAATGATTATCATAATAATGTCAAAATATTATTTACAGACTGATTTAACAGACGATCACTTCTGCCACGATCACTGGAAAGTCTGGGCGAGGCTTCCACAGAGGAGCGCCCAGTTTGCACCAGCTTTCTAAAGACGTTATTTACTTCACTCAAACTGCATGTGGCTATTAGCACTGGTGTTAGTGAATTAGACGTTGTTTATCAGTGAGGCTCATTTGCATAGAAAGGGGCAATTTTTGTGCCAAATATATGCATATTACCTCATTTAAATACGTGCAAAAAACACCGGAGCACCAAGACGCAATCTGCTTGGCAGCACAGTTAGTGGAGCATTTCACCCTCTGCACGTGCTTTGTGAATTAGACGGTATCTGTTTGCTCCATTTTTACCGGTTTAGCGGCCGCAAAAGCCACGCAATCCTTTTGTGAATTTAGCCCTCAGTGTGTAAAAATGGTGAGTAACAGTGACATCAGCGGTCAAATTCTAGATTGCAGGGCTCACTTGCGCTCACTCGCTCACCCCTCCCATCGGGTAAGTGACGGTGGCCTCGTAGGACAAAAAGCCTTGCGCAGACAGAGATGGCATCATCCACGAGTTTTTCAAGTTTTTCAGGAGTAGGCCTATCTAGCGATGAGGTGAATATTTATTTAGGAATCTAAACCATGTTAGGATATTGTAGCGACCCTGCAGTAAATGTTCTGTTATAATGTCAATGTTCTGTGAGTTAATGGCATGTTTGGGATTGAATGAGTATAGGTAGGGGGGCGGGGTGCGAGTGTGACGGGGATGAGGGCTGTGTGAGTGCGCGTGCTGGTGTGTGTATGAGCGAGCTGGAGGAGAGAGCAGGAGTGCACAGTTGGAGTTACAGTTAAGTTCTTGTTTATTGGTTGTTTTGGCGTAGTTACGGCCAACAGTAACCTGTACTGTTCAGTAATAAACGGTGGTTTGCCGAATAACTGCGTCATCCTTTCCACACGTCTTGGCGGACGCTACAATATGTTATAGCTTACCAGTGACATATAGGTTATCTGTGAGATATAACGTTATGTTAGGAGTGTTTTATCTCTAATTGTTTTGGTAACACGAGCAAACATTAGCACAGTAATGCTAAAATAACATGTTTTATGTGATAGTCACCGCACAGTGCGGCAAATACAGGTTGGTACGATTATAATATATGCGTTTCCAGAGTGTTCTTCCACAGGAGTTCTTTCCACCTGGAATAAGCAACGCTGATATTCACTCGCATTTTGTCCCGTCTTCGCTTATCTGATCTTTTTCTTTTATTTGGTGGCGTGGTTTCCCTCTTACGGGGCAAAACATATGTGTGGTCCTCCATTTAAAGTGCGACAGAATCATAAAAGTATAAAGCAGGTTCACGCAGAAGCGCCCCGGATTGAGCTTCACCTTCTCTGTCTCCAGTGACGGCAAGTTCTAGGTAAACGCGAAAGGCGAAGCGCATATATCCCTTTCGGCCACTGTATTCAAATATGTGTATATATAGAGAAATCATTCTAAGCCTATGAGAAAGCTTCCATTTGTATGTGAATTGCATTACACTTTAGTAAATATATATTTATGATAGCAATAGTTGATATTTGCTAATAAACAACCACATAAATTACACATTGTAACTTTAAAATAAAACATTCACCAAGAGGTAAAAACATAAAAAAAAACAGCTACAAGAAAAGAAGAAAAATATAAGCAAAGTGACAATCAAGGGTCTATTAAAACATTTCATATTCAATGTTTAGTTTAGTTTGTAAAGGACAATATGCACTTACATTACTCATTCATAAGAATAAAAGATGTGTGCACCAGATTTAACAGAGAAGCTAATTTCATATTTCATAATTTCATATTATTTTGTGTAAATGTTTCAGTATTCAAGGCAAATTGAGCTCACAGTATCCTGGGAGGAGTGTATGGAAGAGGCCAATGAGAGAAAGCCCGCCAAGTACCAGGAGTTTGTGGAACAGTGCTGGGGGCAAGGCTGGCAAACTCGCCGTGAGCCTCTGGAGGTGGGCTGCGGAGGACTTGTGGGGTGATCACTCTGCAAAGTAATTACACTGCTAGGCATCACTGGGGAGGCAAAGAGGAAGGCGATCCAAGCTGTATATGAAGCCAAAAAAAAAGCCACGAGGTGGCTGTGGATCAAGAGGGCAGATCTGTGGCCAAATGCTGCTGGGACACAGGCCAGAGTTGACCCAGGGGCAAATCACTGATGAGGTGTCCCAGCACATCTGTAGGATGTATCTTTCATATGCAGACATCTATACTGGATTCATTCTGAAAATTGTACAAAAAAAATGATGTTGAGGTTGGTCGTGAGGTGGACCAACATATTAGTAACTGATGAGGAAAGTGAGAACAGGTGAGCATGTGAATAAAGAAGTCTGGTGAAAAACAGTGCATTCCATTACCCATATACTATACTATTTAGTATGAATAAAACTGAGTATGTCCCAATACATAGTATGTCAAATGCAGTATGCCAAAAATACCAGTGTCCTACATCTGGTCGCATTTTGCAGTATACAAGCCAGCATGCTGTTCTGGCTATCCTGACCTACAATCCTCTATGCAGAGGAAGATACATAAAATATATATATATATACAGTACAGGCCAAAAGTTTGGACACACCTTCTCATTCAATGCGTTTTCTTTATTTTCATGACTATCTACATTGTAGATTCTCACTGAAGGCATCAAAACTATGAATGAACACATGTGGAGTTATGTACTTAACAAAAAAAGGTGAAATAACTGAAAACATGTTTTATATTCTAGTTTCTTCAAAATAGCCACCCTTTGCTCTGATTACTGCTTTGCACACTCTTGGCATTCTCTCCATGAGCTTCAAGAGGTAGTCACCTGAAATGGTTTTCCAACAGTCTTGAAGGAGTTCCCAGAGGTGTTTAGCACTTGTTGGCCCCTTTGCCTTCACTCTGCGGTCCAGCTCACCCCAAACCATCTGGATTGGGTTCAGGTCCGGTGACTGTGGAGGCCAGGTCATCTGCCGCAGCACTCCATCACTCTCCTTCTTGGTCAAATAACCCTTACACAGCCTGGAGGTGTGTTTGGGGTCATTGTCCTGTTGAAAAATAAATGATCGTCCAACTAAACGCAAACCGGATGGGATGGCATGTCGCTGCAGGATGCTGTGGTAGCCATGCTGGTTCAGTGTGCCTTCAATTTTGAATAAATCCCCAACAGTGTCACCAGCAAAACACCCCCACACCATCACACCTCCTCCTCCATGCTTCACAGTGGGAACCAGGCATGTGGAATCCATCCGTTCACCTTTTCTGCGTCTCACAAAGACACGGCGGTTGGAACCAAAGATCTCAAATTTGGACTCATCAGACCAAAGCACAGATTTCCACTGGTCTAATGTCCATTCCTTGTGTTTCTTGGCCCAAACAAATCTCTTCTGCTTGTTGCCTCTCCTTAGCAGTGGTTTCCTAGCAGCTATTTGACCATGAAGGCCTGATTGGCGCAGTCTCCTCTTAACAGTTGTTCTAGAGATGGGTCTGCTGCTAGAACTCTGTGTGGCATTCATCTGGTCTCTGATCTGAGCTGCTGTTAACTTGCCATTTCTGAGGCTGGTGACTCGGATGAACTTATCCTCAGAAGCAGAGGTGACTCTTGGTCTTCCTTTCCTGGGTCGGTCCTCATGTGTGCCAGTTTCGTTGTAGCGCTTGATGGTTTTTGTGACTCCACTTGGGGACACATTTAAAGTTTTTGCAATTTTCCGGACTGACTGACCTTCATTTCTTAAAGTAATGATGGCCACTCGTTTTTCTTTAGTTAGCTGATTGGTTCTTGCCATAATATGAATTTTAACAGTTGTCCAATAGGGCTGTCGGCTGTGTATTAACCTGACTTCTGCACAACACAACTGATGGTCCCAACCCCATTGATGAAGCAAGAAATTCCACTAATTAACCCTGATAAGGCACACCTGTGAAGTGGAAACCATTTCAGGTGACTACCTCTTGAAGCTCATGGAGAGAATGCCAAGAGTGTGCAAAGCAGTAATCAGAGCAAAGGGTGGCTATTTTGAAGAAACTAGAATATAAAACATGTTTTCAGTTATTTCACCTTTTTTTGTTAAGTACATAACTCCACATGTGTTCATTCATAGTTTTGATGCCTTCAGTGAGAATCTACAATGTAAATAGTCATGAAAATAAAGAAAATGCATTGAATGAGAAGGTGTGTCCAAACTTTTGGCCTGTACTGTATATATATATATATATATATATACATGCATGTATGTATGGACTTTCAACTGTCATCATCACCATCAACAGGTTTCAAACCAAGTACGAGCCCTTATGTTGAGTTGAATGAGAAAGAGGGAGAAACTTAAACAGAGCTGGTAGACCCTCATGACTCAACATGTAACCCTGGCGACTCTGTTATTACAGAGGAATCTGAGATTTCATAAGTTTCATATATTTTGTATATGTTACTATGAGCTATACGCAGAGTTTTTTTTTAATGTTAAAGAAAAATGAAAAATAAAGCAAAATGTATTCTTTTAGTTTAGTTTTAACCTCAGCACAGGCTGTAAAAACAGACCCCACATACAGTAATTTGTAAATAATTTTATTTTTATTACCAACATAATAACATCAGATCAAATATATATAGTTATGGCAACACTTGAAAGATATACAAGAAAGGTGGATTCAGGGAAGCACTTAATTTAAAAACACAAGGAAATCAATATTTAAATGCAATATTTTGCCATTTGTTGAGGAGATTCAGAAAAGCCCCATCCAAAAGGACCTGGCATCCCAGTATGAGAGACCCTCAAAGGACGAAGTGGTTGCCTTACACGTCTCTCACTTCAGCCAAGGGGCAGCTGGAGGCCAATGCAGTGACCAGCCGGATCAGGAAAATCCTGGCGTATCCGTAGTACAACACAGGACAGGATGGATGCCTGAATGGAAAGAATTGGACACTATTAATGTTTCAGATATATCTGAAACATTAATAGTGTCCAATTCTTCTGGCTATTAATGTTTCAGATATATCTGAAACATTAATAGTGTCCAATTCTTCTGGCTATTAATGTTTCAGATATATCTGAAACATTAATAGCCTGAAGGGTCCATAGTCATACCGGTAAATGTTGTGGATGTTCTGCAGGGTGTATGGCTTCAAACAGTCATGCTCCAGGCCTGGATGGTGTATCAAATATGTAGGATGAACTGGAACCTGGTCCATTACCCCAAAACCTAATAGGTAAAAGAAAGAGTCAAGTCATACTGTTTTATAAATATGTATTAAAATTTTATAAATATAAATTGCAAAGCAAGACTCAGGAGACACTGCATACAAATCAAAGAACAAATACTGATCCAGGAAGCAAAATGTGTTCTACTATGAAACTTTGATTTCATATAAATGATGTGGAGAAACTGTGATACATTGGTACTTTGTACATATTGTAGATTACAAACACAAAGTGAAGATGATTATAAAATGCAGCTAAATTTTAGTAGAATGGTTTCAGTAAACACGACAGCTAAGACATCTGAATGTACCGTTATTTCTATTCATTTGTTTTGTAGAATACAGAAATCTGTCATCTCAATCTGCTGTGCTAAAACTGATCAATTCACGGCTTAAAACTTGTGTGGTATTAACGGGAAATATGTTAATAGCAGAATTCATAATAACTTTGGTATTATTACCCAATACAAGCTACATTAGTCTGATCATAGATAAGTCTGCTTCGATAAAAAAAAAGAGTTATGCTTTACACCACGTCATGTAACAGCTGAGTGCTGCTGTTGGTGTTTCCACGTTATGTAGTAATTGACTATATTGTTAGAAACCTTTTGTACTCTGCAGCAGACATTTACAAGTTCATTCAGTCAGAGGATGGACTTACAGTTGGTACCATAGGGTCAGATAAGTTACAGTTAACATGTTACAGCTGAAATATAGGACAGCTACACAGTAAAAACATACCACTGTGAAACGTCCTGCTTCATCCTGTGTTGCAAAGGTGCTTCGGAGTCTGTGGGGTTTTCAGCAGCTCATAGAGCCTCCAGAGGTGAAATCAGTTAAGGTAAGGGGCGGACGTTTCCAATACACGCTCTGAGCATTGCACCAATCACAACAGACTGAGTGAGGTGACCAATCAGAGCAGACTGGGCTGCTGGGGAGGTGGGACATGTCCTCAAACAGAGTATCAGACAGAGGTGCTGCAGCAATGGGCAGTATAAGACAAATAATGTGTTTTTTGAACATTAGAGCTCATAAATCCATTCCACTAGACCCCAGTATTACATACTTATATATTAAATGACCTTGAAAATAAGCATAATAGGTGTTCTTTAAATCAGTGGAAATGACCTATTGTTTTCACAATAACAGCTTGAGTATCTTATCTTGAGCTAACAAAGCTTATTTTCTTGAAATAATGAAATAATTAACTCCAGATCTTGAAAAAAAAACAGTAAAAAAAATGTTAAGTTGGCTAAAGGCAGTTTTTAGTCTTGGCTAAAAGCTACCTACTGTATGTGGAGATTTATTTGTATTTGTTTAGCTGCATCCATTAAGCTCTCTTGGCCATCATACAAATCAAAGACTGTTGGCTGGTACAGGTGACACAGATGATGAACCACTGAGGACAGCTCAATGTTAACATATTACACATGTTAATCTTCTCCCTACCCCCTCTAGATGGCACTGCAACAGTGGTCCAATTTTGCTGTTAAGTCACCAACAGTGTTTTTAAGAGTTGCATTAAAGCAATATTAGCTTGGACTTATGGTGTTATTTATGTTTGATAAATACAATCTATACTGACTGAGACCTGCTTTAGCATTTTAAGTCAAATTTTGATCACATTACAGAAACAAAACATAGATTGATCAAAAATATAATCATAAAATCATTATTTTGCTTCATGGTTTGAAGAGTTATATATTAGTACCAACATTATTTTTTTCTTTGAAAAATGCCTATTGGCAACTTTTGATTGAAAAAAAGTGACATTTTAATAGTGATTATTTAGTGATTTATTCATTTGAATCATTTCATGGTGCAAGCAGTGAGTTGGTTATTATTGCAATACAAAGACCCCTACTCTCAGTTGTTATCACAATGAGTTTATCAATACACCTAAATGACGATTAAGCTATGATAGCTATGTAACAGCTTATTTGTGTTTCATCAAAATTTAACAATTTATCGTCATCTTAAAAGACTGGAATATCACCCAAAAAAACTTATTTTAGAGAAGAAGAAGATTTTTGACTAATGGTACACAAATTGATTGATTTTGTATATGTTGAAATATTCAGTCTTCAATAGCTATCTGAAATAAAAAATAATCAATATAAACATTCAACCTGCAATGAAAATAAAATCAATATATTAACTTTAGATGCAAATGGAAAGCTAAATAATATGACTTTACATTAAAAAAAACAAAACTTAATGAAAAAGAATCAACTGGACAGATTAAATATAAGAAAAATTACATTCATGGTATATTTACCATCCTACAATCTTCCTTAAATTTAACACAGACATATATTATACTGAGACATCAGTCAAGAAAAATATGATTATGATTTTATACAATTTTACATTACAATATTTACAACATGATTACACATTTTAAACCAAAAGATAAGAGAAAAGATTAAATCACAGCTTTTCTTGATCTTCAATATGTACAGTACTGTGTAAAATACACGTACAACCTGCTTTTTCACGAGTGAGTACAGAGTTCATGATGACGTCCGTTGTGTTTGCGCAACGGGGTTTGGCTCCTGTCCAGATGTTTATTTAGTCACGGTTGACTCCTGCACCTTTTGTTGCCACTTCAGCTGTGTTGAAACTGCAGTGCTGTTTCACATGCGTTTATGAATGTGCAGGACGTTGTTACAGGTGGGACAGGTATGCTCCACATCTTTGCAGTCATCCACGCAGAATGGTATGAGACAGCAAGGCCAGCAGCTGGTGTGGAGTATCAGAATGAAGTAAGAATAATACTTCATCATTCATTTTAAGCTGGTTAAGAAACTCCCCTGCTGCCTTAAAAATGTGAGTTAACTAAATTAAGGAATGACTTGCTCAAACATGTATTGAAGACAGGCAGCAAGTTTCCAATACGTATGTTTTCTTCAAACTACGAAAAAGAGGGGTCTCTGGAGAGTTTTAACCCTCAAACAATGCATGCTGGGAAGTGTGTTAATATGGTCATTATGTGTCTTCACAAACTTAATTTAATGCGTTGTGTGAACTCTCATTAAAACATTCATTCAGCTCATCATATCAATTAAAAACAAAATCAAATCAGGTGAACTGGTGTTTTTAATATTTGAAGTTGAATGAAAACTATGTTACGGTGAGAGAAAAGATTAGTTTATTCCATGACATTTCTGTATGATGTTTATATGAGTGTGTGTGTTGGGTTCGCTACTCACCCGATGATTCCCAGTCCGCCACAAATCAACCAGGTGAGCAAACCATTTTTGTGCTCAGTTTTAGTGACTACTGCGCTTTGGCAGTGAGGACACATCATCTGTCCAGGAGCATCAGTCGGCAGGTGTTGCACCACCACCACCTGGGTCACTGTGAGGGAGACACCCAACACTCTGTAACACCTACACCTCACATTAACAATCCACACCAACCAGTCACTGGACTCAAAGCTCTCTGACTTTTTACTATATTCTGCAAATTCAAAGTTATTTTAATAACTTGTGAGAAACAGTTGAAGAGAGATACTCACCAGGTTGAGCTTGTTGTGGGCTGTGCAGGTAAACAGGTTGTTGACCTGGATGTGAGAACAGAATGACAAACAAGTCGCCAAAAGGATCCTACCAGGAATACCTCCAGAATATGAGAGCTATATTAGGCTAAAACATGCAGATAAAATGATACAGATGAAGGTCCTGATCTCTTACTGGGCTGGATGCCAGGCTGAGCTGTGAGGGAGACACCCAACACTCTGTAACACCTACACCTGACATTAACAATCCACACCAACCAGTCACTGGACTCAAAGCTCTCTGACTTTTTACTATATTCTGAAAATTCAAAGTTATTTTAATAACTTGTGAGAAACAGTTGGAGAGAGATACTCACCAGGTTGAGCTTGTTGTGGGCTGTGCAGGTAAACAGGTTGTTGACCTGGATGTGAGAACAGAATGACAAACAAGTTGCCAAAAGGATCCTACCAGGAATACCTCCAGAATATGAGAGCTATATTAGGCTAAAACATGCAGATAAAATGATACAGATGAAGGTCCTGATCTCTTACTGGGCTGGATGCCAGGCTGAGCTGTGAGGGAGACACCCAACACTCTGTAACACCTACACCTGACATTAACAATCCACACCAACCAGTCACTGGACTCAAAGCTCTCTGACTTTTTACTATATTCTGAAAATTCAAAGTTATTTTAATAACTTGTGAGAAACAGTTGGAGAGAGATACTCACCAGGTTGAGCTTGTTGTGGGCTGTGCAGGTAAACAGGTTGTTGACCTGGATGTGAGAACAGAATGACAAACAAGTTGCCAAAAGGATCCTACCAGGAATACCTCCAGAATATGAGAGCTATATTAGGCTAAAACATGCAGATAAAATGATACAGATGAAGGTCCTGATCTCTTACTGGGCTGGATGCCAGGCTGAGCTTGGTAGACTCCCACATTGTAGTCCACAGGGGGACCAGGATACGGCGGTGCCGGTTCTGGAGGAGGTCCCTGACCCTTTTCCATGATATCTGCTGAAGAAGGAGAAAAGCAGGGAAAAAGCTTGTAAGCAAAAATAAACTAGAGTAAAGTCTTGTAATCCAAAAAGCAGTTCTGATCTCTCAGAGTGAAGTAAAAGGAAGATAAGATAAGACAGCCCATAGACACACAATATATCCATGTACAACAAACTACAGTTAACGCTTACTAACACCCAGGTACACACCAGAACATACACAACATGAATACTGCACTGATGTTGGGGTTGAGCCGAATACTCATATGAAATTAATATCTGGTGCGGAGATTTTACTTTTTACAAGTACAGGTATTATCCAAATAAAAAGTGTGCCTCATGATGACGGTAAATCCTGATTTGGGTTGCCGTATTCACTCTCTAACTTGTGATCAATCCAGAGATTTTTCTGTAAATCCTGTTCTAATAGATATTAAATATAGAATTTTTTTTTATCAAAACATATTAATTTCAGTCTTTAAAAAAACAGCTTCTGGTTAGGCCACATCTATTTCAGGTTGAAGTCCCACCTACTTCCTGTTTTAATTCCACACTGTCTGAGTACAGATACTCAACCCTAATAGATGCCCGACATCAGATATTGTACTATCACCCCACCCTCCATGCACCCCACCACCCCACCCTCAAAGTAAAATTGACTTACAAAACACTGATTTTCAAGCTCCTGTTCAATGCCCTGTGTCCTAATACAGATGGTGCTACATAAAACGTGGCAACGCTCAAAAGCCTGAAAATCATTGTTTTGCATTTTAGTTTCGTTTTTCTTTTTCATTTAGGTTTTTTTTCTTCATTTAACTTGTGTGTGTTCTTGTGCTACATAGTGAGGACCGACAGACTTCACCAACGACATTTTTGGAAATAGAAGACATTCTGCCCAGTCCTCACTTCTTCAAAGGCCTGTTTTAGGGTTAAGACTTGATTTTTAAGGTTCAGCCTAGAATTCAGTTTAGGTTAGGGGTAGGGCACTGCTCTCCGCTGAAAGGAATCACATTTAGGGCAATGCTGCCCTTGCTATCCCTTTACACACACCCTTGGTCCAGACTGAAACCTGGTATCTCCATCTCTTCTCTCTGAAGTATGAAAAGTTGCTTATCAAGTTATAAAGCATTTTAAAGCCATGAAGTTGTGACAACACTTTCTCGATGATGTGCTTGTATGTAAACAAGCTGGTTTGGTGGCATTGCATTTTTACATTATAATGGAACCGATTGTCAGACCAGTCATTGGATCCCTGCTCTCCCATGACCAAAACTCCCACTCTTCTCTTGGTCAGCTTTATGTTAATTATACTTTCGTGTCACTGTTTTATCAAACACACAAAAAGTAGGTGTCCAGTGCACAATGGTATCCTTTATCAGCAATGTATTTGCATGTAACGGACTTGAGTTGCTATGAGTTTGTACTGAAGCTGCCTTAACACTAGGAGTAGGCATTATCATACTGCAGAGGAGTGCTGGCTGTTTGAATTCAGGGAGTCCCAACTAATGGCTGTGTTGGGAAATGTAAACACACCCAAGTGAGAAAAATGTGTCAGTTAATGCCTCAGTGTGTGTGTGTGTGTGTGTGTGTGTGTGTGTGTGTGTGTGTGTGTGTGTGTGTGAGTGTGTGTCGTATCAGGTGCAAGCAAAAGTAACACCCAAATCTATGGAAGCTGAGAGACAAATGCACAAATAAAACACAAGTAGGAGGAAAAGCAAAGCGACAGGAATTTTCTAGTTGTATTGTTTCTCTTACGGTTTACATCCATGTCAGTGAAAACATGAATGCTTCAGACACGTCTTTCCCCCCGACAGCACAGAAGATCTATACAGTGAATACAATTTCAAAGTGGACACCCAGGATTAGTGTCACCATTTAAGTATCTGAACAAATGAGACAAATGAAAATTCTTAGCCATTCTTTTTTTAGTTTCCTGGTGAATTTCTGTTGTATTAGGCTGGTGACATTCCTGTTTGATTGTGGTTTCTGTATGTGTTGTTAAATTGGTTAATGTTCTTCTTTCTACTTTGCATTTTATTTCTTTGCATCATTTTGCTAAATAAAGCTGATATTGTCTTCATTTGCATGTGTTTTTTAGGCTGCATGCATTGAACTGTCTTGGCCACTGCAGGCTGGCACAGGTGGGGACGCTAAAAGGGAAGTGACATGAATAAAGTGTGCTGGTGAGTGAATTGGCAGATCTCGTTCAACCTGTCCACCTGTTCAATGACTCAAAACCATATGCATTTAGAGTTTCAGGCAGTGCTTGTCCTGACAAAACCCATAATCATGATTCAACTTATAATCATGTTAAAAGAGTCCAAAAAAAAAAAGAGATAAAATTACCTGTTGGTAAGATTTGACTCCAACATTTGTTTCATATGTGAAAAGCCTAAGTTTTAACTGGCACACAGATGAAAACCAAGCAACAAATACGCGAATCCTAAGATTAAGTGAGGTTAACTGTTGTTAGTTCACCTCAACACCAAGTACAAGACATTACATTACAGGGATTTTCAGAGTGAGTACTGAGATAGATGACGCTTTTCACAATCTAAAGAAACAGACTAACTTGGAAGAGAGCTGCTCAAAACCTCAGCAGCACTCTGCATGTTTCTTTAAAAAAATGCTGTTGAGTTGCTGTTTCCTGACTAAAAGTACAAATCAATATCACACAAATGAGAAACTTTCAGGCTCTGCTAGCTTATATTTCCTTTTCCTCTGAGCCTATGTATGTATGTGTGTTTTGAGGACAGCTGTAATGCTGCTTACCTTGGTCAGAAGGATATGTGAGAGCCTGGTGCTGCTTCTTCCTCAGATGTTTGAGGGCAACTGAGAAAAACAGCAAGACAAATGAAACTGCAATGTGCCAGAAGGAAGGTGGGGCATCATGTGAAAAGGTGCAGTCGTCATAGGTGTGGATCACACTGTATTTGTACAATTTTAAAATTGTTATTCTCTTCTATTACATAATATATTTGCAACACTATCAAAAGAAATCAACATTACGTGTTTCTATAGTAATAGACAGTGTTATATTGTTTTATTTATTTACAGTGTTTGTGTTATTGTATTAGATTGGCAGAGTCTTGAAAATGCTATGTATTGATTGACTGAAACCTTTATTTACAAAGTAATAACTCACCCAGGGCAGGAGAGCTCTACAGGGACATATAAATAGGAGTTACATGTCGGTACACATAAAAATAAAACATTCACCAAGAGGTAAAAATAAAACAAAAACGGCTATAAGACAAGAAAATTAAAAATACAAGCAAAGGTACAATCAAGGATCTATCAAAACATTTCATATTTAATGTTTCATATTATTTCATATTAATGTTTTAGTGTTTGAGGCAAACATTAAGAAACGTTTTAGTGTGTCATATCTGAGACCATACTGAAGGGTATTCTGTTTGTAGGGCATACAATGAATAAAAGCTGTTTTCTCTAAAGCATTCTTACCAAAATCCTGGGGATTTATATACGAAAACTGCACTGTGTCTGTGTGGGATATCTTGAATATGTTGTGCATTCAGATGCAAACAGGAGACATTTTAGATGTGTTAATTTGCATACAGTAAATGTCACAGAAACATCTTTTGTTAGGATACTCTGGATGATTGTCAGAGCCTGAAAAGCATCTTTTGACATTTGGAGATATACTTGGTGATTAGAATTAAAGTCATTTTGGAAGGCTGATGTGAAAAAAAACTTTGAAGGATAAGGCTGGTATTGCTCTATGTTTCTCTTACTGTGAACAAATCCTGTGAAAAGAAGAAAACCAACACATTAGTCCGTCTATTCTCCATCTTGTTTGCAGCACTCAGCCTTGAGCATTGTGGTTCCTACTTAACCCTATGGGCCCTAGGCGTTTTTGGGGTATTTTTACTGCCTTTACTTTTAAACTCATATCACAGTCATTATAAAGGCTACATACACATGCTATATCTTGTTTTTTTTTTCAGGACAATGTGGGCTATCCAGATTTGCCATCATTTCATATCATCCTATGTGCCTGTATTTTATATTAATTTTTATATCAATGAAAAAATCAAATCTGTGTTACTAAATTCTTACATTTTTACATGTATCTCACCATAGCAAGTTGGAAAAAGACATATTCTGCCATATATGAAGAGGGGAGACTCTCTGGAATCTGGCAATATAAGAACCATGATGCTGGGACATTCTGTCACTTCACAGTTGTCCAAAACATGTGGTTTGTGCCAGGCGGACATGATTGTCAGTATTTTTTCATTATTGCAAGAAATTCCATTGACTCATTCATAAGTCAAAAATGTGTTTTATCTGAAAGAAACATGCAATATTTACATCTAAGATCATAGAAAAATAGTCAACCAAGTGCAATGATGTCCTCCAAGATAATATTTGCCACTTTGTTTGCAGTAAAAAAAAACTGGGGCATTGGAGGGGACACGTGTCCCCCTCAATGTACATGGTGACTACGGCCCTGTCAGCATGCATAATTAGGCTACAGTTGTCTGGGTGCGCAAAGGTGAAGTGGCTGGTCTTGTCATACAAAGTTTGATGGAGTGTCAACTGGACAATATGGAGATGTTTGCATATTGAAAGCCGGACTACAAATGTGGATAGACAGGGAGAAACACACGCAAGCCTAAGACGTGGTAAGATACGATATTCCTCACTATATGAAGTGACTGATAACAAGATCTGTATAATGGATTGCAAAGAAATTCGTTAGGTTTTTATTTTGTAGACAATTAATCTGGATTTATAGCATGATGGGATGACAGCACCATGATGTGTGTGGTATCACTGGAAAGCTCTGGTCCTGCGCTTTCATGTGATATGCGTGGCATTTCTGTGCGAGCCTGCATTTGCGAGTAATCCATCCAAGAGTAATGTGTGTGCAGAGCTGTATGAAACTCAGTTATATATAATTATAGTGTAACTTTTTTTTTTTTTTTTTCGCTGTGAAAAAACACTACCGACAAGTGCTTGATCTTGTTGGAAAGCTACAATTCCACTGTTTCACGTGATATGCGTGGCTTCTCCCTATGACACACAGTCGCGGAGGAAATCAATAGAGAAGAACAGGTGTGAATTTGGATGCACTATGCATCGTTCGGGCCCATAGGGTTAAGATATAAGTCTTTAAAAGTGGGTCGCAAAAATATACTTTCTTTTTATTTAAAAAAAAACAAAAACAAAAAACACACTCTCACTGCCAGCTGGTCAAATATTTATGCTTGGGCAGTGGCCCTTGCTGTCGGACACCAGCGCATCGAGGCACCCTTTAGTGTCAGGATGAGACGTACCAGGCAGTGTAATTTTATGATGCTCTTAGCAACTGCTGTAGTAACTGGCGAGAAAGTCTGCATAGGGTTGGTGGGAAGGCAGATGGATGGGTCAAAAAATACACAGGACTTTAACCCAGGACACCACTGTTTATGTCCCGTGTGAAACCAAAAGCCAATCAAGCTATCTAATAAAGCCTCTTTGACACAGAGTGCGATTTTTGCAGCACCCACCGGGGGGTAGGGCACAGAGCAAGTGGAGAGCAAGGCGCGCAAGACAGGATTTGGGGGAATAGAGGCTCGTTCAGGAGCTACAGCTCCATGGTGACCGCTTCCTGGTCTCCTTCAGGCTCTTCTCTGCAATTGGACGCGCCGAGGTGTCGTCCTGAATCCTGTCGTGCGGTGAAATTTAAAAAGTTTCAATTCGAGCGGAGGCTGGCGGCGCGCTGCTTGGCTCGGTGGCAGAGCGGTGCGCTCTTGTGCCGCGGTAGCACATACACAATGAATGGGTTCGTCGGCGGAGGTCTGATCTTTGCGCGCTCTATGTGAAAAGGGCTTGACAAGGTAGCATAGTATGCTAGTATGTCTAGCACACTACAAGAATGATGTAGGTCGTGATGTTACAGTACAACATAGCCTACTTAATTTAAGCCAAACTATGATGTTTTTTCTAAACCTAACCATGTACTTTTTTTGCGGAAACCTAAGGAAGTAAATCTAAAAAAATGAAGTAAACCTACATCTCAGGTTTATTTTGAAAAAAGACTGTATGCAGTGAAAACTGTAAATTTTCAGTGAAAACAGTAGTTTATTTTGAAAAGGCACACTGAAATGCCATTCCTGAGCCTCCAAAACTGACCTTGGTGGGGTACTCAGAGCATCATATTTTGACATGTAGGGCCACTGAACAGGCATCGGTATTTGATAAACTGGGGGTGAGAATGTGTCTGGGAAAAAAAGGCTACATACAGTGATGTCCTCAAATGCTGGGGCCTGGGGCACTGTAGTTTTTAGGTAATGTTATTTAACAGGAGTGAAAAATGGAAACTATTTTGTGTGTTTTGTTTTAACACACATTGTGAATATATTTGCAGCAGCAGAACAGTGTCAGTGGGTTCAACTGAAAATAAAGTGCAATGCTCAGGTTTATTGTAATGATATGTCACCCAGTGCAACAGTTTCATTCATTCATCTTCTAACCGCTTCATCCTCTTGAGGGTCGCGGGGGGGCTGGAGCCTATCCCAGCTGACATCGAGCGAGAGGCAGGGTACACCCTGGACAGGTCGCCAGACTATTGCAGGGCTGACACATAGAGACAGACAAACATTCACACCTACGGACAATTTAGAGTCACCAGTTAACCTAGTCCCCAATCTGCATGTCTTTGGACTGTGGGAGGAAGCCGTAGTGCCCGGAGAGAACCCACGCTGACACAGGGAGAACATGCAAACTCCGCACAGAAGGGCTCCCACACCCGGGATCGAACCGGCAACCCTCTTGCTGTGGGTCGACAGTGCTAACCACCACACCACCGTGCCGCCCAGTGCAACAGTTTGGCCTTTCTTAATAAGTCTGTATACAGAAAATCAATATCCAATATCCAACAGTAATTCACAGAATTCAGAAAAGTGTAACAGTGAAGCCGCTCCAGCAGAGGGTGCAGTGAGACAGTGTCATTAAAATGAAGAGTTTTGTAGGAAGAGGACTTGATGAGGCTCTTCTGAAGAGAACTACAACTCAGGTTGTCAGTCAGACCAAGTGTCAAACCCTCTTCACTTGGAGTTAAACTGCCTGATGTGAAAAGCCATCTATACAGTGCTGTTATTTTAGAGGCCTGCTCGTGATAGTTTGTGTCATCACATTTGTCACTTGACTTTGCTTTTAATCTGTTTTATTTCAGGCAAGTTTCGTTTTGTCTCCCATCATGTTGTGCTGTCAGGATTTATTTACCTCATCCTTTAATAGCTTGTCATGGCATCAGGACCGAACTAGTCACTAGTCAGAACCGTGGCTGACTTTAATCTGATTTTAACACGGTCACAGCTGTTCTTGCACAAGTACTCTTATTCTGCTCATCATGACAAAACATAAACTGCCTTGCCTCCTTGAATTTCCTCATCCATCTTAAGAAGCTTTTTGCTGCAGCCACAGTTGACTCTGTCCAGCATGCCAATAATTTCCTTTTGCTTTAAGATGATAAGGCTCCTCTAGAGGATGCTCCTCAGTGGCATAGGAATCAGCCATGTCATAAAGGACTGTGTGGGTTTCCTTCCACTGCACAAGGACACGCAGATCAGGTGATACACTGACACCTTGTCCAGGGTGAATCCCACCTGTTGCCCTGTTGATAAAATGGATGGATGGGTAGTTCATGTTGAATGTGTATATTCATGTCCTGTAGATATTTTATCTAAGAACTGCAAATGCAAAGCTGCTGTTGTGTTGAGGTCAACCTCTGTTACATATAGGACTCCTCTGAAGAAAAGCTTTTTTTTCTCACCATATAGACGGTTATGACCCCTACCAAGGTCCAAGCCTGGATTATGTGGATTCATACAGGACGAAAGGAGAGGAAATGGCAACAAAGATGTTGATAACAAGGCAATACAATGATTGTTGCCATTAAACATGACAAACATGAACTGTTATTTTTGTCATCTCTTAAAGCAAATGATGATTTTCATTTGGGCTGTTTAAGGAATAACTGTTTGTCTCTGAAGCATCTATCCATTCATCATATCGATTTTCATCCCCTGGATCACGGGGGCAGCAGGCTGAGCAAAGCACCCCAGACATCCCTCTATCTAGCAACACTTTCTAGCTCCTCCTTGGGGATCCTGAGGTATTCCCAGGCCAGATGAGATGTCCTACCACTTGGACATGCCAAAGACACCTCTTACGGGAGGCACTCAGGAGTTATACTAATCAAATGCCCGAACCACCTCAACCAGCCCTTTTCAATGCAAAACAACACAGGCTCTAGTGCAAGCTTCCTCCAGACGTCTGCGCTCCTCACTCTCTCTCCCGGTCCCCTTTTTTGAAAATGCGAACCATGACCCTGGTCTGCCACTTCACAGGCACCGTACCCGACCTCCATGCAACACTGAAAATGCTTGTCAGCCAAGACAGCCCAACAGTGTCCAGAGCCTTCAGCATCTCAGGGTGAATCTAATCCACACCTGGGGCCTTGCCACTGGGGGGCTTTTTGACTACCTCAGTGACGAGGGTTCCCCCGCATCTTCACACTCTGCCTCCTCTACAGAGGACATGATGGCCAGGTTCAGGAGTTTCTCAAAGTGTTATTTCCACCACTCAACAGTATCTCCTGTCTGGGTCAGCAGTTCTCCTTCTCTGTTGAACACAGCCACAAGCCCTGCTTTCCCTTCCTGAGGCATCTAGCAGTTTGCCAGAACTTCCTTGAGGCCAGAGGAAAGTCCTTCTCCATAGCCTCCCCAAACTCCTCCCACACCCAGGTTTTTGCTTCGGCAACCACCACAGCTGCAGCCCTTCTGGCCAACCGGTACCTGTCTACTGCTTCTGGGGTGCCCTGGGCCAACCAGACCCAAAAGGCCTCCTTCTTCAGCCTGACGACCTCCTTCCCTGCTGGTGTCAACCTTCAGGTTCTTGGATTGCCACCACAACTGGCACTGACGACCCTCTGACCACAACTTTTAGCAGCTGCCTCCACTGTGGAGGCTTCAAACATGGACCACTCAGATTTCATGCCCCCAAACTCCCATACGATGCACAAAAAATTATTCCGGAGGTGGGATTTGAAGACCTCACAGACAGGGGCCTCTAGGGTGTCCTGGTACTAAGAATGCTTATCAACCTCCCTGTGCTCAAACATGGTGTTCCTTATGGCCAATCCATGACTAGCACAGACGTCCAACAAAACATCACTCTGGAGCAGGTCAGGCAGGCTGTTCCTCCCAATCACCCCCCTCCAGGTTTCTCTGTCTTTGCCCAGGAGCAGCAATTGACATGACTGACAGCTGTGTTAGAAAGTCTGCGGCTCTGATTTGCTGTTTTTGCTCTCGTAAGTAAGGCCATTAAAATTGCTACACGACATTGAGCAGGCAGAGAAGTATGATTTGTTTCAGAGATTATCTGTCTCATTTAGTGCTGACAGTTACAGCTAATATAACAAAAACTTTGTTTTTTTTTTTAAAAAGTAATCAACTACAGCTTTAAGTTGTCGACATAATTATGTAGTCGTTACAATCAACAGATTGCGAATTGATAAATTGATAAAGCTTTGCTATTCCAATACTTGATCACAAAAATTTAAATCTTGTTATGTCAAGATGTCAACACTGGGACAAAACATAATATTCAGATTTTATTGGGAATTAGGAGTACATTTTAATATGTGACGGCATGGCTATATGCCTTAATATAGCCTAAATCTTGTTTCAACATCCTGCTAATTTCACACATCGCATTATGTTAATCTGTGTCATCTGTCACTTGTATTATTACACATACGTCATGCACAGATGTAACACACATAAGGGCGAATATGTTAATTTATATTCACAGATACATTCTCACAGGGTGCTGCTGCTGCTGCAGCTACAGATAGAAATGTGTCTTGCTTTAAGCAGCCTGTCAGGAGAGATGAAAGACAAATGGACTGAGACAATGATGAGATTACTGAGTCATTTATTTGTATGTAACATTCAAAGAGAGGGGCAAGAAAGACAAAAGAAATAGAGATGGGCTGCTGTCCACACCAAGCTATTGTCTTTAACATCCAACTGTCCAGCTTGGAATGAACAAAGAAATGTCAGCAGTGAGTCTTTTTTTGTTCCCTTCATTCAAACTGATACAAAAATGCTGTGCTATGTTCTCACACTCATCGCCAACTGTACCTGTCTGCTGTTTGGGGCTGAGCATGTTGAGTTCAGTCAGTTTATCAGAGGTTTTTCTCCTGAAAACAGCTGCCTGCTGCTGCTCAACACAAGGTTGTGAGAGCTGTGAGACTGAACCACGACAGTTGGGCTGAGACTGAATTGTTTGAATTTATTCATTGTTGCTGTCATGAGCCAAATCCTTTGACAAATTGTAAGGTACACAGAGTTATGCTGACTCGGCTTGACATTTACTTTTAACTTTAACTTCAAATGACAACAACTCAACGTCTTCAAGGTTGCAGCTTTTCTCCTGTTATCTGTACAGAACAGGAAACAACAAAAGTTTTCTAAATTCTGTGGCTTTTCTAACCATCCTAACCTGTGAGCGAAGACTAGTGTGTCAGGAGTATCAGGAAAGCCTCTTTCTCCAGCTCGACAGCCCCCTTCCCTCTTGGTGTCCCCCAGTGGATAATGACTATAAGAGGCACTAAGCATCTATTACACATTAGCCATCAGCACAGAGAAAAGGAGTCCCATTTTAAGAGAACATCCAGCTTGACCCTGAGTTCAGATTCTTTTTGCTCATTTTTTGTCTCTGTGCGTTCATTTTTGTCTTTGTTTAGCACCTTTTAAAGGAATATTTCACCCACAAAATGATCATTTATACATCAGTTACTCACCCTGTGTTTCATTTATCCAGTCGTATGCTTGGTACTTCTCAAACCTTACTATTTAAAACACTTCTGCATACACAGCACAGGTTTACTGCTTGTCCATGTGTACACCTGTTTATGTAGGGGTGTTTTAAATAATGAGGTTTCAGCAAAAGGGGACACGTTCCCTTAATATTTGGAACATGTGCATTTGTCCCTCCCTAATAAAACAGTAGCTGACTTTTACTTTGAAGAAATTAAAGACATATACAGCATAAATTGATGCATAAATTGGTGCAAAAATATTTGCCAGAATGCAGGAAATTAAGAGTTTGACACTCACATTTTCGTAGGGGACGACCCCCAAACCTTCCTTTCTTATGTGTCCCCTCAATGTTGAAATAAAACCTATGCCCTTGATTATACAATTCGTCATTTTGTGAGCTAAATGTTCCTTTAATTTGTCCTTACCCCCACATGTGTGTTTTTTCTTTCAGCACAAACACAGCTACAAGTCTGACTTATTGTTTCAGTTTAACAAAATATAGAGCTAGCAGGAACCCAAAATACATGAGACACACACTTACAGAAATGTACAAATCTTGAATAATCTCTCAAAATATTAGGCAATGAAAATATTGTTGATGATAATTGATGATAATGATAATTTAGAGTCTTAAACTTAATTTTTAGAGATGAACACTTTTCTTTTGTCTAGATATTTTCTTTATGTGTGTGCCTTTTTCTGTAAGTCAAGTAATGATTGTTTTTCTGTCTCTCTGCTGTACAGACGTGCACAGCAGGTTGACACCCAATCAATGACCTGTCATGGGGGGTAGGCTATAGGACCTCTTTTCACTCAACCAACATTGTGGAGAAAGAGCTAAATTGATATGTTCCTCTCCATAGGGTGCTGTAGCCCTGTGGGAAGTGTCAGTCAAAGGTCCACATTATAGGTGCATTACAAAACCCTTGTTACGAGCATCCAATGGTTCTTTTTCTGTACCACACAAAGTCTGTATGGGGAAAGTGTTGCACTAACTTAGTTTGAGGTCTTCTTTATTTTGAGCCAGTAGATGTCCTTCAGTTCCATGTAAAGGTTTTCTCCTAGATGTTTGGATGTCGTCCCTCAAATTTAAGTAGAGATGGCCGACAAACATTTGTTCTCTTATCTTTCTTCTTCTAGTATTTGCAGCGATTCCTTTCAGGCCGCATAGTAACCCAACACATTCTCACTCTGACCTTGTCACATATCAGCGTTTGGTCATGGACTTTCTATGTCGACATGTGATGTGCATCTTAGCCTGGGTGCGTTTGTTGTTGATGTTCTGGGGTGCTATGTTAGCTGCAGCCTGTTACTTGCATTGTGTGTTTTCAACTCTTCTGTTTTCACAGGAAATGTACAGTTTGCATACAGTCTCTTTCAAAATAAATGCACTGCATGGGTACAAAACTGTTCTTTCCTTCAACAACAATTGCAAATGGTTACATTTGGCCGACACATGCTCGTGTTTGGTTTTGGAAAAAAAAAGAACAGGTTTTGGCTTTACAATCGTACAGGAAGCAAACAAAGTCCTCCCAGGAAAAAGTCTGTGGTTGTTGGACCCATGGACCGCAGAACGCATCTGAACAAGGGGGGGGGCATATGCACTGAAACAGACAATATTACTGATGTTGCGGAGCACTTTTTTTATTCCGACGCCACACAGTCACATCTACAGTACACGCATGAACACAAACACATGCTTGCTCAGATTAACCCCTCTGATCCCACTCTAACATTCACACACAACAGGCCAAGCCTATTTACACATAAACGCACAGATGAGGCCACAGTGGAAGCTGGAGTAATTTGATCATTTTGTTTTTTCTGTTTACTTGAAGAAAATCAGATATCGACTTCTGTCTCTTCATATTCCCAGATGCAGCCAGTGAAGGTGCCCGCCGTTAGCTTGCGACGCTCATGCATGACGTACTGATAAACAATGCACTTGATAGGCACACTAATAGGGAGTTTTTTTTTTTTATCGGCAGCAGTTGGTGAGAGTGAGTGAAGGTGTGTGGTGACTTGGCTCGTAAAAACACAGATAGGCTACAACTTAGGCTTTTATTCATATAAAATAGTTTGTCAGAGTAGAGCCCTGCGCGGGACTGTTTTCTTCATCACGCTCCTGCCCGCTCCGCTGAATTTCTGACCGCAACGTGCGTGTTACACTCCCGCCCGCTCCCGCAATGCGTAGGCCTATGTCCACTCCCGCCCGCTCCCGCAAAACTCTGAGAATTTATGCCCGCACAATAATAGAGATGCATTGATTTTGTGTCTTCTCCCATCCCGCAGGAGAAAACACGTCATTTTATAGGCTATTAATAAAGAGATTCATGGGGTTGTTTGGCCTGCATGTCTTTTGACGCACTGGTCAAGAATAGCGCTCCTATTTCGTTGTTTTCATTTAGTTTTTAATGAAATAAAGGCTGTTTCATATTCTCTTCTCCTCCTCTGTATTTATTTAGGCTATTTTTCTACCTTTATATAATCACGCAGTGACTGAGGTTAAGGCAAGCCCGGCGCCAGGATGAAGTTACTGAGGGAGCGGTTAAAAATTACGAGGGGGCAAATCTTTATTATGCAACATAGGTTCACACAGTGAGTTATAAAGAGCGCGCAGACGTGCCTAATAGTCGCTCGTAATGAGAGCTCGTCGCCGGTGAAACACAATAAACTGCACGTCTTCTTTCATGTTTGTCTCATGACAGATGGAGCTGACAGACAGACAGACAGGTGGAGCAAGCGGCAAATTGGTATGAAAGCTGGTTCAGGGCATATTCGTCCATTTATGAATAAATATGGAGTGGAAACGTTCATGCTGCATGTGCACCAAGTTCCTGTGTTGACATCCCATCGCTAGGCTACATCTTCTTCTTCTTATTATTTTTCTTCTTCTTCTACTGTTTAATGGCGGTTGGCAAACAGCGAATTGGCCCATTACCGCCACCAACTGGTGGAGTGTGTATCAAAATGACTATTACTATTTGCGTTGGGTCCTGCCGGGTCCCAATGCAGCCCTTTATGTCAGAGTACAAAAGTTACCCGGGCCATGGCCCCCCTGGCCCCCCCGGTTCCGCGGTCTATGGTTGGACCCATCGACCACCCATCCCACCCGCCCTACTCGGACTTTTCGCCACCTTAACATCAACTTATCGTTGAAATTACTTTTTTTCTGACTCTCTTATTTCTTGGACTGCTGTCTCTTGCCTCATCTCTCTCACATGTGTATCTAAGTCACTTGAGTCACAATGCTTATCAGAATGCACAGATCTGATTGGATGAGTAGCATCACGTGAGATGTTTATCACATGCTATTGGTCTGTGATTTCCTGGTCTGGTAGATCAGTGCTACAAGAGTCACACATGAGCGAAGCAGGCAAGTGACTATCACCTGCCAAGGTGTGTGAGTGTGGGCAGTGTTTGATGTAACGGACACAGAAAGCTAGCTTGCTAGCTAATGTTTCCTAGCTTGATAATAAATACTATGAAATACAAGGTTATTGGTACATTTTCCATTTTCTTCTGTTGCATGCCTGTCTCATGATTCACTGCCAGCCAGGAAGAATCTCTCATGTGGGCAGATTGTATTTTTCATGGCCAGTATCATACACTATTGGTTGGTTAGACATGGCAACAATGACTGTCTCCTCCACAGATACTTCTTTGTCACCGGATGAGGCTGAGACTTTGTTCATCAAAGTTCATCAAAGTTTAAGTCCACATGATGGGAAGATACAAATTTGCTTTGCCACAAATATATATCCACCCCTCTGCTCACACTGAATGGAAGTGAATGGGAAATGATTTGCCGTTTTTAATTTTGCTCATGTGTGACTGTCCCCTAATCTTGCACCAGTTACAACAGAAACACCGTCAAAATGTAGTCTAAAGATTCTCAATCCTTTATCAGTTATCGGTTTGGGTCCGGACATGGTCAGTGAAAATAATGGATGCAGCTACCGCGATGTCAACCATTCACTTGTGGACTCATGTCTTGAAGCCTCAAGGTCAGTATCACAGCCATCGCCATCTGTTTTATTTTATTTTTTCTGAAGCCATAAGTGACCATACCATACTACTGTGGAAGAGCGAGGGATGGATCTGAAAGAAAAGCCAAGGATGCTGTCAGCAAAGTTAACCCTTAATAAAATGTAAATGGGTAAAATATATAGAAATTCACCACCTGTACAGTTGTCATGCAGGGAGAAATAAGCTGAAGAGACCAAATCTGTTTACTGTTTATGTTTATTTCTGCTATAAAGCTGGGGACTGACTCAAGTGATCATTCAAGAACTGCAGTTTTTGGCACCTCTGAATTGGCTTAATTTTCAGCATAGGATGTTGCCACCTGGGTCCAGACAGGATGGCGTCTGGGTCTGGACCCAGGGGATGGAGAAGGATGACAAGTTAATGAGAGGAAGCTTGTTCATTTTACTAACAAGTGGGGTGTCATCCCCCCTCTTCCTCCCTGAAATTGACTACTGCCAAGAAGGCAGGTTAGTGTGTGTGTAGCCTGTGAGGCACTGCATCACTCGCTGCTGCTCTTCAGCTTATGGCCCTAAGTGCATGGAAAAAACTGATTGAGACTCAGACAAGCAGATTAACATTTTTGTAAACTCTTATTTTCCTTTATCAAGACTATAGTGACTGAACAGTGAGAGGAACATTTTCAAAAAGGTAATCTGAAAGTGAGGGGACATGCCCCCCCATCACCAGTGGAAATACATCCTTGCCCCCTTAAGGTAACGGTGTGCTAACAATAACCTTCTGCTTTCATTGCTGCACTGTGG
Source organism: Epinephelus lanceolatus (assembly GCF_041903045.1). Taxonomy (NCBI): domain Eukaryota; kingdom Metazoa; phylum Chordata; class Actinopteri; order Perciformes; family Serranidae; genus Epinephelus; species Epinephelus lanceolatus. Next base: position 19,420,083 of record NC_135736.1, read on the forward strand.
ACAGACTGCAACAAAATGTTCTCACTTCTTAATTTTCTACAATTTCACAGTTGTGTCAGATCTGACACCTCATCAGGGTCCATGATTTCATCCACTCGAGCTGCTGGGAGATTGTTATGGCAACACTTTGTTTTATTGTCTGATATTAAAAGTCAAGCTACTCGAATTTCCCCCTGCTGTGGACCAGAGGGACTCGCATCTTAGTTGATTGCATCACTGACACCACGTGAAAACGAGGTGCTAAGGCAGAGCCGAACTTCCTTGGGAGTCAGAGTAGCAGGATTAAGAACCTCTGTCATGACCATCTATTTGTGTCAGAAATGAGAAAGTCATTCACGCCTCATGACATTGGTGAAGGTGTGAAGGGTGAATGTGTGAATCACTGCTGCAGAGACAGCAGACAAAGAGCTTTTCAAACCCACGATGCCTTCTGGGTACAAAGAACAAAAAGCAGTTCTATGAAAAGTATAAGTGACAAAAAAACATTGAAGTCACAGACAATAAGAGCCATGAATAAAAAACATTTTCAAGACCACCATCGTGTACAAAAGATCAGCACGTCTGAGCAATGACTATGACTCTCAGCTTATTCAAGGTCATTTACTGATATTGCTTATGTCTGACATGTAGCAAACTCTGATATCTGTCCTGCAGCCATTACATCTTGTTTGTGAAGATGGAGTTTGTCTTCAGTCTGGTCTTGATAAAGTAAAACATGGATCACTGTTGGATCACAAAAACTCATTAGTTGCCTTATCTGTATGCTTCAGATGAAAAGGCCTGTTGCAATGAACTTAAATGGGCGATTATGTTTAAAGCTGAAAGTCAGATCCTTTGTGGGGACAGAAGCAATAGTTGTTTTTTGTTTGTTTTGTTTTCAAAGGCAATAGTAGGTCTGCCATTTACGGAAGTGTATTGCATTCACTTGACAAATAAAAAAAAATCTGTTTCATTGAGTAATTTTTTCTGTTTTTCGGAATAATTTTTTTATTTTTCTGTTTTCGTGGTAATTTTTTTTTTCTATTTTTCGTGGCAATTTTGTTTCTGTTTTTCGCGGTATTTTTATGTTTTGTTTGTCGACTTTACGCAGGCACCTTAAGACTTTGAGGTTGTTCAGACGAAAAGCCCATTCAGATCTGCTGGACATTGCAGTGTTTCTCCGGAATCAGTTGAACACATATGGCAAGCTCCATGGATACAAGATGATGCATCTGAAATGCATTCAGGCTGGCTACGTGGTGACTCAAGTAAGATGCCTGCGTAAAGTTGACAAACTAATGATAACACCATCTATATGACTTAAAGACAAGAGTATCTCCCAGTGTCTCAAACCCAAAACAAGGTAAAACTGGATTAAACTAAACAAGCGGGTCATGTTTGCTTCCATTATATCGAGCTCTCAAGAAAGGAATAAAAGCATCTGTTGTTCTATTGCTCTCTTAACTCAGAAAAAAATTCCCCGAAAAACAGAAACAAAATTACCATGAAAAACAGAAAAATAAAAAAATTACTCTGAAAAACAGAAAAAATTACTCAATAAAACAGATTTTTTTTTTATTTGTCAAGTGAATGCAATACGCTTCCGTAGCCATTTCATTGCCATGCAAGTAGTAATGTTACAATTTCAAGAAAGTTTCTGATAAGTAAGGTTTAGTATCATTTATATTTATGTCATAATTATGGGAAAAGAAAAAGGCAACAGTGAAAGAAATAGTGAAACTTGCAATAACAGATTTTTTTGGGAACTTGGAGGCAGCGAACTGAAGACTCAAAAAACAGCACGCACATACAAAAATGATAAATACTGGGTGCTGGACGCCATACACCATTGGTTGTATATATAAAGGTATGTCTCCTTATCTTGTTTATGTCTGATGCCCAAAACATCTCAAGTGGTGATTAAAATCTCCAAAAGGAGCAGTTTCTGGTGTGCTTGCCTGTTTTTGTATTTTCGTGCTTGGATGCAGCAGAAAAACAAGTCATGAACACAACACTGAAATATCATCACCTTTTAGGTTAATATGGTGAACTTGTTGATGAACAGTTGCTTATTTACACATTCAGCAGACACGGCGCAACAGTGGCTATTCTAGCCTAAATGGTGCCCTGAGCGACACTCCCTAATATGGGCCGCATTTTCCTGACAGAACCCGACCCGAGTCCGACGCAGTTTGTTACCTGACATAGTTATTGTAATGGACAGCGTGTAACACGCTGCTCACACAGCAGCACAGTACAGCACTTTACACACACTCAACTGGAGTGGAGCCTGTGTTGCGTTCAGGCGTTGTCACATAAATAACAAATTCCAGCACTTGAATAGGCCATACCACAACACAGCAGCATGTCAAGTGGGCTGAACCCGAACAAAAACCTGTGACTGCAGTTTGTTTTTAGAACTTTTTTTTGTTGTTGAAATTGCTATAAGAGCAGTGAGAGTGAAGCAGAAAAGTAAAGTTGCAGCCCGACAGCTAAACAATGAGCTGAAATTCATTATACAGCTCAGTAACGCCAAGAGGAGCTGCAGATTCAGTTAATAATTATCTGTGGGTTCATCACCATGCGTGACCCTTTTCATATTGTCACATTGTTTTCACATTGTCATAAACTACTATTGTATAAATACCCCTCCATATCACAGCACTGTGCAGGCATGTGTCAGAAGAGGGGGCTGCCTTGGATACGTGCATGTGTGCAACATTTAAATGCACATATGTAGGCCTAATAATGTTTAGAGTAAACTGGCTGATGTCATTACTTGAGCTGTGTCCCTTTTTTCCATGTAGCCTATTTTTAGGTGGTTTTGGACTATTTAAGGCAAAGAAATGTTCTATTTTATTTCATTTTCTGAGCTATGATTTTATGATGACCAGTTATATTTAGCAGTTTCTCCTTTTGCCAAAAGCAAGGCATGCAGCCATGTCAGGATACTACAGTAGAACACCATCAGTGTTAATTTCATTGATAAAAACTATGATGAAATTTTTTCATCAACAACCTTTTTCATGACGAAAACAAGACGATGGTGAGCTAAAAACAGACCTTGATAATAAAAACTAAGTTTGCACTCACTTTTCGCTTACAAGACCAGACATGACAAAAATGTTTGTGGTGGACATTTAAAGCCAAGAACAGCTGTGCTTGTAATCATCTTTAAATGCTGCATGAGCAATAGGCTGGTAAACTTGAGCAAATACTCTGCACCAGGATGTTTTGCTAGCCAGCAAAAACACTCACACCGACCAGAGCAGCGTCAGCCATTGGCATGAGTTGTGAGCTGTAGTTCAGCAGTAAATAATTAGCCGTGTGTGTCTGACTGTGGATGGTGGAGCTGTTGAATGGATTTGTGGAGTTTGTTACTTGCAGTAGCGTAGTTAGCGGCTGTTAGCGGCACTGAATGGCAGCGGAGCCAACAACCATCCCTGTGGGACCCCACTCAGTCTGGACTGTCTCAGAAAGGTTTATGGGTTGGTGCTGTGTGACAGGTAGGTATGAGTTTTAATCACCAACTCTTTGAAACATGAGTTTAAACCTCCAGATGAACATATTACAGATTGAGAAAGAATTCAGGCTTTATTTAAGTTATTTTTCTGCTTCATTATAGTGAGATAGATAAGTCAGAGTTTACAATGAACTTGGGTACAAATAGTTGTTGCATGTAATTTATTTGTGGTGTCAAAGTTTTTGAGAGCACAAATAAAGAGATGTTGAGCTTTGAAATGATGGTAAGTGAGTGCTTGTAAATCCCCCCCTGAACCTGTCAAAAAGTGCTGGAGAAATGAGTTTGTAAGCGTTCAGAAATTATTTGTGGTTGTTGAAAAAAAATGTCTTAATGAAATTTGTACAAAACTTGTCAACTTGATTCTAATTTCTGATACAAGAATTAGCCTAATTGGATTTGTTTAAAGATTAAAAAAACATATAGAAAACATGTTGACTAAAATGTCATGAATTTTAGTCGACTAAAGCTATACTAAATCTATGCAGGATAAATATGACTAAAATGTATCTAAAACAAATAGGCATTTTGGTCTCAAGATTAAGACTAAATCTAAAATAGCTGTCACAATTAACACTGAACCTGTACCTAACACAGATATGAGTGTATGTTTTAGTACATATTTTATCAGTATAACAATTCCATTAAAGGTCTAGTGTGTCGGCTTTAGTGGCATGTAGCATTAAGTTGCAGAACTGAAACTTGTCCCGTGTGCCAAGGGTATGAGAACCACAGTGGCTGAGGTACTCGTACTCGTACTTGTTGTCCTCCGCTTATCCAGGTCCGGGTCGCGGGGGCAGCAGCCTCAGCAAAGAAGCCCAGACAGTCCTCTCCCCAGCCACCTCTGTCAGCTCTTCCAAGGGAACCCTGAGGCGTTCCCAGGCCAGCCGGGTGATGTAATCCCTCCAGCGTGTCCTGGGGCGGCCCCGAGGTCTCCTCCCGGTTGGACATGCCCAAAACACCTCCCAAGGGAGGCGTCCAGGAGGCACCCTTACCAGATGCCCGAACCACCTCAACTGGCTCCTCTCGATGTGGAGGAGCCGCGGCTCTACTCCGAGTCCCTCCTGGATGTCCGAGCTCCTCACCCTATCTCTAAGGCTGAGCCCAGCCACCCTGCGGAGGAAACTCATTTCAGCCGCTTGTACTCGCAATCTCGTTCTTTCGGTCACTACCCAGAGCTTGTGACCATAGGTGAGGGTTGGAATGTAGATCGACCGGTAAATCGAGAGCTTCGCTTTCTGGCTAAGCTCCATTTTTACCACAACGGACCGGTTAAGCGCCCGCATCACTGCTGATGCCGCCCCAATCTGCCTGTCAATCTCCCACTCCATCTTACCCTCACTCGTGAACAAGATCCCAAGATACTTAAACTCCTCCACCTGAGACAGGACCTCCCCTGCCTGAGGACCTGGAGCGGGCAATCCACCCTTTTCCGGCTGAGGACCATGGCCTCAGACTTGGAGGTACTGATTCTCATCTCAGCCGCTTCACACTCGGCTGCGAACCGTCCCAGCGAGAGCTGGAGGTCACTGTTCGATGGAGCTAGGAGGACCACGTCATCCGCAAAGAGCAGGGACGAGATCCTCCCGTCACTGAACCGTCACTGACACCCTCCACCACTCGGCTGCACCTAGAAATTCTGTCCATGAAAGTTATGAACAGAACCGGTGACAAAGGGCAGCCCTGGTGGAGTCCAACCCTCACCGGGAACAGGTCCGACTTACTGCTGGCCACGCGAACCAGACCCGTGCTCCTTCGGTACAGGAACTGGATGGCCCTTAGCAAAAGGCCACCAACCCCATACTCCCGGAGCACCCCCCACAGGATGCCCCTGGGGACACGGTCGTAAGCCTTCTCCAAATCCACAAAACACATGTGGACTGGTTGGGCGAACTCCCATGCCCCCTCCAGCACCCTGGCGAGGGTAAAGAGCTGGTCCACGGTTCCGCGTCCGGGACGAAAACCACATTGCTCCTCCTCAATCCGAGGTTCAACTATTGACCAGACCCTCTTCTTCAGCACCCTGGCGTAGACCTTACTGGGTAGGCTGAGGAGTGTGATCCCCCTGTAGGTGGAACACACCCTCTGGTCCCCTTTCTTGAAGATGGGGCCCACCACCCTGGACTGCCATTCCAGAGGCACTGCCCCCAATGTCCACACAATGTTGCAGAGGCATGTCAGCCAGGACAGCCCTACAACATCCAGAGCCCTGAGATATCCAGGGCGAATCTCGTCCACCCCTGGGGCTCTGCCGCTGCGTAGTTGCTTCACTACCACGGCGACTTCTGCCCCAGAAATTGGACGACCCGCCCCCGAGACCCCCGGCTTTGTTTCCTCACTGGAATATGTGTTGGTGAGATTGAGGAGCTCCTCAAAGTATTCCTTCCACCGCCCGACAATGTCCCCAGTTGACGTCAGCAGCTCCCCGCCCCCACTGTAAACAATGTGAGCAAGTTGCCGCCTTCCCTCCCTGAGGCACTGTACGGTTTGCCAGAACCTCTTTGGAGCCGATCGATAGTCTTTCTCCATGGCCTCACCAAACTCCTCCCACGCCCGAGTTTTTGCCTCTGCGACTGCTGCTGCTGCGCTCTGCTTGGCCCGCCAGTACCCGTCAGCTGCTTCTGGAGACCCACAGACCAACCATGCCCTGTAGGCCTCCTTCTTCAGCCTTACGGCTCCCCTCACCTCTGGTGTCCACCAGCGGGTTCGGGGATTACTGCCGCGACTGGCCCCCACGGCCTTGCGGCCACAGCTCGCAACAGCCGCCTCGACAATGGCAGAGCAGAACAAGGCCCATTCGGACTCAATGTCCCCCTCTGCCCTTGGGACGTGGTCGAAGCTCTCCCGGAGGTGGGAGTTGAAGATCATCTTGACAGGTTCTTCCGCCAGGCGTTCCCAGCAGACCCTCACTGCTCGTTTGGGCCTGCCAGGTCTGCGTGGCATCCTCTCCTGCCACCTGATCCAACTCACCACCAGGTGGTGATCAGCTGACAGCTCTGCTCCTCTCTTCACCCGAGTGTCCAGAACATATGGTCGCAGGTCAAATGATAGGACTACAAAGTCAATCACTGACCTGCGACCTAGGCTGTCCTGGTGCCACGTGCACCGATGGACATCCTTATGCTCGGACATGGTGTTAGTTATGGCCAAACTGCGACCCGCACAGAAGTCCAATAACTGCACACCACTCGGGTTCAGATCGGGCAGGCCGTTCCTCCCAATCACGCCCCTCCAGGTCCTGCTGTCATTGCCCACGTGAGCGTTGAAGTCCCCCAGCAGAACAATGGAGTCCCCGGTCGGGGCACTGTCCTGCACCCGTCCCAGGGACTCCAAAAAGGGCGGGTACTCTGAGCTGCTGTTCGGCGCATAAGCCCGAAGGCACAGGGACGCAACCCTTTCGTCCACTGGGGTGAACCCCAACGTACAGGCAGAGAGTCTGGGGGCTATCAGAAAGCCCACCCCGGCCCTCCGCTTCTCACCCGGAGCAACTCCAGCAAAGGAGAGAGTCCAACCCCTCTCAAGGACTTGGGTTCCAGAGCCGGAACTATGTGTTGAGGTGAGACCGACTATATCTAGCCGGTAGCGCTCAACCTCTTCCACAAGCTCCGGCTCCTTCCCCGCCAGAGAGGTGACATTCCATGTCCCAAGAGCCAACTTCCGTAGCCGAGGATCAGACCGCCAAGGCCCCCGCCTTGGTCTGCTGCCCGATCCACACTGCACCGAATCCTTCTGGATCCCTCTGCGGGTGGTAGGCCTGCAGGGGGACGAGCCCATGTAGCCAGTTCAGGCTGGGCCCGGCCAGACCCCATGGGCGAAGGCCCGGCCACCAGGTACTCGCCCACAGGCCCCAGCCCCAGGTCTGGCTCCAGGGCGGGGCCCCAGTAACCTTCCGGGCCGGGTACGCCAACTCTTGTTATTTTCCATCATGAAGGGTCTTTTGAACTGTTCTTCGTCTGACCCTTCGCCCAGAACCAATCTGCCATGGGAGACCCTACCAGGGGCAAAATGCCCCCGACAGCGGCTGAGGTGAAAACATGAAAATGTGAATGGCTCTATCTAAAGACAATGTTTGGTCTAGCCATTCTGGGCTACTGTAGAACAACATGGCAGACTCTGTGGAGGAACTGCTCTGTAACGGCTCATTTTAAGGTAACAAAAACAGGATTGTTATTTTCAGGAGATTATAAACCACTGAAAACATAGTTATTGTGGGACTCATAGTAATGTGGGCAATATAAGCGGACATCCCCCATCCTTAGTTTGTTGTTAATTTTCTCATTATTTGGCTGTCATTATTTTTATTTATTTGTAATCTGATATTTGTGCACAAGATCAGCTAATATTTGCAGTGGGTTAGAATGTGTATAAAATGAGTAAAGCTCTTCACAGGCACTTTGAGGCAGCCTAAGGGTCCTTTAAGTGAGGTGCAAGCTAGTGCTAATTAATAAGTGGACCCCCCAGCTAGCCTGCATGTCGCGATGTGGTCGTGCTGATGTGCTTGTGTTTCTGTGTTTACAGAAGTAAAGGATCTTAAACTCATGCACGCCTGGGAGTCTTCATTTGTACTCAAGTGTGCAACATTATGAATATTACATACCATTTCTGCCAATAGATACACCTACATCCTGCACACTGGACCTCTAGGAGAATATAAAAAGCATGTTAAGTAAACAAATATAAAGTCAGAAGTAGCTTTGAGGAACCAGCAGCTAATAATGGTGTTTAAAGTTTAAAAACTACTGTGAACTCCAGATATTAATAAGGGTTGGATTACAAGCTGCTGTGCCCAGTAAATGCAATTAGATAACAGAAAGAAAGAAACCTTGCAGCCCTGTAGGTCAGGGGAACACTGACAGATGCCTGAGACAGAGAAGAAGTAATTCAATGCACGGTTCATTTGAAGCTCATTACAGTGGGAAGAGAGGTGTGAAGCTTCGTGACGGCTGTGTTAGTCCCTGCTGCTGCAGCAGGTGTGTATGTGTGTGTGACCATGTGGGAAAAATAAGGGGAAAGTGCGAGAAACGCACTCCCTCTGTACTCTTTAAGAAGGAACATATTCTTTTTTTTATTCGATGTTGTTAATGCCCTCTATGAGATATCATTCCATATGTAGTATTCACAGTTTTTATACTTTTTATATTTTGTATTTTTAGATGGTTGAAATGAGGACAGGTAAAAAGGAGAGAGGAGGAAAGAAGCAACAACTTGCTGAGTGCTGTCGAAATGGCTGAGAGGAGTGGCAGAGGAATGAGAGAGTTCCAGCACAGAGTGTTGAGATGAGGGAGAGAATCTGGAGCTGCAGAGCTGCGATAAATGCAGACTGCCGACAGCGTGGCCTTTCTATTTCAACACCCTTGCTTTTCATTTCATTCCCCGGAGGACCTCACTGTCTGGCCTGAATGTCCCATAATCTCACCAGGGGGTCTTCAGCTTTTAAACAATGACACAAGTCTGTCTGAGCGCACGTGTATTCACACTCACACACACAGGATTTCTGCATTGGCTTCAGTCCAACTCCTTTGCTTCTTTAGACAGCTAAGACAGCTCTAATTATATAAGAGTGCAAATAGCTATGGTGGTTACAACTGTCACTGTGAACAGAGCAGACCAGAAATCCCTGTGTAATGATACTGGGTGTCACTGTCACACTCCTCTGTTTACCTCCTTCTTTGTATTTCTCACTCTGTGCTTTGGAGCTCCTCTTCTGCTCTTTAATCTCTCTCAAGATACTCCGCAGCTTTTAGGGCTTTCTATTTTCTCTTTACTGTGCCGCTCACTCACTGTAAGACAACGCTAATGCTTGAGGGGCACCTATATACCCCTTTTTGATAGTCATGAGCTGGATTGGCTTGGCTTGGCTTGGCTTGATTTGGTTTGATTTGGTTTGATTTGGGCCATCAGCCCAGCTCAACAGGGACTTGCGTATCCATTACAACAGGGCTACTTTCTTTAAGATGTGTCTTGAACTGATGATGGCTTGTCTTGAGTAATGACATTTAACAGCAGGGTGTTGATCCAGGCTAAAGTTCCCTTTTATTTTTGCTGCATGCATTTTTCCATCACACAGCAGGGCAGGTTAAAGAAGTTTACCTGTTGGAGGTGAGCTGTCCCATCCCAATCCCACAAGAATGACTCCTGTCCCATCCCGGTCCCGTGTTGTGTTTCAGTTCCAGTAAAAAAAAAAAAAAAAAAAAATATATATATATATATATATATATATATATATATATATATATATATATATATATATATATACAGTACAGGCCAAAAGTTTGGACACACCTTCTCATTCAATGTGTTTTCTTTATTTTCATGACTATTTACATTGTAGATTCTCACTGAAGGCATCAAAACTATGAATGGACACATGTGGAGTTATGTACTTAACAAAAAAAGGTGAAATAACTGAAAACATGTTTTATATTCTAGTTTCTTCAAAATAGCCACCCTTTGCTCTGATTACTGCTTTGCACACTCTTGGCATTCTCTCCATGAGCTTCAAGAGGTAGTCACCTGAAATGGTTTCCACTTCACAGGTGTGCCTTATCAGGGTCAATTAGTGGAATTTCTTGCTTTATCAATGGGGTTGGGACCATCAGTTGTGTTGTGCAGAAGTCAGGTTAATACACAGCCGACAGCCCTATTGGACAACTGTTAAAATTCATATTATGGCAAGAACCAATCAGCTAACTAAAGAAAAACGAGTGGCCATCATTACTTTAAGAAATGAAGGTCAGTCAGTCCGGAAAATTGCAAAAACGTGTCCCCAAGTGGAGTCGCAAAAACCATCAAGCGCTACAACGAAACTGGCACGCATGAGGACCGACCCAGGAAAGGAAGACCAAGAGTCACCTCTGCTTCTGAGGATAAGTTCATCCGAGTCACCAGCCTCAGAAATCGCAAGTTAACAGCAGCTCAGATCAGAGACCAGATGAATGCCACACAGAGTTCTAGCAGCAGACCCATCTCTAGAACAACTGTTAAGAGGAGACCGCGCCAATCAGGCCTTCATGGTCAAATAGCTGCTAGGAAACCACTGCTAAGGAGAGGCAACAAGCAGAAGAGAGTTGTTTGGGCCAAGAAACACAAGGAATGGACATTAGACCAGTGGAAATCTGTGCTTTGGTCTGATGAGTCCAAATTTGAGATCTTTGGTTCCAACTGCCGTGTCTTTGTGAGACGCAGAAAAGGTGAACGGATGGATTCCACATGCCTGGTTCCCACTGTGAAGCATGGAGGAGGAGGTGTGATGGTGTGGGGGTGTTTTGCTGGTGACACTGTTGGGGATTTATTCAAAATTGAAGGCACACTGAAGCAGCATGGCTACCACAGCATCCTGCAGCGACATGCCATCCCATCCGGTTTGCGTTTAGTTGGACGATCATTTATTCTTCAACAGGACAATGACCCCAAACACACCTCCAGGCTGTGTAAGGGCTATTTGACCAAGAAGGAGAGTGATGGAGTGCTGCGGCAGATGACCTGGCCTCCACAGTCACCGGACCTGAACCCAATCCAGATGGTTTGGGGTGAGCTGGACCGCAGAGTGAAGGCAAAGGGGCCAACAAGTGCTAAACACCTCTGGGAACTCCTTCAAGACTGTTGGAAAACCATTTCAGGTGACTACCTCTTGAAGCTCATGGAGAGAATGCCAAGAGTGTGCAAAGCAGTAATCAGAGCAAAGGGTGGCTATTTTGAAGAAACTAGAATATAAAACATGTTTTCAGTTATTTCACCTTTTTTTGTTAAGTACATAACTCCACATGTGTTCATTCATAGTTTTGATGCCTTCAGTGAGAATCTACAATGTAAATAGTCATGAAAATAAAGAAAACGCATTGAATGAGAAGGTGTGTCCAAACTTTTGGCCTGTACTGTATATGTAGTACATGGATCACACAATTCCTACCTTAGTTGAATATAAACCAAAATATGTCTAATGTTGTGTTTTGATGTTTATTTCCTAATTATTTTAACATTCACTCCACCTGTTGTGATGCTGTTCAGAATGACAAACACATTTTATTTCTGATGTGGTCAGACAACACGTCATAAGAAGAACCAGTACTGAGAGAGAAAAATGTAGTTAAAGTATTGCAGTAAAAGTAGTGTTTGGCTCCTCTGACTGATATTATTATATGACATCATGAGATTATTAATACTGAAGCATCAGTGTTAGAGCAGCATGTTACAGTTGTAGCAGGTGTGCAGTTAAGTTGGTCGTATTCGCTCTTTTTGTTGAGATGGTTTCAGAACAAACCCGGCACACCGGGGGCCTGTATCACGAAGCGAGATCAACCTTTCCTGGGTTACCCAGACCTATCCTGGGTTGACTAACCCTAACAATGGCAATCAGGATAATCGGTATCACGACGCTGGATATCAACTCGGTAACTCAACCCAGGGTTGCTTTATCAAGAGCCGTGAACGCGCACGCAGCGGACAAATCACAATCATGAGAGAAGCGCAGCGTCACTGAGCGTCCTCACAGAGCCTCCTCACAGAGCCTCCTCACAGAGCGTCCTCACTGAGCGTCCTCACAGAGCGTCCTCACTGAGCGTCCTCACTGAGCGTCCTCACTGAGCGTCCTCACAGAACGTCCTCACTGAGCGTCCTCACTGAGCGTCCTCACTGAGCGTCTTCACTGAGCCTCCTCACAGAGCGTCCTCACTGAGCGTCCTCACTGAGCGTCCTCACTGAGCGTCCTCACAGAGCCTCCTCACAGAGCCTCCTCACAGTGCGTCCTCACTGAGCCTCCTCACAGAGCGTCCTCACTGAGCGTCCTCACTGAGCGTCCTCACTGAGCGCTGTGTGTGAAGGAAAAGAAGTATTTCTCGTGAGGATCAGAGATTAATTCTACTAAAATATGAGGAGGAGAAAAGCAACATTACAGAAAAGGCCAACACCGTGGCAGCTGCAGGAGGAGGAAACATGCGTGGCAACGCATAACGGGATGAATAATGTTTAGTTTTAGTTTAGATTAGTTTATTTGCACATAATGTTAAAAACAGACAGTATAACATTTACAAGATTAAAAAAAGAAAAGTGCCGGAGAGGTTAGAAGCCACTAAAAGCTTATCAAAGAAATTCCCCTGTCAAAACATCAATGAAATCACATGATAGAGAAGAAAAAAAGAAAAACGGGTCAGGAAAGAAGAAATAGAGGAGGAGAGAGGGAAAAATCAAGACAAAACAAGGTAGCAAATAAAATTATGTGTAGGTTAAATTACTCATCACTGGTTCAAGTAGCTACAGTACCTGTACCTGTACATCTGACACTGATCACACCCTTGAATCCCATGAAATCAATGCTGCGCAGATGAATTGCGTGTATTACAATTATCGTCTAACATCATTGCGTCTGATAAATTGGTCTTCTTTGTCATAACGTTATATATAGGCCTACTACAATAAGCTGACGCCACAATTAAATCATATCAACACCAAATTGATAGTCTGAATACAATCATCCTGATATTGAGCTGTGTTAGAAATTAACAGCTGTGCAAAAATATAACTAGTCTCCCTCTTTAAAAAACAAAAAGGAAAATCCCTCAAACACCATTAAGTGTAGACATGATAGGCTACTTTCCACATTTCCAGCAGCAAAGCTGTCAATTAGGCCCGTTATCTTTAACAGGGATCATTTCCTCCAACAAAACAAAATGTTGGCACTAATTAATGGTGCTATTGAGTGTCCACAAATGATCAGTTTCTTTCTTATGAAGGGGTGGGATGAAATTTCGACTTCTTTCCACTCCTTTTTGAACAATCTTTTCATTGTCTGTTGTTGTTGCTTTCTTTTCTTTTTTTAATGTTCAAAATAAACTTTTAAATCAAAATCAATCAAATGAATTAAACTTCCCGTCATGACTGGGCTGCATTTCTGTCAGCGGAGTCATTTTTTTCCGAACAGCTGATTGGCCAGTGGGTGGTGCTTTTTATAGGATCAGATTCAACCCTGAACTTACCCTGCTCCAGAGCACAACAGCCGTTCAGAGTAAGTTACCATGGTGATCTACCCCGATAAGAACTGAACCGGCTTCGTGAGACAGAAAACTCAGGGTTAACCCTGAAGTTACCTCGCTAAGACAGATTCTGCAATCTACATTGTAGAATCTGTCGGCAGCCCTGTGTGAAAGACGACTAGAGAGGGGGGGAGGGCGGGGCTTTGAGGCTGAACATGCTGCGCTTTAACCAATCACAATGAAGGGGGTGCGGCCGAGACGTGCAGGTGTCCCCAGGAAATGTGTACCTACAGAAACAGCAAGCTCCGCGTCCATAGCGACTGCTCCAGTAATGCCGTCTCGTCAATGTGAAAAAAAATATTTTTTCCAGCGGATGTCTGAGTTACAACATGTTTGAACTAACTGGAGTAGTTTCATGTCGTATCCGACAACGGGAGGCTTTTAACAGATGACGTCCTGATGTTAGCTTTGCTAACTGTCCCTGTCAGCTGCAGCCACTGATGCTTTCTAGACATCGTGATTTCCCATAACTGAATAAATACCACACATAGCAACACAAAACTGCTTTGCTAGCTCAATCATGTTGTAACTAAGATATTCACTGGAAAGAATATTTTATTCACGGACCTTTTATTGAGTTATTACCTTATTTTCATACAGTCTATGGTTATTACAGACCCTGCTAACGGCTAACGTTAACAGCTAACGGTTAGCCCAGCTAATCTACGATAACCATATTAATTACGTGCACACAGAAATAGTAATGTTTGTTCAGTCATTGTGTTTATAGACTTAACAAACATCAGATTAGTCTACACGGTGATATAGTGACGTGAAAAATGTGATATATAGCTAAACTCTGCTGGTTTTCTACTCGAAGTATTTGTAAACAACACGACGATTCCCAGGGGGCACCGCCAGAAGTGAAGGGCGTGAGGCCCCTGCACTTCCGGTTAGTCGAAAAACTCCGGGCTGTGCCTCCAGAGGTAAAGGAAGAAAAAAAAATTATTATTTTTTTTTTACCGATGGATTTCCAGATTGATCCTGAAGTTACCTTGCTAAGACGTTAATCCTGCTTCGTGATACAGGCCCCAGCTCGTCCAAATTACTGGGCTGCTGTCTGTCATTTGGTTTAAATCCAAAACACCCCCACACAGGGGCCGTGGTGTTTGGTTTAGGAACAAGTTCCCTTCTCTTACGCTCAGCTCTATTTTCTCCTCTGCTTCGTCTCCCCCTCACAAGATTGCACTGTGTGTGTGGGTGTGTGTGTGTGTGTGTAGCCCATAGCCCCGCCTCCCCCACAGAGACAAAGACACTCGATGACAAGTGTTTCCCTCCGTTCATTACGCTAATGAACCAACTCACCTGGCTGCCAGACGATGCACGGCAGTGAACGCTCTTGTCGTCCAGTCTCTTTGGTGGAGAGACGAGAAAAACAAACACGCATGAATATGGCAATTAATCCCTTTTAATTTACCGTGCAATTAACCGACTCACACATCGCGACAGGCCTAATCATGATTCCCAGTCACGCCCGCTCCCGTTGACTTTTTTTTCCCATCCCGTCCCAATCATGTGAAGAATAGTGAAACTGATTCCCATCGTTTCCATCCCGTGGGAATCCCACGGGAATCACGCGACCCATGGGACTCCCAAAAAAATGTCAGCCTTAAGTCTGTAGCTCTTCATCAAACATCTCACTCAGTACGTTTACATGCAGCTTGAGAAAATCGAATTATTAGCTTAGTCCGACTGAAACTGGACTATCCTTAGCTCAACTAACACACCTAGATAATTTGATTGAAAATCGAACTATTGCTGCATGTATAGTCCAACTGGAGTGGGACTACACATGCAGCAATATCACCATAACACACCACTTTTTCTTTCACCCAGAAGAAAAAGGAGATGACATAGCAGCAGCAGTGCAGTAACTCCCGGAAAAACAAATAAACAAGCACCATGGCGACCGAGAAGCAGAAGATGCACTTCTGGACGGACGAGGAAACTACATTCATGCTCCAACAGCTAAAGGAGTTAAACATTTTGAAGTTTATGGATAGTAGGAAAACGCAAAACGCAAATTTATTTAAAAAAGTTTCTGAAGAAGAACCGGAACTAGTTCAATACGCATTATATTAAAAAGGACACAGCATCGCCTATCGAGGCGGAGTCAGACATACTTCAGACATATACAGAAATTCGATTTTCTCTTCTGCATGTACACTCAGACAAGACGAGAAGTCAGACTTGACTGATTAGCCGAGCTTTGAGCTTAGCTCGATTACTGCATGCATGTAAAAGAACTGACTGTGGCTGTTTCTGCTTTTACTCTTCCTCACTGCCGTATTATTAGACTTGCCTTAATTGAAGAAAAGCGGCTAATAAAGTGAAACAGTAAAATAAAGCAGATAGTCAAACAGGACACAGGAGAGGAACTAAACTCCAAATCACAGAAATTCATTTAGAAGCTACATAAGTACTGATAGACTAACTGACAACCACAACAGTTCTCCTACATGCTCGGCACACAGGAGAAGTTTCAGTTGGCAACCTTACCGCTAGATGCCACAAAATCCTGTACACAAGACATTTAAATGCTGGTGTGACAAAGCCTTAACACAAAGTGTAATGACAGTGAAGACTTTGTGTGTTCATCACAGGCAATATCATATATTTTGATGAAGCATGGAGAAATGATTGATTTGTTTTTTTTTTCATTTGACCACAAGAACCAATCATTATCTCTGAAACCACTGACTGAACAGGGATGAACCCCTGGGGAAAATTATACATCTCATCAGTGCAGCCAAGCAGTTTCAAAAAGACACTGATTGGCTGAATAGGGGTTCTGCCGTTACAGGTCAGACACAACGTTATTGACCTGTTATTGATTGACTCCATCAGCTACAGAGGATGACTGTGGAGGATGTTTACTGTCATGAAACAAAGGGAAATGAGGCCACAGGAGATGACTGGAACATATTTCCAACGTTTGTCTCCGCTCTGACTACTGCACGCTCTCTTAGTTCCCTTGTGGCTGTCTATACACACAGTAGCTCTTCACTTTTTCATGAATAATCTTTCAGCAGCAGGCCTGCATGAATAAGACAGCCAAGTGAAGAGGTGGATAGAACAGGAAACGGATAAAGAAAAAGCAAATAGCGCATACAAGAAGCTGATCAACGTGGGTTGGAAAACTGAGCTTTGAACTGAGAGAAGAAAGAGAAGAAAGAAAGATGCAATAGGAGAAGATGACAGAGCAAAACCTCACAGATAGCATGACACAATTTAATACATAAAAGGATGAGTAAATGGAGAGTTAATATCGAGAGCAGAGCATCAACAGTGGCTGCCAAAAGATCATGAATACTGGCTGGATGCAGCCACATGTGAGCTTGCATCTGCCTGCCTCTGTGTGTGTTTGCACAATGTTTACCTGTTCAGTATACTCCAATCAATGGCTTATCAGCCAGTGATGAGAAGAGGACAAGTGGTCACTCCATCAGTTCGTTGTCTCAGTCTGTTGTTTCACCCAGCATGTCACATAAAGATTTGTCTCACCGCCTTTTATGTTTAAATCCACATTTTGAGCCTCTTCATCTTTTACATTTCTCTGCCCCTCACACACATCTTTCATTCTAATTTACTCCGTCTGTCAGCACATCATCACGCAGCCTCCTGGAAAACAATATGAGTTATAAAAGTGTCAGTGTCTTTCAGTATGTGGAGAGAAGCTATTCAGTACGTGGCCATACCTTTCCTGCTTTGTGTGCGAGCCCATGCTTGCACGCATGTGTGGGTGTTGAAGCTTGTTAGTTTAAAGACTGGAGCTAAAGGTCAAGCATAGCGAGCCTACAAAACAACTCATCAAACAGCAACAGGCAACTGACAATGCTTGCAGGGCAGAAGCAAGAAGTGTTGTATTGTGTTATTTTCATTTTGATTTAACCTAAGAAAATCTGTTTTCAAGCTACAGTATGCAACTTCTATACTATTTAGCCGTCAGTTAAAATAAAATGTTAACCTCCTGAGACCTCAGCTTTTGTTTGGTATCTATTTTTATTTCTCAGCGCTATTTGGGAACGTAGGGCTTGATAAGTATGAAATCTAAGCATTGTCCTTGAACACGAAGTAGTTTTTTAGAAAAAAAAAAGATGTCCTCATATCAGGGTAATGGGTTTATTTTTAACAGTCACAAGTGCATAATGAATTATAAAGCTTTTTATTTCAGTACCTGAACATTGCTGAGTAATGTGTTGTAACTGTATGGGTCAGAGGTCACTGTTCCAGTCTCAAACTGTTCAAAACTGTTGCAAATAATGCAATACATCTAAAAGCCTTGTGATTTGTTCGTTTTTTAACTTTGTATTAAAATTTCCTCGATCCATAGTCCAATCAATGGATGTCCTTTCTGTCTGTGGGAAGAGCCCAGTCTCACTCTGATGTCGTCAAAATCTGGCGCTTGGGCAGTGACTTGCAGCCTCAGAAACCAACAAAAAAAAGCATCCTTTAACATTGGCATGATATGCGGCTGGTTGCCTTAATAGTTTAAACGGGGAAACACAGCGGAACAGGGAGGGCAGGAGGGGTGGTGGATGGGTGCCTAACCCTGTTATTTTTTCTAAACCTAACCAGGTGTTTTTGTTGCCTAAACCCAACCATGTGTGTTTGTTGTTGAAGGGAAAAAAAGGTCATTTCACAGCATTGTACTGTTCAAACGTAGTGCGTTTATTTTGAAAGAGACTGTCAACAGTAAATTTCCTGTGAAAACTGAAGTGTATCTTGAAAGAAGACGATGCATGTAACAGGCAGAACTTGACACGGCGTCCCAGAACATCAACAACCAACACACCCAGGGTACCTTGCACGTCGTATGTGAACATGGAAAGTGCATGACCAAACGTCGATATGTGATGAGGTCACAGTGTGTTGATAGGAACAGTCTGTCACACTGCCTGTGTGAAATGCTGGGATAATACAATTTAGTCACAATGTCATCAAACAAATACTTCCTAATTAACACCATTTTAGCTCGTTACTGTTGCTAAAATTGGTCACATTTGTTGCCATATCAAACTACAGATGTTATTTAGCACAAATAAACAAGTTCCAACCATAACATTTGACCAGGTTTTGTACCTTGTCCACTTTTGTGTCAGGATCAGCTCCAGACTGAGCATTAAAATGTCCACAAATGAGGACAACAGGTCTAAGTTAAGCTAGTCTCTATATACAGACTCTACATTCAGTGAATGTAGAGTCTGTAGGCAAACCCCGGAGATCTTGCCTCCAGAAGAAGGGCGGAAGAGCCCTGGTTTCTGGTTGTAGGCTGTTTGTAGTCTGCGTGATATTGACCAATCACGTTTGAGCCGGCTGCAGTTGTTGCCAGGTTAAATGCTCCGTGCGGTGAACTAACGATGCGGAACATAATTGGCGTCACTGCAAACTCTGAATCCATCGCAATGGTTCAGCATATTTACTTATATATAAACGGAAGTTGGAAACGGAAATTTGCCTCCTCAAACCGGAATGCCAAAAAATTGGGGGTCTGCCCCCAGAGGCTGTATCGCCGTCTGCCAGAAGTCAGACGCCGAATACAGCCTCTGGGTTGAATGAAGTTAAGCAGAATGAAGTTTACGGTGCAGGAAACCCAAAATGTAATGTTTATGTAAATGTAAGGTTGAAGAGAAGAGCGAACAGAACTGACATTGGTGAGTCAGTGTTTATTAGTGGCAGTGGTGTGTCATTATGGGAATACATTTTGATATTTTCTTAAGTTAATAAAAGACTGGTGCCGACATCGGAGAGGCCCAGGTGGTTCCTGCCGTACATGAACATCGTTCTTTGTCTGATGGTCTCTGTGGACTTCACTGGTCCTGTATTTTTCTAGGCTGTTTTTAGATACTGCGTGCTTGGTTTTGCATTAGTTACATGCTGTCAGTAACTCCTGCATGTTAAAGATCATTTAGCTATTTCTGGGCAATCTCACCAGGAAGTCATTCAGGGGAAATGTTTCAAAATGATCACAATAGACTCAGATATTGTCTCACCTGAATATTGATATAACTGTTACTTACTTTGAACAGTGTGCACTCCTGTATTGTGACTTTAACGCAAGTGGGGAAGTATTTTGTGGGTCCATTTTTCGGGGGCTTTGAGCTTAAAATTAAAATTTGCAATTCATATACATCCTGCTTCTCATTCTCTGCTTCAGTGTGGTGGACAGTCAGTCAGTCTTCGAGTCTGTATAGACAGATACACAGTGACAGTCAAACCCCAAGTGATTAACGTCCTAATCCAGAAAGAAAACATTCTGCAGGGAAACATACAGTATGACAAGCTTTAATGGCCATTTGACTGGCAAGTCTATTATGCCAGTCATAATCTTACAGAGAAAAAAAATGAGAGCATTGAACTGAAGGTCATGTGCAAAAATGGGAACAGTAGAGGTGATAAAAAGTGAGTAACAGTAATTAACACATTATCTATCTGAGCAGAAGGTTTACAGTTTAAGTGATGAGTAGGATTTATTTGTCAGTGCTTGACTGATTGTGATGTAATGTATGAAAATGTAATTAAAATTGATTTGCTCTGGGCTTGTGCAAGGGGAGATCAAGCATCTAATTGATGTGGGTAACACTATAGTCTCCAAAACAATGAATCCTTTTCTTAAGTGTTAATTGTGTTTATAATCAGCAGCTGGTGGTTATAGTTAGAAATGTTTTCCACTGTATCGCAGCCTGGAACAAACACAAACACTCATCTGCCAACATGGGTCAATGCTTACACCTGCTGTCACTCTCAAAGACATCATTTCTTTCTCTTAATTGTTTTGTACACATTTTAGCAATCAAATACTTAGAATACAGACTCAAGACAAAACTTAAATCGACCATTACCTGATGATTGTGTTTGGACCACAGATCATTTGACAATCTAGAAAGCAGATTGACATTTTCTCCTCGAACAGAAATGTCAGGAGCCTGCACACAGCACTCGAGTCACACCTTTCTTAAAGCTGTGTGTTCAAGATAATGTAGTGTACACAGAAAAAAATAGATGTTCTGCTCTGAAAGTACAGACCTGCACACACACACAAATGGCTGTGATGTCAGAGGACTGAGTCATATGAATCATTTCATGCAGTAATGCACCACTGATTTCATAACGCTACTGAGAGTGTGTAGCCTACATCTGAACGTGCTTCTGCATGCAGAGGATACATAAGTAATGGAGGAGAGTCGACTTCACATCCAGTGTATGGTCATTACAATGATGGGCCGTCTCCAAAGACTTTTCTGGGAAAAAAAGATTCACACACACGCACACTCACAGAGTCAGACAATGACACAGTGTAAGGATGTGATTTCTGCAATTCCTCCACTTCTCTGGAGTAAATTATTCATTCATTCATTCATATTCATAAAGTCATGATGATATGAGGTAAGTCTGATAAAAATATTCTAAACTCTCTTAGATCTTTGTCTCCTTCCCAATCAATGTTGTGACCGATCCAAGTTGCTGAAGTTTCTCCATACGTCATATGATATCACTTGAGCCCCAGAAGCTATGGAAAAAAACTAGTTCATTCTCTGGATCAAAGACTTTCTTACCTGCTGTCCACAGAGAGACTTTGCCAGGGGAAACATGTCAGATGTGCTCACTGTGAGCACAGGCTGCCCGCAAGGATGTGTTCTCTGCCCTGTGCTATCCTCTCTGTTTACTAATGAATTTATGATCAATGAGAATCTTTTAGATTGTTTGAATATGCTGACAACATGGCCTTAATTGGTATTTTACATCAAACAGACCCATCAGGTGAAGCTGCCTACCTGGCTCACACTACAGCCGCTCAAACATGGCGTCACATCAGCAAGTTAGAAATTAATGTGGCCAAGACTAAACAGCTGATTATCTGCACAAAATAAGATCTGAAGACAGAGGTAGTTTCACCCAATGGCCAACATGTTGAAACTGTGGAAATTTTTAAACACCTTGGTACAGGTCTGGACTCCCTCATGAGCTTCTCTGGATATCCTGAGTATATTTTCAAGAGACGCTCACAGCGACATTATCTTCTTGGGAAGCTCAGTGGCTTCAGTGTTAGCCAGCAGATTTTAGAATTAGTGTACCACACTATGGTTGAGAGTGTTGTAATGTTTCACCTTCCTGTCTGGTACAGTTACATCCAAGAATAAAAACTCTCTAGACATGCGACATGCAAAATAGTTGGCGAGACACAAAAGTCCTTGACCCATCTCTTTACAGAAAGGACGAGGAAGAAAGCGAGGAGCATCTTGGCAGATAGCTCCCAGCCTCTCTTTAGCCAGTTTGAACTCCTGAGCTCCGGGAGGTGCTACAGAGTCCCTCTGGCAACTAAAATTGTATTTAAAAGTCCTTCATCCAAAGTGCCATCAGTATCCTCAACTCAGCAAAGTGACTGATGGGTTTGTTTGGTGAGCCGAAGGCAAATTTCCACCCATGATGGACAACGATATCTTACTATATAATGACGAAAACTATGGGTGTGTAAGTCTGCGTGTCTGTTCCACGTTTTTCTCCTCACTGACTTGGTCAATCCATGTGAAATTTGGCACAGTGGTAGAGGGTCATGGGAGGATGCGAATGAAGCAATATTACATCAATTGGCCAAAGGGGGGCTCTATAGCAACCGATTGAAATTGCAAACTTTGAATGGGCATATCTCATGCCCCCTATGTGGTAGAGACATGAAACTTTGCACAGAGATGCCTCTCCTCATGAGGAACATAACTTCCGGTTATATAGATTTTCCGCCATTTTGAATTTTTTGAGAAACACTTAAAATGGATCTCTTCCTAGGAAGTTTAACCAATCTGCGTGAAACTCGGTGAACATAATCTAGGGACCAATATCTAAAGTTCCCTCTTGGCAAAAGTTGGAAAACTTACTAAAACTGAGCTTCTATAAGGCAATGAATATTGCGGAGGGCGTGGCTCATCACATAAAGGTGTATCACATCTCAAGGGTTTCACCGATCACCACGCAACTTTGTAGGCATATGACCACACATAATCTGAGGGGACCCCTCCATTATTGACCCAATCAAACAAAATGGGGGCGCTAGAGAGTTAATTTCTTATCCAGGCCTAACTGCCACATAGATTTTTACTAAACTTGGTAGATATGTAGAACAGGACGCCTCAAGGTGACTGGAGAAATTTAACTCTAATTGGCGACTGGGTGGCGCTATAACAACAGAAAAATGCTTAAAAATGGCTAAAATGCGACCCATCACTGTGGCTCCCCCTGTGGCCAAATGTTTCACTTTTATTTTCGTACTATCAAATTCACAAAATCTCTGTCTGAATACATTGCTCTTCTTAATGGGTCGAGTTGACTATTTAATCTGCAATTTCCTATGACCTATATCCCAAGCACACACTATGTGAAACTGTATGTGGGCAACTGTGCACTCAATGGGTATGGACTAGTATTATTATATTATATATTCTATTCAAACTAGTAAGTGAAGCTTGATTTTATAATATTTTATTGCAGCATTGAAGCAATTTGGCAGAAAACTTGGTTTCAATTCTTTCTATAATCTTGAATAGTCATTATTTAATAAGCAACAATCCGTTTTAAGGTTTTAAGGTTAAGTGAATCTGTTTCATCAGGACTGTGTGAGAGTGGAGGGATTATATTTAAATGACAAAATAAGCAAACAACCCATCTACACACTCGCGTCTACGCCTCATGTCTGCACTCTACTACGACCAATTCAGAGAGGACTCTGAAAGAAGAAACCACTCCGCCTGGTCAGTCTGCCTGCCCTCTGCCATCTTGCTTCAACCTGCCCGTCTACATCGACTCTGCCTTGAACATTCAGTCTATTGCCAGCACCTAGCTCTTCAAATAAACTCACTGAACTCTTACTCTGCCTCTCGAGTCTGCTTTAGGGTTCCAAATATTACTACAAACCTTAACAAATTCATTTTTAGCATATTTGAATTTTAGGCGGGATGTGTACGCCTCAATATATATTATAAATACAGCCTTTAATCAGCTGTAGGAATGCACAGACATACCAGGTTCAGAAATGTCTTGCTTTTCATCACACAGTTTTATTCCAAAGAAACCCAACAAACATACAGCACTCAAGAATCTCAACATTAACTGTATATAATCTGGTAAAATATACAATATTTTTTTTCTGTGTTTGCATGTGAAAGCTTTTCAGTCTGAATGGTCTTGATTGTTTTCTTCTTCCAGGGACAGCTTCCATTAGTTTCTCTGTCACTGCCTCCTCTCATTATAGTCACCTAATTCACTGCATGCCATTGATTCTTTTTCTCTACAGAGGAAAAGTAGCTGAAAAAGTATAAACATCCATCACTGACAGTCCAAATGCATTCTCACTTCTATATGTCCAGGTGCAATAAATTAATTTCATTTATTTGATTTCAATCAGCATTTATCAAATATTACAATGTCTGCTTTTATCAAAGGATTGTGTGGTGATATAATATAGAGGCCAGAATATAGAAACTGTTCACATATGCAATGATAAAGCAATACTTGAGGTGTCCTAACATACAGTTGGCAAGAAGAAAGGTTGTGTTCAAATTGTCACATGTTTTTAAAGTTCGTGCAGAGTAAGATAAGGTCTGTATCACCAAGCAGCTCTAAACTAAGGTGTGGCACACCTCAGGAATGTTGTTGCTATGGTTACCTGCCTTATCTTACTGTATGATTTTTAAAAGCACTTATGAGCCAATCGGAAACAAGTATTTTCTATGGCAAGGGTAAATAATTCTCTTCCACCTGTTCTAAACACAATACAGGACCTTTCATAATCAAAGCTTAGCATTTCAGTGGCTAATGGAAGCTGTGCCGGCTCAGGTACTCTGCTGCCAGTCTGATCAGAATTAGCCAGTGTGTATGTATATGTAATCTAATCTATGAAATAAGGCGCTGAGCAAAACATGATCACACAATAACACTAGCCACAATATATACTGCTATAAACCCTGAATTTACCAGCATCATGTACTGCAGAGAGAAACATGTATACACATGCAAAACAGCCACAAATGCACACGTACACACACGCACATGACGCACAAATGCACAAAGACACAAATAAAGGAGCAGTGTGGAAGATTTAGGGGGATTTAGTGGCATCTAGTGGTGAGGACTGCTAGTTACAACCAGCCAAACCTGCTCCCAGTTAGAATTCCTTTAGTGTTCATTGTTCAGGAGGTTTTTACCAGGAGCCAAAGTATCCACAGAGGTCTCTTTCTGTCCAAAACAAATGGAGCAGGTGATTCAAACCGGAAAAAACACTGAATAAAGCAGTTTCACGTTATAAATCAGTGTTTCTATTATACTGTTTGGCATGCTGAAGACGGGTCCTGCAAATGTGTGCTCACCTATCTTCTCAGATAACTTGTGTCTTTTTTCTGATCCAGACTTTCAGGAGGTTTTTACCGGGAGCCAAATTATCTTCCTCGAGTTGTCCTCCTCTACAAATCAAATGGACGCCATGATTTAAACCTGTAAAACACTGAATAAAGCAGTTTGTTGTGAAGGGGCTGCTAACTTCGGTGGAAGAACCAAAGATGTGAATGGCCCTGACTAGAGCCAGTGTTTCTGTTGTTCATTCTGGGCTACTGTTGAAACATGGCGGTACAACATGGCAGATAACATGGACAAGGACCCACTACCTATAGAGATATAAACATCTCATTTTAAGGCAACACATACACAACAATTTCTATTTTCAGGTGATTATACACTAAAGAAAAATGCTTCTTATATTATATTATATTTCTGCCAATATATCTCCCTATATCCTACACACTGAACCTTAAAATAACATTTATATACAAAGAGGTCAGAGGTTTTGTACTCAATGCTGGCTATATGTTTGCAGAAAACCACATTGCAGGGAACGAGTCACATTTTTGTTAATTAAGAAGCTGATAAACTGCAAGCAAACCATTTAAAAAAATACAAATAGCATACAGAAAAAGATTACAGCAGACTTTTTCCACAAAGCTGTTCACTCGTCACAATTTATCCATTTAAATAAAGTGAAGAGAACAAAGGTGAGAGGGAACTCGAAACACAAAAATACATTTTTACTGTAATACAGAAAAAAACATGATACTGAATCAGTGCATTGTGCTGTTTAATTAAAGCTGTAGTAGGTGAGCTTTTATCTGAAAATTCCTTTCATTTTTTCCACACTGAACCATAATGTGTGTTTGCAAATAGAGAGAAAACTCTGTAATGCCCGGTTTACCAAATAAACTTGAGATATACCTGCAGGAAATCTTCTCCACTGGCTTTAAATGTGTCCTCAGTGGCATTTTTGGTTCGGAAAAGGAAATACATTCTTACATTTAGTGTGACACATGAAAGAAGGAAACTGTGAGCATTCCTGCGTCTGTTGAGAAGCCTTGATGTTTGCTGAAAGTGGCTGGAAAGGCACTTATGTCACATGGCTGGATGGAGAGAAAAACAGGGCTTGTTGAAGAGCTGGGCGAGTCATATAGATACACACTGAGATATGAAAAATAGAATGAGTGTTCATGTCGTCCTGGGAATGGACTTTTACATTACAGCTGCAGAAAAGCATCCATTTTTGCTTTTTTGATCAGCTAATCCAATCCCTGTGCTTCCACATCTGTAGTCTTACATCATGCTATTCCTCCATAGCTTCTCTTTTCACTTCCTTAAACGCCTGATGTTCATCACTCTATAGCTCCTGTTCCTGCGGAGCTATGGATGCAGGGGAGGAGGGCGTAGTCAGGGCAGTGACGGTGGGAAGTTCAGCCGAGGTTACGATGGAGGTTAGCCTGGAGACTGCTGTAGTAGCGGTGGGTCCGGTTCCTGGGCAAGTGGAGAGAGGCTGACATGTAGGGGTGGAGCGGTGAAGGTCTGCCGCTGTGTGGGAGGTGGGCGAGCCTGGAGCGTGAGGAGAGATCTTCAGAAAGAGGAAGAAAAGAGTCATGGAGGAAGGAAATAAAGGAAGAAGGCAGCAAAATGATAGAGGATAAAACAAATGATGGGTGGCATGTTGATGGAGAGAGGAGGGAGGGGAAGGTGGAAAAATAAGTTAATTCACCTCCAGGTTACCTAGATGAGTATACGTTGTGTTTAAAGCACACGTTTCCAGCCTTAGAATATTTGTTACTAGGCAGCGAGGAAACAATATGATTCTGCAAAAAGGTGAATAATACAAGCCTATAATAAGCTGTTTTTTTGCAGTAATTACCATGAACTTGCTGCAGCCTTTGCTGCGTTTCCCCTCATTATTCCCTGTCAGCCTCCCAACAAAAATATAGTGATTTTAACTGTGTGTGAGGAAAATCATCTCCACAACCTGTCAGCATTCAGCAGCAGATTAAATTTGTGTGTGGAGTGTTGCTGGGAGGTCTATCTGTATTTCTTCAACACCACAAGAAAATATAGGGAAAATAAAGTTCAAGTTAGAATCCTTAAGAGTTTTATGAAATTAAACCTTTGTATTTAAGTGTGTTGTTTTTATTTAAGTATTTATTGTTAGTTGCAGTGTCCGCCCTTCCCACACTGGATTTAAAACCCTGATAAATTAAAAATACATTTTCCCAGTTTGAATCTTGTTTCCCTCTGTTGATTGTCAAAAATGTCAAAAAATCTGCATTGGAGCATTTTTACATCAAAATCCCTGGTCTCAAATGTGGATGACTCATCCTGCACTCAGGGGCATTTACAAAAGTTCATCCAATCAAATGAAACTTTGGGCAAATAGACACTGCAGTCAAATAAACACACACTACACCTGAGGGTTGTAGAAGCTAACAGAGCTATATGGAAAGAGGTAGGAGGAGATGTGTGTAAAGTTATTAGTAAGATAAGATAAGATAATCAGCAAAACATTTGCTTTTATTAAAAAAAAAAAAAAAAGCTAAGGTCTTATTCATTCACCCTCATCTTCCTCCTGATCTAACAGTGAGGAAGGTGTGTGGAGCCAACAGTCCACTCCGCTGTAGCTCAGTATTGTGCTAAACTCTAAGCCCACCCACACACGAGGGTTTTGCAGGAAACAATGCAGCATGTATTCTAGTATAATTTGATCCCATTGATAACAGCGCGTTTACCGTCCACTGAGTTTACACCTTATCAGAGATGTAGCAAGTAACTGGTATTAGGCTGTACTTGCTGTTACCACCATGATCCCATATATGACTAAATTAATGAGTGACTGTGTCGGTCACTCTGTCATTTTCTAACCTGTATCAAGAATTGTTGGCTGGGAGGTTAAACTGAATGAGATCCTGCCTGAGAATAAACATTCATGTTGGAATGTGAACCAGTAAACCCTCTGGGAGTCAATTGGTCGGCAAAGAAATTGCCAATTTATAAAAAGGGTCTCTGGTGCAAAGTGTGTGTGCGTGTGTGTCCACTCATGTGAAGATGAAAAGACATGACGTGAATATACCCTCTGATAATAACCAGCGATCCATGCATCAATAATTAAGCACTTAGACTCTCTAGGCTATGCTCTGTACTCCTATAGTCTGACTTATGGAGTACGTTTCGACTCCCTTGAGCCAGTGCCTGAAGAAGACAAAATACAGTTTGTGTGTGTGTGTGTGTGTGTGTGTGTGTGTGGGTGTGTGGTGGGGAAGTAGGTGTACCAAAAGAGTCAGCGCTAACAAACCGACAACACAAATTGTTGAATTCAGGATTGTCAGTAACTATATGTAAACATGCTTGACAACTAAAATGAAAGTAACAACCAACCACAAGTTTACTCGTGTTTGGCGTTTCCTACTTTATTTGCAGTTTTTTTTGTCAGTGTGTCTCTTGGATACTTGCTGCTTACAGTGTGGCACTTGGTCACTACCTTTTTGCAAAGCCCAGACCTCACCTGAGCACTGTGGGGATTACTTCTGTATATGTTGTACTTTTAGGTAAATCCTGCTAGGACTGGCACGAATATTTGCTGCTTCCAGCCTGCATTTGGTAACAAAGGATTTAACTTTTTCAACTCTGTTGTGTCTGACTGTTAGTGCTCTCTTTGCTTTGTCCTTTTGGAGCTAGGCCAACATTATTGTAATGTAGTATCACTTGACTCGCTGCTGACAGAGAAAAGCAGGAAGCAAGAACAGAAACAAGTGAGACTCATGAGTGTCACGTAGAACTCCCTGGGTAATGTAAATTATTTTGAGCCATTATGAATCACCCAGAAAACCTGATATGAAGAGGGCAGACAAGAGTATTGGCAGCTTGTGAGAAGTGACAGGGTGCAAGAAAAAATTACAGTACACCAAAGACTAACATGTAGGAGTGCCGGTACTGTGTACTGGTGAGTAGCGGCCCACATCCAGCACTGCCTTGAACCAGCTGAAGCGGTTGAAGGAGGCTTTGGGGAGCCACACTGCCAGTCTAATGCACCTCATCTCTCTTGTTCAAGTCATTTAATTGGAGACTTTGAAGCTCCGCACTCCAGAGACTGCTTTCTTCCTCTTTCTGACACACACACACACACACACACACACACACACACACACACACACACACATGCATAAACCTAATCTCATAATCTTTTTCTCCTGCCTTCAGAACTTTTTTATTGCCTCCATAGCAGCGTTAATTTACCATCCTTCCTCAATTAGCTGCTCTCACACACACACACACACACACACACACACACACATACACAAACGCACACCTGCCTGTTGATTTGTGTAGAAGTGTTAGACTCTCCATAAGTAGAACTGCCAAACCTGATGCATCAGACTAATTGGTGAGGCAGAGTGCTGCAGGGTGTGTGTGTGTGTGTGTGTGTGTGTGTGTGTGTGTTGAGTGTGTCACTTCTATAAAGGCCTGTTTGAGGGTTAAGGCTTGGTTTGAGGTTCAGGTTACAATTCAGTTTAGGGTAGGTTGGGGTTAGGGTAAGGGGCTAGGGAAAGCATTATGTCAATGGGGGTCCTTATAAAGGTAAAAGTATAAGGATATGTGTGTGTGTGTGTGTGTGTGTGTGTGTGTCTGTCTGTCTGTCTATTCTATACTGTCCTGAAAAATAGTCAGAATAGGGTAATTGCTGCACTAATCAGACACTTCTTTCATTATTACATCTCTCTGTCAATTTTTAATATATCCTTGTCAACTGAATCCCTTTTTGCCCGAAAAACCCAGTGACTACAAACACAGCAACAACTACACACAAACACACGCAGACACACACAGTACCTGGCTGCTCTGAGGATCGTGGTAGACCTGGTTACGAGGAGAGAGAAGGACGCAGTCGTGTGCTGTGGTCTTTTCAGTGCGCGGAGCACTGGGGTCGCCATCATCCACTCCATTGGCCTTGCACCTCATACTCCTAACACACAGCACCTGCAGGGCCACAACAGCAATCACTTGTAGAGACTACAGTGGCGATCTCACAGCCATTATGTTCAAGGTCCATTGACCTGTTACATCATAAAGTATTCTGAAATCAGTTGCAGTCTTATTCTAAGTTATATATATATACCAAGAACAATAACTAGAACGATAACTATAAATATATCATTTTAAAGATGAATATGAACTGAATAAAATGAATAGAAACACTGACAGCCAATCAAAATTCACCGAAATTCCTGGGCGTCACAACTGGATCTTGCACTATGTGCTCAGTGCCACTCTTTAAGAAAATTATCCCTCAATAGTGTGGACGCTTACATTGTCATTGCTATAGTTATTATTCTTTGTGTAAACTTAAAGGTCCAGTGTGTAAGATGTCAGTATATAATATTCATAACTATATTTTAATCAGTTTATGATTTTCTGAAACTAAAAATCATTGTGTTTTGGTTTCCTTAGAATGAACCCTTTATAGCTATATACATAGCAAGTTCTCTCCCACAGAGTCCACCATGTCATTCTACAGTAGCCCAGAATGGACAAACAAAACACTGGCTTTAGATACAGAACAGGCCAAAAGTTTGGACACACCTTCTCATTCAATGCGTTTTCTTTATTTTCATGACTATTTACATTGTAGATTCTCACTGAAGGCATCAAAACTATGAATGAACACATGTGGAGTTATGTACTTAACAAAAAAAGGTGAAATAACTGAAAACATGTTTTATATTCTAGTTTCTTCAAAATAGCCACCCTTTGCTCTGATTACTGCTTTGCACACTCTTGGCATTCTCTCCATGAGCTTCAAGAGGTAGTCACCTGAAATGGTTTCCACTTCACAGGTGTGCCTTATCAGGGTCAATTAGTGGAATTTCTTGCTTTATCAATGGGGTTGGGACCATCAGTTGTGTTGTGCAGAAGTCAGGTTAATACACAGCCGACAGCCCTATTGGACAACTGTTAAAATTCATATTATGGCAAGAACCAATCAGCTAACTAAAGAAAAACGAGTGGCCATCATTACTTTAAGAAATGAAGGTCAGTCAGTCCGGAAAATTGCAAAAACTTTAAATGTGTCCCCAAGTGGAGTCGCAAAAACCATCAAGCGCTCCAACGAAACCGGCACACATGAGGACCGACCCAGGAAAGGAAGACCAAGAGTCACCTCTGCTTCTGAGGATAAGTTCATCCGAGTCACCAGCCTCAGAAATGGCAAGTTAACAGCAGCTCAGATCAGAGACCAGATGAATGCCACACAGAGTTCTAGCAGCAGACCCATCTCTAGAACAACTGTTAAGAGGAGACTGCGCGAATCAGGCCTTCATGGTCAAATAGCTGCTAGGAAACCACTGCTAAGGAGAGGCAACAAGCAGAAGAGATTTGTTTGGGCCAAGAAACACAAGGAATGGACATTAGACCAGTGGAAATCTGTGCTTTGGTCTGATGAGTCCAAATTTGAGATCTTTGGTTCCAACCGCCGTGTCTTTGTGAGACGCAGAAAAGGTGAACGGATGGATTCCACATGCCTGGTTCCCACTGTGAAGCATGGAGGAGGAGGTGTGATGGTGTGGGGGTGTTTTGCTGGTGACACGGTTGGGGATTTATTCAAAATTGAAGGCACACTGAACCAGCATGGCTACCACAGCATCCTGCAGCGACATGCCATCCCATCCGGTTTGCGTTTAGTTGGACGATCATTTATTTTTCAACAGGACAATGACCCCAAACACACCTCCAGGCTGTGTAAGGGCTATTTGACCAAGAAGGAGAGTGATGGAGTGCTGCGGCAGATGACCTGGCCTCCACAGTCACCGGACCTGAACCCAATCCAGATGGTTTGGGGTGAGCTGGACCGCAGAGTGAAGGCAAAGGGGCCAACAAGTGCTAAACACCTCTGGGAACTCCTTCAAGACTGTTGGAAAACCATTTCAGGTGACTACCTCTTGAAGCTCATGGAGAGAATGCCAAGAGTGTGCAAAGCAGTAATCAGAGCAAAGGGTGGCTATTTTGAAGAAACTAGAATATAAAACATGTTTTCAGTTATTTCACCTTTTTTTGTTAAGTACATAACTCCACATGTGTTCATTCATAGTTTTGATGCCTTCAGTGAGAATCTACAATGTAAATAGTCATGAAAATAAAGAAAACGCATTGAATGAGAAGGTGTGTCCAAACTTTTGGCCTGTACTGTAGGACAATTAATGTTTTCCTGTCAGCAGCCATAATTCTCTTACAAGCTTCCCACACAGGAGAAGTTTCAGTTTATTGCAATGTTGCTAACGTACCACTAGATGCCACTAAATCTTACACACGAGACCCTTACAGTAAGTAATTTACCCCAAGACCAAACTTTTTTTAAACTTTAATATGTTTAGTATGAGGTTTTTGGAATGATCCAGGCTAGTTGTTACCCCCTGCTTTCAGTCTTTATGCTAAGCTAAACTAAATGGCTGCTAGCTGTCGCTTCATGTTGAACATAGAGACATGGGAGTGGTGCTGATCTTCTCATCGAACTCTAGCTTATTTCCCAAAATGTCAAACTACTTCTTTCTCTTTCACCTTTACACAGTTTTTATACTTTGGGGATTTTCATCCTACCTTCCTGAAGCTCTGTCTGAAGTTGTCCGACAGAAAGCCGTAGAGCACCGGGTTGGCACAAGAGTTAGCGTAGGACAGGATGACAGCAAAGAAGTAAATTCCGGCAGTAGCGCTGGACTCAGGGATGATGACCACCAGATTGACCATGTTGATGATGAAGAATGGCAGCCAGCAGAGCACAAACACCACCACTATCACCACCACCATCCGCGTCACCTTGCGCTCTGAACGCCGCCGCTTGGTGAAGCCCGCTCGCGCCCCTGACGACTTCATCTGCACCATTATGATGACAGTGAAGAGGATGGAAACAAGAGTGATCATGATGAAAATCAGGGGGAGGATGTTGAGGTTGATGGAAATGATCATTATGTTGATGCAGATTACAGTATGAATTTATACATGAGCTTTTTCAATCAGCCTTATACACACACACACACACACACACACACAAATACACACCTTGATAACGATCAGTAGGTAGCAGAGGCAAATGATTAGCAGCGGTCCAAAGAAGCCGACTGTGGCAGTGTAGAGAATGAAGGCTGTCGACCACACATTCTTTGGCTCGGGCCAGTTCATGTTGCAGGAGTTAAATGTGTCCTACAGGAGAATTAAATGAATATTACAGAAAATAACTATGGCAAATAAAAAATCAGCCATTATCCACTCAGTCAGACAGTGAGAAAAATATGAGGTAAACATTGCACTGTGAGGCCCACAGGATGTGTTAAACTACAAAGCTTTTCAATTATGCAGGAGGGGATGTTTGGAGAAACATAATCTGCTTCTGTGGGGCTTGAAGCAACATATTTTGTATTGTGGAAGACATTTCCAGACACTGTGTGTGCTTTGTGTGCTGGGAGGACTCAACTGTGAAGCCAGTAAGTAAAACATAACTTGTCCAATTGTTATTAAACCAGTGGCCTTCAGCAGTACAGCATGGCATGTATCATAGCATCTTTGTGAGAAGTTACATTCTCTGCCTACCTTTCCTCTAAAAGCATTTGTGTGACAGAAGTGGTTGCAATGCTTTTCCTTTAGTGCACACATTACATCTTCTGCTAAAATTCTTAACAAAGACTTCAATGTAGTGAACGTCAGTCTGTGTGTTCAGCATGTCAACAACTTGCGTATTCTTTACATCACAGCCCTTCAGGTCTAACCATGAATACAAGGTACAAGGAGACAAAGCATTTCCATGGAGTGAAATACCTCTAACCCAGCAGTTACAGAGCTACTTTCATTTAGAGATGTGTTTCTGGCCTCATGCTGGCAAATTAAGGTCTAATATTGCCTTTTATCTCTGTTTTTGGTCTCCACCAACTCTTGGGGGGAAATATCGGGAACTTTTGCCACTAATTGCTCCACTATGTTCACCAGTTATACGTTTACTGTGGATGACACTAAACTGACTAACTAGTTTTTGACTGTTGTTGTAACAGTTGTTTTAGAGAGCAGCAAAAGTAAACCTAAAACAGTTAAGTTCTGATCTATAGTACCAAAACAATGAGCTGAAATAGCCTACACTAAAACAGTGGTTCTCAGCTGGTGGATCATGGTTCAGAAGTGGGTCGTGGTTCCATTCTAAATGGACTGCAAGTGAATCATAAATGTGTCACATTTGTAAAAAAAAAAAAAAAAAAAAAAAAAAAAAAAGATTTTATTTTTAAATACAGTAATTTTCCAGCACATAGCTTTCATTAAGAAATTATGTTTTCTGCGGTAGAGTGAGTGACTAACCAACAGCTACTTGACAAAGACAGCAAACTGACTCAACGAAATGGACAAACACAAATGAATGTACTAAACTGTGGGACCTCGAACTAATAACTAAGCAGAAATCTGGACCCCATGGCTGGACCAGTTGAGAATCACTGTACTAAAACACTCAGTAGAGCTGAGGATAACTACAGAGTTGGGTGACATTCACTAGCAATATTGTTTAGAGCAGCTTCATCAAAATGTGTTAAAATGTCATCATCAAAATAAAAGAAATGCATATGGAGCAAGAGTGTGTGACACTTGTTTTCTATCATCAAGTCTACTGCCAGTGATCAGCACCTCCTTATGTGGTGTGGTGTGCATTACTTTTATTTTTCAGTTAAGGAATCCTTAACTCGGACTTTAAATCTCAACTAAAGGTTCTTTGTGCAACCGGCCTCTGGTTTTCAGTAGGTTTCTTTATAAATCTATCATATTCCCAAACATCAGTTTGTTTGAATACACAAACTTTTTCATCTTGCAACTATAAATGCAACTTTGCCAAAACACGAATTGGGGTACAAATAAGCATGTTTTAAATATTGGCAAGAAAGTCAGTGACTGTAATTTGCAAAGTGTCGCACTATTCCTTTAATTCTGATATTATCATTTATATTTTTAGTTATTTTCTTTAAGGATATCTTAATACAGATAGCAAGTTAAAAAGAAACAGAAATGATGAATTAAAAACTTGCTGGGGGGAAGCAATACACTGTAGGCAACTTAATAAACTGAAACCATAGAACTACAAAGCTATGGCTATTTAAGCAAGAGCCTTATTAATGTCAGGGATGGACTCACTGTGTAGAGAATTAATGACTGTACATCTGGGGCAGCGGTAATTGAAGCTAATTTGCAATTAATGTGGTGCTCAGGACTGCAGTTTCTACCTGAACATCAGAGAAGATGACCACAGGCAGGACCACCACAAAGGACACGGCCCACACGGCTGCGCTCACCACCTTGGCCACGCGGGGGTGTCTCCACTTGGTGCTGCGGATTGGATGAACCACAGCCAGGTAACGATCGATGGACATGACCGTCAGGCAGAAAATAGACGTGAACTGGTTCATAGAGTCTGCTGTCATGACCACGCGGCACAGGAAGGAGCCAAACGGCCAATAGGAGAGCACGTTCTGTGTGGTGAGGAAGGGGAGCCCGATGATGTAGAGCTCATCGGCCACAGCCAGGTTCAGGATGTAGATGTTGGTGACTGTCTTCATTTTGGCATAGCGCAGCACCACATAGATGGCCAGAGTGTTGCCAGTCAGACCCACCATGAAGACTGTGAGGGAGATGACTGCGGTCATCAGAGTGCTGCTGCCCTGGAAGGGCACACTTTGAGTGGACAGGTTGGAGGAGATGTTGAAGAGGTGGGGGTAGGAGAAGAGGAAGGGCGAGGGAGTGGCTCCAAAGGAGGAGTTGAGGTCTGATGCGAGGGGAAACCAGTAGGTCTGGTCTAGGGGCTCCATTGTGGGTGCCAGTTGTAGTTTTGTTTCCTCCTGTTCTAACTGAATTAGAAGAAAGCCTCTGCCATGTTAGTTACCATGCTTACTTTGGGGCAGAAACGGAACGGATAATCAGCAGCCACCACACTTTAAGGCATTAGATGAAAACAAAGAGAAAGTGTCTAATCTAGTTTGTCAAGTGTGAGTTTTTGCGCCCAAGAGAGAGAGAGTGACTCATAGCGTGAAAGTGTGCGCTCTGACCACAGCTGAGAACCGGTGCTCTTTTTATGGAAGTCCCTAGTGTGTGTCTTCTTCTTGCGCACCTTGCGCCACGAGCCAGCTTCAAAGAACAAGACGTGTTGCCATGTATCCTATTGTCTAACAAGTTTTCATTTCACAAGGAGTCGTAATCGTAATTACGCATCGCTGCTGTTAATGAACCAACCAAAGGTGTATAATTGTAGTCACCTCTACGGGGTCTTTGCGTTTTAATGGCACTGATTAGTAAACCCTCACCCTACCTCACACTGCAAACACACAGTTCATCCGCTGTGTCGCGCGTCAAGCGGCAGAACGCTGGGAACAGTGCCACAGCTTTTACGCACGGCAGATCTGCTTGGTTACAAGCTCTAAAATAATTCCCGCGTTACGATAATAGGTTATGCCCGCACAGGTGCTACCCCAACTCTTTGCTGAATGATTTGTTGTACTCCTAATACAAAGCTACATTTTTAAACTCACGCATACACTACATCAGTGTTTTACTCAGAGATCAAGACAAGAACATGCTTACTTTGGCGAGCAGCGAAAAAGTCTTTGTGTGATCAAATGAAAATTAGTAGCTCCCTCCAAACCAAACTCCTCATTGCCAGTTCAGTTCAATATCGATGGATAGCTTGTGTCCGAGCTCCCGATGGTTCGCTGTCCGTGGTGCTGAGCAGAATGTGTCAGCAGCAGCTCCCCGCTTCTCCTTCGTCCTTCAACTTTCTTCCCACACAGCTCTGCTGTTTCTTTGATACGATTTGTTAAGTGTGTGTGTGTGTGTGTGTGTGTAAGAGAGAGAGAGAGAGAGAGAGAGAGCTGCTTCAGAAAACGCAGCCGGTGCAAAGCAGCGGGGCTCTTCAGTCTGATCATACAGACACAGAGGAGTTAAATTTCAAGCTGTCACAATGTCATTCTGACACCTGGAAAGAAGAATGGCTAAAGTACATTTTCTCAAGTACTGTACATTATAGATGAAGATCAAGATTCACCAGCGGGCTCCCAGAATCTTCTATATTCAAAGACGGTCAGTGTGGAGGACCAACATCCC
The DNA here is from genome assembly GCF_041903045.1 of Epinephelus lanceolatus. Classification (NCBI taxonomy): domain Eukaryota; kingdom Metazoa; phylum Chordata; class Actinopteri; order Perciformes; family Serranidae; genus Epinephelus; species Epinephelus lanceolatus. The sequence goes on from NC_135736.1 coordinate 19,457,061, forward strand.
ATCTGAATACTGAGAAATTGCTTTCTTCATTCAGAAGCATCTTAAAAAATGGCATTGCAAACAAAAGCTTCTCCACCAATTATTAAATACATTTCAGCTGGTGTGGTCAATACTTTTTTTCCCCTCTGTTATTCAGATTCATTGTACATAACTTTTTATGGTTATAAATGTCAGGATTTCTTTCTGTAGGTTTACGGTATAGACTAGTTTTCAGACCACCCCTTTCTTTAATCACCATAATGTCCAAAAAGTTCAACTGATGGGTATCAGACTGAATTGTGAACTGGAGATGTTTGTTTTTGGAATTAATGAGGTGATCACCTCATTAATTCCATACCGTAAACCTACAGATATAAACTCTCTCCTTCATGGGGAGTCTTACCATCCCACTCATTTAAAAAAGAACAACCCCATCTCTCAATTCAATCGTATCAAACGTATCTGCAGCTCGGATGAGGACTACATTAAACAAACTATTGATCTAAAAAAACGTTTCAGACAAAGAGATACAAAGAGGCCTGGATCGATAATGCTGCCTCGCGCTTTTCCAGTGTTTCCCAGAGTGACAGTGTTTCCATCACCACACCTAAGGAGTCGGAACAGAGAACTGTTTGTGCTATACAATATTCACCGCTTTCTAAGGACATTGAAAAAACTATTAAAAAACACTGGCGTATAATTGAATCAGATCCATCTTTGAAAAACTGTTTCTCTAAACCACCTAGAGTGGTTCTAAAAAGACCCCCAAATCTGTGCAACATACTCAATGGAGGCGATGTCAGACTGAAGGTTCTGGGAGCTTCTGTCTGACGCTCAGGCTAGATAATTAGTACTAAAAAAGAGGCGCCTCTAATAGTTTTTTTATGTAATATGATGGCCTTTACAGCCTGAGTCCTTCTGGGGAATATAAAAATCTGTTATGATGTATGTATATATGTATGTATCTATATGTGTATTTTTGCTATAACTATTTTTGAAATGTTTTATTGATTTGTATATGCTGATGAAAATGCACTACTGGTGTGCCAGGTCACATGACCAGGGTTTGGGACCTTTAAAGATGGCGTCTCCCTGCATATTCATTCTTTTAAGCATCTGAGGAAGAGTCGACATGGCTCGAAATGTCATGCTTTAAATAAATTACACTTGACTGGAGCTATTTTGGTTGGCGGACTTTATTTGTTTTTACATGATCCTGAATCCAGGACAAAAAATGTTGCCTCAGCTCAATGTTGTTCAAGTCAGATATTTCTCTGATATACAAGCATAAATCCACATTTCAATCATACTCAACTGTGATTGGCCAGTGCTATTTGCCAAAGCAAGATGTGTGCCAGCAGTCTGTATTTGAATGAAGACACCCATCTAAAGTATAAACAGAGATAACACTTAACCAAGGACATACCAAAAGGTATGTGTTAGTAATTTTCTAAATTATTTGGGGTTAAAGGATTTAACTGTTGTTAAAAGCATGGAAGAAAAACTTTGTTTCCGTGTGTTGTTAAATATAACAGTTTTGGCTTTGTTGCCTTTAAAAGACAGCACAATATACTGTAGAGAGATACAGGAAATGACACACAAAAAGGTTGTTGGCTGAAGTCAGACTGGGAACATTTACCTGATATGTGTTTAATGTGTTTGATGCTTTAATGACACTACACCCGTACCTGTGAAAGGTAAGAGTGTGGTATCCTTGCTGTGTTTCCTACAGTGAAGGACTGGCAAAATGGTCAAATACCATCAGGGTTGGTCAACAGGGGGCTGCTGAGACCTCTCAGGATGAACCAATGTATTGATTTAAGATATAAAAGGAATAAAAAAAGAATGAATAAAGAGTTCAAGCTGCAAATGTTACTTATTTCAAGGCAATTTTCAGAAAATATGGTTCAGGACTGCTGATAACGTCGAGGTTTGGATCTTGATCCATCACCTAGTTGCCCTTTAAACTGATGACATTTTGACAGACTTCCCACTTCATGTGAGAGCAAAAAGCAATCCAGTGGTAAGTGCTTGGATTTAACTTAGAGCATGCAATCTATCCCATCACTGACACAACTGTTATGGTGCCTTCAAACCAAGGTCAAGTGGAAATCTGTTCTGCTCCGCAACCTCACAGTGACAAAGAGGCTCCAGGGAGTCACAGTGCCTGGCCAAGACATTGCATCTAAGTAAGTGTGTAGTGATGTACAGGTATACAGCACATACCAGCCAAGGACGCTTTCAGATCAGGGACTGGTTTGGTTTGGTTTATTTGGTTTATAAAAAGGACAGCATGCACAACAAACAAAAAGATGTTTGCACCAGATTTAGCTAAAGGCTAATTTTCATCTGTAGTCATCTAACATAAAACATGAAACACAACAAAATACACAATCCACAATTAACACAAAGGAGCACACAGCATCAGATACAGACACATCATATACATAACAACTGGGGCTCGAATCCAAGAACATTCGACCCAAAGTCAAGTTTGTTTGATTAATGTGAGTACTGTGTACTGTACCTGGCCACTGTCTGTCGATCTATGCCTTAGTCTCCTTGAAAAGTTGATCTCTAGTATGGTTCATGTGTAATCGCATACAGTTCACATCAGTTGTGAAAACTATGTTAAGCCTAAGCTTTCAGAAACAGAAACTGGATCCACAATGCAGATTCAAACAAACAGTCTTCATTGACCAAGTCCAAGGGTGAGGAGAGGGGAAAAACTCAGGGCTGGGGAAACTTCCAGGGAGGAAAAGTTGGCTGGCAGAGCATGGCAAAAAAACGGAACTGAGGATATGGCAGGGCACTGAGGACAAAGAAACAGGGACAGAGGTTAGCAAAAATCAGGTTGGTTCAAAGACTGAAAGTACAAGTTCCAAAAAACACAGCAAAAAAGGGCTGACCTGTATTTGTGCTGCAGCAGAGGTGAGTGGCAATCAGCGGTGATACAGTTCAGGTGGTGGAGGAGGAGCTGCAACAGAGAAGTAGGTCAGCCACGCCCAGCCAGTAACAGACAGGGAAGACAAAATGAACCAAAACAAGCAGGGAGGGGAACAGAGAACACACACACCCCGCATCCCAACAAACTAAGCCGGGTGCTATTTAAGGGACTTGACACACCAAGCCAATGGTGAGCCACTGGTCAATGTTGTGCCATTGGTTTCCCACTACATTGGCACTAGTCAGTCTTTGTTGGCTTTTTTCGGCCAGCATGTTGAAGTAAGTGTCTAAGATGGAGGAGCATGTCGGTGGATGACATCCCTCTGATTGGCAGTTCAGCTCAGTACAGAAGAAGAGACTCAGAAGGAAGGAAAGCAAGAGCATGATTAGCTCTTACAACATCGGGCTGTTTTGTTAATGTGCTAACTGGCTAACTAGTGTCTTGAATCAGCAGAATTTGTGTGCTAGATGGCTGTAGTCTTCGTGGTGTATTAATGTTCATGTGCAACTTGTTGGAGTTTACATGTTCACCCTGTGTCAGCGTGGGTTTCTCTTGGTACTCCAGCTTCCTCCAACAATCTAAAGACATGCAGGTTAATTGGTGACTCTAAAATGACCGTAGGTGTGAATGTGAGTGTGAATGGTTGTTTGTCTCTATGTGTCAGCCCTGTGATAGTCTGGTGACCTGTCCAGGGTGTACCCCGCCTCTGGCCCAGTGTCAGCTGGGATAGGCTCCAGCACCCCTGTGACCCCCAACAGGATAAGCAGTTACAGAAAAAAGATGAATACTTAGGTATGGAACAACGTGAAAGCTGGACGGTGGGGGACTGAAGAGGGGGCAATTGTTCTCAGGCATGGTATGAATTAATGGTACCCAATATGGAAATGCCCTAAGAGAGCTCTGAGATTTTGATACACCCATTAAAATATGCAAGAATATGTAATTATGTAGTTTTGTGACAAAATCTTCACTTCAGCAATTTCATATCATAAAACTGCAACTGCCTGCCTAATCATTACTGCTATTTAAGTTGAAAAAAATCTTTAAAAACACGGCAAAGAGAGCTGGAGATTCAGATTCCTTGACAAGTGTCTCCTCATTGAAACAAATCACAATGTCAAGAACAGTACAGAGAGCCGGTCAGGGCTGCATTTGATCCTTGGTTTTTGGTCTCTGTAGCAGTAAAGCCACTGCCTTTTCTCTCTTTCTCTCTGTCATGAAAACCAAAACCAAGATAAAATTGGTGATATAACTGACCTCTCTTGTACCTCACTAAACACGGTGTGGATCAGACTGAACACATTTTTCCATTGTATATTCAAGTTTTACCTTGGTGAACATTTTGGACCCAGGTGCACATAATGTTTCTCAAATCCTTTTGTCATCAAATTAACACCAGGTCAGGTGACTGTGCAGCTGTGGCGGAGGTACGCGCTCCCTGAGTGCTTTCTGGGTGAGTCTATTTGTTTGAGTCTATATATTTATCATAGCTGGGCTTGAGCGACTTGCACTGATTATTTTTATTGGGTCCAAAGTGGGCTTGTAGCCTCAGACTGAGGTCAAGTGAAAATCTGTTTTGCCACGTTTTAAAACTATAAGTCTGCCCAGAATAGAGAACAGGTAATGTAACAGGTGAATGATGAATGATGACTCACGGATACTAAATAAGATTCTTGATGTAACCACACAGTCAGTCCTGGAAACACAGAAACAGGTGGATGTTTTCAATCCCCAATTTACATCATTTGCACTCTTTGCAAGGTAAAGAACTGAAACTCACAGCTTGTCAACTTGTGATATCGTCACATATTCCACTTAATGTGGAATGCTCATATGACTCTTTGCACGACATCATATAATGCATGTTATTTCACAAGGCAGTGTGAGGTTGCATTCTATAAATGCTTTCAGAAGGTTTTCCTCGTGTCACACTATCCATTTGTTTTAATTATGTAAGCTGCGTGTCTCATTACGCGCTGTCAGTCATCTGAAAATGTGTTACTAACAGACTACTTCTACCTGTTACTCTCTCTCTCTCTCTCTGAACGCACACACGCGCACACACACACAGAGCACATACATCATGATGCTCATATGCCTTCGTGATCACATTTATCCTTGACTTCCACTGCTTTGTTATCTCTTTTTTCCCTTCCTTCTCCGCAGTGAACATGACTGTAAGAGGAGGATCCTACCCCCCCCCACCCCATTACCACACACACACACACACACACACACACACACACGCACATACGCACGCACAAGCACACACACACACACACACACACACACACACACACACACTCTGACATAAACACACTTGGACACACACACACAGTCAGGTCTGAGTGTCAGGTGGGTAAAGAGGGGAAGGTTTATGCCCATACCCACAACAGTCCCCTGGAGTGAAGCTACAACAGCCCAAGGGTTGACCTTACCAGCCTGTCATAGGATATTATTGTCCTGTGGGCAGTGTGTATGCGAGAGACAAAAGAAAAACAGGAAAACATGGCTGCCCAGACAGATACGAAAACAGAAAGAAAACAGGGAGTGAGCAGATCTATAGTCTCCTGCCTGAAATATAAGCATATAGGAGAAATGTTAATTATATAAATTGGTAAGGGCCTATGGCTCAGCAAAGAAAAGCAATGATTAAATTGGCCCAGGGCAGATTTTAAAAAAATTCTGATGAGAAATTGTATAAAGTAATGGTAACCAGGAAAGGGGCACTTGTGATGTAAAATCTGAGTCAGAGAGTCTAAAAAGCAAAATACATTGTGTGAGTCCTGAGACCTGGGAGAACAAGAAAATGAGTCCCATTTACTTCCATACTGTGCATGTTATTTGAAGTGTCAGTTTTTCCTGAGGTGTCTTAAATTATAGTTTGACATTTTGGAATTGCCTGGCAACCTCACCATGAAAGCAAGGCTCCAGGAAGTCAGTGCACCAGGCAAAGAAATAACGTGGCACATAACCAATCATATAACCGCAGTGTCTGCTAAAATATTGCAATATTGCTGCTATTTACGGTGACACTTTAAAAAACAGTGGGGAAGTTGAGATGACTGTAGATGTAGATTCCTTGACAGCACAAATAATTCTCCAGGCTTTATTAAAATACAACAGATAAGTTCAGTATCTGACCAAATGTCTCCCCTCCTGTTCCTGAGTTATGGTGTTGAATAACATTATTATAGAACATTATTATGTCACAGTGAAGCTGACCTTTGACCCTTTGAATATAATACATGTTATATATAATACATGACTAGACATTTGTGTGAAATCTTGTCACGATTAGCATACGTTTTTGAGATATGGTCAAAAACACGTTTATGACCTTCAGAATCTAATCAGTTCATCCTTCAGTTCAAATGTGCCAAATTTGAAGAATTTACCTCCAGGCATTCCAGAGATTTCACATTCATGAGAATGGGACCGACGTTGCCTTCGGCATTTTTACGCCTCTGCCAGCATGGAGGCAATAAAATGAACTCTCTCTCTCTCTCTCTCTCTCTCTCTCTCTCTCTCTGTTTCTATTGTTATCTCTCTTTCTAAAAAGCAAAACCAAGAGAAAATACAGTGATATATATGAAGTAATTAAACCCAGTAAATTCAGGACAAGAGCTGCAAGTCATGTTTGTGTTCCCAGCAACCTAACATCAAATAAATTATCAGAAAAAATGGAGACTCGGGTACTCCAAAATAAAGTCCTGCTAAAAATTTTTTTAACTCATTATTGTAAACTGCTAGCTCTTTGTAACTTCAGTGCTGGCGATAGCAAAAAGCCCCTCTTTCCTCAAAGTAACTGAAAGATATAAAGGCTGCAAGCCCATTTCGCCAAAATGATCTGTGAGCACTTCTTACACACAGTTTGCAGTTATTGCCAGCATCATTACTACTTCTACAAATGTTGCCATTACCTCTGACAAGTGAATGGCAGGTTCTACAGGGCTCTCACATTTTCAAGCAAGCATGGTATTTGAGGTGATTAGTGAAACATGCCAAAATGAAGGCAAGTTCAGGCAAGGCAGCTTTATTTATAGAGCACAACCCCAATGTGCTTTACTTTTGTGTATCAAAAAAGAACGTAAAAAGAGTAAATGCCATGCTATGGCATAACAATGAAAAAAAACATATGAATACATACCCATAATACCCAAACACACACTCACACTACCGTTAACAGGTCTGAAAAAACACAAGGTTTATACATACACACAAGCTGCACGTTCCAATCCCCATGCTACCACACTATATAGCATGCCAGAAAAGGATTTAGTATGTCCCAATACATAGTATGTCAAATGCAGTATGCTAAAAATACCAAGATGTTCTACTACATCCGATCCAGTTTTGCAGTATGCAAGCCAGAGAACTGAGAACTGCAGATGTAATTTCACGGTCACAAATATAACGTTAGCTCTCCAGATTGATCTGTGTCTCTGGCAAACTCAGTAAGTGGCATTTTTCTTTTATCTCCAAGGTAAGGAAGGTTTTGGGCTTAGCTTTAAATGTAGATGCAGCACTTATAGATTGAAGCTCATTGGGCAAACCATCCCAGAGTGCAGGTCCACAGTAGCTAAAAGCACCTTTAATAAAAGAATGAAAAGGGAAATAAAGCCCAGAGAAAAGTACCTTTTGCTGCAAATCACAGCTTGCATGTTGTAAATTTGGAGGAACAAGCTTTTAGATTTGGCAAAGAAGAATGCAAGTATATAGGAAAAAAGTATATGCCGTCCATCAGTATGTTAACCTTATTCTTTATTCCAGTCCAGGTGTTGTATATGTTGTTTGTACTACATGTTTTTACAGTCTTAATCTGGATTACATTATATTCATGGTATTTGTATTATTTTAAACACAGTTTAACATAATACAGCTCAGCACCACCACAAAGTCATCAAATGTGCAAACTGATTCAACGCACAAATGACTAAAGTAATAGTTTTACATGGGCGGCACGGTGGTGTGGTGGTTAGCACTCTCGCCTCACAGCAAGAGGGTTGCCGGTTCGTCAGCGTGGGTTCTCTCCGGGCACTCCGGCTTCCTCCCACAGTCCAAAGACATGCAGATTGTCTGTCTCTATGTGTCAGCCCTGCTATAGTCTGGCGACCTGTCCAGGGTGTACCCTGCCTCTCGCCCGATGTCAGCTGGGATAGGCTCCAGCCCCCCCCCCCCCCCCCCCGCGACCCTCAAGAGGATGAAGCGGTTAGAAGATGAATGAATGAATGAATAGTTTTACATTAATTGTATTGCTCTGCTTCTCATCATATACTATTTTTTTTTCTACATATTTGGACACTCAGTATCTAATGCCTCAGTAGGATTTACACGCCCACAGCAGCAACAGTGAAGCAGAAAAGAAAGAAACTCGACAAAAAACCCTATCACACACAGTAAGCCTACATATAAGGTATAAATAGCATACACTCATCACAGATGGAGACTGGATAATGAAGAGCATTGTTCTACCCAAGGACAAACTACAATTAGATCTTCTTACAGGTGGAGGTGGAGCTGATAAGAAATGAGACTTTATATATCCCTCCAAGAAATTTACAAGCTACCCAGCAGCATATAAAAAAGCCCCAAGTTTGCCAGCTGCAACCTTATGATGATGTGTACTTTTTGCATTTAAGTACATTTTATTTTACAAATACTTACCTACATTTACTGAAGTAAAATTTTAAATGTGGGACTTTCACTTGTATTAAAGTATTTCTACAGTGTGGTTTTGCCGCTTTTAGTCAAGTAAAAGATCTGACTACTTCTTCCACCTCCAGATTTTAATTTAGTTTTTCAACCGTTTGCAATGATTTTTCAGTTTCACTATATCAGTAAGAAGTATGCATATAAAAGTAATAGAAATAATACCACTTAAGGTTGATGTTCATTTTAACTACTGTCTGCTATTTAGATAGCGTAGGTAGTATAGCACTGTGGTGGTGGTGCAGTGGTTAGCACTGTTGCCTCACATCAAGAGGGATCCTGGTTCAAACCCACGGTGGAGGAGCCCTTCTGTTTGCATGTTCCCCCCGTGTCAGTGTGGGTTTTCTCCAGGTACTCCAGCTTCCTCCCACAGTCCAAAGACATGCAGGTTAATTGGTGACCCTAAATTTTCTGTAGGTGTTAATGTGAGTGCGAATGGTTGTCTGTCTCTGTGTGTCAACCCTGTGATAGTCTGGTGACCTGTCCAAGGTGTACCCTGCCTCTCGTCCAATGTCAGCTGGGATAGGCTCCAAAGAAAAAGAAAATGAATGTTTTTGGATAGTTTCACCTTTGGGGCTGCATCATATTTTACAAACTGATTACATGTTTCAAATGTGAAATCTTGAGTCTTGTGGTGGAGTAAAAAGTACAATACTTTCCTTGAATGTAGCAGAGTAGAAGTATAAAGTTGCATTAAAAGTTGACCTCAAATTTGTACTACAGGTACTAACTGTACGTAGTTGCTTGCGCGAGATTCATCCAGTGGCCTATAGGGGTCTTAGGCCCCAAAGCTGGGAACCACTGGCTCGAGGGGAAATGAAAAGCGTTTCAACAGGTGTAATCAAAGCTGAGGAGAAAAAGATCACAGAAACAATTTTCTTTTCATTGAGGTGCATTTCATCTCTGTTTTCAGTCATGGATCACCTCCTTTCTACAGGAGATGTCATCATCTTCTTATCCTCTCCTGGTCTCTGTCATCTTCCCATCAATACCCTGTCCTTCAGCCTTCGACAACAATTCTTCATTCCTCTCTACGATGTGCTTCCGTCTCCCTCACCCTCTCCTTCTGCTTTCTCTACTCATCCAGTCGCCCCCTCCTTCCCCCCCTCTCTTCCTGTAGCCCTACAATAACACAGACAGAGGCCTCAGTAAGTGCTGTTTTCCTGGCCGGGCTGGAGGACCCTCCCCATAACCAAACAGGAGCCAAGCTCATTTTACCTTCCCAGACTGGACCAGTCCAGGCCAGACAAATACAAAATAATACATTTCATGCATGTGGATGAAGTGGTTCAGCAGGGCAGCTCAACTGGTCTGTAATGGTCAGCCAAAAAGTACAAATCAACCCAGTGTCTACATGACTCACTGTTATATGTATATGGCCAGGATGGACTAAGTACACAGGCAGGGTGGCCACGATCCATATCCTGATACTATACAAAGAATATGGTGAAAATAAACACAAAAATTAAAACATCAGTAACTTATTGTGTTGACTGACTTGAATGCGCCATCATCCCTCTTTGCAGTATCTGACAGCTGACAATGAGCTGTCAAGCTGTCATCAGTTTTGGCACACTACATTTGACATACTATGCACTGGGACATACTTAATCTTTTTCTGTTATACTAAACAGTACAGTAGTATGGGTATAACACACAGAATTTGTCATTTCAGACTGAACCACACCCACCTTCCCTCTGATAACCCCTTTCCGCCAGCTCCACCACCTGACCTGCTCCTCCCTATAGCCCACCTGCTTCCCATTTCCCCGATTACCCCAGCAGTACATACATTAGCTCACTACCACTAGTTCTCTGCCATTTCAATTTTTTGCTAAGTTCTCCAGCATTCCTTGTATTTATCTGTCTGATCCCACCTTTGTTTTCCCGGACTCCTATTCATTACTTCCCCCTTGCCTGCTTGAGTTTGTCTTCTGTGTTTGTCTACCTGCTGTTGACCTCTGCCTGTTTATTGGATTAAAGATTTTGGCCTTACTCTTGCCGTCTTGATTTGTGCCTGTGGGTTTCTGTCAGCTCTGAGCCAGCCGCGGATACAGGCTTCAACATAAGTTCCTAGAAAACAGTTGATATGTATCTGTAAATTGAAAGAAATGTTCCTGGAAAGGAGAACATCATTTGTGAATAGATACATGAGAAACTGAGACAGTTTTCAATTGTTACACTTTAAAATATTCATTCATTTTCTGTAATCACTATCCTGTTGAGGGTCACAGGGGGGCTGGAGCCAAGGTACACCTTAGACAGGTTGCTATACTTTTGCAGGGCTGACACATAAAGACAGACAACCATTCACACCTGCGGACAATTTAGAGTCACGTGGGAGGAAGACCACACTGAGACAGGGAGAACATGTAAACCCCACCCCAGTTTCAAACCAGGAACCCTCTTTCTGTGAGGTACAATGATAACCACTAGCCCACTTCCAGACAATTCCAATTCCATAATTGTATTAATTATTATTCTAAAGTCTATAGTCTTTTTGTGAGTCCACATCAGATCAGATGAACATTTAAGAGTGAATATTAAAGGTTTGCCAACAAGAAAGCATTCAACATATATGAAGGTTTCTAATATAAAATATGAAGTTCATTAAAAAATTCCTCCTGAAAACCAACTCAACCAACTAAGCAATAAAAGCTGTTTTGAGAAAATTGTATTTGCCTCATAATTTGTGCCAAATTACATATTACTTTCTTGGGAACTCATTCATTCATTCATCTTCTAACCACTTCATCCTCTTGAGGGTCGAGGGGGGGCTGAGCCTATCCCAGCTGACATTGGGCGAGAGGCAGGGTACACCCCGGACAGGTCGCCAGACTATCTCAGGGCTGACACATAGAGACAGCCAACCATTCACACGCACATTCACACCTACGGACAATTTAGAGTCACCAGTTAACCTAGTCCCCAATCTGCATGTCTTTGGACTGTGGGAGGAAGCCGGAGTGCCCGGATAGAACCCACGCTGACACGGGGAGAACATGCAAACTCCGCACAGAAGGGCTCCCACACCCGGGATCGAACCGGCAACCCTCTTGCTGTGAGGCGACAGTGCTAACCACCACACCACTGTGCCGCCTTTCTTGGGAACTTTTTCAGAAATTACTATTAAATTCTGGACCTGTAAAATAAACTATTAGCTTAGCCCATTAGCCTCAGCTGTATTTTGTGTTGATCGCTAATTGGCAAATGTTAGCATGCTAGCACACAAAATTACTGGAAGATGGTGAATGCATACCTGCATCAAACATTATTAACAATACGCACTACCAAAGATATACCTGTTTAACATCAGAATGTTATTATTATTATTATTATTATTATTATTATTATTATTATTATTGTTGTTGTTAGCATGTTGGCATGCTAATGTTAGCCTAAATACAGCCTTAGAGAACCACCAAAAATAAGAATCAGAAATCTTTTATTGATCCCCAAGGGTAAATTGTGATACATTTGCTCCGATGTAAAGAGTAGAGAATTATAAGCAGTAAGAATAAGAGTATGTAAAAGAGGTATGTAAATATAAAGTAATAAAAAATAAAGTTATATAGAAATAAATGTGCATAATGCTACAATGTTTAACACTAGTGTTTAAGAAATTAAGAATATAAATATGTTCACTGTGTTGAGTCTGTATGTGTGTAAAAAATATACAGATATGTGCATTGTGCTACATTTTGCCATATAAAGTAGTGTTACATGCAGAAATGTATAATATGATTTATGCTGTAATATTCACTACAATAATGTTCACTACAAATATTTATCAAGACTGTGTACTGTATGTTGTAAGATGTTCAAAATCATCAAGTCATTAAAAAGCAAAATTTTGTAAAATAATAACATGATTTGCAGAACACCAAATTATTTGATTCAACAAAAGCTAATTAACCTGAACATGTAATAATCAAGTCAAAGTACTGGCTCAGGAGTCTACAATTTACCCTCACATTTCCTCTGTGCTTGACTGTGATGATGGTCATTTTGTGCCTTTGTATAAAATGGGCTTGTGAAACCCTTTGTGGCTCTGACTGTAATTACAGGTCATTCAATTAAATTTGACATGGATTGTCTCGACCTTTGTGTAATCCCCCACTCACCCTGTTCACTGTTAAAGTATAAGAAAGCTTTCGGCATGAATTGGCTCTGTAACTTCAACACCCAGGGTTCAGGAGCTAGTCAGGACTCAAGATAAGATGTGCCCTCGTGGGGCACCCTGCTCATCCAGTGACAAAAATGTAATGAAGTGCCCTGTGGGTGCCCTTAAATTAAATAACATTATGCACTGCCATACAGGCTGTTTACATGCTAGAAAACTTTCTGCACTCTGGTGCCTCACCTTACGCAGGTGATGCCACTTTTATTTTTTCGCCCATCTCTCAGAGAGCCTGAGTTTGCCACTGATTTAGATAATTTGGCCTAAAACATTTGGCCCATCTGCCCCTTACTTGACACGTTTTGCTTCTCAAGTATGAACTCTGGATTGAAATGCTGCCAATGAGGATAAGAGAGCGCAAGAGTTATTGTGGGACTCTTCTTTTCTTTGTACAGAGCAGCCGACGCCTGCAGGGAGGATGGATGGGCCCTGGCCAAGTCAAATACCCAGGAAACACCTCCAACACGTGCCCAGCGCTGCTTCAGGAAATACTGCAGGGAGGAGAGGGAGGGTCGAAGTGTCTCTAGAATGTCAAGGAAGTTTTTACAACTGTCATTTCACAGTCAAATCACAGGAGAGTGGTGTCATTTCTACGCTTCAGTGAGATGAAAAAAATCACTTCTCTGTGGGTGAATAAGGCAATATCAGCAGCAGTCATATCATCGCCTCAAGATGTAGGAATGTAGCGTGGCTGCTCCATATTGATCTCATACTTTCACCTAAAAAAATCATGCATTTTTGTACTTTGATTTCAGAATCCTTCTATTCATACTGGAGGCTGAGGTTAGGGGGTACATCTTTCATCAACCCAGAGATAGCTCTTCTTGTGCAGAAATAATAAAACACAGACACTGATAGCTCAGGCTTTTTGTGGTTTTGTGTCTCTCTGTGTTAATTTTTCGTGTCCTTTTTTTTTTTTGTGAGTCTTCTCCTGGTCAATACATGTTAATTTGAATGACGTTTTGACTCATTAGGGCCCTTGGCCTGTGCGCGATAGGCCTGTTCAGTAATCCATCCATGGTTAGAACAGGACCATAATGTACAGGGGGACACAGGAGGCATTTTACTGTCTGAAAACTAAGTTTATATGAAAAAACAAAATGTGGTAACTGCATGAACAAGGACCATGCGGATACAGTGCCTGCTCAAGCTCCCAGTCCCCCCTCCTGCTCTCACTGAAGCCGATTTAGTCAGCCAGTAGCTTAGCAGCAACATGAATGTCCAAACCCCCAATTCACAGAAGAGAAAACATAAGAATTTTTTTTTCCCACAAAAAGAGTGACAGACACAATCTATATTAAGTCAGCTAATATTAAGATATCAATATTCATGGTGAAATCATGTTGGAATAACGATATATTTTGTACCAGTCTTCAAGTTAGCTAGCCATAGAAAATGGCATTGTTGAATAGCTGTTATTTTTTTTTTTTTACCATTATTTCAAATGTGCACAGTCCGTCCACTGCTGTGCTTCTTCACTCAACACATTCATAAAAGTCTTATTTTTGAAAACCATTGTGTCTGTGACTCATTAGGAACAGCTGCCACAACAGTGACAGGCAGGGAGCAGGCACTGCATGTAAGTGTAGAAAACACTGCATGTAGAATGAAACCATCTTCAGTGTGATTTTATCCTGCACTTTTTCACCTATGGGGTGAGTCAATACATTCATTGATTTCAAAATTATGAAAATGTAACACCCACTGCGATACGTTGCCCAGGGCCTACAGGTTCTGATTTGACAACCAAGTGTCAGCAAGGGCAGAAGACCACATCACATGAAACATTAAAAGCTAATACCATATGAATATTAAAACCCAGAAGGGGGAAAACATCTACACTCATCTATACTCATATACCAATCCATTTCATGTTGATGACATATCAAAATCCTCAAAATGTAACACCCACTGCGATACGTTGCAGTGGGACTACAGGTTCTGATTTGACAACCAAGTGTCAGCAAGGGCAGAAGACCACATCACATGAAACATTAAAAGCCTATATTATGTAAATATTAAAACCCAGAAGGGAGAACAAATCTATACTCACAAGGTCCTCCAATCTCTACAAATAAGAGTCAGTGTCATTGTCTACTTAGCAGGAGAGGCAGGGGGAGTTTGAAGGCTGAGGGTCACGCTGTGCAGGTCTCTTGCTTCTTCAGTCCATCCACAATTTAACACACCCGGTACTGTCCTCTTTGAGCCACACCATGAACAAGGCTGGTAACACCTCAACCTTCAGGAAGCCAAAATGGCACCTTGCCTTCAAAGAGAGTGAACAACCAGGATGAGACAGGAGTTTCACTAATTAGACAGTATTCACACAGACCTTACACGTTCACCATACCTGTACAGAGAGAGCAAAACACTCAGACACACCTGCCTTCAAGCACACCCAACTCACAGCCATTGGCTCACAGCAAATGCAAGGTCCCTAAGCTGTCATTTGTCTGCAGCTCAGCTGATGTGATGTATCGTCCACTGCACAGAGGATTGTAGGTCATAGCCAGAAAAGCATGCTGGAGACCTTGTGGAAAGAGATAAGACCCAGCAGCTTTATGAGGACGAAGCTTGTGAGAAACATCAGAATTTCACTTTTGAGCCCTAAGCATAACTCTGCCTATTTCACTTTTGTTGTTTTTTTGTTGTTTAATTTCACAGGTATTTAATTTCCCATACTCTGTAATCAGCATTGGTTGATTAGAAAACAATCTTTTTATTAGGTTTCCAAAATTATACCACAAGAGAAGAACATTCAGAAAACCAAAAGTGTGAATGTTTACAAAAGTAGCTACTGCCTTTTCTTTAAAACTTTAAAATAAATACATGCACGGTGACAATCAATGCAATTGAAAAATTATGACACACTCACTTGCATACATGTATACAAAAATAAGTAAATAGGAACACAAACAGCAACAATACGTAAAAATAATAATAACAATTATTGACATTGAGGGTTCTTTATGTCAGACACTGATACAAGTCCTTCATTGCCTACTGTGTAATACAATTACGTTGCATACAACAAGTTTACATAAGTTTTAATGCAGAGGTTGTGATTAAATATTTGCAACTAAAATATCTTACAAACAGGCCCCATATATCCCCTGACATCAGAAACACTGACTCGATTTTAGTTTTTAAATCCCACCTCAAAACCTACCTGTATAGGCACGCGTATGAGTGTTAGTTTCCTCTGTCTTTTAATGTTCTGCTGCAAACTGCACTGTTTTTCAGTTGTATTTTAGATGTGTTTTTTATTGTATTACCTGTATTTTTTTTTTTTCTGATTGTTGTTCAGCAACCTTGAGTGCCATGAAAGGTGTCTTATAAAATAAATGTATTATTATTATTATTATATACATTCAAACCACTCTTGTTTATCTTTGATTGTGTATGTAATTTTGAGGTGAGGGAAACACATAGACATTTCCTTGAGCCAGTACCCAATACTTGGTCTCTGAGTGCTTTTCCATGTCAGTGCTACACATCTTTTGGCTTGTGTCTATAATAATGTGTTCACTGCGTTATATTTTATGTGCTTTTTGGATGAACTGAATTGGAAAAATCTCCTGCACTGCCCATCAAACATCTATCCAAAATTCCACAGTCTTTGGGCAGCTACATATAAAATGGTCCCTTTCTCCTCGATAACATTTTTTTAATTATTGAATAAGCTGAACCTTGCACCTTAAGCAAGGCTGGATTATCAACTGAGCAATGCCAGCATGTATCCTGGGCCATATTCAGTCAGGGTAACACAAAGGTTGTTTTTGTGAACTTAATTGGTTTGCAATCAAGTGCAAGATGGTTGGGGATATGTGGCTATATAGGTCTACTGTGAAATGTCAGCTTAAATGTCAGAGGGCCCTTGCACTATACTACAATTGTCTCACCAGTCTTAAGTCATATGTGCCACATATTCCTCAGTTAAAATGTGTGATGTGATATGTGAAGGCTGGTTTTTGCTTTTAGGCCCAGTCAGTGGCAGGTGAATCCAACACTGAACACAATTATGAAAAATGACTACAAATAATAAATCAACAAACTTTATTTAATATGAACACTTTTTGTATGTTTATTTTATATTTGCTGTTAATTGTTGATGTTTTATTTGTAAGTTGCTGAGTGTGTTATGAGGCTTTTGGGGGTGACAAAGCAGTGTGCCAGGTCCCAGCTGGCGGCTCAGGGAACTGCATGGAGTGGAAAGAGGAGGAGAGAGGAAGTTCTCCAAACTTTTTTTTTTTCCCCTGAAGGATTCTGGAGAGGCTCCGTTAGATTTTACAGAAGAAGGGGATCCGATCAGAAGAAAAGAGGAAACGCAGGGGGGAGATAACGGTGTCAAAAAGTTCATCCCTTCTTCTTTATTTGTCTCCTCACATGAGAGCCGTGAAAAGGGACGCGTTTGTTTGCCTTTGTCCTGTGTATTTAGTTCCTTCCCAGACTGAGAGGACTTACACCATCAGAGGCGATGAGATGTGAGTGAGCTATGCCTTGTGGAAATGGACAGACTTTATCCAAGCGAAAACATGGCGTCTGCGTCCCGAGGTTTAGCTTCTTTTCCAGTCTGCTTGTGGCGCTCTGCTGCCTGGAGGCATGGGGCTCCGGGCCGCAGGGGGACGGCGGCGGCAGGACTTGCAGCCCCTGTCCCGTTAACTGCAGCTGCGCGCCGGCGGGGCCCCAGCCGTCCTGCGTCGTCAACTGCTCCAACATCGGGCTGGAGAGGGCCCCAGCAGCGGCGGACATCCCGCTGGCCACCAGTGTGCTGTGAGTACAGAGTCTGAACGGGCTGATGTACAGTGGAGGATATATTAAATCAATTTATCCAGGTTTTAATGGTTGGAAAAGTTTAAAAGTAGCCTTACTGATATGAAAAAATATTAATGGTGTAGGTTACATTCTCTTATGTTTGATTACATGGCAAACAAGTAGGTTACTTTTTTCCCTCCACATTTTTTAGCTATTTTTTGACAAATTAATAGGTTCTTGTGCATATTGATATTTGTTTACCATGTGGTGACCAGTAACTGGGGGTCACGGGCTGGTGTATTTACACAACATCACTCTTTTTTGCATCATCCAAAATTGAGTGCCTAAGTTTTATTTGTGCTTTTGTTTTGGTTTGTGTGAAGCCAGTACAATTGTTCAACCAACTGATGGGCTATTTTGATAATCAATTAATCATTTGAGTCATTAGTGAAGCAGAAATGCCAAATATTTTTGCTGGCTCCAGGGCCTTTAATGTGTGTTTACTGCTTTTGTGCATTTTTTACGCATAAAAATGAGAAATCTTCATATCGTGGGTTGCATTTTCCCCAGTTTCCTGATGAGAAAATAATTTGCAGTTTAGACAATAATGAAAAGAATCGTTTGTTGCAGCTGGAGCTGTGAATTGGCACTCTGACAGATGTGGTGATTAGATAAATGTGGCCTTCAGAACCTTGCCTGCACTGTACGTCAGTGTAAATTCTTAAAAACAAAAGACAGAAACAAATATAAAAAATATTTCAAGAGAATCATGCAATATTTGGATACATAAAATGACAATGATAATACTATTAATCCTAATAATATTTTTTTTTTTTAAAAAAAAAAGAATATGACTCTCTATGCTTAAAGGTTACATTTTTTATATGTGGTGCAGGCTTCTATTAAAGGCCAGACTGCTAGTGACAGTGTGTGTGTGTGTGTGTGTGTGTGTGTGTGTGTGTGTTTTAGTGTGTGTCTTAGTTTGGTAGTTTAAATGGAGTTGGTCACCAGAGAAGTGAGCCTGGTGTTTGTGGTGCAGCTCAGTCTTCAGCCTCTGGTGCTGCTGCAGCGAGAACATTCTGTTCTGCACCGACGGAAGACATATGTTATCAATTATTTATTTCCCCTCACACTACCTTCTTTTATTTAACGTAGAGATTAACCCTGTGTGCCAGGCCTAAAGTCAATGCCCGTTATTTTAGAACTTGCTGACTTGACTAAATAAGCACATGAATATGATTTAAATTAGGTTTTGGGAGCAAATAAAACTAGGTATTTCAACAGAAGTTTAAACCTTTCCACTCATCTCAACAGGCTTCCTTAATAGCACTTGCATTTAGTGATAGTATTTGCATAAGAGAGGAAGAGTGCTCACGTTAATTAGAGACAAACCCTGCGGCAGGATCTGTCTCTAATCATGTCAGACTCTGCGATAATTGCATCAGTCTATTTAAACCTCCTTGGCCCTACTGTAACCAGCAGAAGCCATATGTGGAGGTGACTGACTGTGAACATTGCTGTCCTCACTAATTTGGTCTGTTGTCTGCTGCTCCCACATCGGCAGGAGCATCGAACTAAAATCAGATATTTTAATTAACTCTGATTTCCTGGTTGACCGTGGCGGATAGAGACACCTGGCCAAGATCCAGTGGAGAACTTGATGATATTCATTTCATAATGCTGCAGTCAGTGCTCAGTCTGTGTTACCTATCCATTCATTATTAAAAGAAAAAAAGGTCATTTGCGTACAAGGACTAGTCTGGGTAATGGCCAGACTGCCTGAGGGTGAGAGAAGAGAGCACACTTATAGATGTGATGTGTTAGATAGTAAGCCCTCCTCAAGTCATATTGCTCACCGTCTTATTTTAGAGTACTTTTTCTGCTCATCAAGGCTACAATGAATGTGTGCGTGGTGCATTCAGAGTCAGTCTGAATGTAATGTCGTGTCTCAGATGTTTCAGGTATGAGAGGAGGGTTGTGGATATGACCTAGAACTTGAAAATTTATTTCATTTGTTTTCATTTCAGAATATATGAATAGTAATTGACAGAGTGGACTAGTTCCTCTCTCAGTGGTCTCAGTCCAGTTTGTTGTTGGCACTGATTGTGTGTGAATTTGAGACTTTGGAGAAGTAAACAAACCGTGAATCTGCCCTTGATTCGTTCCTATACACATCAACTAGGAGGGATGCTGTAAATGAATAACACAGCGGTGCTGGTGGTGGTAGTGTGTGGGGGAGAGAGAGATTGTGCATGTGTGTCTATGCACAAGTGTGTATGTGTGCATGTAATGGCCAGAGAGTTGCTGTATGGATCACTCACTCATTCACTCAGTCACTCAGGTGGATTATGTTTGAGTGGTGCGTCAGCCTGAAGTTTACACTGTGACTCGTTCGCTCCACACAGACTCAGCTACTCCTGCTTTCATTCACAATATCAGTATCTACATGGCACCGCTGAAAATACCTTGTTTTGTCTGACTATCAGTCTAAACCCAAAGATATTCCATTTACTATCAAATGGTGCTGAGTGTTGGCACTCGACACCTTTCAGGTTATCGACCAAAATATTCCAGTGCCAAGTGATATCAAAACTTGTCCAGTCAGATGATACCTGCATTTGATCTGTTTTGTACCCACATCTTTAAAAAAGGACTATTTATTATATATTTTTGCTTGCTGACAAAAATGGAGGCTAGCTTCTTTAATTTAGTGAAACATTTGATTGGCCCACTACTGCAGCAGATATAACCCATAGGCTACAGTCTGTGGTGTGGTGAGGTAGAGCACAGTGTATCGGTGTATTGACAGAGTTGGCAGTTCAGTGTGCTGAAATGCCATCAAAAGGTTGGAAAGTATGGCTATATTACACACCTGTGGCGTCTGGTGACAGATAAAGTAGGAAAAACCTCCTCCATTTTACGTAGCCTTGATTCAGTATATCATGCATCTCTATGTTTTATTACAAATACAAAGTCACTTACTCGTCACTGCATTCTTAATGATGTGGTGGGTTGGACGTCACTGACCACTCGCAGACAGCTGCACTGGTATATTTTCATCTATAAAGCAATATTGGGCAAACTCCCAGCCTACCTCTGCACCCTGCTGTGTGTCAGCTCAGGTAATTACCAGCTACGCTCCTCCAGGTGGTTGCTTTTCAATGCACCTCAGGTTTTAACAGATCTGGGACAAACTGCATTTTCCTACTCTGCTCCTTGGACGTTGAAAAATCTTCAAAAAGATCTAGAATTAGGAACACTTATATCCAAGAATGAATTTAAGGGCATCACAAAGAACATGGTGACAGAGACATGTGCTTGTTTTTCTTGAGAGGCCACTATGTTTGAATAGTTGTTGTTATTGTGGATTTTTGTATTATATGTTGTATTTGTTGTATTTTAAATGTGTTTTGATTGGCTGCTACCTCAGCCAGGTCTCTCTTGTAAAAGAGATTTTCAATCTCAGTGGGACTTCCTGGTTAAATAAAGGTTAAATAAAAAAATTAAAAAAATAAAAAGGTATCAAATGAAGTATACTGTTGGTATCAGTATCACTTTAATCGCAATGGTCCTGGCATTGTAATTCTATGGACAATACCCAGCGCTACGATCTAACAAAAAAAGTAATCGTCATCAATTCATTTTATATAAAAAAAGTTTCTAATTGTTTTTCTGTGACTGATCAATTAATTGCCTGATTGGTTCATTCTGTTGCAGATAGGCACTCAGATCCTGCCGCATCTTACCTCATACATATGGTATCTGAGATACTTTGGTCATATGTCAGTTGAATGTATTGTATATTAGAAAGCTGGAAACAGCATTAGTCACCACTCTGATAAGGAAAGATAGTTGAAAACGTCTTTGCGCATGGTGTACTGGAGAGGAGCTGTGCAATGTTTAATTTTGATGTATTTGCATTGAAGCTCAAGCTGTCTAAGTTGTTGCCAGTACATCAAGTTTAAGTATTAGACAGAGTTCATCATTTGACAGTTTCAATAGATGCAGGCACATTTTGATTTATTTCATCAGAGGAAATTTTATTTCAAAGCACTTTCTGCAGAAAAGTGATGAAAGCTAAATTTATATGTCCTACAGAATCAGCAGTGTGATGTGACCTTTATCTGTCTCTGCTGGTTGTGTCTGTGTGTAAGAGAGGTAGAGAGGGAGAGGGTGAGGGATAATGGATTTGTTGTTGAATTTCCCTTATTTTTCATGTGCTTCATTGTTGTATAAAGACATTTAGACCACAGTAGTGGTAGCTATTTAGCCAGAAGAGGATTACTTTGACTCGAAATCTGTGAATGTTTAGTAATAATGTTTTAGACAGAATGTTTTCACTGCTTTTGAAAGCATTTATTAAAGGCAAGATTACAGTCTGAATTATTTTTCCTATTAGAAAAAACTGATTTCTGATTTAAAAGGCTATTTCTTCAAGGCTTAGAAACATTTGATATTTTTATACAATAGACTTTGCCATATGGACTGAGGTCTTAAATATGCACATATGCTCTGTGGGACTGGACGGGATTTTGTGCTTGTTTTCTGTTTAATGTCACAAAGCTGTTGGCAACCACAAAACTGTGCCGTTGTTTTCCTTTCAGGAAAAAGCAACAGATTTTCATCTGATGAATTTAAACACAGTGATAAAAAACTGAGGCAAGAGCACGTCACCCTATGAGAAAGGACCTAGACGCAACGCTGTATCTTCTCCTCTCTGTTCCCCTACCTGGCCTCAAATTAAAATGTTTCAGACACACCCACAAGTATTTTAACATACTGCAGAGTGCAGTTGGAGAAAAGCATTCCCATTACAAACCAGTCCATCTGTTCCAACCCACACACATAATAAAAATCTCTTAGCACTTCATACAGACAGTTTATGCAACTCTGAAGTCACTTCTGGGAAATGCTTGTGGACCTCTCTCAGGTTTTTTAAGTCGCTGTAGTCTTTGCTGAGAAGGCAGATGGCTGTGACAGAGTTTATCGTGGGGCTGTTTTCTGTCCTGGGATAGGAGACAGAGAAAGTGAAATTCAGTCAACATCTGTCTGAAAGTACACTGCTCAAAACACCTATTCACTTCACAGTAGAGGCCAAAGGGTTGGTCAAGAGGATTATCCTTCTGTTCATCTGAAATAAATATCTCTATGGTGTAACTAATCAATTTTTATGGCAACACATAGTTTAATGTACTGCTACGTATTTCTTATTTTAATTTCATTGCTGTTATTCTCATTTGAAAGGCTTAGTCATCCTGGTCAGTAGGTTATAAAAATCAATTAATACTCTTACGTAGGCTACTGATGACAGCAGAGTTCTTATTTTAGGGTGACCAGATCTATTGGTTATCTAGGAAATACAAAGGACAGCTAGGCTTTCATTTTACCATGGTAACTGCACTGTAATAAACTATGATGCAGGCTGACTCACAAAACTGGGAGCTATTTAAATACAAAATCTGACTAAAACTCAAACTAAAACAAACTAGTCTATAGATGTATACATAAGTGACTTTCCACCGCTGAACATTTGACTGCTTGTCAATGCAGACACTGGTGCTGTGAGGAAGAACTTCTTCTTTTTTTTTCTGCGTTAGAAGATGGACATGTGGTGTGCAACATTCAAAAGGTGTCCATTACATGAGTCTCATAGTCAATGCGAGAGAACTGATGGTCCTGCAGTTAAATCTGGGGACATTTGTCGGAACAGCTCCAACAGGGGACAGGCCACCAAAAACGGGGACTGTTCCCAGAAAACGTAGACGTCTGGTCATCTTATATCTGATATTTATCCTTCATATACAGTACATTTCACACTGATGTCAGTGAAGTCAGCTCAAACAGGAAAAACACCCAGGGGCCATGTCAGAGATGAAGTACATACAACATGCTGTAGAAGAGATCACTTTTTAAATTACAGTATAAGCCTAGAGGACTTTTCATGGCGGTAAAGAGACACCCACAGGCGCTTTGCAGGTGCTGGGAAAGGGCATCTGCGAGATGCATATACGAGAAAAACACTTGATTTTTATATCTATTCTGTACGGAACACAAACACAGGACATGTCAGTATTTGTCGGGCTTAGCACTTTAGTGAGCCGTCATCAGTCTTTGCTGTACTTTGTTAGCCTCGGGTATTTTCGCTCAGCTGTGCTTTGTGGTGATTATTAACGCTAACATGCTAAGAATTTGTATGTAATGTATAGCATGTTAAGATGCTACAGTAGCATGTTATTGTTACCTTTCTAATGCCAATGTTGCTTGTGTGCGGGGGCCCTCTGTGTGTTTAACAGAGTTAATGTTGGCATGCTAACCTGCTTAGAACCATAGTCTGTACATAAAGATGGACAATGCATCTATACTTAAGCCATTGCCATCTTGCACTCGTGACATCATTTAGGGCCAGAGTCTGCGAAGTAACGACCTCTGAGGTATTGAGTTCCCGCCCATATACCCGCCTGACCAATCGTGAGCAGTGCCATTGATCGCAAGTACACACAGTTGTCAATCATGATGTTGAACCCCTTTTATATCATCAAATAAAACCAAACCTGACAGAAAACTTTATTTGACATATACTTTGATCTTTTAGTGTGGCCCATGGATTTATTTAATGATAACCAGATACCAGATCCCAAGATAGTGCCTATTCATTCCAGTGGAGTTGCTCACCTGGCGCATACTCAAAATAGTTTCCAGCTTTCAGGTTTACTTACACGGTGTGCGGCCCACTGAATATGCACAGTAGTGTTCTCTTGCTGGCTCTGCCTAGGAGTTCCTGCTTGGCTCATAAACTTTTCATTGTGATGATGTCACAGATTTTAAAAATGCTTTTCTCAGCTTGAGGAAGGTTTTACAAATATAAAAACCTCATGGCTCAAAAATTCATAATAGTAAGAGTCAGAATTGACAGTTTCAGGTGTCATGTCAACACCTGCACAGATGTCTCTTTTATAGTGGTGGGCCTATGGGGAAAATGCTTTTGGGTCTTAGGGGATTTTTTCACTGCAATACTGTGAGTGACCACTGGGAAAAATTGGCTGCAAGACTGAGCAACATTCTTGGGGGGCCTGGCCTGCGTTCCAAATCGCATACTTCTACTATATACTTTTAGTATATACTGCAGCTGCCCTTGAAAAGTATGTAGTGTAGTATGCAGTATGCATGCAGTATGCATACTATTGGGACACACTACATCTGCCATCACATCGCTCCCTGAACTCTGACCCTCTTGCTCACTTCCGCTGCCGTCCGTACCGCCACATTTGAATATTTTGTTTTGTTGTACTTAGGAGATGCAGCAAATCTCCTCTCGTCGAGCTCACCAGAGTCGCGCATACCGTCGGAAGTGCCGGAGAGCTCTGTTGCTGTTATGCCGTAATGTATGTTGTTGTTTCTAATAAACTGACATGTTCGCGTAAACAGTTCCAAGCCTATTATTAGTGACCTGTCTATTGAACTAGTCACCAGTAGGCTTATTAACCCCCTTCACACATAGCTCTCTGTTGCTGGCAGATGTTTGTTGTTAAATATATTTACAGCTATGCAGCTGCTGGCACTATATTCTGTCTGCACGTGAAGCAGCCTCACATTCACATTACTTTTATTTGTAGTGTAACATACTTGCACATTCTTACTACATTACTTAATATGTATTTAACTTTTACTATTTATATATTTACTAGTCTATACTGCTCATACCTGGCCCATAGTGTATTCATATTTAGTCATATTCATTCATTATTTATACCACACTTACACCACTGACTATACTGGTAGAAACTTCTATATTGTAGTCATAGTTGAACCCTAACACTGATTATACTATAATCACAATAAAGTTGAATGTTGTAACCGTGTTCTTGCAAAACTGTATGATATGTGACAGTATATAATCAGACCATTGCAGTCCTAATATGTAGTGTCTTAGTATCTCAAATTAAATAAACCATGTATGAAAGGAAGTGTGGGCGTTGGTTGTACACGCAGCTCAGTCAGTGCGACGTAACTTCCGCTGCGCAAAGGATTGTGGGTCAGAATGGCCAAAGAAGCATGCTGACATGCATACTGCGAAATATGACCGGATGTAGTAGAACATCCTGGTACTTTTGGCATACTGCATCTGATATACATATGTATTGGGACACACTATTTTTTTTTCTGGCATACTAAATAGTATGGTAGTATGGGTATTGGAATGCAGGGCTGGTTTGGCCCATGTCCCATCTGAATATATAGAGGGGTCAGGGTTTATGACCTCCACTGCAGCAGGCCACCAAGGGGCGGTCGAGATGTTTTGGCTTTACTCATAGGGAGCTGTCATTTTTTTATATGCAGTCTATGCTTAGAGCTTGAATGTATGCTAGCATGCTAGTGTTGCTTTTTAATGCTATCATTACCTGTGTGACGTGGCGCCAGTTGATGTAGGACTCTCGCAGCTCATTACTCACTACCTGTACTAGCATTTTTAGAATGTTAATAGTGTTACCATGTCAGCAATGGCATGTTATCACACTGTGTTTGCTATATTTGCTAAAATACTCAAATTTTTATATAAACACAGAATTATAAGTAGCCTAATTTTAATTCCCTCATGAAGAATACAGCCAAGATGAAATGTTTCTTTGGGTTCAGTGCACAAAAAACTATGAAACATAAAATCAAGATTTAAAAAAGTTAATGCATTGAGTGCATAATAAGAAGGTGAAAAAGGAGTGGTCTGTAGCTGATGGAACTTGGTTATTAGTTTTATATAAATTTCTGCACTATATTAGCCATACTGCTTGTCAGGCTATAAAGAAAATTGTACATCTGAATTTAATGCAAGCAAATTTATTTATTTTTTTCAAAGTTTGTGTTTACAATTTGAGCAATATTTCCATGTTTACTGAAATGAGTTTTGTACATGAACAGTTTTTCCAGTTACGTTGGTTGGAGATGGAAAAAGGAGTTACATTGTACACAGGTTTACTTGGTAAATCAACACCTTACTACTGTGCATATGTAGGGCAAAGTGAAGTTACCATTTAGTCTACAACTTCCCTTATGTTGTTGAAGGCGTAACTGTTGGGCAGTGCACCCTTTACCTGAACTGTAAACACACTCATGGTCCTGTCTGCCCTGCTCAGGAGGATTTTGTGGTGTTACCATGGCAGTGAGATGCATATACACACAGACGCACTGCAGGCGTGGCGATATGCTTTTAAGACGAGTCTATTTCCAGGGAGCAGTTTGGGTTTTGCAGCGGGTCCTGAGGCTTCACAGCTGTCAGTCAGACAAGACTCAATCGCAGATTCTCCCACTTTTTGTGTGTTATCTGTTTCTGCTCCTCCAGAGGAGGTTATCACCCATACAACCACCTATATACCCACACACACTCACACACACTGGCTTTAATGAAGTGGGAAAGGACAGATTGAATCCACCGGCCATATGCGAGGGAGAATTTGTTGTGTTACCATGGCGATAGTAACTAATGACATCACTCGCAGAAGCACAGACATTCCAGAGGGAAGAAACAGAAAAGAAGAAGACGAGACAGCTCCCATGCTCTCCTGTTCTGTGTGTGTGTGTGTGTGTGTGTGCGTGTGTGTGTGTGTGTGTGTGTGTGTGTGTGTGTGTGTGTCCATGCACTCAGTAATTTTTAACTGCTGGTAACAGAAATGTTTTGGTTCATTATTAACTCATTTAAGTGGCGGGGTTGGTGGTTACATGGCAGACTGAAGACAGAACTCATTTCTGCAAGAAGTCCTGTGTGTGTTTGTGTGTGTGTGTGTATGTCCATCCTGTGCCTTCGAGGGTTTCTTAAACTTGTACAGATCTGTAGCGCTGCAAGTGTTCTCTCTTCTCACTCACACCCTCCAACACAAGTGATGGCTGACACAAAATACATCACTCTGTCATAGCCTTTCTTGTGCACATGTGGGCATCACTTGCATAGTTGGCTGCAGTTCCTCTTCCTGCTGAAGCTCCGCCAGATGTGTTGTGTTCGCAGACAGAAAAGCCTGAAAAAGAAACAGATAGAGACTGGGAACTAACACAGTAACACAGAGGATAAAATACAGTTGTTCAGTGCCAGTTATCTTGGTTTAACCCAGCTGGAGGTATGATGGTTTTACAGATAAAGCAATTTGTTGTACTTCATTTTTAAATTATCTGAAACCAAGTACTTGTAAATTCCCTGACAAAGATGTTCCATTCACACCAACCATAAAGGGATCCTTTTAAAGTAACTTGTCTTTAATGAATTGAGTGTTTTGACATTATTCCTATTATTAATATACACATCATCCACCTCCATCTGTAGGAGTTAGTTTATGGAAGGTTTGACAGTGAAAAATTGGTGCAATTAATGTGCCCTAAAACAAGCACGTGAAGTGTTCAAATATGCGGAGAAGGTTTGACAGAAATAACAGAGGTAGAAATAAAGAGTTACACTAGTCTTCTTAAATGTGATAAAACTGTGGAGTTGTTCATCTCCAGAGAATAGCAGCTGTGTTTCATTGAATTCAAATGGACTGAATCAAAATGTTTGCTTACACTAACTTCCGTATAGAAAACCTCCACATCTTGTACATAAATGAAAACGGTGCTGAGCAAACGCTGCCTAAATTGGTTAGTTTCTAGCCACCTAAAAAGATCAATATCAGTATAAGTGGTAGCTATATTTAGGATACTCTCACTGCTTTACCTTGCCATCAAACAGCTGCTGCAGATGGGGAAATTATTTTTATCTCAAAGTCACCAGATTTAATTGACAAAAACAATACAATACAGTATTATTAAGCAGAACGTAGTAGTTGCTGGTCTACCGCACCCTTGAGTGGATAGTGTGTAAGGAAAAGCCACAGATCCTTAATAGACTGAGATGGCAATCTTTAGATTCATTTCCTTTATCTGTGTCACATGGGTTTTGCCACTGCCTCGCCCCTTAGGAGACTAGCAGGGTCCATTCATTCCAATTGGGAAAGTGAACGTGAGAACATATTATGACTGTTTCCTTCGCTCCATAGTCACTGAAGTAAATATTGGACACAGTTTTCACAAGCCCCAACCCCTCTAGACATTCTGACCCTGAACAAAGGAAGACTTGGCACATATATTTCCAAACAGGTGCATAGGAGAGGAACAAGCAGAACACAGCTTGTATAAAAATTTCCTGCACACTGTCTAACTTGCAACAGTTTTGTGTTAGAGAGAAGCCATCTTAAGTAGGATGATGTATTGATGTCACTATCCATATAAACATATCGCTGCAGGTTCATTATCTAACCTGCAAGATTTTGAAACGTATATCTGCAAGATTTGGATATGTATATATATTTTTTTAGAGAATGCAATGTAACAATAAGGACTTAAGCATTTATTCTTACAGACTTACCTTTACTATATTTACTTACTTACTTTACTTTTAGGGGTATGTTTATGATTGTCACTAGACAGTTTTTATTATCTTGACTTCTATATTATTTTATCTCTGTATAATATTGTTGATTTTTACACAGATATGGTATTCATGCCTTTCCTCTGTATGTGGGTAATGTGACTAATTGCAAACTCACAGCCACTCCTACTTAAGATGGCTTCTCTTTGTTACAAAACTGTTTGCCTGATGAAGGTCTAGTCACCGAAATATTGCAGCATTAAAATCATTATTTTTGCAACTTAGACAGTGTGTGGGATTTTTTTTCTACAAGACATTCAAACAATGAAATGACATTTTTTCAGACAGACAAATCTGGAGAAAATTAACTTTGTTTGAGACACGTCTCTTTTTTAGCAGCATACTCCCATGAGATCTGGCAACAATTTATGTGATCTTACACTTGGCTGATATCAGACATGAAGCTAGCAGATAAAAAGAGTGGCAAAATATAGAGCAAACATTAAATTTGTACTGTACTGTTGTATCGTTTGGAATCAGATTTTATCCATCCACATGACATTTACAACACTTACACACAAGGTTGGGGGATGTGGAGGACAGACGACCAAGCCCACTTAGGAGACCACAAGGAATACCATTGTGTACCATTGCTGCAGCTTGTAATGTGCTATCTTTTGTTAGGGTATCTTTGGTAAAGTGGTGCCAGTTGTCTACCCAGAAGTGATGGTTGTTTTTAGCCCAACGCCATGATGATTCGGTCAAAAGTGACAGTAACAATGTCCATGGAATCTTCTCAGGTCACTCTTGCTGCATAATCCACCACTCTGCAGTCAACCCTAATGCTCAGTATGTTACAAACAGCTATACGTAAATAAAATATACAGCTAAATACATGAGCAAAATAGCATGGATTGAGCTGCATTTTGGGGAAACTGCATATTAGAGAAGTTGATTATTGTTCTGCAGGAGTGGTTTGAAAAGGTTTAGGGTTGTTTTGGAAGCTATTAACCTTGGAGTCCATTGAAACAAACTGAATTCAAGCTGACCACAGCCAATTTTACAGCCACTGTTTGCAACTGCCTCTAGAGGGTGAGTGTTTGACACTCGATTGCACTTGCACTTGAACCCCTCTACTTTTTACAGTTTGAGAGCTAATGCTATATTTGAAAATAAATAAGAAAGAAAGAAACAGAAGAAACTGCCCCATCCCCTGACATCCAAACCATTTCAAACAGCTGCTGGCTCAGCAGAAACATTAGCAATATCCACTTCACCCAAATTACAGAAGACAGAGGACATAAGATTTTTTTTTTTCCACAAAGAGATTATGGGTGATGTCCTCAATCTATTTAAAGTTAGCTAAGGTTACATCATGAATATTCATAGTGAGATCATGTTGGAATATCACTTTGTAAACATCTTCAAGTCAGCCTACCATAGAAAATGGCTTAGCTGAATTGCTGTGTTATTTTTATGTTATTTCAAACAAGCACAGTCAGTTCATTTTTGGAAATCATTTATAGTGTGCACAATGTGAAATAGAATATCGAATAATATTTTTGCCATGACCATCCATTTCAGCAAAATTTCTAAATAAAATAGATGTTTTGTTCCACCTCATGTAGGGGGATCTGAAAAATGGATTTGTGCCTGTACCTACTGTGCCTCCACCCCCCACCCACCTTTGAAATCAAATTCCGCCCATGCTTTGGGTGGAGTATCAGTTGAAGAAAATACTGGCGCTCATGGTGCAGAGATAAATGGCCAAGAATAGACCGTTCATATCACTCATGAAGGCCATTGTGTCATTGAGTGCAGTCAGGCAGTATAACATGTTATGGGATTCATGGTAATGAAGCTGTCCAGGGTTTCCTACATTAAAGATTCATTTAGCATACTGCCAAGCAAGGCTGTGTGGTTATTCCTTAAAGAAACCAAATGAGCAAGAGTTGGCTTGCTAATTTTTAAAGAAGCTTACTATTCTGCCCCTGTGTTGTGTCGAATCGCTGCGTTGCATTTTAATGTGAAGATGGAAAAAAAGGAAAGACTGAGCTACGGAGGATAAACCTGTGAGGAGCTAATCTTGGTTATATAAACTCAAGCAATACGTGCCACATCTCTTATCAATGCCCTATAGATCGTTGTATTTGCATGCAGCTGGTTTAAAATGTTACCATTTGGACTGGGTTATGCTCCTCTGCAGTGAGAGAACAGAGGACAGAACACACTTTGCAGCTGTTCAGCGCAGAGAAAACATTTGATTTTTACTCCAGTTCATCAAAACAACTTAACCTGTTGCCTCCCTGTTGTTGCTCCACTCAGAGAAAGAAGAAGTGAGTGATAATTGGATTTTGTTCCTTGCACTGAGATTTCTAAACAGCCAAGGCAAGAGTTGTGTGTGTGTGTGTGTGTGTGTGTGTGTTGCAGAAACACACTCTGATTATGCAGTCTGTTCACACTGGCCGCAGAGAGTCGCAGACATATAGCTATCTCGCTCTGACACTCTGCTTGAGCTAAATGCCAACGAGGGTCTTTGAGGCTGAAAATGAAAAAAAAAGAAATGTTAGCTCTCCCCAGTGTGAATCAAAACCCAGCCAAACTGAGATGATGCAAGTCAGTCGTGTGGTTCATTTTCATTCAGTGTCATGACATAGCCTAATTCAAATTTATATCAAAATCCTCACTTTGCATTTTCATTTTCAAGCAAAGGAACGTTTTCTGCCATTGCTAAACAGGGAATGTCCCGGCTATTTTCTGATGTAAACCATGCCACACCTAAAAGAAATATACGACTAAAAACATGAACATGATAAGAAGGAAATAATGCAAATGTATTCTCGATTTGTTGAGTCCACAGAGGATCTATATCTGTGGATCTGTGCAGGCGGGAAGTCAAAAAAAGTGGCATTTGAGTCTAATTCATGCCTGAAAGCCACACATGAAACTGATTTGACCAGCAAAACAAGCAGAAGGAGCAGAGAGCACAGTGAACAGAGTCAATAGGAAGCAAACAGTGAAGTGGTGCAGACCGTCAGCCAGCTCATAGTGTGGAGGACCGAGCAAAATTCATTTTCACCAGCAGGCTTTCCTCGTCTCGATGGTGTTGGATGCTTAACTGCCGACATATTTCATTATCATGCTCTTTGCTCTATCTGCTCTATTTGTTTCACTTGTTGCATCAGTTTATGTGGAGCTTCACGTTTTTACAAATATGAAGTAAATTACACTACAGTGCTGCTTACACAGCCTGATTGCCCGAGGCCAAATATACAAAACCCTGTGATGACTTGAAATTTGCATATAAACTCCTGATGTCAGTTTACACAGCAGTGCTCACATGATTATGTTTTTTGAATCTGAAATGTGCAAAAGCCTGATTTCCACCCAGTGTGTGCACAGGAGACAGACATGTCCTTCATCTCCTGTTTGCATGTTGTCACCATTGCTCCCCCAGTTTTTAGACCTGGCAGTGAAAGAAAAAGCGGTGACATCACCGCGTCTCTGTGGCATTGGCAAGGTCATCCAAAGATGCCAGATAAGCCAGCCATACAAACATACTGAAAAGGCTTTAAGTTGTTAGTTTAAGATACATCCTCCATTTATTAAGTCATGCTATGAGACATGCCTCGATGAATGGAAGTGTTGTTCAGGCAGGCGGTCCATCTTTATGGCCCAGACTAAAATATCTCGACAGCTTTTTGTTGGATTACAATGAACTTTGGTCCAGACATGCATGTTCCCTTCAGGATAAGTGGTACCTTGGTGATCACTCAACTTTTCATCCAGCCCCTTAATCACATCAAAATTTCAGTTTTTGAAAATAGCATGCTAACACACTTAAGTAAGGGTGCTGTCAGACCTAGAGTTGTCTTGCTTTGGTCTGAATCAGGGACTAATTTTGTTAAAAATTTTCTGAATTGCCTAGAGGTGGCTCGTGTTCTCACGGCAGCATTTACAAGCGGACCAGATAAAATGCTTTGCTCGAGAAAGCTGCTCGATTGGTCAGAATTTCAATGTGGGAAAAATTCAGGAAGTAAACAAAATGTTAAAGAAGAGTACACTTGCAAGATAAATGCAACACTTTCTAATGTCACAATGGAGGGACAATTATGCAGGTTTTTTACTTTAGTACTGCTCATCGTGGACTATATTGCTGTCATTGTTCAAACCATACAGTTTGAAAATGAGGCGCGGCTCCAACTAGAAAACAATGATTTGATGCACTGGATGTGCTGAATGTGCATATTAAGGCAGTACAGGAGGAGGTGCACATTAATAATCCTCCAGGACTGTAACATGCTCATGTTTAACCCAAACAATGTGTCATGTGACTACAGTTGGTTCTGATCGAGGTCGGAACACAGCACAGCACAGCACTAACTAACAGCACCAAAGTTTGTTTGTAACTGGACTGAGACCACCTCTTCAAGAAGGTCTTGGTCCACTTGTTTTGGTGCGCACCTGAGTGCGATTGCTGTGTTTGCACCTGCCCAAACAAACCGCACTTAGGGGGCAAAAGAAACTTGAGTTCGATTGAACTGAACCAAACAGGGCAGGTGTGAAAGCACCCTCAGGTTACAAAGATGGACTATGTTACAGCATTTACCCTCCACCATTTGACGCCCATAGCATTTGACATCTGAGCATATTTTTGCACTTTGCACACACTTCACGTGTTGTTTAAAATTAGAAGGGCACATGGAGATGATTACATTCCATTGTTCACACAGTAGCCCCAGTAGTCCGAAAAATGTCCTATTGAACCGAATGACCATTTATCCGACACAAAGGCATGACCCACCTGCTCTGCCTCTGATTGGCTTACCTGGATATTCTTACCCTAACCCTAACCAATCCCACTCCTCATGTCTAAACCAAACCACGCCAACCAATGAAGGCAATGAGGATGAGCCAATCAGAGGCAGAGTGGGGTAGATCATGCCTTAGCCACAGTTGGGAGGGCCAATGATGCCATCATAATAATAATCATAATAATAATGCTATTCTGTATAATAATTAGTTGTGTGCTCCTGTTTTGGAGAGTGGATAGCCTTCAGAGCAATGCCATTTGTTTTTGGGATACATGATAATTTGACTTCCGGTCCAGTGGACTATCAGGGCTGTAGAATAGTGAGCAAGAATAATGGGAATAATGGGCAGCCCCCCTCAGGAACCACCTCGGCCAAGGCCAAATACGCTTTCTCACAATGTTAAAGAAAGTGAAAAATAATTTGAATATCTGCTCCATTATTCAGATCTCCTCCAAAATTTAGTGGGTTCTTCCTTGGCCAATGATAATTAATTCCACCAAGTTTAATGCAAATCTTTTTTTTCCGTAATCCTGCTGACAAACAAACAAATTGAAGCGGAAAACATAACCTCCTTGGCGGAGGCGATAACATGAATGATGCCTTGAGCATGTAATCTTGTCACTACTTGTTGAAAATATCTGCATTAATTTGCTTCCTTTATGGAAATTTGTAATTTAATTGCACAACGTTTGGGTGGAAAATCTTGTCTGTGAATGCTACAATGCAAATGCAAAGCCTGCTTAACACTTAAAGGATAACTTCGCTATTTTTCAACCTGGGCCCTATTTCCCCATGTGTATGTGTGCGTATGATTCATAGGTACAACTCATTTTAAAATTGGTTCAGTATTGAGGGAGGCGGATGCAACCAGAGCTGCGAAACGAGCTAAAACGGTAACAGGGGCAAATGCGTCCCGTATAAGCTTGTGCATTAAAAGTGCTTTTTTTCGCCACTGACCGGTTCAGATCGCCAGTGCTATCTCTGTAAATAGCATACTAAGTGGTTCCCTTACCCTTCACTTCCTGTGGGCTGTGTGTGACGTCATCTCGTGAGAGCTTTGCTCTACTGTGTCTGTAGCTCTCTCTACTCGTGGGACAGCCGTTTTCTTGAGGAAGGTGTTTCGGGATTGGATGTCTTCTCTTCTTCGGCTGGCAGTAGTCATCTTGGGAGAAGTGAGCACTGCAGACCCGATGGTCTGCAAGGCGCAGTGTCTGGACAGGAGTGTTAGCATCCATTTGTAGCACAACTAGCCACAACTTCAGCATCTCACCGTCCGACAAAGGCAGCCTATGAAAGCTGTACGGGGTGTTGCGCGACATCCTGTTCTTGCAGTTTGGATAAGCACAAACACGAACCATTGTTTTCAATCAATGCAGTAAAACTCTCAACTGTACTCCAGGACAACCAGCGCCACTCTGAGTGGCGCTCAGCATGGCTCCTCTGTTTTCTTCCAGCAACAAGCAAAGCTCTCTCAAGATGACGGCACACAGCCCAGAGGTAAGGGAAACGCTTAGTATGTTATTTACAGAGATAGCACTGGCGATCTGAACCGGTCAGTGGTGAACAAAAGCACTTTTAATGCACAAACTTATACGGGACGCATTTGCCCCTGTTACCATTTTAGCTCGTTTCACGGCTCTGGCTGCATCCGCCTCCCTCAATACTGAACCAATTTAGAACGAGTTGTACCTATGAATCATACGCACACATACACATGGGGAAATAGGGCCTATGTTGAAAAATACCGAAGTTATCCTTTAATTGTCCTACCTTTGATGACACCATCCTGTCATAAGTTAAAGGACATACAGTATCAAATTCGAAACAGTCACATGTAACATGAAAGAAATGATAATTGTGTTCAACCTTTAACATTTAATTAGCACATTCCTGCTAATGGTCTCACATCTCTCCTGCCAAGGTTTAAATGCAAATTTAAAGCCCTCCTTTATATTTAAATTTTTAGATTTCAAAAGACCGGGGGCCAGATGTATAAACAATGCAAACACATAAAAAAGAACAAGCATATGCCATTACGGACATTTATAAAAGCAGCACGT
Source organism: Epinephelus lanceolatus (assembly GCF_041903045.1). Classification (NCBI taxonomy): domain Eukaryota; kingdom Metazoa; phylum Chordata; class Actinopteri; order Perciformes; family Serranidae; genus Epinephelus; species Epinephelus lanceolatus. Next base: position 19,492,891 of record NC_135736.1, read on the forward strand.
AGGGTGAGAATGAGTGCAGCTCATATGACGCACACACCAGGTGTACACTTGAATATTTAGAGTGAAGTGGAGGGTGACAAAACGAAGCCATCATTATCTTTTACGCTTGTCAGCCAATTACAGTAAATATGTATGATTTTAAAGTGTCCGCAGCTTTTTACAAAACGCTGATCAAAGGTGCATTTATAAATGTAATTTTAATGGATGGCTTTAATGTGCTCAGTTTTATCGTCCTGAATATTTTAGTCAGCTGTTAGTGTTTTGCATTCGACATCATTTTATTTCTGCATTTATGTTCTTTTCTTCTGTTCTTTGCTTTGTTGTAACTTCTGTTGACATTTTGATGTTAATGGAACTGACATCACTGCTGATTACAGGTGCTTGCAAGGGCGTAGGTTTTGTGTCAGTATTGGGAGGACACACTGGAAACGGTGGGTTTGGGGGATCTCCACTAACTAGAATATTAAACATCAAACACATAATTTCTTGCATTCTGGTGATGTTTTTTCATACACCTTGCCTCCTGAAATCTACACAGGTGCTTGCATTGATTTGGTAGACACTTTTGACATAATAGTAGATAATAGTAGTTTTTATCATTTCTGAAACTGAAAATTCAAAAGGTACTTCTGGATTTGATTTTGAGTCATGCTTGTAGTTTTTGGAGTTTATGTCATATAGTTACCAAGTTCCATTTTTATTGACATTATGCTCGATTTAAATAACAAGTAGTTCCTATTTTCCTTTTCGTAGTCACACCCCGGAAACACTGCAGGCCTGAGACCCATTTTTGGTTTAAACCCACGGTTTATGACTTTAAGATATGTGGAACTCACACAGTTTTACAGTGTTACAGCAGTTTTGTTTTTCCTGCATTCATTGACAGCATGTAAGTGTGCGTGTGTGTGTGTGTGTGCGCCGTGTATATGTCTGTGCATCCGTCTTTGAGTGAGTGTGTTAAACCGCTGCACACAGCTGCCCTTCACTCGCCAGCTGGACACCAGACGACCCAGGCAGCAGCAGCTGGAAAAATGGACAGAATGTTCTGGAGAGGAGAGGAGAGGAGAGGAGAGGAGAGGAGAGGAGAGGAGAGGAGAGGGTCTGTGACCCAGCAAGACAGGCCGAGGAGCAAAATGTTAGGCTTTTTTAAACCAAACCCCTTCCATCAACACCCCCATGTCTCCATCTTCCTCGTCCCATTCCCCTAATTTCATGCTCCCTCTTTTCCCTCTGTTGGGAAAGTACCAAACTACTCCTGTGATACACACACACACACACACACACACACACACACACACTTATAGCCCAGGCATGAGATGCCGGCTGGCAGCTCTCACATTTAGCAGTGTGTAGGAGACTGGCTGAGCTAGGACAGGCGCCCATGGGACAGGCAGCCCACAGTGGGGCGATTGTTCTCCAGACCTGGCCTGTGTCGCTCACCACTGGTTCCCCCAGTTCATCCTCTGCACTCCCTTCACACCTGCCTTCTCCTCCTCCTTTCTGCTTTTGTCCTGCTTCCTCTCCTGTCAGACTCGTATTGGTCTGCCCAGCCTTTCAAACATAAACAAAGCAGCGGAGGGGAAAAAAAAAAAAAAAACGGAGAAAGAAATTGGGCGAAGTGACTGGGGGAGGGAGGAAGCAGTGGAGGAATCAGGCAAAGAGGGCTGAGGGGGATGAAAGCGACCACAGAGCAGTCTGTGTTTAGTGGGTTAGTGGAGCGCTGGCCTTCACTTACAGGGACTTGGACCACTCCGCCACCAAGATGCAGTAGATACCAGTCTGTCCTACGATCAGGCGTACATCACACTTTTCATCACCTAACCCTAAAACTTTTTCTTTTGTTCTCAGTTTTTTTTTTTGTGCGGAGGACAGATGAATCAAATAGATATGAATCCAATTTAGTGGTGTTCTTTTTCTTTTTCATTTCCTCCATCTCTGTGTCTCTTGAGATTTATTTTTTTCCTCTCCAGAGTGCATACCCACTCCTCCTCTGTCATTCCCTCTGCCCGAGCACAGAGTAGTCAATGAGGACTGTGTGTGTGTGTGTGTGTGTGTGTGTGTGTGTGTGTGTGTGTTCTCATCCTCCAGCTCAGAATAAGTGGCACCAGACAGGCCTTATAAGGAGTGGTTAGATCATTGGCCACACCGTTAGTAAAACAGAACCATATGTGTGCCGTGTGTGTGTGTGTTAGTGTGTTTGTGCGCAGGCCTATACCTCAAGTGGGTTTTACTGTGTGTGTGTGTGTGTGTGTGTGCGTGGGTGTGTGTGTGTGTGTAAGTAAAACCATGTGTGTCCACGGGTAGCTGAGAGAACGGGAGCCTGTTGCTAATAGACATGGTGAAGGTCACATTATATGGTCATGTTAAACACACATACAGACACACACTTTCTCTCGACTTAATCTCCTCTTGTCTTTGCAGCGACGATCATAAGGTCAGAAAGAGTGCTGTACGCGCACACACACCTTGCATTTATTTTTGAGAGCATTACATAAGGCAAGGTGTCAGCCTAATGTGTGAATGATCAGCTTGTGGGTGGAGCATCCTAATGTTGTCCTGTTTCATCTGCTGATGGGTTTAGCAGAGGAGATCGCTCTCTCTCTTTCTCGGTCTCCATCTTTCTTACACAGCTTGTCTGGAATGTACAGATGTTTCCTTTTGGGAATGGGCGTCCTGCTCTGTTCACACACACACACACACAGAAAGAAAGAGAGAGAGAGAGGAGAAAGGCGTGTACATTCCCATACACTCAAACGCATTTTCTGGTCTTAGACTTTGATTTTTAATTGTTGCTGTGAAATTAGCATCTACTGAACACACTCAAAGCCAGCAGTATCTTGTCGTCTTTGTCTTTCTCACACACACACACACACCTACACACACACACACACACACACACACACACACACAGTTTTGTCCTCCCACAACCTCTGGCTTCTTGTCTCCTGGCTTCTTGTTTTCTTCTCTCCCTTTTGTCTTGTTCTCACGTGTAGCTGTGGCTTTACCGTGAAGGCTCACACAGGAGACTTCTAAAGCCACTTTACTTAGTGCTACTCCTCTGCAGTTCAACCAGTTTGGTTTTCTCATTTCCTGACTCGTTTATCCGCTGTTGTCTCACTGACTCCAGGTGATTGGTATGCTGGTGTTTAGTTTTTATGTACTGTACACACTGTTTAAGAGTAACTTTGGTATTTTTTAACCTGGACTCTATTTTTCCGTGTTTCTGTGTCAAAGTGACTACTGAGAATAACAGTTTTTGAAATTGGTCCAGTATTGTGAGACCGTTGCAGCCGGCAGCAGCAGAACAGAATCTGACAATGTTCAGGATTTTTGTGCTTGTGCCTGTTTTTGCCACTGATAGGCTCAGATTATTATCATAAGTGTCCCCCACAGAGATAAACCTTTTTGTTTAAACAGAAACCAACCTGAAATCACTATTGGCAAATCCACCAGACTCCATTTAAATAAAGAGTAATTTTAGCTTGTATGGATCCTGCATATTTTCCTATCTATTTGGGTGAATTAAGGATTTATTTCAATGAAACCAGAGTTGGTGATCGTTGGAACAGTGGAAAGACAAAGCTAAACAGCTTTTGTGAGCTTTATTTTGTTTCTGTTGATTTTGAACGAAGTGTGTTGTACCATGATAATATTACTGTTTTTTTTTTGGTTTTTTTTTTTAATGGAATCTGGTGGCTTTGACGATGGCAATTTTGGGTCTGTTTTAGTTAAACAAAAAGGATCTTTCTCTTTATTCAAAAGGTCTATCTCTGTAGGGATCCTTTCCTCGATGTTGTCAAACACCTAGAGTATGTTTCGTGGCTGCCAGCTGCAGCCCTCTTACTCAACACTGGACCAGTTTCAAAAATTGTTGTTCCCATTAGTCACTTAAAACCATGGGAAAAAAGGAAATAGGAAAATACCAAAGTTATGCTTTAACAGAGTGTATGCAGTGTGAAGTGTGCACATTTTATACTATATGCTCAGTAGAACTTTGTTAGCTGGCGTATACTTAGATACACTGCACTGTTACTGCACATATATTTCTTCAATAATCACATTGATGGGGTCCTTATTAAAAATATTATATTCTATGGTTATGCAAAAACAATATTGCCAAGTAACAGTATTATATCAGAATTTAACAGTCAAATATTGATATCAGTATTTTCCTCAGAACTCTAGTATTGATCAGGTTTGTGCATTTGTGTCAATAATAAAATTTTTAAAAATAACCAAGATCATCAAATGGCCAGTAACACATTAGAGGAGAATTTGTCTGCTTGAAATTGTAAAAAAAGAAAATTGCATTTGTATTCCCCAAATTTGGCAGTTTAAAAGTAAAGTAATACAGAACATTTCCGAATGTGAGTAATTCCTTTGATCATGTCAATATCACAGTGAACCCTGTCTGCTGGTTCTCACTGTTTTGCTCATCTTGCACCTCCGCTTGCCTCATCTTGTCACTGGTAAAGAAGGAAGAATGCAAGTGATCAATTATACTCACTGGGTCTCATTCATGAAACATGAGCAGAACGAAATTATGTGTAAACTCTTTGCAGAAGGAAATTTACGTGTATTTTGGCATTTATCAGTATGTTAGTAGCTTCGATCTTGTTCGTAGGCACTAACAAAATCTGCACCTGCTTCTGACTGAGTAATTATTAGAAATTACAATCTTAATTCGTACTGCGCTCCATTATGTTCACAATACACAGATGCCTTTGAAACACCTCAGTTAAATGTGACAAAAGATTAGAAATATAACACAATTAGTTTAATTAGTTGGTATTTAGCAGATTAAAGCTTTAGCTTAGATTTCTTCAAATTGTAAATGGGTTATTTAAATGGTCTTTTTTCTACATTTCTGGCAACCTGTTCCCACTTGATTCAATCAGGAGATAGACCTCCACAAATTTATCTTCTGTTTGACTGTGAGACCCACGTTACTGACCCCACACTAAGCTATCATCAACAGCTGTCAGAATGTACAGCAATTTAACACTTAAATTTAACACGCTCCAGTGGAGGCATGTCGCTTTCTCTTTCAGGAGTAATTCCTGTCAGAGAGGTCTCTCAGATGATGCAAGTAATGCGCTCATCTGTAGCTGTGAAGAGCCTCCTACTGTAGGTTGTTATTGCATCAAGTGTCATATCAAACCATTTTTATTTAACTTCTTTGGTGGTTCTTACAACAGAAGACACTGAGTTAACGACATCCGTTACCTCCTTCCAACTCTAATCTACCTGTCCTTGTCACACCAATGATATTAAAATAATATATAAATAATAGTAAAATAGTATCTTAGCTGCTCCTAGGACTGCACTCTTCTGGATAGAGACCTCAGATGAGCCACTCTCCCAGTTTGGAGGTCACAGCCCTGAGTGCTCCGATTACCACTTGCACCACTGTTGCCTTTACTCCCCACATCTTTTTTATTTCTGTTTCTGTTTCTATTTATTTTTTTCTTTCTTCATTTTTCTTTGTTTGCCCCATGTTGGCAGGTCGACAGGATGCACCTATCGATAGTAATTATTACCTCCTATATATATGGTGGTCACTGGCTATTCATAGTCGAGGATGTTTGCTAATTGCTGACAAGCAGGAGCACACTGTCAGTTTACTATTCGTGAACATGCACACATGCCTACCATCAAATCGGAGTTTCCTTTGGCATCCATGAATCTGGTGTAGGTTTCTAGTACCAAGGTTTTTTATCTGCAGATCTACTCACAGATTGACTGACATTTCATGAATGAGATCACCTGTGCTGGACATGAGACTTTAACAAGGAACAATGATTGCAGTATATGGCTACATGAATGTGGGCGAGTGACATTTACAATAGTTTCCTCATTAGTTGGCCTTCTCCACCCTTCATTCACATCCTGACTCACAGGGGTTTACTTCCTACTGTTTAATTGAAAATTATTCCCAGACACTCACAAACCCAATGGGCCAAATTAACCCATTAATCACATTATTAGGCAACCCGCGTCTTCATTCTCACTGGAGCTTTAAAGCTGTATGGTATCATTTCATACGTGGTTTCGTAATGGTGAGCCTCTCTTAGATAAGGCTGTGATTTAAGGGCGCAGAAATGACCATGACCCAACAAGTGTCATTTAAACAACGTTCTGCCAATTGTAATAATGGAGGTCAGGCTACTTGTCATGAGGAGTACTACTCAGCTTGTGCAAACAGTATTCTGTGTTTCTGGTGGTTCAATTTGTCTTTTTTTGTTTTGTTTTGTTTTTTAAATCACAAAAATTTATTTTGCAAAAAATGTTCACATCAGGGCAAAGACAAGTAAACTAAAAACAAATAAATGATAGATATTATACAAAAATAATTGAAAATTTTAAAAGGATTAAATAAGGACAGACGCCAGAAAGGAGCAATTATTTGACTTTAGAGGGTTGGGGTTTCATAAAATATAATTCTATTATGTACTAAAAACCTGTTACATTTTTCATTGTTTGTAAGAACAAGAGAGTTAAGAATTGAGTTACAGACAATCAAAAATCAGGGAATGATGGTTGTGGACCTTAAACCTCCTGTCTATGAATTAAAAAAAAATCCTGATAAAATTTAACATTAACAACAAAGATTAGAAATTTGTTATTTACAGAAGCCCTAAGAGGCAAGCATCGTTTTTTTCCTGGTGATCATTTTCTTTATAGTAATTTAAAAAAATATTGTCCATCTGTGAAAATGGGTAAAAAAAAAAAATCACCTCCTTTCTCGGACAGGAGACACATACATAGAAAAATGGTCACCAGATAAAAAGATCTTGCTTTCCTCTCTGGGCTTCTGTAGTTACTCATGTTGTCATAGTGACTAATTATATCTTCAAGGCTAAAACAGTGGCTAACTGAAAGTGATCTGAAAACATGACATCATTGTTGTTTTTTTTTTTATATAATTTGAGAAAATAGCCCTGATGATCTCAAAGTGATGTCATCAGCTTTTCTTTTTAATTTTCCTTTAAGTGTGTTGCAAACTGGGGGCATTGAATTTGAAAGAAGGTGGTGTTTACCAGGCAGACAGAGTCGTACAAATGTTTGATATTGTTTGCATTGTGGGAAATGTAGGAGCTTGACCCATGCTAGACTAAGGGTGCTTTCACACCTGCCCTGTTTGGTTCGGTTCAATTGAAATCAAGTTCATTTGCCCCCTAAGTGCGGTTTATTTGGGCAGGTGTGAACACAGCAATCACACACACCGATTGTGTGCCAATACAACCAGACTTAGGCCTTCTTGAAGAGGTGGTCTTGATCCAGTTACAACCAAACTCTAGTGCGGTTCATTTGTGGTGAGAACGTGTTCTAACCTCGATCAGAACCAACTGCAGTCACATTACGCATTGTTTGGGTTAAACATGAGCATGTTACAGTCCTGGAGGATTTCGGCACATCCAATGCATCAAAATATTGTTGGATATAGTTGGAGCCGCACCTCGTTGTCAAACTATATGGTTTGACTAAAATGAACAATGACAGCAATATAGTGCACAATGACTAGCGCTAAAATCAACCTGCGTAGTTGTCCCTCCATTGTGACATTAGAAAGTGTCGCATTTATCTTGCAAGTGTACTCTTCTTCAGCGTTTTGTTTACTTCCTGGATTTTTCCCGCATGGAAGTTCTGACTAATCAAGAGCAGCTTTCTCGCGCAAGGCATTTGATCTGGTCCACTTGTAAATGCTGCCGTGAGAACACGAGCCACCTCTCGGCAATTATGCAACTTTCTAACAAAATTAGTCCCTGATTCAGACCAAAGCAAGCGAAATCTGTCTTTGTGAGTCCCCCAAATTTATAAAAGAATGCCCTTTCAGTATCAGTGGTCCTCAAAACTTAATTTTGATGAAGAAATTACATGTTACTTGAGGTGTCTAGTTCAGGATCTCACACACACACACACACACACACACACACACACACCACACAATCATTTTGACCCCAGGCTGGGAACGTTTTATGTCACTCTCTAAACAGAAGGCAAAAGATAAAGGAATTACTGTACATGCAACTTTATTTATGAGTTAGGAGTAAGTAAGAAGTGAGCTATCTGACCCAGCTGGTGAAAACATTGACTGAATAAACTGAAAAAACTAAAGGTCAACAATTTTAAACAGAACTGTTTTGGTAGCTCCTAAAAAGTTGATAGTTACCATGATTTGATACAGCTGTATTATGATGTGTTATTGAAAAAGCAAAACAGAAAATCCTTCATGGTTCTTAGTGTTGTGTTCCTCGGCACATCTACATCACATTTAGTGCGTCTGGTTTTATTTATCTTCCTCCTCTGTTTAAATGAACTAAATGTTTCACTCTCTCTCTCCTTTGCTGTCATTTATTTTAATTTCCCAGCGCTTTAACAGCCGCATCCTATGGTAAATTACTTGTAGCGTCTCATGAGACTGTGCGAGTGTGTGTGCTTGCAATCATCTTGCCCCGTCATGCATTTTAAATGTGGACATGTTGGTTTGTTCCCGCAGAGATCTTTCCAAGAACCACATCTCCTCCCTTGATACCAGCCTGCAAGATCGTCTCACTGGTCTCCGAGAGCTGTGAGTACACACGGCATTATGTGTTCATATGGTTTCATCCATATCAAATCTATCCACATCGCCGTCGAACCACCTAACTATATGTCTCTATCTATCTTTCAGGTATCTTCAAGGGAACAGGATCAATATTCTCCCCAGAGGATTGTTCTGCTCTGGGCCGCTGTCAATCCTGTGAGTACAAGGTCTAGAGAAGATAAGGACCTGGCACACCCAAGGTCGAGAGGAGAGTGGGGAAGATGAAAAAGAAAGCAAAAGAGAGAAAGGCTTGGTTTAGTCTGGATTTAAGTAGGCAGAAATCCCTGGTGTAAGCACGCTGGACACAAAAAAAAGCACACATACTGTACGCTGCACACACACATACCCACACGTGCACGCACACACACCAATCACAGTGCGATTAACTTCAATTACAGCTTACCGCTCCAGGCTCCCACTGCCTCCCTCCATCCCTCGCTCCATCTCTCCCTTCCTCCATCCATTACCTTATTTCTTCCACCCATTGAATGGGTGTTTAAGCACATGTTTGTGTGTGTGTGTGTGTGTGTGTGTGTGTTGAGAGAGGACTCTGGTGGTTTCCATCAGTTCCTTCCAAAACCACCACACAACGGCCCCATTATGTAGCCTACTGGATAGAGAAGAGAGGGAGGGAGAAGGAGATCATGAGTGGAGAAGGAAAAGGAGGGCGAGGAGGAGTAAAGAAAAAGAAGCGTGGAAATAACACAGAAAGAAACATCAAAAGTCTGAATGCTATCCCTTACTCAGCACTTCAGCTGTGTGGGCTTCAGTTTGTTTTTTGTTTGCTTTGTGTTGTGTTATATATTTGATTTGTATGAGTAATATTTTGTGTGTAAAGAAGATGTGATTACGTGATCCGTTTTGATGAACACGACACTAAAAGTCATTTTTACAATCGGATAGTAGTGTGGAAGAAGCAGCTTCACATATTTATTCATCCAGTGACTCAGTTATTGGCCTCACTTTTTTTGTTCAATGACAAACCCACACCGTATTCATTTTGCAAATGTCAGAATCATAGTAACTGCCAAAAATCAGCGCCAAGACCAAAGTTTTAATGTCACACGTGATTTGTGTCTTCTGTTTCCACCAGCGACTTGAGTAACAACAAAATCACCACCATAGAAGACAGATGTGACAACCTGCGCAACTTAACTCAAATGTAAGTAATCCCAGTTCATCCTACAGTATGTCTCTCTCTAACTCTTTGTCTCTCCAAATAATATGGAAATATGACAGGGTAAATCAAATGTAATTAGAACCTATTTTTTCACACACAAGTATAGAAGCATATGTACAACATCACACATCCATCTGATCACACATGCTTAAGTAAGCTGCAAGTTTCCTCGCCTACACTCAAGATGAATGAAACTCCATTTCAGACCAGAGTGGGAGGCAGTGAGTAGTAATTATTCCTCACAAGGTCCGTAGATGAGATATGAGTTTTCTTCTTGCACAGAGGGCAACTGAGCAAGGCTAAACGGGCCGGCCGGTAATGGACGCGTGTCATGTAATCTTATTGTCCCTTTTGTGCTGTCTTTCCTTTCTCCTTCCATCTCGTGCTTCATTTATTCACCTTTGTCTCTACAATATTTCTTTTTCTTCTGTTCACCTGTCCTTTCAATCACTATTTCACCTTCATTTCCCATAATTTCCCGTCATACTCTGTCTTAATTAACTCTTTCTTTCTCTCACATATCAGAATATTTGCCATAGAGAAGCCGTATTCATTTTCTGCAACAGAAAAGCTGTATTCATTATTTGTGGCAGACATTATAATATGTCACAGCAGCAAAAGCACATTTAGCCGTTCTGGTTCAAGGGCTGTGCTATTGTGCAACCAAGCTCACCGGTGTGACTTATGGGGACACATCAGTGGAGCAGAGCTGTCATTAAGGTTATTAGTTAGACTTGTGCTATTAAAGTCCAAGATGTCTGCCCATGGAAAAAAATCTCTGTAAGCAAGGGGGAAAAGCTAGCCTAGCTCTGCTATAGGGTTATAGCACGTGCTGGAGAAATGACAGTTTATACGTGTTCAGAAATTATTTGTAGTTGTAAAAAAAATTGTTTTAATGACATTTTTATACAACCTGTCACTGTGATTCTAATTTCCGATACATGAATTAGCCTAATTAGATTAGTTTAAAGATAAAAAACAAATAGAAAATATATTGACAAAAAGTAATGACGAAAATGTCATGAATTTTCATAGACTAAAACAGAGTTTTCGTCAACTAAAACTATGAAGGATAAAAATGTGTGTCAAACTAATAGGAATTTTGCTCTCAAGACTAAGACTTAATCTAAAATAGTTGTCAAAATCAACACTGTTATGTACTTTGGTTTTATGGTTGTTATGACCTTCTCATTTCAACAATTCCATGGATTTATATCTTTCTCAAAGCATGCACAATATTTTCCTCTGCTTTTATTATTGTTGTATGTAATTTATTATGTCTGTGATGTACCACTATACTGTCATGTTGACTTTGTATTGTTTCACATTGATTGCAGCTGGGTGTAGTGCTATTGCCCAAGCAAAATTTCCCTCAATGAAATATATCTTATCTTATCTTATCTTATCTTATCTTATCTTATCTAACTCCATTAAGTCAGCAAACTAGTGTACTGTCCAAAATGTTGGAGTATTATTTTAATGATACTGCTCCTAATAATACTACTTAATCTGAACTGTCACTTTTTGTGTGATTTTTAAATGTTAGATGTAAATTCAGGTGAAGTTATTTTAATATTGCAAAATGTTCATTATCTCAAACTACTTTGTGTAATTTCAGCACTTTATCAGAAATCATTGAAAACATAACTGCCTGGTTTATCAGCTAATCACATGATAAGACTCAGAATGTTCTGCCAGCTTTGCTGTAGCTTGTTCTCACATCATTTAAAGAACCATTTACCAACATGACACACACAGTAATTGATTTCAGCCTGAATGGACTGTGCTATCAGCACATACTGTGCGGTTCTATTTACAGTGGCTTTAGTGCCCCCCATCTTTGTGAGTGTTGTCAGGTTTCACCATCACTGATCCACTTCTTCTCTGCCCTCCTCTCCTCCAGTGACCTGAGCAGTAACCCCTTTGAGTGTGACTGTAAGCTGTTCCGGCTGGTCCGCTGGCTTAAGGGAAATGGGGTGAGAGTTCGACGCCCAGACGCCATGCTCTGCAACCACCCTCCTGAGCTGCGCAACCAACCTCTGCTCAACATCAGCCAGCTCACCTGTGGTATGAAACAAACACACACTTGGATGTTACATTTAAATGCCACAAAAATTCCAGATCTCTTTTTTCATTAATCTTCTCTCCTGTTTGGCAGCAAACCTATCTTGTCTTTTCAGATTTATGTATACCATAATAGAAGTTGAGGGATTTACCAGGCATAAAATTAAGTCTCTCTAGCTGACTGCAGGGAAAGAAGGACATCAGTCAAGGGCTCTAAGCTATTAGCTAACAGGCCAAAAAAAGTAAATCCATGAAAATGCATAATCAACGTGAAGTGCTTTCAGGGTTTTAGAAACTCTTTTTTGATTCCTTGTGCTGGTTTGCAGAGAGGAGGTCTGATGCTGGTTAAAGTAGTTAACTGAACTGAGAACCTTTCCTTCTTTTCAGGTCGGACCTATGCAGCTTGTCTGGAGGACAGCAGCAGTGGAGGAGGAGGACTGAGCGAGCTTGTTATCTTCTCTTCCTCCACACCCGGAAACTTCACACGTGAGCAGTGTAACAGCGTGTGTTTTGCTGCGTCACACCGCTATGGGGGCTTGGGAACTAGCCACGAGTGCCTCTGCAGCACAAACTCAGAGCCGAACCTCATCAGCGAATCTCAGTGTTCTGCTGCCTGTACAAACCCCCATGTTATGAAGGTACGCAACACATGGTCGTCCCAGAGAGTTATATTGCGCTCTGAGATGTTCAGATGTCAAAGAGCTCCGTTAGTGTAGCTTCCACCGCTTGCTTTGTTTCTCCTTTTGTAAACACAGCATTCAGGATTTCCTCTAAACCTTCCTATAATCTACCAGCAACTTCCCTCTGTGGCTTGAATGACTTCCCTACATCCTCAGATTTCCCGCAGGGCTGCTGCACAGAGCAGCTCAAGAGTAGTAACCCAAAACTCCAATTGAAAATCAAGATTTGTTTATTTTAAATCAGAGCAGTTAATAAGTTCTTATTCAAAACCATAAAAAAAAAATCGTAAAACCACAAACAGCATAACAATTAACAGTATGGAAAGTTTTATTTGACTTTAAAATATTTGTGCATATTAACACAATAACCTCTTCCTCACGTGGTTCCCTCTGTGCACAGGAGTGTGATTGGACTCTGGCTGATGACGTGTTTGTGGTGGACTTCACGGTCTCACTGAAGCCTCTCCCACTGCAAAGTGTCCACGATCGCATCAGTTTCTCCGCTGTGTCCTCTGTCACTCCGGTGACACTGTCCTGGGACTTTGGTGACCTTTCATCTCGGGTCAACACTACAGGAACAGGGGTCACCACAGCAACTCACAAATACGGACTTCCGGGACACTACGCGGTCAGTTTGATGGCCTGGGCTGGACACAAGGAGGTACGAGAGGAAAACAGGAAATCTTTTTTTTTTCTCCAGTTCTTTTGAACACAACAAAATGTCATGTGATTTTAACATTTTGTTTCATATTTGCAGTTCTCAGCACGCGGAGACGTGACCGTGACACTTCCTCCCAAGCTGGAGCTGCATTGTCCAGCTCTTGCTGTAGCCAATAAGAGCCTAGAGTTCACACTCATCAGCTGGGGTGCTGTAGGCGTGGATGTAGACTGGAACATTTCAAAGGATGGGGTCCAAGTTGCCAAAGGTATGATTCACAAACACACAAACTCTTAGCAGCTAATAAGACAGTAAACAAACTTCCCAGCCCAGATATATAGATTAACTTGTAACTCCTCATAGTAATCAACAGCCAGTTAATGTTGGCTCTCCTGCTGCTGTGAATCTAAACAGCAGCTCTGTGGTTGTCTCGTGGGTTTTATCTGGAAAACTAACAGGATGAATGCCTCATAAACAACACTCAAGAGTTACATCCATCATTGCAGTTGGTGGTAAATTGTGAGTTAATTGTTTTTTGTGAGTGAATTTTCAAATAATGTTTCCTCATTATCACTTGGCTGCTGTGATAATTAGGAAACATGAGATTATGGAAGGATATTCCAAAAAAAGAAGTGAGAAATACTGGATTTGGCTTTTTAGAATGTGCTATAAATGATATTTTGGGCAACGGAAATAAGTTGTGAACACAATATTGATATTGATATTGATATTGATAATATTTTACACATCCAGGAGTTAGGAAGCAACAATAGCATTCATCTGGAGTCGTGCCTCCGTCCACCTGGTGAATGTAATTCTAGTATTTACTCTCTTTAACTCTATTTTTGGTCTCCACCAACTCTTGAGGGAAATGTTTGACACTGTAGCCGCTTAATGCTCGACTGTGTTCATCAGCTAGTTGCTAACTTTCTCTGTCTGCTGTTCAGTGCTGGGCAGGTAACGCACAGTTGGTTTCTAGAGCTTTTTTTATTTTTAATTTGAAGAAAGGTATTCACACATCCAACTGTCTCAGGTGCAGGTGCGTCGGAAAATATCACTTGAGTCTTGAGCTTTTCAGTTTGTTTCGGTCCTACTGGACTTTTGTCAAGAGTGTTCAACTCCATTATTTCCAACACTGAGTTTAAATAGAAACTGCTCCACCCATTTTAATAAAAACAACAAGCTGTGAGTTGATGTTTTATTTGAAGTGAACACCAACAAGCAGGTCAGGCTGGTTCTGGTTCACGTTGTGAAAACAAAATTCTATTTTAAAAACTGGAGAAAAAAAGAATAAATGTATAAAAACTACTCAAAAGAACATAAAGAAAAGACAGGTTAGGCGAGGCTAGGCCCATGGCTGTCGTGCAGCTTGCAGCAAGCTTTCAGCAGGTCTGCACCTGAACTAAACTAACTTCAACTCGGGCGATGAACTCCTCTTGAGTACCCCTTGCTTTTAAACAAGAAGCCCCTTCTGTGGACAAAAGTTAGTCCATGATCAGGACAGTAAAATTACATTTCTTTGTGAAAACAACTACAACAATTATTGTATACTATTCTATTCTACATTATATGATTTTTTTAGGGCACTTAAAAACAGACTATTCCCACACTTAAACCCCCTTCTGTGCTCTGCTCACCATGATACAGTCTGACTTCCCTCTGATATAAAGCCCATTGGAAGCTCCTTTGGCACTGTGGACTCATGGCCAGGTATACCTTGCAGGAATTGTCAACTACTTTGAAGTGAAAGCTCAACTCAGATTTGCCATATTTGCGTTTGTTTGCTGCACAGTCCATGTTTTTTGTAGCTTCCGCTTATGGCCGGTATACACTGTGCAATTTTGGGCTGTCCCAGACGAAAGATGACCATCGTGGGAGAAATGTGGCGATATCTTTGGTCGTTGCTCTAAAACGGTGGTCTTACGTCGCACTGTGAGACAGGTTCAAGGACGGCTGTTGTCAACATCTTGCGACCAAAGATAACCTGAGATAAAATTCTGACGGTGTCAGAAATTTAGGATGACTATCTCAGTGTGACAGCTGCTACAACCTACGTCTACTAATCAACCAATAGAAATGCAGCACGAAATGACACAATGGTCACAGCGACACCAGCGCTAAACCCAAACAAATGATCGCTTGCCATGGAGTAAAAATGAACAAAAAGAAGTCTGTGGAACTCCAAGAAAGAGCAAAGTTTGGTGGAGCTGTGGCAGCAGAAGCCTTGTTGATTTGATGTTTCCTCCAGCTGCTATCATGATTGCGAGAAAAAAGACACTGCATGGAAGGAAACTGCGGAGGAACTGCAACTTCCAGGTGAGCAAGCTACCTATGGTGGCGCAGATGGATGACGTACACTGATGCGGTGCACGCTGATGACATTGCATATTGACGTACATCATAACCTGCGATTCAGTAGTAAACGGCCATTGTACAATCTACACACATCAAACTTGACGTCGTACCAAAGTTTATTAGATCCACGTCTCACAGCGTGTCATGCAATGGTCTTATAAGATTGCTAAAATCGCACAGTGTATAGAGGGCATATGTACTTCTTACAGTCTGGCACCTGGTCACTGCCTTTTTTTAAATCCCAACCTCACCTTGGTGCTCTGGGGGTACACATCCATAAATCTCCCAAACACAGAAAATAATAACAGAAAGGAAAGTACAGGCAGAGGGCAGAGTCTCTAAAGAAAAATACTCCACCACACACTCTTAGTGGGTTGTAAATGATGATTGCGAGGGATTACTTTTGTATTAGTCTACACAAAAAAAAAAAAAAATCCCATTCGTCTAAAGACAACCCCTCAGGCCCGTCTCCTCCACAACAGTGCTTTTATAATTCTTCCATATGTTGTTTTTTCTAATATTTTTTTTACTATTATTTGACCTTTGCAGCCAGTTGTTTGTTTGAGACACTGTGCGCCTACTTCGTATAAAGTGAGAGTGTTCACCGATATGATTCACAGGAGGACAAAGTGGGAATAGGAAAGACAAGACATGTCACTGCCTGGCTGCTTCAGCCGCAGTGTTTTTGTGTCCTTGTATGTGATGTATGTGAGAAAGGCCTGTCCGTCTTTAATAGAAGATTTTTTTTTTCTTACATTGTGTAAACACATTTTGTGTCTCCTTGTCTTGTCTGCTTTTATCTCAGCCTTT
The DNA here is from genome assembly GCF_041903045.1 of Epinephelus lanceolatus. Lineage (NCBI taxonomy): Eukaryota > Metazoa > Chordata > Actinopteri > Perciformes > Serranidae > Epinephelus > Epinephelus lanceolatus. The sequence continues at coordinate 19,509,225 of NC_135736.1, forward strand.
CAGAAGCTCACGACATGACAGACTGCTGTTCAAGGTTTTATCAGAAACTGAACACTGTAAAATACATGTGCACAAGACACTTTTTGTAGCTAACAGCCAATGTCTCCCTACCTGTATCAATAAACGTTATGCATTTTAATATTTAGATTTTAATGGAAATGGAGGTGCAGACAGACTCTTAGAGGAAAAGGTCACATTAATGCCATAATAAATATTCAGTGCTCACAAAAAATGAATAACATAGTGCATCCTTAATGTGGGTTCAGTATTTTTACTCCTTCTTTCCATACTTTTTCACTCAGTGTGTTACTTTGGAAGTCCCTAAATGTTGGCATATATTTTGAAGTGACATGCAAATTCTGTCTGAACAGTGCTGGCATTTTGAACACCTTGAATTGTAATGATGTCTCAAGAGTGTAGTCAGAATGCATGTATGTTATTTAGAAATAAAACATTTTCTTTTCATATAGAGGTCAAGTCTTTTTAGCAATAAACTAATGCTTGTGTCTTTTCATGATGCACGTGTGACTTGACATGATGTGAAAAATCATGTGAGTGTTTCTGTCTTCTTCCAGCCTCCCCTTACTGTCCAAAGGACGGGGTGTACCACGCCGACTCCTCACGCTGTTTCCAGATCGTTCCTGGGGAGTTGAGTTGGACAGATGCTCGACAGCAGTGTTTAGATCGCAGCGGGGATCTGGCAATAGTCAGGAGTGACGCGCTGCGTAACCTGCTGGCACCCAGAGTCACACAGTGAGTGTTTCTGTCTGCACACGGTGCAGAAATGGGGTCTCAGTGTTCTCTCTTGGCATTTTTTATTTGCAATCGTCCTGTATTTTGTGAACGGACAACCTGCCAGCTCTGCAACACAATCACTGACAGTGACAAAGTACATGGTTCGGATGAGGGGATGAAAAGTGTGTTTTCCATGCTTCCCATCTCCCGTCTGTGTGAAGGCTTTCTTGATTGAATGTGACTCTCTGTGTTTTTTATATGTGTGTGCATGTGTTTCTTCAGATATGAGGCTGTTTTCAAGTGCTTTTCATTATTTGCTGTGTATGAATGCCACGCCTTGAAGCTTAGTTCTTGTTTATTTGCCCTTTGTTTGTTGTCATCTGTTCATTCATTTATATTGTTCTCTGGCTGCATACTAAACTTACATTGCTGTTTTTTACCTACATAGTATAGAGATTATTCAGATGTGAACAGATTTTGACCTCAGGGTGAGTCAGGGTAACAGTAAACAGTTGCGTTCCACAAAGATGGTAATGTGTCTTTACTGTGGGCTTTAAAGAAGGTTTTCTTATAGATTTCGAAGGTTCTGTTGAGGTTTTCGAATGAAGCTTTTGAATGGCTGTTGTCATATTTTATGTCGTCATTACCTGCAACAGTATTCTTGGACAAAGCCCTCAGTTATAACAAAGAGATCCATTGAATTAAATGGGTTCTTTTTTTATTTAAATCATATTTCTTTAAGGAATAAATGGAATTTATGGGGCTGTTATTAGACTGTTGCTGGACTGCCCACTTAATAAAGGTGCATGTGACCCTTTGTGTGCTGCAAGCAGGAGAGCAAACTGTTTTTTTACTGCAGTTGAAATTTTGTTTATGATAGACTGAACAACAGTAGATGTAATAAATATGATAAAAACATGAATCTATCTTTTTTTAAATGAATTCTGACTCTTGTACGTCACAACACTGCAGTTATTGGAAATACTAGGATCACATTAGTTGGAAACAAACCTACGCAGCCGCCACTGGAATTTCATTCTACAAATAGTTTTACATTAATAATATTAGTATAGCCTGATCTTTTTCTTAAAGGTTTAAACAGAATGAAAACACATGCAAAAAGTAGGGAAAAAGTTGTTCAGCATATAAATGTTAATTTAGAATTTGAATGTCAACACTATAAATGAAGCTTTGAAGCATTTGGTACAGCCCTGACATGAACTGTATGTCTGTTTGATATAAAATCTAGATTTGTCTTTGTTTTGTTAAAAAACTTTCTGGGCTTGTGCTGCTCTTAAGGCCCCCAGTTTTGGTGTTAAGGTTGGAGAGGGTCGCAAAAAAACACATCTGTAAAAGCACAGCTGCATTGTTACTTAAACACCCTGGGAGGAGGAGTCCGCAGTTCATGCTGTGTGTGTGTGTCTGTGTGTGTTAATGTGAGGGTAAAGGCCCTGCCCTCGTAGACCAAAGTGGATGAGAGAAGAAAAAACCTGCTGCAGATGGAGCTTATCCCCTCTCTCCTCCTCCGCTCATGTGTTCCTCCACCCCCTCGCTTATATAAGGAGCACTTTTTTTTCTAAATCAGGTCTTGTTTTTTGCCACAAAGACCCTTTTTTCTTGCTCCCTCTCTGCTTGTATTTTTTAACCCCTGTCCTCTCCTTCAGATGTCGTTTTCACAGATGTGAGTAGACAGCCAGTGTAGAAAAGTCTAAATCAAAAAAAAAAAAAAAAGAAACAAAGAAAAAAGTACAGGGAAGGAAATAGCTTTTATCCGGGTGAATTTTATGGACCTGTCAGACAACAACTGAGACCAGCATCAAACAAAATGTCTAAAATGTTTGACACTGGCTTCCATTTTCTAGCATCTGTTTAGTGAGTCATACAGCAACTTTTCTCTTGGAAGGGAGACCACTTTGCTTTCAGTTAACAGCGTGTGACAGTGGAGGAAAATGTGCAGTCCATTAGTGGACTCATGGAGTGAAAATCCAATTTATCTGTTGTAATCACAGGGACGTACTAAATATCTGACATCCCCTCTTCAACATCCTACTGGGCTTCAATCAAATCCCATTTGCAGGCGTTCTCTGCCTGGCAATCATTGATTGTTGAAGGCAAGCTGGTGCATAATGCACAAACTTCAATGTTGCTTTGAGACCCTCGATGATTCAAGTGTAGATGTTTTGAAAGCAGGTTTTTGTGGTGTGTTGTTTGCCTGTCAGCACTGTCACACTCCAACAGCTTTGTATAAAAAAGTGATTTTTGACCTGCACGTTTGATTCATTCAATTTCATATGGCATTTTCCTTTCCCAAGATTTGATAATGTTTGTATGTCTTTCTGTGTACGTTTCAAGTGATAGAGCCAATTTTCCAGCTGCCAACAGCCACGCAGCTGGATGTCAAGTGGGCGCTGTGTAAATCCCTGCCTGTCTTTTCCTGTCCCAGGGAGCGAGGCGTGTGGCTGGGCTTGAGTGATGTCGACTCTCCAGGCAAGCTGCGCTGGGTGAACGGCTCAGAGGCACAGGAGGGAGAGGAAGGCCCGCCGCCTCGGTCCCCGATCTCCCGTGGAAATGTGTGCGTGTCTCTCGATCAGCGCGCTCAGACCAGTTCACACCCATGCAATGCCAAGCGGGCCTATGTCTGCCAGTACAGCCCCCAAGGTAGGCTCCATAATTTGACACAGACACACCGACATATGCACACAAACATATGGTGCTGTTCAAATGCCTGGAAACCGAGCAGCAACATCTAGGGTTGAAAAATGAAGCCAACGCCAACGTGTCAAAAACTGCAGTTCCTCTAATGGCCACTTGAGGCTGGCTCCGGAAGCCAGTTAATCCCCATAGACCCCCGTGTTACAATGCCCAACTTTACAGCAGGAATAAACATGTTTAAAGTCTGGTTAATTAAAAAACAAAAACAAAAAAACCCCAACGGTTTTGGCCTCTAACTGTACAGAAGTTTTTTTTTTAAAGATTTTTGTTTTGTTTTTGCACTCTGCCTTTATTGTATAGGACAGCTTTTTAGAGTGAAGGGGGGATAGAGAGGGGGGATGACATGCAGCAAAGGGCCACAGGTTGGGATAGAGCCTGCAACCGCTGCCACTGCCTTCGTGCATGGGGCTCCCACTCTACAATGTGATCTAAAAGGTGCCCATGTATGAAGGCTATGCCCTTGACACAGCAGTCGCTGGTTCGATCCCAACTGGGGATGAATGTTTATATATATTTCACCCATTTACATTTTATTAAGGGTTAAAGTTACATATTCACCCCAGTCTATTAGTCAGATCAGACCCTCACTCCTTGACAGCTCCACCCTCTCTATCTAATATGGTCACTTTTGGCTTCAAAAAACCAAGATGGTGACAGCCAAATATGGATCTTCAGATTTCAGAACATTAGTCCACAAACCATTGGGTGACATCACAGTAGCTGCCTCCTTTGTTTTATACAGTGTGTGCTAGAAACCCATTATCAGACCTAAAAAGATAAATACTGAGGTACAGATTCACTGCAAATGCAGTTTCCCAAAATCCCTCGGCACCTTAGCCATATGGACAAAGAGCAAATGATTTGTACCTTCTACACTGTCAGTTTTATGTAAATGAAGTTGTGGCACAAACCAGAATAGAAAAAGCAAACCGCTTCCTTCATAACTAATCACAAGCACGTCACTGGCTCCCTGAGGCACCCTTTATAATTGGAGACCACTTGGCATTGATTCAAATTGCTCCTTGTGAAAGAAGTATCCAGAGAGTGTTCTCCATCAATTTGTCCAGCATTACAATTGCATCAGAATATTTTGGCAAGGCATACTTTATATAGTATTGCTGGTAGGGTTTTGTTTGTGTGATGGACCAGCATCTTCAGACTAGATGGACAGGGAGGAATGGAAACAGTTCTTCCAGATAAATGTTGGATAATTGTGGTGTAAGCATTCCCATTTGTCATCATTTCTATCTATTCATACAGCATTTGTCAAGGAAAAAACATTAAATTAACGATGGCCTTTAAAGCTGAAAGGTGTAGAAAATAAGCAGACTTCATATAGTCTTGGAGATCTGTACTTGAGGACTAAAAGCACATTTGATTGCTGTGTTTACCACACCTAGGTGTAACATGGTGTTGAGACCAGACCTTGTAATGGGTCACCCGTTGACAGGAACTCTTGGTTTAAAGTGTCAATATGGCTATCAGAAATGATTAAGTAATATTGATGATTATTGTTAATTATGTTAAATAATGTGACTCAATTTACATTAAATCACCTCATGGGGCACCATTCCTGAAAAGGGAAAAATGATAGCCAGTTCATGAAATCAGTCTCATAAAATAGAATAAACTATCATTTTGGAACACTGATTAATAATTAAATTGATGACTCTACCCAAAATTATTATATTGGTAGTAAAGGTCGAAGGATTTTGAAGTTCTTGACATAGCAGAGGATGACTGTTCATACACTTTCGTGCAATATTAGAGAGCAGGTATGATTCCAAAAGTATTTATTCACAAAGAAAGACAAAACACACAAGTTCTAACTAGTCACTATATACAAGCATAGGTGTGTGTGTGTGCGTCTGTCTGTCTGTGTCTGTTTCTGTGTGTGAGAGAGAGAAAGAATGACAAAAAGGTGTGTGTGTGTGTGTGTGTGTGAGAAACAAAGGCCATCTGCTTACCAACAACATGGCTGAAACAATACAGAGGAAGCGGGAAATTTGAGTTCTTTCTCTGATCATAGTTTTGTTGAAAGCCAGTCATTGTGAGTATATATGTACAGTACAGGCCAAAAGTTTGGACACACCTTCTCATTCAATGCGTTTTCTTTATTTTCATGACTATTTACATTGTAGATTCTCACTGAAGGCATCAAAACTATGAATGAACACATGTGGAGTTATGTACTTAACAAAAAAAGGTGAAATAACTGAAAACATGTTTTATATTCTAGTTTCTTCAAAATAGCCACCCTTTGCTCTGATAACTGCTTTGCACACTCTTGGCATTCTCTCCATGAGCTTCAAGAGGTAGTCACCTGAAATGGTTTCCACTTCACAGGTGTGCCTTATTAGGGTTAATTAGTGGAATTTCTTGCTTTATCAATGGGGTTGGGACCATCAGTTGTGTTGTGCAGAAGTCAGGTTAATACACAGCCGACAGCCCTATTGGACAACTGTTAAAATTCATATTATGGCAAGAACCAATCAGCTAACTAAAGAAAAACCAGTGGCCATCATTACTTTAAGAAATGAAGGTCAGTCAGTCCGGAAAATTGCAAAAACTTTAAATGTGTCCCCAAGTGGAGTCGCAAAAACCATCAAGCGCTACAACGAAACTGGCACACATGAGGACCGACCCAGGAAAGGAAGACCAAGAGTCACCTCTGCTTCTGAGGATAAGTTCATCCGAGTCACCAGCCTCAGAAATGGCAAGTTAACAGCAGCTCAGATCAGAGACCAGATGAATGCCACACAGAGTTCTAGCAGCAGACCCATCTCTAGAACAAGTGTTAAGAGGAGACTGTGCGAATCAGGCCTTCATGGTCAAATAGCTGCTAGGAAACCACTGCTAAGGAGAAGCAACAAGCAGAAGAGATTTGTTTGGGCCAAGAAACACAAGGAATGGACATTAGACCAGTGGAAATCTGTGCTTTGGTCTGATGAGTCCAAATTTGAGATCTTTGGTTCCAACCGCCGTGTCTTTGTGAGACGCAGAAAAGGTGAACGGATGGATTCCACATGCCTGGTTCCCACTGTGAAGCATGGAGGAGGAGGTGTGATGGTGTGGGGGTGTTTTGCTGGTGACACTGTTGGGGATTTATTCAAAATTGAAGGCACACTGAACCAGCATGGCTACCACAGCATCCTGCAGCGACATGCCATCCCATCTGGTTTGCGTTTAGTTGGACGATCATTTTTTTTCAACAGGACAATGACCCCAAACACACCTCCAGGCTGTGTAAGGGCTATTTGACCAAGAAGGAGAGTGATGGAGTGCTGCGGCAGATGATCTGGCCTCCACAGTCACCGGACCTGAACGCAGTCGAGATGGTTTGGGGTGAGCTGGACCGCAGAGTGAAGGCAAAGGGGCCAACAAGTGCTAAACACCTCTGGGAACTCCTTCAAGACTGTTAAAAACTGTGAAAACCATTTCAGGTGACTACCTCTTGAAGCTCATGGAGAGAATGCCAAGAGTGTGCAAAGCAGTAATCAGAGCAAAGGGTGGCTATTTTGAAGAAACTAGAATATAAAACATGTTTTCAGTTATTTCACCTTTTTTTGTTAAGTACATAACTCCACATGTGTTCATTCATAGTTTTGATGCCTTCAGTGAGAATCTACAATGTAAATAGTCATGAAAATAAAGAAAACGCATTGAATGAGAAGGTGTGTCCAAACTTTTGGCCTGTACTGTATGTGATGTATGTTGCGAAAGGGTCTGGGTTAGTAAAGAGGACGTTAAGTTGCATACAGGACTGACTGACATCAACGTAGCATTGGTGAAACCAACTAACCAATAACCTAACTATAAAACAATCACAACAATGAGTCAATGCACAGCATTTTATTACAGTTGACAGAGTTTAACAGTCTTGCTTAGCTTGTACACTTGTGATAATGTTCTGGCCAATTGTTGCATTACCAGTCCGTGGATAGAGGGGACTAAGAGATGCCGTGGCATGCTGCTTTTCTTAGCAAGTTGGACAAGCTTGGCTCAGAGGAAAGGGTTCCAGATGCAGTCCTTTCTGTGTGAGTGGTGCTGATCCGAGGAAATTGGTCGCTCTCCTTTGCTTGAAAAAGTTAGTTTGTAAACTTTGTCAGATAGCCTGATACCAAACCAAGAAGGTGAGGTTTGTTGGCCTGGTGACATCACGGGGTCACATGTCACTGTAACAGTAGTGCCCAGTCAAGTTTGAAAACTTGGTCCATGGGCAGGACTCTCACTGTGGTGTGACAAGTGAGGCATCCTGTGGAGATGAGTGCCTTGTATAGCACTTTTTAATTGCTTGTTTTAATAAGTGCTATATAAATAACCTTTATTATTATTATTAATCACAGGCAGTATTTTGATATCTGGTAACACATTAAATCTTAACAGCCTAACGATAGTATTAAAAATTGCAATTACACAGAAAATTATGACTTTCCACAAAACGTTGTGTTTATGGTTAAAACTAAGAGCCAATCAGCTTTTTGATCAGGTGACAGCCAGATGTTTCCCATCATCCCCTGGGTCATGCTGTCTGTGGAGAGCAGCTGCCACTAGGATCGCACAATTAATCAAAATGTTATCAAAATTTCAATACGATTGCAGTAGCTGCAATTGTATGATAAAGTTAAAATGTGTCACACCATACTGCTTTAAATGAAGCATTATGGTACTACAGAGATGCCTACAAATCATATTTCAGATGCAATGGACCATGCTTGTTTGCTTCATACCCCAGCAGAAGTCACATCATCATCTTTTTTTTTTTTTCTCGGTGAAAATGAAATTAAAAAATGACGCAAATAAATCAGATAAATGTACAGTACAGTCGTCTTTAGCAAAACCAGCACAGCCTAAAACCGTCTTCCAAACTGAGCTTAAATTAAGTGTAACAGTGTGAAATGAAGTGGTTATGTGAGGCCGTTGTTTGTGTGTGTGTGTATCTCTCTGCCTGACTGTCTAGTTGTGTATTTTCGTACAGTTTGTCTCCGACATTGTGTTTGTGTCAGTCTGCAGTGAGCCGATACATTGTGCACTGAAGTGTTCTGCCTTTAATATCTTTAACAGTAGTTTTGTTTGGTCTGTGTCCTCAGAGGTTTGTTCTCTTTCACACCTCTTCCTTTGTCTCTCTCTCAAAGCACTTTGTTAGTGAGTGGACTGCAGCCACCATTTCTTATAAATCACTTCACTACCTCTCTCCTCTTTTTAAATCCCTCAATCCTCCACTCTCTTTTGTCACCTTGGCTCCAATCTGTTTCTGCCTCTGCAGTGCGTGTTCCAGATGCAGGGATTTACACTGCGGGCATGGCTGTGTTTCCATCCCATAATCATTTGCACCGTGCCCCGATCTCTCAGCTGTCTGCCCCACAACCTTCTAGCGGCGGCATAGAGGTGAGGAGGAGTCTCGGCTTGTTTATCTAATCATCGTTTCTCCTCAAATCTTCTCCTCATCATCCTGTCTGTCTGTTGTCCTCATTTCTTTGCTCAGGTGCTGTTGTTCCCAGCTCTGAGCTTTGTTCAGGCAGGTCGTCTGTCCTCCCTAGAGTTTGTCACTCAAGAGCTCAGCTCACAAATCCACGTCCGATTCCAGACCTACAGACCTCACTGTCATTATCCCGACCTGCACCTGCTGCTGCCTGGTGAGTCAAACACAAACACGCACAACACGTAAAACCATTCGCAAGTTCCTGGTGAGTATCAGCAGGTGGTTAAACACCTATAAGCCACCTGCGCCCCCACATCTTCAGTTAGACAAACACATCCACGTAGACAAACACACACACACACACACACACACACACACACTGACCAGCCTTGTCTGAAGTTGTTAGGTGGGTAAACACAAAGTAAAGTTAGAATTGAGGCAGAAAGTAGGGCAAAAACAGGAGAGGACGAACACAAGGCCAATCAAGGTCACGTCCCCTCTGAGTGCTTCCTTCACTGTCCACACACATGACACATAACTGCAGCACTGCACAGCACAGGACACAAAAAAATTGAGATGCTTTGTTTTGTTTATTTTTGTGCATCTCCACTGAGACGAAGCAGCAGAGAAGTACAAAAGACAGACAAGTGGAAAGCGGATGCACATGAAAGATGTGAGAAACAGAAGTCTGCAGAGAGCTGCTGGTTAAAGACATGAGAGAGCATTTTCTGTGAAACTTTGATGTTGAATTTGTGAATGCAGCCTCGGAGGAGACAGTTGAGATAATGAGATAATGCAACTGGATTATTAATGACACAAAAATGACATTTGCTCTAACCTGCGCTGAGATAGATATCAGCCCAGCACACTAATTATGTTCCCATTACAAGTACCCAAACACATTCAGATTCCACAAGTGATGACTTTGGGCTTTTGTGTGATACTTGTTTGATTTCTTCTCTTTGTTCCAGTAATTCAATCTATTTATCTGCAGTTTTGCTCCATTGTGCTTGTTAGATGAGAAGTGACAGGCAAATCCTTTTTACTTTCTCCTGAAGTAAAGCCTTTCATATTAAAACAGAGGAAGTTATTATTAATCATGATATATGGAGCCCACATTCAGTGGTGCAAAATGAATTATTAGGTACTTTCACTGTTACTATTTCAGTATTTACATTTTCTGCAGCTGTATACTTGAGATTGCACACAGCCCTACATCGCGTACATGTATGACCAGCTTGTATAATGTAATGCAGTGAAAGGGAACAGGAAAGAAATAATGCTTTTTCTCTGCCTCCACACCGCTACAACCATTGTTGGAGATAATATGTCTTCAGGTTGTCCGTCCATCTGTCGAATTCTCATGAACAAATGTTCACTTGGAAATAAGGCTAAACTGAGATTTTTGTGGTCAGAGGTCAAGGTCGCTGTGATCTTGCATCCGTCTCATTCTTATGAACACGATATCTCAAGAATACCTTGAGGTAATTTCTTCAAATTTGGCAGCAGCGGTAACTTGGACTCAGCGATTATTAGGCTTTGGTGGTCAAAGGTCAAGGTCACTGTGACCTCACAAACGTCTTTTGGCCATAACTCAAGAATTCATACGCTAATTTTGTCACAATTTCACACATATCTCTAATAGGATAATATGATGAAGTGATGACACTTTATATCTAAGAGGTCAACCTCACTGTGACATCATTATGTCCTGCAGAAACACTTTTCTGGCCATTATTCAACATCGGATCTCAGGAGCAGAATGGGAGACATTTCGGATACTGAACTGGTGACACTAATCTCGGGTGTTCACCTTGAAACTGTGCTGATTTTACAGCTCTTCTGTGTTGCCGGGTAGAAGATGTGTGTGAAGAATCCATGTTTTCACAGACATGGATGTAAGCAGTACTGCAACTTGACTGGTTCCCGGAGGCATACAACATACAAAATGAAGGCAACATGGAAGTGCCAAAAACTGCAGTTCTCGAATGGCCGTGTTAAATTGCCCAGCTCCCCAGTTTACAACCTATTCTCTTTAGCTAATTTCCCACTTCATGACAGCTGTACAAGGTGTGCCTTTTTATACTCACCTGACATTTCATTAAGGATTGTAGTTAAAGTTCATGACCAATTTGAGTGACAGGCTGTCTGCAATTTGTCACTACAGTCTGTGTGTCAGATCCACCCCTCTCTTCTCCAGAGCTCCACCCTCTCATCCAAAGGTCCTATGGTCACTTCTTGCTCCAAAAAAAAACAAGATGGTGATGTCTGAAATGCTGAATTCGAGGCTTAAAAAAAAGGGGGGGAGTCCACAAACCAATAGGTGATAGCTACGTTCATTTTTTTACACAGTCTATGCTTTTGTCTCAGGTTGTGGAGGTCCAGCGTGTGCCCCAGTGGCTGTTTGTGTCCCCAATGACACCAGGAGCGATGATCCACCCTCTTGTCCCCGACTAGAGCAGTGGTGTCCCTTCCAACACCAGTGCCTTCCTCTCTCTAGTCCCTGCCAGGCATCTTCCTGTCCTAACTGCACCCAGGCTCACCGCCTGCCCTCTGGGGCACTGAGGCCCAGATACACCCTGCAGAATGAGGTGGTCTTCACTCTACCAGCAGGTCCAGCTGCACACATACTGGTGAGAAGACTTGATTTTGCCTCCAAACTTAACATTTGATGACCGCAGCTTTAAGTTGAGTGTGTTTTGAGCCATATTGGTTAAGCTGTTTTCAGTGAACATGGCCTAACTCACACCATCCTGATCTCTGTTTCTCCCAGGTACAAGAAATACTGGAGGACCTCCTGGTTTCCCGTGGCGATGTCATTGCCCTGCAGCATGATGCTGGCCCCGCTTCCCTCCTCCGCTGCCAGTCTTCCCCACACTCACCTTGGCGACAACCTGTCTTAGCCCTCAACCAGTCGGAGTGGTTCTGGATCAACAGCACCGGACAGGCAACTGACACCTCAGCTGACCATGACGCTGATCCTCTGCCTGACCCGGAGCTTGATGTGAAGGCGCTGGTGGAGGATGGTGAGGGAAGCTGGCTGGAGGATGTAGCTTGCCCCATCAGAGTGCTCTATGTGGGACACAGTCAGACTCAGCTGCAGGGAGCTCAGCTGTCTGCTGGTCTTCCCCAGCCTGGACTCTACAGCCTCCTGGTAAGACATCAAAGCTGTGTGTCAAATCCCAGCATATATCTATATTTTTACGTGTTGTTTTCCAACACAGGTTAATAAATCAACATCCATTAAGTGTTTACTGTATAAACAATATATATGTCTTTACCTCATTTTTGTCCTGTATCAGTAATTCTGTTGATAAATTCCAGGTGACTTCAGCTGAGCCATCATACCCAGCTTCAGCATCATGCCCATTGCGAGTGGTGCCTCCTCTGGGCTTGACGATCCTCCACCCCCCTCCCCAAAATGGCACCCTCTACCTGCAGCCTAATGACACCCAGCTACTGCTCCGCGTCCAGTCTCGCTACTTGACAAAGGCCTCTTGGCGTGGCAGTAATCACAGTGTGACCTTCCAGCCTGACTGTCCGGAGGAGTTCTCTTCCAACCCAGGGCTCTGTCAGCCCGGGCCAAGCTCAGGGTCAGGGGTCGAGGTTGCAGAGCCCAGCCTGTATGCGATGATGGATCTGAGCCTGCAAACAGAGGAGCAGAGGAGTCCAGTGCAGCTGGAGCTGGAGGCCAGTAATAATGTGACGGAGGCCAGCCTGTCTGTGGTTGTTCACCTGGAAGAGCCGCTCAGAGGACTTATGGTGAAGCCGCACCCTGCACACAGGGTGCTGATGGAGTCAGTGGTGGTGAGTGTGTACTTCAGTGGTAGTTGTACTAGGAATTTATATTAGATATTGACATTATGCACACTGTACTTGTAATCATCATGAATTTCTCCTCGGGGATTAATAAAGTATATAAAAATTAAATTATATGTTTTTTCATGTCTCAATATGTGTGTTTGTGTGTGTTTTAGAGCTACACAGCATCAGTGCTCGAAGGCACCAGTCCCACATTTAAATGGACAGTGGATGACAAGCCGTACTTCACCTATTACAACACTGTCCTCAACGTCATCTACCAGCATGCTGCTGTCTACAAACTCACAGTGAGTGTCTGTTCACATCCTGTTTGACTCATCCTGCCAGATTGTCCTGTCTGTTACCATCCAACGCTGGAATATTAACTATTTTAATTAAACTTATATGAGGTTTGTTATTGATATTCAGGTTATTAATGAGGCGTCCGTAAACACTGACATTATGTATGCAAAGTAAACAGCTTAAGTTGTGGTTAGACTGAGGCAACTTTTTATTTTGTGCCTCAAGTTTGGAAAGTCATCTTTAACTGGAAGGTTTAACATTAGTGATGAGACAGTTTCACAAACAGCATAAAACCTGAAGACATGGAAATTTCCATTTCTTGATAGATTTTAGATATTATTGTATTTCTGTTAATAGCATCTCTAAAAAAAATTGAATATATGATTTTGCACTAATGCAATTTTCAGTTATTAATTATGTTGAAGTGCAAAACACAAAACTTTCCATATTATCACCATTATCACCAATTTCTTCTTAAAGATCTTCCTTGAGCATGATTATTTTTCTCCGGAGACAATTTTTGTCAGTATCGATTATATAATCTACCGACTATTTTCCTCAACTAATTGTTGGTCTATAAATTTCCTTAGAAATAATGTTCACTGTTTCACAGAGCCCAATGTAGCAACTTCAGACTGCATTTTTCTGTCTGAAGTCCAATATGCCAACCAGGTTTCAATTTATTATAATTCAGAAGGATTATTTGGTTATCAAAGTGGTTGCAGATTTATTTACTATCTTACTTACTGGTTAATAGACTCATGGTTTCAGCTTAAAAAGTCTTAAAAGGCTTTGATATCCTTGCATTAATTTTCACCAAATACTATTTCAAGCTGAACTAAAAGTGAAACTTATCTGCACTCTCTTTAAAGTTAGAAGCCAATACTAAGGCTTTTAAGTGAAAATGCATGTGTTTGAGAAATACTGAGCATATGACTGGATAAGTAAGACTTGGATTATACTACACAAGTAATGAGAGAGTTTGTAAATGGATGTTTTGATTTGCTGTTGCTTGATGTGGTCCCCAATCAATCCATGAATCCATATGTCCACCTATCTGTTTGAGGCATTAGATAACATGGCGTGACTAACTGCTGTACAAATGGTCATTTTCTGTGTGAGGTATTCTTTTAAGACATGGGAAACATGATTTTTTTTATGTGTTCCACCCTAGAAAGTTTTTTTTTCAATATTTGAAGTAGATCCTCTAACTTTTTAACTTCACCAAAAAATTGTCAAAGTTGTCCCTAACACTAAATTATTGTTGTCAGTTCTTTTTTTGTTAAATTTCATTTTAAGTGATGTGAAAAAAAGGCTTAAATCTACTTGCCTCAAGCTGTAGGAACCCCGCACTAGATAGCTCAGATCATGTGTTTGCACTTCATAGCATTGTGTCACAATTAAAGTGCATGTGCTGCAGATGTGACACAAGACTTGAACTTCCTACCAGCTGTCTTCAATCGCCTGACTGGGTCTCCCTCTTCCAGGTGACAGCCATGAACCATGTCAGCAGCCTCACAGAGCACTTCAACGTGAGTGTGGACCGGCTGCAGCCCATGGCCAACCTTACAGTAAAGGGTGTGCCAGATGTGGTCCCTCAGGGCTCCACTCAGACTCTCACCACCTCTGTGCTCGTCGACATGTCTGTGGCTGCCACCTTCCGGTATGACCAGATGAGTGACAGATGGACACTGTCATAGACTGACAGACAGATAGATAGATATCTTGTGTGGTGTATTTTTTAAACTAAATATACAAAGTAGAGCTGCCTCTTTTTCTATCTGTCTCCCATTTGCTTTATTTTTAAGGCTGAGTGAAAACACAGAGCATCTGTTTGTATTTGACTGCTTCTTTCTTTTCCTTTATCTGCCTCTCTGTCTTTTCTCTTTGCTCCTTTCTCTGTTTTTGTCTTCCTGTGCGCCATAATAGCACTGCAGCAGTCATACCATGCAGAGCCTTGGATTTATAACTGTGTGGTTAGAGCAGATTGCTGACAAGAATTTTCCCTTCTGCACGGCTGTTTCCCCTGTCTTTTTTTTCTCTCCCTTTTTCTTCCACTCTTTCTCTTTTACTCTTTTTCTCTCCCTCCCTCTTTCACATTCCCACCCTCCCAACTATGGCACACTCTTTCACTTAGTTTCCCTCCACTCTCACCATTCTCGGTCCAGAGAGGCTTCCTGAGTTTTGAGTTTCCACTTCTCCTCGTCCAAAAACCCTCTATTGCCTCGTCAGAGAAGAGTCCCACTTTCCAGCTTGTGACTGTGTGTGTGTCTCTGTGTCTGTGTGTCTGTGTGTTTGTTTGTGTGTGTCTGTGTGGATGGAAATGGTTTGCAGTGCATTTATTCATCTAAGCTCCATGTATTTCTCTGAAGGTCCTCAGTTAATGGTTTCACATTGTCTCTGTTGTGCTGCAGATGGTCTTTTGGTGACGGCGGATATAAGGAATTTGAATACAAGCCTCCCTACGCCCCTTCCCTCCTCTTCCCAGACTCCCCCAATCAGGTCCTTCTAAGCAACAACGTCACCTATATTTACTCTCAGCCAGGTAAACCCTCGCCCCTCTCCCTATCAGCAATATGAACAGAGCTAATGTAGCAGCAGTTTGACTTCTGTTTTGTTTTTAGATAATGACCAGTGTTTAGAGGGTTACTTTTAAAAAGCATTCTACTACCGATTACTGAATACCTGCCTTATTTCGTATACCATTAGATTACACAGACTAAGTGACGTATTCTAAATACTTTCTATCTTCCTACGTTTGTGCTTTTTAAACAGGAAACACGTTTTATGTTGTGAAATTTACTGGAAACGACACACAATATAGCCAACAGCAAGTATTAGCAATGGTCATTAACTGGAAACTTTCAGCTTCCTTTAGCTCTCCCTCCAGCCAGCTGACATCTTATTTAGGTTTTTGCACTTAAATGAGAAGGTGGTGTGCAGAGAACTCTTCAGCAATCAGCCAGTCTTTATCCATTGCACAGCTTTTAATGCAAGTGACTGGAATAAATAGAAACAAGGTGTCCGTTAAAAGTTCAGCTCAAAAAGCTGAGCTGCGTCACTCGCAACCAGTTAGGACATTCAAATAGAAAACAATACAATTGAGCTGATGCTCGTCCCTAAGTTAGGGCATGGCGTTAGAGATTAAAAAAACTAGTAAACAAGTAATCTACTAAGACAATAACTGTAAACTGGAATACAGCTATTCATATTTTGTATTTTAAATATGTAACACTGTTACTTGTATTACCTCCTTTTCCCTCTTCCCTCCTTTCTCCCCTCTTTCTGTGCAGGAATATACACAGCGCTGGTGTCAGTGTCCAATCGATATGAGAACATCAGCCAGAGCATCAACATGAGCGTCTACAGCATCCTGACACGCGTTGACATACAAACAGAACCACAGCTCCTCCTCAAGGGCAAATCAGCTGATTTTGAGGCTCACCCCCTGCCGTCACCCTATGGCATTCACTATGATTGGCACTTTGGAGATGGCTCAGCCCTGCTACAAGGTCGCCGCGTGGTACACACCTATGCACAGAGTGGTGTCTTTAATGTCTGTGTATCGGTAAACAACACCATCAGCTCTATGGAGGCTTGTGCCGAGATGTTTGTATATGAGGAAATTGAAGATTTAACAGCTGGAAGCTCCTCTCCCACAGAGCTGCACAGTCCTACGACAGTATGGGCACGGCTTGCCTCAGGCAATAACATCACATGGACATTCTCCATGGGAGATGGGACCATCAACATAACCTCCGAACCTCAAGTGTCACACAGATATGTCAAAGAGGGCAACTACACAGTGAATGTGACGGCCTCGAATGCTGTGAGCTCTGGCTGGACAATCCTCCCAGTGCAGGTGTTTGTCTTTCAAGTTGTGAGGATGGAGCCGTCCGGGTGTGTCCAAGAGCGGACCCCTGTCAACTTTCATGCCTGGGTGTCTGGTAATGCATCGGCTCATCTTTATGAATGGTGCTTCGGGGATGGAAGGACCAATGAAACACACCACGGCAACCCCAGAGTGTCGCACACTTACTCGATAAGCGGCAATTATCACCTGTCTCTGCTGCTTTCCAGTGGTGTGAACAAAGCCCCCAAGGCCAACTTCTTCAAGTTGGTGTGTGTGCAACCAGCTTTAACCAACATCAGCCTCACCCTTGAGAAATCACACTACGCTGTTGGGGAGGAGATCCGGTTCCAGGCCAGAGCTGAGCCACAATTTAACTACAGCTATCAGTGGGACTTTGGTAGAGAGGAACACCTTGTGCCCATCAGTGGTTCTGGGAATATCGTGACAACATTTAAAAACCCAGGTCATTACAATGTGACAGTCACTGTCTTCAATAACATCTCCACCAGCAACACCAGTGTTGCGATTGAGGTTTTTATACCAGTAGGTCCGATTGTTATTCAACATAATGGCACTAAATACAACAACCTGACCCTCAGAGCACCGTACACTTTCACAACATCTTCCACGGCTTCCGATGCCACTTACATCTGGAACTTTGGAGATGGAAATGTGCTTACTGGCCAGAATATCCTCCACACCTACAACACTTCTGGAAACTACAATATCACACTGACAGCAGCCAACACAGTTAGCAGGAATCACACCTCTTTACCTGTCGCTGTGCTTGCACCAATCAGTGGACTGACCGTCAATGCCAGCTTGGTAAATGTCCCCCTCAATGCCTCAGTCCACTTTGAGGCCCATATGGACGAGGGAGATGATGTCCGGTACTCTTGGATCTTGTGTGACCGCTGCACTCCAATTCCAAGGACCAACACCATGTTTTACACCTTCCGCTCAGTCGGCACTTTTAACATCATTGTGACAGCAGAGAACGACGTGGGGACGGCACAAGCCAGTATCTTCCTGTATGTCCAGCGGGAGCTGGAGGGGCTGCAGATTTTAACAGAGGAGGACATCGGAGGAGGTGAAGGCACAGCATTGGACAGTTGCTGCTTTGCTACAAATCGTGTTCTCCACCTTCATGCAGGATTAAAGGAAGGAACAAACATGACGTTCACATGGAACCTTATCAAAGAGCCAGACAACCTCAGCTCAAGCTACAACATGAGCGGGAAGACGGTGCCAGTGAATTATTCCATTCCAGGCCCATGTGACATCTCTCTCCGGGCAGCCAACCTCCTGGGCCAGCTGTCCGTCAATAAAACCATCCTCTTCCTGGAACCAGCTGGAGGGGTGTACCTGCAGATCAGCAACAACCCAGTTGCAGTCAATGCTTCAACTAACCTGACAGTATTAAGTGCTGAAGGTACGAACCTGCAGTACCGCTGGTCTGTGAATGAGGATGTTCTGCCGTGGACAGAGCCCTGGAAGACTCACACCTTCATCAGTCCTGGCCTAAAGCTGGTTACTGTGGAGGTCTTCAATCAAGTTAGCTCAGAGGTTGTTTCAGAGATTGTCAGTGTCCAGGAAGTCATTTCTGGGCTAAATTTCACAGCTACCAATGTAACAGAGCAGGGTTACGTAGCAACAGGCGTCGTTGTCTCACTCCAGGGGGAGGCACTGAGAGGCACCAATGTGACGTGGACATGGCTGTTTAAAGGAAGAACAGAAACAGGAAGGAAAACTTCTTTGATTTTCCAGGAGCCGAAAACAGCCGTCGTTACTCTGAATGCGACCAATGACATCAGCGGTCAAGTGCTTTCCAGAGAGTTCTTTGTTCAGGACAAGATTCAGGGTTTAGAACTGAGGGCAAGTCAGAAGATTGCAGCAGTCGGCGAGAAGGTGGAGTTCACCATAACTATGGCAGCGGGCTCGGACGTTCACCTCATACTCAGCATCAGTGGAGATGCCACTGTCATACCTGAACTCAACCATACCTACATCCACACATTCAGCAGGGTGGATACGTACATGGTGAATCTCACTGCTCACAACCAGGTAAAGTCAAATTAAGATAGCATACAATAAGATAATTTGCGAGAGATAGAAGTTCTGGGCCGATACTGATGTTTTTTTGTTGTTTTTCATTATTTTGTTTTTGCTGTTGTTTATTCGAGTTTCTTGCTGCTTAACACATTATGAAAATTTTATAATTTTCTTTCGCCCAATATTCATTTTTACTGAATAGAGCTTGAATGCAGCATAATTTAACTCAGTGCAACCTTCATGAACTGCTAGTTACGACCACTGGCTGCTAACAGCTAATGTTCGCTACCTCTCCTGTTTACAATGTCGTATTATCAGGGAACAATATGGTCGGTAGTCCATATAGTGATAGTCCACTGATAGTCGGTAGTGAGTCTACGGCGTCCATGGGAAGATTTCTGTTTGTCCTAAACAGGTTGTCTATTGTCCCGAGGACAACGGCACGCTGTTAGTTTCGAGTTCTGCTTTTTAGCCTGCAAAAAATTGATGTGACACAACAACAAAAAGTGGTCACTGCCATCAGTGAATGTCATATTATGTGCCGATAGACTGATGGTCAACAAAGCTAATATTGTCTGATACCTATGTGCAGCTGATAAATCAGTGCATCCCTACATCACACAAAAAACTACCACATAAAATAAACTCCTTTGCGTCATTCATTTGCTCAGAATCTGGATGTTTTTACACTTCTATGCTGACTATCTCAGTGACAATAAAAAGAGCACATGTGGTAGCAACCTTATGGCATCACTGGGAATGTCTTCAATTCTCTGCATACTGCTCTTTACAGAGAGACCTTGACATGAGCAGAGCAAATGTAAACAGCTTCATTGAGCAAAATGTCACTTAAAGTCGATATGCAGAACGCTTTAAACAGAAAATAGAAATAAAGTTAAGATTAAATTACCACTACATTTCTGCTTTTGGTATTAAGGCTGGGGTAGGCAGTTTACTAGAAAGACAGCTCTTTCCCCTCTATCCTAAGCCCCTCTCACCAGACAAGCACAGGCATGTGCCCACGCATCATACTGTAACCTGTATGAGTAGCCTTCTAGTCATTCATTCAGTCCTTCTGATTGTGACTGTGATCCCAATGCCATTAGCTTCAGTTCTCTGACAATTACTGTGATTCAAGATTCTAGCTCTGTACATAAATATGAATTTGAATTAGCTGCAGTCATGACCCTTTGGCTCCTGTTAGCAGAAGGCTAAACTGTTGGCAACATTTTCTCTCCATCTCTGAAACGCTTCACTGATATTGACATGTTGTGTTTATTGAGACTCTCCTTTAGACTCTCTTTATGATAAGTCTGTCTTGCTTTTTTTGGGTTGCTTTGCAGTGAAGGCAGTTGTTGCCAATGCTGAAATAGTAACTTTCTCTGCAGGATTTTCTGCCATTTATTCAGACTTTCACCTTCTGAAGGGACGTGCATGTGCATCTGCATTTGTAGAACAGTCAATAGGAGCACCCACTCTCTGAAATGGCCCATGATAGGCCAAGGTTTCCCATCATAGGGATTTTCTTAAGTCTGAAAACTGAGCCAAGAGGAGGTTCCAAAGTCTGGTGTTCTCTCAGACCACTTGAATTATGCAGAGTAAAATGATGATGTAAAAAAAGCTACCTACCCCAGCTTTAACTCTGATGTCAAAGTGAGCAAGACAACTTAATCAAACTAATGCAGTGCACATATTTTGTTGCAATGTGACCATCCAGGTGAGTTTCAAGAGGCGACACCTCCAGGTGGAGGTGATGGAGCCAGTGCGTGGACTCTCCATCAATGGAACCAGCGCAGCAATCCCTGTAGGCGTGAAGCGATTGTTCGTAGCCAACATCGTGACGGGCAAACCTGTTCATTTCCTGTGGACTTTTGATCTGCACCACTCCCACAAGGCGCCGCATATGGGCAAAGAGGTCAGATTACTTAACTATGAATAATGATAATAAATAACTGAATATCACAATATGGCAAACAGATGTTAAATGGTGTCTGGATGGATTACACAACTCCAGGTTTTCTACACGCCAGAAGAACCGGGTTTATTGACAATCTACCTGAAGGCCTTCAACGCACTGCACGCTCAGAACATCACCAAGCACATCCGGGTGCAGAACCTGCTGACAGGGGCCATCCTGTATGCAGCGCCTCGGGACACTTTCATTAATAAGACAGTGACCCTGATGGCCAGTGTTACACCCCGATCCAATCCTGTGGAGTGCTTGTGGGACTTTGGTGACGGCTCTACTCAAGTTCACACAAACACCACAACTGTGGGTTATGAGTACAGTCACCCAGGACACTACCTGGTCCAAGTAAGTTTCTCTGAACTGCACTATTCCACGTACTCCATAGATCCATGATTTATTTGTTGATCTGTAAAATGTGATGTCGTATTTGAAAGCTCTCTTGTATTTTGTTTTCACCTGCATGTTTTTCTCCCTCCCAGGTTAACTGCAGTAACCTAGTGAGCTGGATCTTGGCCCAGGTGGAGGTGAACATCAGTGTATTGGAGTGTGAGGAGCCAGAAGTGCATGTGGTTCAAGCCCCCCGTCTCGCCATCTGGCGCTACCAGCCCACTCTGGTGGAGGCCAGTGTGGACCTGAAAGGCTGCCTACGCTACGGAGCTCAGTATCTCTGGCAGATACTCTCGACACCCTCCTGTGATAATGACAAAGACTCCCGTGTTGCCTCTGGGGTGGCGAATCAGCCCTCTCAGTCTGTGCTCGTCCCAGTAGTTCGCCTGCCGATGGAGGTGGATGTGCGGCGGCTGCAGCTGTCGTTACCTAAGATGACTCTGGCAGCGGGGAACTACACCCTGGTGTTTTCTCTGTCCTATGAAGGCGTGCCGCTCAGGAAGGCTGCCTGTCTGCACCTCAGTGTCATGGCTACCAGGTCAGTGGAGAAACAAATTTTGACTCTCTATCTCTCTGTGGAGTACACCCACACCCTTTATTTATTGTTCCTAATTTCCTAATTTACTCTGCAAGTGATTCACAGTTTGATGCAGTATGAAAACAACACAATTATCCACCCAAAAACTTTATATACTTTAATAACCATTTGCATATTAAATGCATACCCAGTATTCTGTTAAATTTGTGAGGAAAACTTTTTCATGCCTCCATACTGAACAAAGAATCCAAAAAAGGCGAACATTCTTCCTGATTTGGAGTAAAAGGGGTCTGTGTGCATGTGTTCAGGAAGTGCTGCGCATATGACTGAATAAATGAGACAGGGATTATACTGCACGAGTTGTTTGAGAGTTTGTAAAGAGATGTTTTGATAGTTTTGCTGCTGTTCAATATGGCCAGAGTTTACTTCAATTTATGAAGAATGTTTGCCTTTTTTGGATTCTCCATTTTCTTTACAAATCCAATGTAACATGCAGCGAGTAATTGATATACAAATGGTCATTTTGTAAGTGAAAAAGTCCTTTTTATTTGGCAGTTGCTGTCACTTTAAACAAACAGCTCCTGCCTCCTGGAGAAAGCAGTGTCCATTTAGCATAATGTAAGAAAACGTAGAGGATATCAGGAACTAAGATATAATTTACCCAGACGACCTAAACAAATCAATACAGACATGAAATAAATCTGAAAGAATATGGATTTATAACTGATAAATGGACTGTACAATGACAAGATGGCAAAGGAAAAATGGAAAACGTTTTCCAACAGGAAGTTAGATCAGCCAGTCAGGAGGTGTGCACCCTGCTCTGCGTAGGTCTGCAAAGACCATTAATCCTCACAGAAGTGGAATTCCATCTTAACTGATTTAATCTGTAGCCCAGAAACGCAATCATCAGCGAAGGTTAAGAACTTGAATTTGAATTTTCATGTTAATGTTAACCCTTTTTTTCTTGTCAGGCTGATGCCCATCATAGAAGGGGGCACCTACAGGGTATGGTCGAGGACTCAGGACCTGCAACTCAATGCAGAGCAGTCCTACGACCCCAACATGGACCCAGACAGCCAGTCACTGCTCCACTACTACTGGGAGTGTCAAAACACTTCGAAGGTAAGGGCTGGCATTAAAAAAATTCACTTTCACACATAATGTCTGGTGGTTAAATTGGCATTTTTCTGTTGGTCACACCAGCAATGACTTCAAGACTTTGCAACATTTTTAATGTATTCAAGCCCTCACCACAGATATTTGAGCCATGCCTTGATATACAAATGTAATATCTAAATTTTGTAACACATAGTGAAAAGCAGCGAAGCTGTACAAGAAATGAAAAAAATGAATATGCTCAATTTTTGAACAATCAAGACCAAGAGGCAAAAATAGCAAAATGTTACTCAGGCAGCATCTTTGTAAATGCAGAGGTGTGCACTCAAGTCACATGACTCGGGCTCGAGTCAGATTTAAGTCACAAATTTGACAATGTTAAACTCAACTCAACAAAATCAAAAAAGACTTGGAACTAGACTTGGACTATAACATCAGTCACCCATGACAATTTGGGAAGAGAAAGTTATAAACATTTTTAATTAGAGCTGTTGTTTATTAGTAAGTTATATAAAGTACATCAACACTCAGTAGAGTTCTCGCTCTCACTCTTATGCTGTATTTTCAGTATTTGGCTTGGGCCTAATGGAAATAAAATAGCCTTGAATTGTTAAACCAAACCACACTCTCAAAGATTTTATTGGCCTTTCCTAAATGGTGAATTCATAAGACAGAGTTTGGAAGACAGACTTGATCCTGCAAGGGGACGGTGGAATAATTACGTAATGGTCATCTGGTCCTGAACACTGTACTGTAGCTGCCATCAGAGAGGCTTGGCAGCATCAATGTGAAGACGAGAACTCAGTTCAGTGTGTGTGTGTGTGTGTGTGTGTAAGAGACTGTGAGTGTAAATTCATTTAGTGTTTTTCACACTCCTTCCTTGGCTGGGTGGGAACACATTCTGCCTGTGCAGCAAAAGACCACAATATAA
The DNA here is from genome assembly GCF_041903045.1 of Epinephelus lanceolatus. Taxonomy (NCBI): domain Eukaryota; kingdom Metazoa; phylum Chordata; class Actinopteri; order Perciformes; family Serranidae; genus Epinephelus; species Epinephelus lanceolatus. Next base: position 19,533,047 of record NC_135736.1, read on the forward strand.
GACCCAATGGGCTGGGTGTGTCCAGCATGAGCGTGTGTGTGTGTGTGTGTGTGTGTGTACATCTAAGCAGGCACTTAAAGGGTTATGTAACTGTTGAGAGATAAATTCAGCATTCCACAGCTGGTGCTTTGCTCCCCACCCTGACGATTACAGTACACAAAAACAACATGCGCACATAACACACTCACTCACAGCTGTGTAGCTGCAGCTGATAAAGAAAGAGAAGGACACTTGGTCTGACCCAAAAGAGTGAAAGAGTTTCATGCTCTGAAGGACTCAAAGCTGAAATGACAGGGAAAAAGAATCGACAGAAACACAGATGATGAAATGTTCTTCACTGTCCTGACCTTGGATACAATTACAATCGTAGGAGAAGACAGAGCTGGTGTAAAAATCAGAGTGGGGGGGGGGGGGGGGGGGGCGCGAATCATTCACTCTTTAGCGATGATGACTTATTTCTGTTCTTTGAAATACAATATCACAGCGTTTGTAACAGTTTTTAGTTGATGACCACCCTCTTTCATTACAAACAAGATTTAAAAGGAATACTTTGCCCACGTAATGATAGTTTGTGTATGAGGTACTCCTCCTGTGTCGCCCTGAAGAAAACTTTGATGAACAAAAAATCCAAAAATGGAGAAAATACTTGATGAATTGGAGTAAAAGGGCAACAAAACTATATCAAAACTTAATTTTACAAACTCTCACTAACTCGTGTAGTAAAATCCAAGTCTTATTTATCCAGTCGTATGCTCGGTTCTTCCCAAACAAATGCATTTTCCCTAAAACCTTACTATTTAATACACTTCTACTTGAACACGGACAAATAGGAGCACTTCCTGGCCAATTAATTAGCTAATAGGCAGGATTTCATTGGGATGAACGAGCAGGATTCAAGCCCACGCACTTGCCCAGTTCTACTACTTGTCCATGCTTGAGACTGTTGTCGTTATTAAATGTCAGCCACCCTTATTCTCCAGTTCTTCATTCACTATGGAGGCATGCAAGAAAAACAAAGCTTTCTTCATGACTTTAATATTACACAGGGCAAGTAGCCAAAGTGATACACAAATGGTCATTTTGTGGGTGAAGTATTTTTTAAGAATGAAAATTAGTAGCAATGGGATTATGGTGAATGAACGAAGGGGTTGTTTACTGACTTTTTCGTATTGACTTACTTCACTTAAAAATCAAAGAAGGTACCACTACCCCAAATTAAAAGTCAGATTAGAATCATAGTTTGCAGCCTCACGTAATATTTTGTCTGGGTGCTGCTCTTGTGGGAACATAAAATGGGAGTAATCACAAATGTATGAAGGTGCTAGGTTGTGTAGGGCTTTATAAACAAGAGGACTTAAAAATCAATTCTATGAGTCAGTTCATGAGTTGTGGGGCGATTTGATCTCCTCTGTAGTGTTAGATCTTGGCTGCAGCTCTGAAATAACCTCACTTTTCTTATAGATTTTTTAGGTTATCCAGTTAAGAGATGATTGTAAAGCAACTTTGCCCAATGTCACTTGCAGGGCGCAGAGCACTGCTCCACTCTGAACTTCGGACTGGGCACCAGCGATCCGGTGTTGGGGATCTCCGGCTCCGAGCTGGAGGCCGGCGTCAACTACACTTTCAAACTGACCATCAGTAAAGACGGCATGCCACCAGAGTCCACCACGCAGACTGTAAGTGCACGCATTCTTCTACACAGCTGAACACATGCATGCTTTAAGTTGGTGGTCAGGTTCCCTACAGCGGATCACAAGATTAATCTGAGGTCTTTTTCCTTCTGACGTTTCTTGGTAGTTATTGGCCTTGGCTGTTTTATCGGTTTAACTCTAATATACAAACCTTAAAATAATTACTATAATCAAGTCAGAACTTTGTCAGTACAACTGGGGGCCCATATTGCAGCAGCGTTAAGTGTTATATTCTCTCAAAATGACCCTGTCACATCCTGTTAGTCAGAGCTATGTGCCTCCTCTGTCTTTTCTCACTATAACATTAACATGTTGAGCACGTTAGAGGTGATTTGTCATCAACCTTTTGCTCACTCTGACTCTGCCCTTGACTACTAGCAGGAGCTCAGGGCACGGGGACTGTCTCTGTAATTTGTGCCACATAGCAATCAGGAGGTGTTCGTGTGTTCAGAGGAAGATGTAGTTTAAGCAGTGGTTGTGTTTGCTTTGGCTGTTGAGTATCAGTGTAGGGATGAGTCACAGCAAGAAAGTTCAGTATTTTTGGCTCCTATTTGGTCATGCCTATTTATATGTACAGTACAGGCCAAAAGTTTGGACACACCTTCTCATTCAATGCGTTTTCTTTATTTTCATGACTATTTACATTGTAGATTCTCACTGAAGGCATCAAAACTATGAATGAACACATGTGGAGTTATGTACTTAACAAAAAAAGGTGAAATAACTGAAAACATGTTTTATATTCTAGTTTCTTCAAAATAGCCACCCTTTGCTCTGATTACTGCTTTGCACACTCTTGGCATTCTCTCCATGAGCTTCAAGAGGTAGTCACCTGAAATGGTTTTCCAACAGTCTTGAAGGAGTTCCCAGAGGTGTTTAGCACTTGTTGGCCCCTTTGCCTTCACTCTGCGGTCCAGCTCACCCCAAACCATCTGGATTGGGTTCAGGTCCGGTGACTGTGGAGGCCAGGTCATCTGCCGCAGCACTCCATCACTCTCCTTCTTGGTCAAATAGCCCTTACACAGCCTGGAGGTGTGTTTGGGGTCATTGTCCTGTTGAAAAATAAATGATCGTCCAACTAAACGCAAACCAGATGGGATGGCATGTCGCTGCAGGATGCTGTGGTAGCCATGCTGCTTCAGTGTGCCTTCAATTTTGAATAAATCCCCAACAGTGTCACCAGCAAAACACCCTCACACCATCACACCTCCTCCTCCATGCTTCACAGTGGGAACCAGGCATGTGGAATCCATCCGTTCACCTTTTCTGCGTCTCACAAAGACACGGCGGTTGGAACCAAAGATCTCAAATTTGGACTCATCAGACCAAAGCACAGATTTCCGCTGGTCTAATGTCCATTCCTTGTGTTTCTTGGCCCAAACAAATCTCTTCTGCTTGTTGCCTCTCCTTAGCAGTGGTTTCCTAGCAGCTATTTGACCATGAAGGCCTGATTCGCACAGTCTCCTCTTAACAGTTGTTCTAGAGATGGGTCTGCTGCTAGAACTCTGTGTGGCATTCATCTGGTCTCTGATCTGAGCTGCTGTTAACTTGCCATTTCTGAGGCTGGTGACTCGGATGAACTTATCCTCAGAAGCAGAGGTGACTCTTGGTCTTCCTTTCCTGGGTCGGTCCTCATGTGTGCCAGTTTCGTTGTAGCGCTTGATGGTTTTTGCGACTCCACTTGGGGACACATTTAAAGTTTTTGCAATTTTCCGGACTGACTGACCTTCATTTCTTAAAGTAATGATGGCCACTGGTTTTTCTTCAGTTAGCTGATTGGTTCTTGCCATAATATGAATTTTAACAGTTGTCCAATAGGGCTTTCGGCTGTGTATTAACCTGACTTCTGCACAACACAACTGATGGTCCCAACCCCATTGATAAAGCAAGAAATTCCACTAATTAACCCTGATAAGGCACACCTGTGAAGTGGAAACCATTTCAGGTGACTACCTCTTGAAGCTCATGGAGAGAATGCCAAGAGTGTGCAAAGCAGTAATCAGAGCAAAGGGTGGCTATTTTGAAGAAACTAGAATATAAAACATGTTTTCAGTTATTTCACCTTTTTTTGTTAAGTACATAACTCCACATGTGTTCATTCATAGTTTTGATGCCTTCAGTGAGAATCTACAATGTAAATAGTCATGAAAATAAAGAAAACGCATTGAATGAGAAGGTGTGTCCAAACTTTTGGCCTGTACTGTAGATAGATAGATAGAGAGATAGAGAGAGAGAGAGAGAGGGAGAGAGAGAGAGAGAGAGAGAGAAAGAGATGCACCCTAGCCAATGTCTGAATTGCTTACATTTGACAGCATTTATGTGTTTGTGTGTGACAGGTGCTCGTACAGAGTGGCCATATTCCCATGGTCTATCTGGAGTGCGTCTCCTGTAAGGCCCAGTCCATCTACGAGGTCAGCCAGAACTCGTATGTCTACCTCAGAGGAACCTGCACCAACTGCCAGGGCTTTCACCGTGGGGTAAACACACACACACACACACACACATAGAGGCACAAGTGCACACTTCGCATCTCAAATTCTCTGTCTAACACCAAAAAGAGGTCACTGCACCACAGAAGCGACAGTGAAATCAACATTTCCAGATCCTTCTCCTCCTCCTGCTCCACCTCTCGTCTTTATTCAGACTTTCCCTGGGATTTGTGATGCAGGCAGCAGTGTGTGGGTGTGAGAATGAGGTCATCGTACGACCGGAGCCAGAGAGAATATGTTTGGTCCTTACTAACACAGGGAAACAATTTGAAAGACAAAACACTTGCTGAGTCACCGGGCCTCAAATTGCACATACCAGCTGACTGCGCTCAGCTGTACTGTAACCTCAGTCACTATTTTATAATTACACTACTTCAAATTCCATACTAGTGGTCATTTTGAATTTGGTACCTTTTCCATTGTCTCACTACATGTAGTTCTCTTAAATACATCAGAGTCAGGTCTGTTGCCAGGTAGGTTTTCACAAACAAGAAAATTTGCTTTGGAGTATTGGTGCTTTACATAAACATTTTAAGAGAATATTAAATTAACAATAAGCAAGTATTGCAAAATCAAGAGACATTTTTTACAAAGCACTTTTCAAAACAAAAGTGTTGAACACATCCTTTAAAGCTGTCTTGTGCAGGGTTGGGGTCATTCAAAAAAAGTAATGTAGTACACATTCCTCGTTACTTTAACGAAAGTAACGAAAAAGTGATTAATTACTTTAGTTTTTTTACTTCCTGTAGAAAGTTATTTGTGACACTACTAGTTACATTAGTTGCATCGACTGAGACAAGTTGTCACCTTAATACCATGTAATGTTATGATTTTAAATTTTTACATATCCCCACATATGAACATAAATCCCTGTCCCTCCTCAAGATAAAACTAAATCAATAAATAATATATAAGCAACTGACCTTCCTAATAGAATTACATGACAGACTTAAAGGAGAAAAGAACATGTTATGAACTGCATTTAATAGTCCAAGCAAACTCAACTGAGAAGCTCATTCACCAAACCATGGCTTTTCAGCATGTATGGTATTTTATTCTCTGTGAGGTGGCCTTGGGTGTTTTGAAAGGCGCCCTATAAATAAAATGTATTATTATTCATTATTAGACGAGTTCAGAGTATTTGACATGTTTATCAGTGAAGCAGTGGTTATACGTCCTCAAGAAGAGTCTTTTGTATCGTTTGTCAGACAACGTGTTCCTCCACAGAGCCCGCACAATACTGACCAGGCTACAGACGTGTGTGATGTGATCTCAGTGATGTGTTACCGCCCCCAACACTGGTCTGATGTCTCATTGTGTGCCTCTCAACCTCAACCTAATTGGCCCTTTTTCATAAACTGCTACCTGAAAAAAAATGCTAAAAGCATTGCTCCCTCCGGGACAGTTACAGCATGGTATCTGATGAATCATTCATTTATGTAATTGGCACTGCCCATCACTGCTGGCTCCTTATTTTTGTAATGAATCAAACACAGTATGACAAACATGAAAACAAATTAAAGAAAGAAACATGACGTTGTCCCTACCTTTAATGAAAGCTTTTAGTCTGCCTTAGTGCTGCTCATGTATTAATGCTTTAATGTTTTTTAATCAGAAATATACTCAAATCAATAAATATTATATAAAGGAAATATAATTCTGTTTTTACTAAAACCTTTCTCTCTTTGCTTCTCAGCGCTGGAGTGCCAGGACGCTGCAGAACGAGATTCTGGTCCTGGACTCCTCCTCCACCACCACAGGGAGCGACGGCATGAACCTGGTGCTGCGGAAGGGTGTCCTACGCCACGAAGATTCCTACGTCTTCACCTTGCATGTGACCGATGGCAGTCTGGATGGGGACGGCGTCGCCTCCATCACTCTGCACCACAATATGCCCCCTGCTGGCGGGGAGTGTCACCTGAGAGGGGGAGGGGACGCGGGAGTGGAGTACGGGGATATCGACGGCGAAGTCTGGAGGTTACGCACGCTGTTGGACAGGGTGCACTTCAACTGCTCAGGTATGAAGGAGAGAGGTGTGGCCTCGCTGCCACACACACCTGACATGCTTACTTTACTCTCATTCTTTTGCCTTAAGTCTGTCCTGTCTAATTAGCAGATTCCTGCCTCCATTACTCATCACTTATTTACCAAGATTGTCATCCTTTCTCTTTGTCTTCCTCACTTCCCTGCCTCCAGGTTACAGTGATTTAGGGGTCTCAGAGACTCCTTTGCTCTACAGTTTGCTGGTGCTGCGCTGCAGAGAAGACCTCTGTGAGGACTTCTGTGTGTACAAAGGCAGCAGCCCAGAGCACTCTGCCTTCCTGCCCCCAGGCTTCAGCTCAGCCCATAACCGTGTAGCCGTATCCATTACAGTGGAGGACCACCAGGGAGCTGCCATCACTGCCCTCAACAAGTAACTACACTTTACTTAGCTGTTTCGCTCAGTTAAGCAGCTGTGAGACCAATTAAATAAGATTCAGGCTTCCACCTTTTATTTTTTACATCCCACGCTACTGTAACTCACTTAGCCTGTGTATTAACTGAAGTTTGTTTGAGAGGTACAGTAAATCCCCACCATCTCTGAGGTTTTTGTTCTGTTGTCTACCCCTGACCTTCCTGTCGAAGTAGAAAAGTAGAATTTCACTACAAAGAGGACCTATGGTGCTCATTTTCAGGTTCATACCTGTGTGTAAGGTTTCTATTAGAATGTGTTTACATGCTTTAATGGTCAAAAACTTTACTTTAAAAACTTTATTTTCCTTATACTGTCTGTGCTGGAACACCTGTATTCACCCTCGGTCTGAGATGCTCTGTTTTAGCGCCTGAAGCCACCCTCTCGAAAAAGCTCTGTCTGCTTTAATTGGCCAGCGTTTCTGGATCTTCTGCATCTGCGCTTTTAGTCTTTCTGCATTGTCATTGCAGTTTAGTGGCACTTTCTATTGCACAAAATCACCAGTATAAGCTTATGAACCAAAATCCTCACAACCAGACATGTTCCAGCAAAAACGTGATCTGAAATTGTGGAGAAATTTACAGTATCTGCAACCAAGTTTATATTTCCCTGACTTTAGCATGTGTCTCCAAAGCTGGATGTTGATCTAACTATTTTTGATATACATGTGTGTCCGAAATTTTTAAAATCTATGCTGTCATTGAAGGTACAATTGTTAGTCCTGTGTTAACTAGCACTTTTTATGAAACCATCAGCAGTGCAGGAGATCATCCAAGTTCACACAAGTATAGCAAAGTTATAAGCCTACATTCAATAACTGCTTTTTGTTTTGTGTTTGTGTCCAGGTCCATCGAAGTTGTGCTGCCAGATCCGCCCCCTGAGTACAACAGCCTTCCCCACTGGCTGTCTGAGCTGACAGACAGCAAACTCAAAAAGCTGCTTGAGCAGGGAGACTCCCAGAGGGTCCGAGAGTTATCGTTGGCTCTGATTACAGTCCTGAATGAGGTAGGGGAGGCCAAGCCAGCCAACATCGATTCATGTATTTATCCTACCAGTTATTTATTAGCTGATAATACATGAATTGTGCTTATACCTTTATTTACCTTCTTCCAGTATGAACAGACCAGGCGGCCGGTGTCCCGAGAGGAGCGCAGTTACCGAGTCAGAGTCCGCAGCAACATCACCAGGGCTCTGACCGCTCTAGACCTGACCACTGTTAACGACATCAAGCAGACCTCCGCTGCTTTGGCTCAGTGCACGGTAAGCAGGATGACAGGATGAGAGGGAGTGAGGTGGGAAGGAAAGGAAAGATGTCAGGGAAAAAAACGGAATAAAGACAGCAGTGTATTTAAAAAAAAAAAAAAAAAAAAGTGCAAAGTATTAGCCAGAAAAGGAGACAGTCATGAAAGCAGTTGAATGATGGATTGTGTGTTCTCCAGGCGGTGAGTCGAGAGTTCATCTGTGAGGAGTGTCAGAACAGCACTCTGAACAAACTTGAGTCCATGCTTGAGATACTGCAAACTGACACCAAGCAGGGCACCGTCACTCCGACTGAGATAGCTGACAACATCCTGAACATCATGGGTAAGAAAGTTTTTTGTGCCTCTGTAAGTGCACGAGTGTTTTGATCTTTTCAGAACAGTGTTGTGTGTGAATGAAAGTAACATTAATTAGGAGCTAGCAGGAAGTCTTTTAATCATGCATGGTTATTGCTAAGTGGAGGGTAATTTATTCTTAGTGCTGTTGCTTATAGCTACTTATAACTTTCCCCCCACCTTTCTTTTTTTCTCAATCTTGTTTCCACCTCCTTCCCACTCTCCAGGTGATCTGATCCATCAGGTCAGCCAGTCAACATCCCAGTCATACCTACAGCCTGCCTACTTGGATTCCCCCTCTCCCCCCTCTGCCTCCTCTTTTGCCTCCTCCGGTGAGGACCAAGTAGGCACCCTGTTTGACCCGTCTCCTTCCTCTCTGGAACCACACCCTCTGCGAGTGGCGGCTAAGGCGTACAGCCTGTCCTCCGTGCTCATGCTGATCCTCATGCACGCCCGGGTGCTCAACGAGGAGCCGCTTGTGCTGAGGGGAGCTGAGATCGCGGCCACAGGAAAACTGGCGGACCCCCAGAGCCTCCTCTGCTACCATGGCAACAACAGTCCAGGTGGGCTTGTGAATTTAGTGTCTCATGAGGTGATGAAAGTTGTGTTTCTGTAAGTGGGCATTTCCATCCCCCAAGAAACTATAAGTTGTACATTATAAACAGTACAGTGAAAAAAGACATGCATGATAACAGTGTTTATCAGTGTTTAATCTTCTCCTCCCCTCTCCTGTTTTATTTCCAGAGTGCCAGCGATTCTCCATCCCCAGGGCATTTAACTACAGTCTTGGCAGAGCTGCTGCAGGAAACAGCATTATGCAGCTGCTCTTTCAGGTAATGAGAAGGAAAAGTGTCAGTCAAGTACAAAATTCTGTGTTAAACTTTCCCTTTGGATCCATGTTAAAGACCTTGGCATTATTAAAAACTGCCTGTGCTAAAGTCTCTCACCAGCACACACATCTTGTTTTGTGTTCCATGTCTTTGTGTTTTACTTTATTAGATATAATTATATAAATTAAATTATATAATTGGTAATGTATAAATGTTAAATCTGAACATTAAATCTATGTGTTTAGAAAATATGCAAATAGCCCACACTGTGTCATTTTTTTCCAACCTTCTTTATATGAAAACCATATCTACCTCCATATGACAAAAGGATACTTTAGCTAGTTTGTCAGCCTCAGTTCCCGCAACTAGGAGACTGTTTCGCCAGGAGGCAAGCAGACAGCAGCTTTGGAGAAAGACCTCCATTTAGCAGCTGTAGCAACACTAATTTAGCCAGCACAAACCCCAGCACCAGAGGTCTGATCCCAGACCTCCCTGACTCTCTGCCACATCAGCAAACTTTCTGTTGCTGCTGTTACACAGGTTCCACCCAGCACTTCGACTCCTGGGGAGTGGGGCAGATTGGTATGCTAGTTGGCTAAAGTATACTTTTATCTTATGGAAATGGACATAGTTTCATCAAAAGTAGGTTGGAAAAATTACAGATGCAGTGTGAGCTATTTGCATATTTTCTAAACATTTAGATTTAACATTAGAGTTACCATTTAACATTTAAATTTTGATTTAATGTTTAGATTGAACATTTAGAGTTTTGATTTAATGTTAAGATTTAACATTTAGATTCAACTTTTAACTCTTAGATTAAACATTTAGATTTAACATTTACATTTTGTCTTAACATTTGGATTCAACATTTAGCTTGAGATTTAACATTAGATTTACCATATAAAATCTAAATTGTTATTTAATGTTTTGATTTAACATTTAGAGTTTAATTTAACATTTAGAGTTAACATTTACATTAAGATTTAACATTTGATATGTAGATTTAGATTTAACATTTAACTTTTTATTTACTTCTATACATATTGTCAAAAATTACATATAGCATTTTGGGGCGTCGGTGGCTTAGTGGTGGAGCAGGCGACCCATGTACGGGGCTGTTGCCGCGGCGGCCTGGGTTCAACTCCGGCCTGTGGCCCTTTGCTGCGTCTCTCCCTCTTTCTCTCCCCCTTTCACACTTCGCTGTCCTGTCAATTAAAGGCAAAAAAATTACATACAGCATTTTGTTTTACATAAATTTCTGTGAGGAAAATTAGCTAAATATATCAAACTAGTCCATACCCACTACACAGTTGCCCAGGTACAGTTCCACATGGTGTGTGTTTGGGATACAGGTCATAGGAAATTGCAGATTAAATAGTCAACTGAACCCATTAAGAAGAGCAATGTATTCAGAGTTTTTGTGAATTTGATAGTACGATTGCTTTATTGAAAGTTTTTAAGCAGTTTTCTGTTGTTATAGCGCCACCCAGTTGCCAATTAGAGTTAAATTTCTCCAGTCACCTTGAGGCGTCCTGTTCTACATATCTACCAAGTTTAGTAAAAATCCATATGGCGGTTAGGCCTAGATAAGAAATTAGCTCTCTAGCGCCCCCATTGTGTTTGATCAGGTCAATAATGGAGGGGTCCCCTCAGATTATGTGTGGTCAAATGGCTACAAAGTTGCGTGGTGATCTGTGAAACTCTTGAGATGTTATACATCTTTATGTGATGAGCCACGCCCTCCGCAATATTCATTGCCTTATAGAAGCTCAGTTTCAGTAAGTTTTCCAACTTTTGCCAACAGGGAACTTTAGATATTGGTCCCTAGATTATGTTCATGCAGACTGGTCAAACTTCCTAGGAAGAGATCAATTTTAAGTGTTTTTCAAAAAATTCAAAATGGCGGACAATCTATATAAACGGAAGTTATGGGTTCTTGAGGCAAATTTGTTCCTCATGAGGAGAGGTATCTCTGTGCAAAGTTTCATGTCTCTACCACATACGGGGCATGAGATATGCCCATTCAAAGTTTGCAATTTCAATCAGTTGCTATAGCGCCCCCCTTTGGCCAATTGATGTAATATTGCTTCGTTTGCATCCTCCCATGACCCTCTACCACTGTGCCAAATTTCACATGGATTGACCAAGTCAATGAGGAGAAAAACGTGGAACAGACAGACGCAGACAGAGTTTTCGTCATTATATAGTAAGATATATCAGCTAGAATATTCGAATGAAATTTTTATATCAGGCGCCTCATACACTATGCTCCTCCTCCTATGATTTTCTCTCCCATCATCCTTTCCTCACCAGGTTGAGTCCAACCCCTTCCCCTTCAACTATGTGGCAAACTACACCGTCTCTACTGAGGTAGCATCCATGGAGTTCCGCACTGAAAATGGCACCCAGATTCCCATCTCTGGACTGGACGATAGTCTCGCCATCACCGTTGCCGTCAACAATGGAAGTAGTGGAGCAGAAGCAGGTCCTGAGGGTCCTGGCACTGGAGGGGTCCCCACAGCTGGAGCGATTAACATCAGCCACTGTGACTCCGTCATCGTCAGTGTCAGCACGGGAAACACCAACAGACAGGCAGGGCTGTTTGTGCAGCTCAACTTCACCTCTCTGGAGGGTGAGTTCTCACATTCGCCACATATTTAATATTATATGATGTATTCGATACAAAAAAACACCCATTAGTTAGGCTTACAATGTTCAGTCAGAGTTTCATCTGTGTGAGGAAGGTATTTAGAAGTTGTAATAGTAGTGTTTTTGTGTTGGACTGCATCATAAAAGAAATGGACCCTTTGTTGCCTCCTCATTTTTATTATTCTCACTTTCATTGTTTGTTCTGTTGGAATGTGTCCAAGAAACTGTGATGCTGCAATTTTCTCTCAGGGATCAATAAAGAACCACTCTGTGTTGTTTTGGCACCCTTTGCAGCGTGAGAAAGGCTTTGTGTATTCTGAATGAGCGTGCCAACATATTGCTTTTATATATGCCAAATTACATGCTATCTATAGATGCATCAACATGACAGGTACAGAGAGGTTTAATAGAAATACTGTTTTATATTTTTATTTGTGATGGCACTGACCCAGTTTCATTCTTGTCATTGTTTTTCCTTTCCGCCTCCAGATGCCAAGGAGAAGTATAAAAGAGAAGGGGACATGGAGGAGCCATACATCACAGCCTACCTTCATTCACATGACAAACCCAATGAGTTCAACTGCACAGACAAGAAACGCATCACACTCAGTATGACCACGGGGCAAGATCTCGATCACAAGAAATACACCTTCTTCCTGTCGCCAGAGTAAGAGCTCTTGATCATCCACTACCATGTGATATGATGTATACTAATTATTTATTTTTGTTTTCAACAAGAAGCTGTCAGGTTACCAAGCAGGTACTTTAGTTTCTGTACAATTCTATCACAACCCTCTGTCCTGTGTTGCGCAGGTCGTACGACACCACTCTGGACTACTTTATCAACGTGAGCACGCCCTGCAGCCCCAGCTCTCAGCCTGTAGGTGTTCATCTGGAGGTCGGCGTGTTTGCCTCTCTGTGTCAGTACTTCAGTGAGAGTGAGAAGCAGTGGCGCACAGATGGCATGGTGCCCCTGGCAGAAACCAACGCCAGCAGAGCTGTTTGTCGCACCAGACACCTCACAGCCTTTGCTGCAGGCCTGTTTGTACCAGCCAACGCCATCACCTTTAAAGTGCCAGTCAGTATCACAAAAAACAAACACTTTTTGTTCCCATGCAACACGTTGGCAGACACCTTAAACCATTTTTGTTTTCCCTCAGGAGCGTTCTGGTGCACCAAACCTGGTTGTGCTGTTGGTGTGTGTATTGGGCGTACTGAGCTATGTTGTGGCAGCAGCCATTTTGCACAAGTTGGACCAGCTGGATCTCCGCCGGGCTGGTGTGGTTCCACTGTGTGGCCGAGACGGACTCTTCAAGTATGAGGTCCAGGTCAAGACTGGCTGGAGCCGAGGGGCAGGTGGGTCACTTTTAGACATCTGTCAGCAGCGGTGGGTAGTTATGTGTTACATTTACTCTGTTACATGCATTTGAGTCTTTTATCTTTTGATAAACTATATTGCTAACAGCCAAAATATACAGTAGCTACATGACGTGTGCCACCGCATGCAGGTAGCAGGGCACATTTATTATATTATATTCAACTGAAGTTGCTACGCTGGCCATGAAAGCTATGTTTGCAGCTCCTCAGCGCTCTGTCATGTAGAAACTGCATATAATAAATGAGTTCAATCTGTTTAAAAATTAATACCTCATTAGTACCAGAGGCAATACGAAGCAGCAGAGCAACCTTGTGCCTTTTTTACATTTCACATTAATAAAATAAACCAGTCAAATCATTGCATCCTGAAAACGATACAGTTAATTATATTCAGCACCAGCTCATATAGCCTATACGCTTACAAACCCTGCATAACCAACTACAGTATCACTTGGGAAAACTCAGTACATACGCAATGAAGCTGGCAAGCAACCACACGCTGCAAAGATGAATTCTGTGTTTCATCCTACACGTCATGTAGGGTTTTTCACCCTACATGACGTGTTGCATCTGTGCCCTATGTATTTCAACTGTAAGAGTAGTTGTTTCACAGAATACACAGAAATATATGCACCCTCAATCTGCTACATTGGGCCACACACTTCTCACTGCTTTAACTGGAACATTAAGCTATAAATAATTTTCATATTCAGCTGAGCTCACGCACGCAACAGCAACTGTCCAACAGTGAGAGGTAAGAAAGCCTACAAGCCAATCACAGCACTGCGGATGAAAGGGAGGTTTATGTTTTGGACACTGAAAGCAAGTACACACACACGATACAGACTCAATTAATTAATATTAAACACCGTGAATATGACAAACTAGGGGGAGGTAGAGGGAGACAGAGAGCATGTATGACAAAGAAATTAAAGAGTTTATGAAATACGTAAGTGTATCTTTCTTTTATCAAGTGTAGTTTCTATACAAAAACAATTTGTTGTCAGGTCAGTGCCTTAATTATTTGTAAAGTAAAAACTACATTACTTCATATTAAGTATGTTGGTCAAAGGGAGAGTCGCTGCAGAGTTCAGAGTTTGTTGGAATGGCTGATACAGTGTTCCTCTCTCTGTCCCTTCAGGCACCACGGCTCATGTAGGAATCAGTCTGTACGGACGTGAGAGCCGCAGCGGACATCGCCATCTCGACAGCAGAGGAGCTTTCACACGCAACGCTCTCGACATCTTTCATATTGCCACGGATACCAGCCTGGGCAGTGTCTGGAAAATACGAATTTGGCATGACAACAAGGGTACTGATTCACATGCGCGCACACAACAGCAATCACACAGACTTGAACCAGCTGGTATTTGAACGACTCTCTTGTAAACATGATTTTTTTTAACCTCCCTCAGGTCTGTCCCCGGCATGGATGCTGCAGTACGTCTTGGTCAAAGACTTGCAGACAGGGAGCAGCTACTACTTCCTGGTTGAGGAGTGGCTGTCAGTGGACAATGAGAGGACTGATGGACGGGTAGAGATTGAGGTGGAGGCCTCAGGTAAGACACTGCAACCAAATCATCCGTAATAAGCGTCTGCTATATGCAGCAGCTTTGCTTACTCCATCTTGTTTCTTCCTGGTACCTTCAGAGGAGGCCGTGCTTCGTCAGTTGCCCCGCAGACTGCGATGTGAGCTGCAGCGGGCGCTTTGTGAGAGTCATCTGTGGCTATCGCTGTGGGAGAGACCCCCCCGCAGCCCGTTCACCCGCCTGCAGAGAGCCACGTGCTGCGCTCTGTTACTGCAGCTCTTTATATTTGCCAACACACTGTGGTATGGCATTGTGGTGAACAAAAGATACAGGTATAGGATTTTTTTCTTTTCAGTCTACCTGTCTTTGTGTCCACATGACAAAAGGTGATGTTCCTACATTTCAATGCCATCCTGTCTTGCAGCCCACAGCCTGTGTCAAGGTATTCTTCACTGAATGGCGAGACAGTGGCAGCAGGCATGGTGACTTGTCTGATTGTCTACCCTCTCTACCTGCTTGTCTTCACGCTCTTTAGAATGAGCCGCAGCAAGGTAACACAAACCTGCGCAAAACGGTAACATGATCAGGGTTTTTGGTACCATCAATCAGCCAAACATGAAGCTGAATATTTTGTGTCTGTGTGTGAACATTAGTGCGTCTCCGTGGAGCAGGTGCCGCCGCAAGTGGATCAGGAGTCGGTGGAGATTGACGACTTCCTGGATGACTCCATGGCTGGAAGTTCTTTCCTCTTTTTTAATGGCGAGGTAGAGTCTCATGGGGAGGGGCTGGAATGTAGAATTAAATCATGCCTGATAGGGTTAGCTGAGATGCCTTAATGTATTTTTTACTTCATTGAAGAATCAATATAAAATTGATATAGATCCCATGTTTTTTTCATTCTAGTTACTGTTTAAGAAAAAAGACACAGTGCCATCAAGGAAGGAAAAATGTTATGCTTGTCCCTTGTGAGATCATTAGTGTATGTCTCTGTCTTTGTCTTCACTCGATCCATCTATCATCCACCCCTCTCCGTCTCTTAGACCAACTCAGAAGAAACCAATGTGGATTTGCCCACTCCATCAACCAAAAGGTGAGTTACTCTGTTGCCATGACAGTACATTTAGATAATGCAGGGCTTCACTTATTGGAAGACAAATGTGAAGCGTAATTGCCAGCTGTCAGATGAAGTGGGGATTAGAGGGAATACAAGAATAATGTGCATAAAGAGTAAAAAGAAAAGTGGAAAATGGTTAGTGATTTAGAGTATTGTGCTCTAGAAGACACAGAAAAGATCAAAAATATTTTTAAACTGGCCTTTCTTAGATGTCAAATGAGCAAAGTGATTCATCTCTTGTCACAAAACAGCTATAAATTCAAAAGCCATAATTTTTCCCAGCACTTAGTCTAGTGTTATTTATAATTGTCCTCTGGGAAACATGATTGTTTTGTTAAGTTTTACCAGCGACAGAGAAGAATGTTGTGCTGAAGTCGCACAGAGAACACGTTTTAACAGCTGGAGACGCTTTTTAGTAATAGTTTTTAATGAGAATGAAGCTTTTTGCTTGAGTTGTTTGCTTTTCGATGCGCTCTAAGTGCCTGGCGTTTTTGCCGGAGTGCTCTGAACACCTTGAGTTGAAAAAAACTTCAACACAGAGCAAAAATACGCCTCACATCATCTCTTTTCTCATTGTCCAATCGGATGATTTGAGAGCCAGGTCTTCTCTGGTGGTCACGACAACAACTTTACAGTTGGTAAACAGTGGAGAAGAAACTGGTGGTATCGGTTGCTGGATACCCAGAGCTGTACATCCAACAATAGACAGCAGTTTGTCAAACTGCTCCGAGTCATCCTAAAATATGTCTGGAAACAGCCATCATCGAGGCGAAGCTCCTGGACCAACTGGTGGTACTCTCCATGATCCACCCTCTTTTTTAGGGTCTCATGTACCCACACAATTCTAGATCTAGATTCTGTCAAATAAATAAAATAAATAAAAGAGCGGTAGATTGTTTACACGGGATAATTAGAAGAAGCGTTTTTTTCCACTAGTGGCATTCTATTAAATAAAAGGCAGTGTGGTGCGCCTCAAGTTTTCAATCTGCAAAATGCTCTCTGTGTGATGAGGGTCTTAACAAGCATCTCCTGCTGTCTGTTTCAGTGGGGAAAGTTGGTGCATGGCAGAGGAGGAGCTGGAGGACAGGGACTGGCCGGAGCTGTTGAGTGATGTGTCTGTGGTGGGAGGGGCGGGCCACGGGGCAGGGCTGCCCAGGCTGAAGAGGGGTCAGGGGAGCAGGCACCTGGGTGTCGACATGAACTTTAACCCTGAGGACGAGGAGGGGACTGAACAACGCAACAAATACTTCACCTCCTCAGGTAACCAAAGCAGGGGGGCTTTCAGACCTGTTATTCAGCTTATTGAGCATATAAAGCATGTGGTTGTATTATTACACTGTCTGAAGTCCAAGCTGTTGGTTTCTCTCACAGACGAGGATCTGATCAAACACATCCTGGCAGATGGACAGAACTTTTTTCCTCAGGCAGATGAAAGTGAGATGGCTGACCTGTAAGTCTGATCTCCTGAAGTAAATGGATTCACTTGCTTTACTTGGAATGTTTGTGCATTTGCTTGAGTTTAATTAATCATTATATTTATTGTTTCCATTGCCTGTTTGTGTGTGTGTGTGTGCCAGGTCGAGCATTTTAGGAGATAAGACTGAAGTGATTCTCCTCCAGAAGCTGAATGAGCCTCTCCCTCTGGAATCTGTGAGAAGAGACCCACCAAAAACTGCTTTCACCTCAAATACAGGTGTGTGTGTATGTGTATATGATTGTCAATCAAAAGTGCGCTTCCCTCCATGTAACTAGCACCCAAATCTCCCTGCTCATCTCTCAAGCTCAGATTTCCTGGATGATGCGTTTTGTGTCATCCAGCGGATTTTTGCTGGCTCAAGGGCTGTTGCTAGAACTACAGATTGTACTTGTTTTCATATGCCTGCCACCACGGACATAGAGAGTATAAAAGTATATTAAAGTAGTATAGAAGAAGTCAAAAGAGAGAGCAGCCCCTGTTTCTCTTTCTCTCATAGTCAGCCCAAACTCCAATCAAACAGTAAAACTAGGCAGTGCTGATCAAACATAAACCAAGATTCTGCTGTATTTCTTGCCTAAAATGTTTTCAATAACATCTTTTAGTGCACTGTTTGGCTGTAATTCGAGAACTTGTTCAAAGATTCAAGAACTTTATTGTCATTATGCAGACATAAAACATTTTCGAATGTGTTATCCTCAATGGTGCATACTATTAAATAGAAAAACTTCACACATATTTAGGAAGTGGGCGCCATACTGTTTTCTCTATTGTGAAAATGAAGGCTCGACATACTGAGATCAAGCAGTAAAACAAGGCATTGCTGATCAAATGTAAACCAACATTCTGTTACTGCGTTGCCTAAAATGTCTCCAGAAACATATCATATCTTGATGTTTAACTGTAGAACAAGATCGTTTTTATACTAGCTGGGTGCCATATTGTTTACGGACAGGCAACTCAGATTACGTCACCAGCCGGAGCATTAATTGTAGGTTTTCTACATACTGAGCAAAAGCAAATGCCACAGCCTTTTTCCCTAGTCATGTAGCACCAAATTCAAAAGTATTTGTGTCTTATTACAGCATAGACAGCCCTAGTGTTGGGGAAAAAACATCTTTACGGCAGTGAAATACGTTAAGAAGTCTCTAAAGAGCCAATTTAGAGTGAAAAATTATTTGCAAAGTGCAAAGAATGAGGCATATTTATAAAGAGAATAACATCCTACATACTGTGAAGTGTAAGTGTAACATTTAATAACTCTCAAATGATCATATAATTATTCACATGTATGCTCAGAGCAGGAAGAACCAGACACAAGGATCAACTGTAAATCTTTCATATTGTTCATGCTTTAAAGAAACCATCACATTAAACTCACATTTTACAATAATATTTGAATAGAGATTAAATAATGGGATGCTGGCTGGATTGGAAAGAAAAATAAAACCAAACCCAAAGTGGAGAAAAAATTCTATTGCTGGTCCATGAGCTGTTTCATTGAAAACATATGACGAGGCTCATTTTGTAACAGATCTTACGTAACACGTGTAAGTTGTAAAGATTTAAGGAAAGGGACTGGAAACAAAATCAATGCCAGGTTTTATTTTTATTGTTTGCACCCCTGATAAATGAAAACAAAAACATGTTACCAAATGTTTAAGTCAAAGGCAAATAGTAAAACATATTGCCTCACATTGTGACCAATGGAATCTTGTACAATCACACAGAGACTTGGTTCTCAGTTTAATTTAGGAGCATTTTCACATTAAAAAAAGGATAAATAACTTTTATTCAAAGAGTAAAATCTGTGGATTTTTTGTT
Source organism: Epinephelus lanceolatus (assembly GCF_041903045.1). NCBI lineage: Eukaryota > Metazoa > Chordata > Actinopteri > Perciformes > Serranidae > Epinephelus > Epinephelus lanceolatus. The sequence goes on from NC_135736.1 coordinate 19,552,074, forward strand.
TTATCTTTAACTTGATTCCAAAATGTCCCTTTTAGCTGTTTCATAAATACTGTACGCCTATATTGTCCTCGTGATAATGGTCCTGTTGTCGATTGTAAATTGAATGCAGGGGCAAAATTACATGAAATCTTAAATACCATCACAACAACATAGTCCTTGTAAAGGATCTCCTAATAAGACTTTAAAGGGCATCTGACAGTCATTTTCCTCATAGATCAATTATCTACAAACTGTTCTGCTTTTGCTCTTGACACGGAACACATAAATCACCCCTGATTTTTAGGATAAGACTTGTAACTGTCGTTCTTTAAAGAGCAAAGATTGATCGTTACTTTTAAAAAAGAAAGATGAGTAAGTTGGGTTTACTTTCATTCAGTAATGAGCCCAGTGCTGGCGGCTGAGTGTCTAAGCCATTATAGCTGTGTTTTGATGTGAAACCAGAGTATATACATCATGCCTTCATTTTGCTGCCTGAATGTTTAATAAGCAAAACAAGTCCTGTGTTGTCAGAGAAAAGAGTAAATGGCACTGAGGCACTGGATCCAAAGTCCTGACAGCATGATTTAATCTTCTTTGGGGAACTTTGTTAGTGACTGTGTTCGTTGAGTGGACTTTGGAGTCCTTGTGGGTAAAGAAAGTTTGTAAGAACACACTTCCTTTTGTGAAGTGTGAAAAACCTTCAAATATTTATCAGCCTAGGTTATTAAAAATGCACATTCCTAACATCTAAACTGTTGAGGAACTGTTGAGAAATAATAAGCTCTCAGAGGTCTCCTGCTTTCTGTCTTCTATCTGCTTTGTCTTATCTCTGAGACCTTCATGTCCTCTCTGTTCCTCTTTCTACACTACTCTGTTTTACAACTTTTTTTAAATTTATTTATGTATTTTTTACTATCCAGTTGTGACAGACGTGTGTCGTCCAAGACGGTTTCCTCCCTGGTGTGGACGTGCAGCCCTGTGGGGCAGCTGGGCAGGGATCGCTCTGGCCAATGGCGTTTCGATATGGGCTGGCCACGGGTTCAGTGACAACATGGCCATGATGTGGCTCATCTCCTGTTTTGCCAGTTTCCTGTGTTCCTGCCTGCTGTTGGAGCCAATCAAGGTAAACACACAGAAACACACATTTATTCTCAGAGATGCTGGTTTACCTCACACACACATGCTCTTTTCTACATTCACATACATGATGTGAATGTAGATGTTGTTTTTATTTGTTTTAAGAGGAGAGAATTTTTCAACTTTTCCCCATAGTGTTTCCCTGTGGTATTATTGTAGTGCAGCTCAAAAAGACAACCTGATTGCTTTCTGTTTTTCTCAGAGCCCAGCAACACCCACAGTTTCCACAGTTACTTCACACCATTCCCACTACTGGGAATAGTAACTGCAAGAAACTTCAACTGTTACTTATCGGTAACTGGGCATATCTACTGATAGCTACCGGGGAAAACAAAGTGCAATTCTCTCTCTGGTTTGATTGCGCAATGATCGACACACTTTCTTTGTGCCGTGCTGTATATCAGGCCTTCATTTTCCCATTAGGTTGTACCTGATGGCAGACAGAATTGCAGAGTAAAAGCAAGGCGTAATGAGAACCAGTCTTAACGGATATGGTGTCATAATTTTATAGTCATTACATTGTGCAATCAACGTTTATTTCATAACAAGTTAAAGCAAAAAACATAATCATTCATTCATTTTCCGTAACCGCTTATCCTGTTAGGGGTTGCGGGGGGGCTGGAGCCTATCCCACCTGACACTGGACGAGAAGCAGGGTACACCCTGGACAGGTCACCAGACTATCACAGGGCTGACACATAGAGACAGACAACCATTCACACTCACACCTACGGGCAATTTAGAGTCACCAATTAACCTGCATGTCTTTGGACTGTGGGAGGAAGCCGGAGTACCCAGAGAAAACCCACGCTGACACAGGGAGAACATGCAAACTCCACACAGAGGGACTCCTCTTGATGTTAGGTGACAATGCTAACCACTACACTACCGTGCCACCTGCAGTAGTCAAGATTTTTATATTAACAACACATCAAATGACTGAGTAATTTGAAAGATCTCTTGTAGTGAAGAACCCACAGAGAATTATCACCAGACTCTGCAGTTCCTCTCAGCTCTACTGAGCTTTTCAGCTTCTTCCAGCTCATTGTTTTGGTCTTACGACCTGCAACAAGTTTTGGTTCACTCTCAACCACTCTCATCAACCACATTTTCAGCCTCTGAAGGAAGCTTATTTCAGCCAAGAGGTTCTGAGCTTTCAAATGTTCTTGACCTTTTCAGACACCTTTACAGACAAAGGTAGCAACTAGTGGGTGAATACACAGCTGAAGATCGAGATAAAATGTGCTGACTTCAAGTTGTAAAAAGGCCTGTTTTTCTTTGCTCCTGAAAAGCTGGAGTTTACTGCTCACACCTTAATGTTCTTTTGGTTGAATTCCTGGGTCGAGTAAATTCAACAACCTCTTGACTTTTGAAAGACTTTCCCAACATAACAGCTCTGTGCTCCCTCCGTCCTCTGCCCCACAGGTGCTGTGTGAGGCAGTTTACTATGCATTGTGTGTGCTTCGCCTGCGTCCAGAGGACCAGGATGTGCTGGTGGAGTTCCCCCGTGTGGAGAGAGTGGTCCAACGGGTCCCCAGGGTGAGACCGCCTCAGGGCTTCGCTCTGTCTCAGGCTCGACACCAGGCCCGCAAAGTCCACATGCTGCACACCATGCTGAAGGTGAGTTGGAAAGAGAGACGTGCAAGGTTAGAGCGATGATGCTGGAGACTGTCTATGTGTCTTTACCGTGCTGTCGACATTTAGAGCTCCATTTCTCATTTGTTAACAGAATTGTTGCTTTTTATTTTCAGAATTTCCTGGTTTACATGTTTTTCCTGTTGGTGGTTTTGCTTCTCAACTACTCGGACTCGGCCAAAGACACACACAGCTTGAGACTGCGCACTCAGCTGCAGCGAGCACTACACACACCTGAGTACCACAACATCAGCAGGTACAAACACACACACACACACACACACACACACACACACAAACTTCAATAATGTGAATCATCTTTTGAAAAATGTCAACCTTTTATTTATTTGTTCCATTGAGATTGAGGCATTTCATTTTACAAAGGTGACCTTCTGTGGGTCTGTCTTGTGTGAAGTGTGTTTCTCTTGTGTGCTCCTGCGACTGGATGCGTCGTTCTCCTTAAACCCAAAGAGAACAAGAGGGGAAACATTTGCTCAGACAGACTGTGTCCACATCTTTTGTGTGTTCAACGTAGAGCAGATCCTTGGTGCAGTAGCACATCTACCTATAGGTGACATAGGCAGCCAAGGGTGCCAAGGAGCCCCCACCCCTCCACCCCCTGTAAAAAAAACATACACATAGATATAACATACCACCTGTAGTACTGGTAATGCAGTTCACCTTGATGAGTCATCATCACAGTATGATGCTAGAGCATTGATGGGTATGGTAAAGAGGAGTGTACGTGGAGAACATTAAGGTAACATAAAATGATAATTTTATACGTTTATTCGTGTTGATTTCCAATAAGCTCTTGTTCTTGTTTGTAATAAATAAATAAATATAAAAGTAGGGATGCACTGATTTATCAGCAGCACATTGGTATTGACTAATATTTGCCTTGTTGACTGATGTTTTTCCGTTGTGTCACGACATTTTTGTGCAGGCTAAAAAGCAGGACTCAAGATTAACAGTGTCCCGTCATCCCAAAACAATAAAAAACGTATTTGGGACAAAAAGAGATCTTCCCTAAGGCACCATTGGGACTAAAGGACACAGTAACCTTGATACCCATGCGTTGAGGGGGTGCACCCTTTTGTTTCCCTGTTAAACTTTTACATGGTGATCGACAATCCCTGTAAAAATTAGCAGGAGGAGAGCTAGTTAAAGTACGCTGTTAGTAGCTGGTGGTCGCAAATAACCACTGACGGAGGTTGCCTTGAGTTTCATTATGATGTGCTGAAGCTCTATTCAGTAAAAATGACTATTGGGTGAAGGTAAATTATAAAGTCCTCACAATATGTTCAAATGTAGTCTTGTAAAATGTCATTTTTGGCAAGAAACTCAAATCAATACAGCCATTTGAAGCAGAACTTTGTTGTTGTTTCCACAGCATTATAAAATAGATATTCCAGAGGGAACTATGACATTTTATTTATAGTAAAAGGCTTTTGAAGCAGTTGTTTTTTTCATGTTTTTCTTGTGAAAGGTCATTTTAAAAGTGGTTTTATAAATTTGTGCTCATTCAAAGGCTGTGTAATGGAGAGCTGAATAACTTGAAAACAGTTATTTATTTGTAGTGTGGATTTCTTTGTTCCCCTGGCACAAAAGGAAGAATAAACAACAAAGAAACATCAGTAGGGGGGAGGGGGGGTACTCAGTACATGCACACAAACACGCTGTAAGATGTTGTCAGCAAATGTTGATCCAACATTGTGACCACACTGTAATTTAGCATATGACAAACACAAAAGATGTATGAATATATTCAAATCCTCTCATTTAATCTTTCAGTCGAGATGATGTTCTGGTGTGGCTGAATGAGTCGCTGTTGCCACGGCTACTAGATGACTCTGCCCTCTTGAGGGACACAGGAAGCTTGCTGCTTGGCACGCTGAGGCTCCGTCAGATCCGTGACCTGAAAGGTGAGATTGAAATACTTTTGCTGTCTATATGTTTGTTATGAACTTGTGGGAGCCTGAGATTGACATGAACTGAGGCTCCATTGATCCGAAGAAACAAGAAAACCTCACTAGCTCATTGAATCTGTACACATGAAAGATGTTTTTGGAGACAGGTGTCTGTCTTTCTTATTTTTCCAATAATATTGAGTCAACTGTATGAAATTTTTTAATGTTCAGCATCTCAAGTTACTCTATTCTCTTTCATGTTTGAATGTACTCTTCTAAGAATTGATTTAATACATAGAATTTAATCTGGCTTGATCTTGTTAGAACTTTACTTTTTCTTCTAGTTGCAGGTGGTTTCAGAGCAGGAGACAGTGTATGGGGAGAGGGCACAGTTCCATCTCTGATCAAAGATGCTGAGAATTTCACTGCTTTCGGAGCTAGCGATACAAACTGGTAAGGAAACCAGTGAAAGCCTGGTTTTAACCAAGCAGGCTGTGAGTTAACTCAGATCAGTATCTATTTAACATCTGGTCTTTATTAATATGTTGTTGTTTTTTCTCTCCGCTGTGTCTCCTCCTACTCGTCTTTCCAGGGCGTGGCGTTTGGGCCAGATGAGTGTGTATAACAGTGGAGATGTGGTCCACCAGCTGAACAGAAGCCTGGAGGAGGCCTCTGCCTCGCTACAGCAGCTGCAGCAGCTGCACTGGCTCGACTACAGGTAGTGAAAGTGGAAAGACGAGTGGAAAAAACGGAGAAATTTTAAATCCAAGTTGAAAGAAAAGAACAGAACAATAACATCCGAGTGCCCTGACAGACATTAAATCCAAAAGCAAAGGCAATCAAACCAATTAAAACGGTTTTATGTGATATAATTTTTTATGTTTTTAAAGTTTGCTCACTGATCTCACTGGCCACGCTGCTCCAAAGTCGAGGGGCCAGATGCAAGGGAGTAAAAATTGGGCTCGTGCACAGTTTCACAATGATTGGAACCAAACAGAACCATGGGTACTCATGGCTTTATAAATCTGCGAGTGGAGTTTGATTCTCCCTGAAGTGCAATTTGTCTTACAGCCCGCAGTCATTTAAAAGTTGCACATGAAAACATCAAACATTCAAATAAAACGTAGAAACAATGCAGTAAAGAATGTGCTGAGAATGTGCTCTGGCTTTCAGCAATTGCTCTGAGGATACTAACTGATGGCACAAACAAAACTGGATTCCTGTTAATACTACATTTGGTATCAGGTTGCAAATATTCAGAGGGGAGCAACTGAGAGTCAATAAGAAGGTCTCTGACGGCACACTAAACTGTGTCTGTTGAACAAAAACGAGTTTTTATATCTCATATCAAATCAAACTTAATGTGAAGCGAACACCCAGCTTGAATTAGATAAATAGCATATTAAATATGATTCCAAACTAGAGAGGTAACCGAAACAGGAAGTGACTGTGAACTTTCTTGACTCCTGATCGTATCACAGTCCATTAAGTGTGTACTTGTTTGTGTGTGTGTGTGTGTGTGTGTGTGTGTGTGTGTGTTCACAGCACCCGAGCTGTGTTTGTGGAGTTCTCGCTCTACAACATCAACACAAACCTCCTGGCTGTCTTCTCCTTCCTGTTTGAGTTTCCAGTTTCTGAGCGTGCCCAGTCCAGCCTTGACCTCGTTGTCATTACTCTGTGGCCAATCACAGGCCTGGACCTGCAGCTGCTTCTCATGGTAACCCTTAGCAACCCTCTCTGACACTGTCAATGATGACAAAAACTACCTGCCGCCAAGCTTTACCTGAATTTTTACCCCTGTCCTTGGTTGTGTTACTTTGGCGACATGTTTCCAGTTTAATGTTTCCCATTTTCCAGATCGTCCTCCTCGTCCTGGTGTTGTATTTCCTGGTGCGGGGAATCATGGGCTTCCTCAGAGAGGGATATGTGTACCTGCTGTCAACCTGGAGACTCCTGGGCATCTGCAAACTGGCTCTGGCAGCCTCAGTGTGCGGGCTGCACCTGAGCCGCTGCACCATCGCCACACGGCAGTGGGCGTCGTACTTGAAGCACCCACGGGACGCCTTCACTGACTTCTACCCCCTGGCCAGACAGAGTCAGATGTACACAGCCATGTCTGCCTTGCTGTTGTTCATACTGGTGCTCAAGGTAAGAGGTTATTATTTTTGTAGTTTTGGCCATCAACCTTATCAGTGATAATAACGGTGTAATTAGCAGGTCAAGGGTTCCCTGTGGAGTTTTTACCCCTCTGTGCTAGCGATAGCCATAGTCCGTCTGTCCATCCCATTCTTATGAACACAACATCCACTTGTACTCAACAATGAACTGATAAGATATGGGTGGTCAAAGGTCACAATGACCTTTTCCGCCTCATTCTTATGAACGCAATATCTGAAGAACACCTCAAAGGAATTTCTTCAAATTTGGCACAAACATTCATTTTGAGTCAAAGGCAAACTGATTAGACTTTGATGGTCAAAGGTCAAGGTCACTGTGATCCTGTGTCTGTCTCATTCTTGTGAACACAATACCTCAAGAGGGCTCTGAGGGAATTTCCTCAAATTTGGCACTAACGTCCACTTGGACTCAAGAATGAACTGATTCAAATTTGGTGGTTAAAGGTCAAGATCACTGTGATATCATGAAACATTGGCCATTGGTCACACAAATGTCTAATAGGATAAAATGATGAAGTGCTGACATTTTATATTCAGAATTTTAAAGGTGAACTTCACTGTGACATCATAAGGCTCTGCAAAAACACTTTTCTGGCCATTATTTAACGTCATATCTCAGGAACAGAATGGGAGACATTTGGTCAGCTTATGAATTAGTGACACTAATTCTGGGTGCACACTTCGAAACTGTGCTGATGGTATAGCTCTTCTGTGCCACCGAGGGGAAGACGTGTGTGAAGCATACATATATTCACTGACATGGCTGTAAAGTGTAACTGCAGCTTGACTGGTGCAAAAAACGCGAGGTGGTAATTCTAGCCTTTTAAACTAACAAAAGTTATATTTGCATTTACTATTACTCACCAAAACAAACTGTGTATATCTTTAATATCTAACAAATATGATGAATGTATTTCCCTCCAAAAAGTGTTAAACCTGCATTGTTTACATCAGTGTCTACTAGTCTTCTTCTTCCCTGCCTCTGTGGGGACATTGCTGCATATCTAGGCACATTACTGTCACCTGTATAGCAGTGGAATAGTGTGTTAACATTGGCCGGTAATGGGTAACTCTTCAATTGTATGCATCTGTGCTCAAATGTGTGTTTATGTGTCCTCACAAGACAAACCAAAAACTGCTTTATGGAGCAACTAAAGGTCAAACATTCTACAGGGAACCTGTAATTTCTGAGATCTGGGACATTGCTATCAAGACATTTGATGGGCAAATCACACACACATGAAAAGCCTCAGGTTTTTTGGAAGAGAGGACAATGGTGAACGGTAAAATAACTTCCCAAATTGTCCATTATAAGCATCCATCACAGTTCCAATGATGAGTGTGATGATATTTTATATGTTCTGTGAAAGACCAAAATGATCATTGAACTAATCTGTTTAACACGTACTGTGTGTGTATCAGAGCCTGATATATTTGTGCCATAGTGCTTCAAAACTATTAAGTCAATCCCACATAAATCATCTGCTGCTACAAATATCACTAGCACCATGTGTGTATTAAGACATGGCTGAAAATAGTCCCTAACAAATTCACTGTTGGAGCCAAAATTATAATTTCTATATTAACTCTCATTTTGATGATGTGTGCATAAATACAGTGTATCATGGGAGGATGGAAATAGACTCACTGAAACGATTGGAATTGTTGTTGGAACGTGAAGTGTAGACATCCCCCCCACAATCAGCTGATTGAGGCAGTGATTGTGTCAAAGGCAGGGTTCTTTGGCTTGTAGCTACACAGTTTTTTGATCAGTTAGTAACAGTAAATTTAAGTTGCTTTTTATGTCTTTTTATTTTTCTACTTTGATATAATACTTTATTTGTGGATAAAAATAAAAATCTAGTTCAATGGAGTCTGAATACGCAAGGAAGAGAAATACGACAAAAGAAAAACATCAGTGGACTCTGAGTGATATAAGAGTGTGTTGACCCAGGCACATTCCAGAGGACAAGAAGGGAGCAAATATATTTAAAAGTTGCTCTTTTATTCGCTATTTTCTCATGTTTGAGCAACATTAGAAGACTAAAGACTACAGTGGCTAACTGTTACATTTATGTGTGAGATGCTTTTCTTGACATACATCTTCAGTGAAAATACATGACCTCAGATCAGAGAGACACAAGAGTGGGGAAGTCTTAAAGTATTGAGAAACTGGTTTACACAGGGCAGGGTTTTTTTCTCATAGGATTTGGTGAACCTAAAACCTCCTTTCCACCACATTAGCTCTGGTTCTTGAACTGGTTTCATTCAGGATTCTTGGAACCTTGGTGCTATCTAGCGAAACAGCCTGTTTTTTTTCTACCACTTTTGAGTAGAACCATTGTAATCAAGGATGTGTCATCAGTGGAGGTCGTTGCACAATGCACAATGGAAGTAAACAGTAGTAGCTAAATCACAGATCGCATTGATCCCTTGCGTTTGTTCTGTTATTACAGATATTAGTTTTTACCCAACAACAAGCATGAACCAACTACTGAGACCACTGCACTCTTTTTTGTGATGATTTCTCATCCAAGTCATCACGGTTCACTTTTCAGCTCATGGAAAACCTGTTATTTTTTGGTTCCAGCTGAGAGCCAACCTTTCAGGTTTTGACCCAATTTATTTTTGGTTGAACTGCTCTGAACAGTTTGAAAAATTAGGTGTGGGGAAACTAAACAGAACTGGTTTCATGTTGGTGGAAAAGGGTTATGAGAAAAAAAAGTAGACTAATATCAGCCTTACCCTTAAAAAGACTGACTTCCTTTGTTTAATGTTATCCTATTGTAAATGCTGTAGTTGCGTCTGACATTGAAGCCAAGACTGCTCCCAATGTGTATAGATGGGGTAAAATGCAAGTATTTGACGAAGCTATCAGTCAGATAAATGTATAAAGAGTACAATGTTATAACAATTATCATTATTGTATTATATTTAACATTGCTTACATTTTGTAGTTATATTGCATAGATTCTGTACTTTATAGCTGTTGAATATCTCTTATTTTATTCATACCTTGTTTTATTCTTTGTAACTATGAGTGTAGTCTTTTGCAATTTCATTATACTTGCATAATAAAGTTCTTGAGTAACAGCTACAAGTGATGGCCCAACTATAAAAAATAAAGCCCCAGTCGTAAAATAGCAGAAGTTTCATCTAATACCAAGAGAAAATGATGTTTCTTATATGATATTGTTTACTCTGTCTCTCTGTCTGATCATGCAGGCGTCCCACCAGTTGCGGTTTCTCAGAGAGTGGGCCGTGTTTGGCAGAGCTCTGCGGCGCTCGGTCTGGGAGTTGCTGGGAGTCGCCCTGGCTTTGCTGCTGTTGGTGTTGGCTTACTCACACACAGGACACCTGGTCAGACTTTTTCTCTTCCATCTGTTCCTTCTGTTTCTTTCTCGTCGACCCCCCCCCACACACACACACACACACACACACACACACACACACACACACACACATATAATGGAAACTTGTACATAACGCACAATGAACAAGTGAATGACTTTGTCAAAAAATCTATCCGCCCACTTGTTTGTTCACCTTTCATGCATAGTGGTGTTTGTTCGGAAAATGGTTGATTGCCAACACTGTCTTTACAATGCTAGTACATAAACCATTCACACTGGCACAGACTGCACAACACAGCTTCATCTGCTGTGTATTGTTAGAACAACTATTATCGTAGGCTTGCCGTCTGGTCCGTGTTGCAAAACAACTTTATTCAAAGAGGATAATAGGGCATTTATTCAATATTTCCCTGAGTCTGAAATCTATAATGCCAGAGGAAAAGCCTCAGCTGTGTGTATAATAACAATAGCCATGTTTCCATCAGCCTGTTTAGATGCGCATCTAGAAGTATCACATTGGAAAATTATGATAGAAACGCCAACATTCGAATTAAAATCCCCTGATTCGCACAAACTAAAATACGCTTGCTTCAGCCGGGTTTTGGTTGATTCGAAAAAATGGTGATTCGCAAAACGGGGGATGGAAACAGTTATGTTCTAATTAAGTCTGACGTAGTGCACCTCTGTCCATGGTGATATCCACACTCCGGGTTGGGAAGGCGGTAATGCATTTACAAGCTGGTTGCCAACCGCCAGAAAATGTGCTTTGTTATGTGCTTTTGTCTGTGGTTATGTACTTGCTCTGAGCTTACGTGCTTTCTATATATGTTTATGTGCCTTTCTATGGACATGCCATCAATTTGCTTTTATCCGTGCATCAACCTGCCAGGGACTGCAGATGAAAATTAGCCTGTATGGCTAAATCTGGCACATTTACGTGACTTAAGTGATCATGTTAATTAATGTGCACTGTCCCTTCTTAAATAAAATAAACATAAACATAAAACGTAGAAGAAGAAGAATGCAAGACTTGTTTTGTTTCCTGTTCTGCGGAAAACTCGCACGAGTTCGTAGTTTTCACCAAAGTCCGTACATTTAATGGAAACACACAGGATTCGTATTTCTTTTAATGAGCATTTCCCAATGATTCAAATCACTTTTGGATGGAAACATAGCTAGTGTTACCAAACAGCTTGTTTTTTTTTCACTTTTATTTAACCTTTTATATCCAGCATGGTTTATATTTGAGACAGCTCTGCCAAATTGTATGTATAATTATCTTGCATGTTTATGAAACTTAACTTTTAAAGGATTCAGGTAAACACGTTCACCTGAATCCTTTAAAAGACAAACAAGTACAGCAGCTTCACACAGTAGCACCATCTTTAGGCCAAAATTTTGGTGTCATGCACTTGTTCCAACAGCACAAAATTCCAAAGTTTCATTTGTCTGAAAATGTCCCATTGGACTAAAAGCCCATTTCTCTGACAGCCTATTATCAAAAAAACACAAGCGCATGTTGCTCCGAAGTCCCATTTCTCCGATACTACACACTACGTGCATTTAGTTTCAGTGCTTGAGCCACCAATTATGGCAGATTTCATCGACCCCTGTCCCTGCTTTCCAGTGACTTCTGTGCCACCAAATGTGGGTGTTTTAAGCCAAAGCATGATCTTTACTTACCGTAACCAAGTGGTTTTTGCGCTTTAACCCAATCACACATTCACCACATCATTGTTGATAAATGTAACGTATCCATGGTTTACAAAAAATGTACAATGCAAACATTTTTTCTTGCTATTGGGTTGTCTAACTACAGGGAGTGTGTAATTTCACAGCAACAGATGTTTGTTTTGGGATAACAGACTGTAAGAAACAAGCTTTTCCGGGCCATCAGAATGTGCAGTCCCCAAAATTTCACCTTGATGTGTAACCAAATTTTTGCATGACGCTGTTGGCATCTTCCAAATGTAAGGTAAAATAATTGTAACGTCACATTAACTACCTGCAAAACTAATGACATTCCCATCAGCCTCAGCTGTACCTTGTGTTTAGTGCTAATTAACAAATGTTAGCATGCTAATGTGCTAAACTAAGGTAGTAAACATGTGTTGTAGATGCTAAGCATCAGCATATTAACAATTTCCTTGTCATGGTAGCATGCTGATATTAGCATTTAGCTCAGAGCAACCTCACAAAGCTGCTTAATTCAACTCTGACATGTCCATGTACCGTTATAACATATCATTTTACAGGTCCGGTGTGTACGATAACGATGTTTTCATTAGTTTATATCACCTAAAAATAAGGATCATGTTTTTGTTCCCTTAAAATGAGGCGTTTGTATCTACATACAGAGCTGGTCCACTTCCACGAGTCAGCCATGTTGTTTCCACAGTAGTCCAGAAAGGACAAACTGGCTCTAGATAGGCCCTTTCATGTTTTTGCATTTCCATGTCAGACGCCGTTGTTTTCCTACACTCTGCAAGTGTCAGCTCCACTAAACGCTACAAAATCCTTCACACTGGAGCCTGAATATCTATTTTCATTGTCACAATTTATATCTTTCCTTTCAATCTGATGGTCTCAGATAAGCCAGTGAACATGTTGTGGAACATTCTTCCATTGAAAAACTAATTTTAAAACATTTTGAAGTTACTCTGGATATTAAAAACCCAGAATTGAGAAAGTATGCCTGTGCTACGCTGTGTTTTGGCTTTAATATGATGAACAAACAAAGCTGTATTTGTAATTTGTAAACTATGCCCACATTAGACCTGGTCACAGGGTTAAGTGTGTTCTAGAATTTGTGTCATCTTGCCAGAAATACCACAGTGTTTTGTTTACTTGGTTGGACCAAGTGTCTGTGGCTCAGCTCCAACTGGTCTGAAATTCCTCACATAACTCTGGTGTCTCTCTCCACCAGCTACCAGTGAAATTTCTTCTGGTTTAAATTTGTCTTTTTTTAACAGACAGTGAAGTGCATGTTTAAACTCTTGGCTGTATCTGAGTTATCAATGTATTTGTTCACAAGTTGAGTTTTTGATCATCACAGAGAAGCAGACTTTTGCTGCTGCTTAACCTGAAAATAACTTTGCCCTGTCCAGACTAAGACATGTTGGCTTTTCTTTCCATTTTGTGATTTTCTCCCTGTGTCTCCTCCACTCCAGCTCTTCCACTCTGTATTTGACGGCTACAGCAGCGTGAGCTCTGCCTGTCTGTCTTTGTTGGGCGCTGGCGGACGTGGTCTGCTATCATGGCGTCCTAGCTGGACTATAACCGGCCCCTCTAGCTCCGTCTCCGCACTGGTGTTCCATGCAAGTTTTGCCATACTTCGGCTGGTGTTGCTATGGCTGGTCACCTCTGTGTTACTGAGGAACTACCGGCGCGCACGAGCAGAGCTGTACCGTCCAGCTGTGGACCTCCAAGACTACGAGATGGTTGAGCTGTTTCTCAGACGTCTCAAAATGTGGATGGGACTCAGCAGGGCCAAGGAGGTACACTTCCTGTTTGCTTTCTACAGCTGTTAGTCTGACCTATTTTTAGAAAGCCTTTAGAGATTTTATAGGGACAAATGTGAAAAAATAAATGGTTGCAGACACTCTGTTAGAAGCTGTATCTCTAGTACTTTTTAGATAGATATACATCAATCCCAGTGTACTTTCACTCAAGCTCTGTACTCAAGTACAAATTTGAGGTACTTCAAGTACTTCCATTTCACGTCACTTCAGTCTTCTACTCCTACTGCTTTTACTTAAAGGGACAGTTCACCCCAAAATAAAAATACATATTTTTCCTCTTACCTGTAGTGCTGGAGATATTGGCCAAAGAGATGTCTGCCTTCTAATGAATATCACATAACTAGATGGCACTCAGCTTCTGTTTAAAACACAATACATCTGAAAAACTCAACACCAATGTCTCTTTTTTTAGAAATCATGACCCAGTTACTCAAGTTAATCCACAGGCTTTGTTTGGGCAGTTTTATGTAGGAACTATTTTCTTTCCACCAAGCCATGCCCACCAAAAGAAGTGTGCATCTACTTATGGACAAGACGAGATGCAAATATTAATGGCGTCCCCCTCGGCTGAGCTGTAACATCTAGCTCAGTGGTGCTAGGTGAGCTAGCAGTAGATGCACACTTCCTTCTGTTCGTTGATAGGGTTGGGGAATGTGGTTCGGTAGAAAGAAAATAGTTCCTACATGAAACTGCTCACAACAAGATCTGTGGATTATCTTGAGTAACCAGGACATGACTTCTGGAAAGAGACATTGCTGTTGAGTTTTTCAGATGAATTTTTTTGGTCATTTGAGCACCACAAGCTGAGTGTTATCTAGTTTCATTATATTTGAGAGAAGGCAGACATCTCTACGGCCGATATCTCCCACACTCTGCAACTCACACCATAACAATCTAGAATGATAAATAGCACTACAGGTAAGAGGAAAAGTATGTATTTTTGATTTGGTGTGAACTTTCCCCTTAACTTAGGTTTTGGCTTAGCTTTTACTGCCAGTGGAGTTTTTTTCAATGTGGTATTAGAACTTCAACTTAAGAAAAGAATCTGAATACGTCCACCAATGATTCATCCTCACACCTCGACCTTCTCTCTTTACCTCTTTCATCCTCTGTTTAGTTTCGTCATAAGGTTCGTTTCGAGGGCATGGAGCTGCCACCATCCCGTTCATCCTCCACCAGTGACTGTAAGTCCCTGTGCTTGCCACCGCTGGACGGTCCTGATTCCCCTCCCACCCCAGACAGCATTGATGCGGGCTCCGAGGCCTCATGGCGCCCAGCCTCCTCCAGCCCCTGCAGCCTGACAGAAGCCCCGGGGATCGGCCTGGGACTTGGGTTGGGCCTGGGTTTGGGGCTCGGTCCAGGGGTGGTGATGGGAAGCACCAGCTGGAGGGAGAGAGCAGAGACTGAAGCCTCTCTGAGACGGCTCCTCCCCACCCTGGACGCCCTGCTGCAACAGCTTGACCGCGTCACCATGGCAACAGAGGATCTGTACCACATTGAGTGTCGACTGGAGCGGACGCAGAGGAAAAGGAGGAGTAGAGGGAGGGACAGAGGTAGTGGTGGTGGTCAGGGAGGGAGGAGTGAGGCTGGACAGAGAGGGAAGGGTGAGGACAAGGACTCTGCTGGATGGAGAGAACGAAAGAGTGGCAAAGAAAAACACAAAGGGAGCAAAAAGGGGAAAAAGACGGATAAAAATGAACTTCTAAAGGACTGTGGAAACACTGCTGCTAACCCCAAAAAGACTCCAGCAGCTACACCTGTCCCTTTTCTAAAGCCCAGACCAGCCTCTGCCACCATACACACACCCGCCCCTCAGTCATCAGCCAAACCTTCAGTCAATGCACCGCTACCTACACCAGTCACAGATAAATCTGCTTCTGACACCTCAGCAAACGCTCCCCCATCCCATGTCCCGCAGCCCAAAACACCCCCTGCACCTCCATGCACCCCTGCGCCCACCCCTTCCTTGCCATCCACCCCTGCCTCTACCCCTAGTAGCCGGGACTGGGACCCCCCGACAGAGAGAGACACCCTCCCCTCCTCCAGCCTGTTCAACCACCCCGCTCACACTACCACCATTCCCACACGCAAGCGGAAACGCAAACCCCCGCCCCTCAAAAACAAGGTGCACCCCAACCTAGACAGGCATGGCCCAGGACACCCTAAATCCTGAGGAGTCTGGATAGACGGACAAACACAAGTGAAAGGTGGAGCAAAGGAAGAGTAAATGTTGGGTTAAGGACGAGAGGAGGACGGGGGCAGCAGGTTTTGTCCCCGGGTGACCCTCTCTAAACCCAAGGGAAGGAGAGAAGGGATGGGAAAGTTGTAGGACAGGAAGGAAACAAGAAGAATCACAAGGAGACAAATGGTTTAGGGTAGTGACAGCAGATTTGTAAGCAGTGACCCGTCCTAATCCCACTTCAGTTCAGAAACATGGTGCGGGTCACCACATGCTAACTGAGCTGGTTTAATCAGCCGAGTAAAGGTCCACAATGAAACCAAAAAACACTCCTTTTCCTTATTTCCCCCGGACTAAAACTGACCCGGCGTAACCCTGGAGGTCACGTGGGGTCACTGACAGGAGCACATGAGCGTGCTCACCTGAGGATTTAACCAACTGAAAGCAGACAATGCAATCAGTCCTTTTGTGTATCTCAGAAAACTGTGTTGATTTCTCAGTTATGTTGTCTGTCTACATATTTTATATATATATATATATATATATATATGTGTATATATATATATATATGTATGTATATATAGTATATTTTGGTCACCATGGGTATTTGTGGCCTGTTTAAAAACAGTCATGTTTTATGAACCCAAATTTGCATGCAGGCACACACGGATATACGCACATGCAGGTACACACATGCATAGAAATAACACTGTAGGCTCGGACGTGCTAATTGTAAAGTGCCGTACACTTCAGCCCACTGAGGTACAAGAGGAAACAAAATGAAACACACACACACACACACACACACACACTCAAGGTTGCTGGGACCCCAGCAGCCATTTCTTCAGGGTGCAGATATAACCGTCCTCTACATACTGGAGATGTGCGGAGAAATGGATCAAAAGATACAAAGATAAAAGGGAAGCCACGAGTAGCGACAAGAAGGAGGCGTAGCAAGTGGTGGTAACACAGAACAAAGTAGCGCAGGAGTGTTATTGAGAGGTGGGAGAGAAGAAGAAAAGAAGGTGATGCTCAGTGGAGACGTTTGGTTGTAGATAAAAGTTGAGGAAGTTGCCTTCACTTACACAGTACTGAACATTTACACAAGTTCACCCATCATAAAGCTATACTGACTCCCAGTCTGATTATCTTTTCAACATGTGTTCAATATGGTTGTGATTTAAAAGCACTTTTGTTCTGATGTAAATTGTTTTTTTTTTTTTTTGATGAGTTGTGATGTAAAATAAGCTTGGTGTCCAAACCAATAGAGAAAGCTTCACTCATACTGTATCTAAACTATAAACGTTGCCAAAGCTTATGTATGCATTGTGAGTTGTACCATGCCAAGTAATTCATTCATTCATTTGTACTTAGCACTTTATTTCCTAATGGAGCTGATATCCAACGCCATATTTAACGCTCATGTGTCGTGTTTTCATTACATATCTTTAACACATTATAGAAACATCCTAGTAAGTATTATCAAGGTGTCGAAGCCACAGCTAGCAGTTGTATGTGTACTTTTGTCTGCCCTAGTTTTGATAACTTTCCTTTTTTAAAATGTCTTATTTTGATAAACATACATACTTCCTGTGTCCAGTGGGCAGATCTCAGGGAACCCACCCTTTTCCTCCCCGAACCTGGAGAGAGAGCCAGGAAAACCAAAACTGGGGGTAAAATAGGTGTTTTCAGTAATCTAAGGAAATGATATATGGAAATGATATATTTTGTGGTTAAATCATGCCAGCCTGTTTTAGACTTCATCTTCCTTCTTCTGTCAGCCAAAAACTGTTTTCATGGGTTTTTAAAAGGATATGAAAAATGGTAGACGGGCATACCAGAGTGCCTCCTTCAGTTAGACCCCACCGTTACACAGCATTAAATGTTAACACCCCATTTGGTTTTAAATCTCACCTTTTCCTGCCCATAAAGTCGCATTAATATCTCACGGTTCAGGCTCTTTCAAAAAGGACAGAAAAAGACCCTGCTTCATCTGCGTGTGTGCATTTCTGTATATATTGGTGCTTCGTGATGTAAATAATTTTGCTTTTCATGATCAGTATTGTTTATGTGCTACAGTGGCATATGCATTAGGTCAAGCACTGGTGTTGCAAACCCCAAAGTTTTACATTTCTCCAATCTTAACTAAAGCACTACAGCCAAAGCTATCCATGTATTTAATGTAAATCTTTGCTCACAATATGCCAACCACAAACCGCAGGAAGCTCAGCCATCGACGCCTCCGCTGGCCGTCCTATTCCTGCTATGTGTAGTGTAACAAGATAGTGCCAAAGCCCACATTCTTGTCTTGTCTCTTTATGTTGTACGATGCATTTTGTTTTAAAATGGTGTTACACGTGTCTTTGAAAACATCTGTCTGTGCTCTTCTTTGTATCTCATATCTGTAATTTTGCAGCTGTAGCACTTCTCCTGCTTTTGCACTTGACAAAGTCGAATAAAGAGTTTGACAGCTGAACTGTGCGTGATTAAATGGTTTTGGTTAAAGTTACCCTCTGGCCCTTTGCTACAGGTTTGTGGTCTGCACTCGAGCGTTCACAAATCCAAATCTCAAACCTTTTTTATGTTCACTTCTTTATTCCACACACATATTTACTCACAAACACACCCTGCTCTCTCAAACGTAGTGTTCTGTACAACTTTACTCATCTCGTGTTGCACATCAGAAACATATTGATTAGACCTAAAAAGTGCAAAGCGTTAGCATTTCAAAAATGTTCGAAAAATATGCAGAAATTACTGTCTTCACATATCAATACTTCATCACAAAATAAGCCTTTTTGATACCATGAAGCTCATGAGTTTCCCCAATACAAAGTCCCGATTGGTTTGAATCAAAATCAGTGTGTCGTCCTGAATTCTTCAACTCATACCCCTTTTCCACCAACATTAAGCCGGTTCCCCAAACCTACTTTTGCACCATTCAGAGCATTTCCCCCAAAAAGACATTGGTTCGGAAACCAGAAAAGTTGGTTCTCATCTGGAACCAGAAAATAGCAGGTTTCCTTACTCTGAAGTGCAAACTGAGACATCAGTGTGTGTCATATTCTACAGGTTGGAAAGAGAAGATGGAGAAGGCAACAATGGAGACATCAAATGAGAGATCATCAGACAAAAAGAGCGTGCAGTCGTCTCATTAATTGTTGGCTCATGCTTGTTTTTTGGATAAAAACAAATATCTGTAATAACAGAACAATAGTTTGCAGGTACTCGATGCAAATTAGCAATTTTGCTACTACTGATTACTTCCATTGTGCATTGTGCCGGCACCCTCCGTTGATTATACATCCTTGATTATAATGGTTCTGTGCAAAACTGTTGGAAACACGCTGGTTTGCTAGATAGCACCAAGGTTCCAAGAATCCTGAAGGGAACCACTTCAAGAACCAGAGCTCATGTGGGGGACAAGGGGTAACAGAGAAGTGAAAGTAAACTCGTCTCTGCTTTGAGGCAAGTGTGTGCATGTCTGCAGTTTGTGTGTGTGTGTGTGTGTGTGTGTGTGTGTGTGTGTGTGTGTGAGTGTGTGTAATGTCATCAAACAAAATCCGTAAAATCATCAACTGTGGATACAAGTCTCTTTCTCTGCCCGCTGGTTTCGGGGTTTGGTGGTGGAGTGCTCTGCTGTAATGCCTTGTTTGGCTGAGCATGTCCCTGGGTCAGAGAGATGCCAGGAGTCGAACGTGACTGGATGTCCTCCTGGGCCTGAGCCAGAGCAGAAAGAAAGCAAGATGGATGAAATGTATAATGCCATTAATTTGACAGTGATGAAGGTTATTCTCTTTGTTGTTTGTGTGTTTTCTTACCCTTGTCCTTATTCTCTTTATATGCCTTAATCTAGCCAGCCACTTAGAGGCATAAGCATCGGACGGGTTGGCTCTGTACTGATGGACTAAAGACGCCATCTGCGGGGAGACAAAGAGGAGTGAGTGTGTGTAGATGTGACTGGGAGTGAGAGGGGGAGATTAGGGTAAAGACTTACATTAGCATGTAGAGCCATCTGTCTGACTAACAGTGGAAGGTTCCGATCTGAAACGATTTTGGCCACTGTGGTGTCAACTAATCCCTCCAGGTCTGAAAGAGAGAACAAGAGGAGGAATAAAAGAAAAACAGAACACTGTCAAAGGACACGCCAGAGGAAACACAGTGATCAGCTTACCTTTGCGGCACTGGAGGGTGACAAGGTTACATTCATAATCCAGTGGTTTTATAATGACTTCTACGAAGTTAAACTGACCCTAACAGGAGCGGGAAAAGGACAAGAGATTGGTGTCAAAGTACAAAATATATACTATACACTTTTAGACGTGTGCATATGTGTGTCCATGTACCTTTATGGTGCCAAGTTTGTACTCCTCTCCAGAGTCATTGTACACCACCATGACAAAATCGTTGCCAATGTGACGCTTTTTGTTGCAGCAGCCCTTGTCGCTCTCCTTGTTTGGCATCAGTGTGGCTATGTGGAAGATAGCTGCAGAGACAGGACTGCATTAGTAACTAGGAAGGCACTCAGAGAGCAGCGACCTCCACCAAGGCCAATAGTCCAGTCTTTTACGATATGCAAATCTGCAAGAGCATTCGCTACATATGTCTGGATACATTTCCAAAACTATCTGAATTATGTCAAAATATGGTTGTGCTTAGCTGAGGCCTCATCATCGCAGCTGTGCATTCATTAAAAATAATTTGTTTATCCACCCTGTGATTCGGATTTACAATGAATTCAAAATTGAATGGGCTCTTCCTCGGCCCATGCTGCACCCTTCCATCAAGATCATGAGAGTCGGGCCAGTAGTTTTTCCATAACCCTGCTGACAAACAACAAACCAACCAACCAAACCAAAAACATAACCACCTTTGCAGAGGTAACACGCAGACTAGCTGTGTAAAAACAAAGACTTATTAAATCACCATAAATGTGATTCCTTTCCCTGTCTCACACACGCACGCTCACCCTGCATGATGTCGTCATGCCAGCAGTAGGTGAACTCTCCGTCGTCTCCGTACTGGTCAAGCCCTCCAAGGAAGATCTGGTCGGGGTCACAGTCTTTCAGATGGATTAGTTTGCCCAGGCCTGTTAGAAAGGCGGCGTAGCGGTTTGAACCGTACTCGTTTGACAGAATGGCGACCTCATTGTTGACCTGAAGAGAGAGGAGAGGATGAAGGTGTGAAGCCACAGACAACAGAAGTTATCTCCCAGTAATATTCAGTTAAAACAGTCAATCAATGACATTGTGTTCTCACCTGACCAGCTCCAACAAACACCACTCCGATCTTATGGGTGTCATAAGGAGGCATCTGGTCCAGGACCTTCACAGCACGATCAATCACCTACCACAGAGATTAAACATTGTAAACGATGTGTAAAAACACACTTAAAGCAGATTCCAGGTCAGTCAGAGAGGTCAACTAACCTGAGTTTTGGGGAGCAACAGCGGCTTGTTGGCTTCGTTCCCGAAGAAAGGAGAGTGGTACAGCTGGAGGAAGACAAAGCTAGAGGAGACATGAAGTCGACAGAGAAAAATAAGTGTTGGGCTCAGGTATAAGAATTAAAAAAAAAGCACAGAATAGATCTGTGATTCATAGGCATTGAATCCATGAATGGACATGGTGTTAACATACAAATAAAGAAATGTATTAAAATCTGAACAATAATACAGCTTAGTTAAGACTATGTTCTATTCCATATTTTAGGAAACAGTCTATCATCTCTTCATTTTTTAAGTGCTTTTCATTTTCAAAGATTCATTTCAACCCTGCAATTCTGATTTTTCATCATCTCAAACAGGGTTTTAGAACATGATTATTGGCAGGCTGCCTCTTCACATCAGAGCAGAGATTAGCTTACTGAGTTTTGTTAATAAATTGCATCACTTAATTGCCATTAACAGACGACAGCTGCTGCAGTAGTTTTTTGTGCAAGCGTTGAAGTACCTGGGGCTCAGTCCAGAGATCTTCTCTGTGTTGCTGGGTCCGGGTCGACTATGGTACGAGTCCCTGTCTGTCCTCCTCTCCCTCCTGGAGGAAGGGGCTGATACTGAGATGGTGTGACCCCGCGGTCTGTGGCCTCCACTTGGGGAGATGGGTCCAGGTTGCGCCGCTGCTGCTGGAAACTCCAACCTCATCCTTGCTCCTCCACTTTGAGATGGCACTACACCTGGGGCTTCAGGCCCTTGACTCTGACCACCCGGTCCATTAACGTCCCCTCCTGTGAGTCCCTCCACCTTCTCTTTCTCAAAATGAGGCTGCTGGGGCTGAGGCTTGCCATCTAAGGAAGGTGCTTTGGGCCACAATGTGTCTCCTGGCGCAGTCTCAGACTCCATAGCTGCCTTGGAGAAGGCTTCGGGTAAGGTTTGGAGCTCCGGAGAGGAGCTGGACTTGTTGAGTCCATGACCCTGGGATTGAGTGTGGGTCTGGAAGGGAAGCTCAGGCCCCTGACTGCCTGGGGTGGAGGGTCCCGCAGTGGGCTGATCGATTGGGATCGCTCCCTCACTCACTTCCTCCAGCGTGGACTTTTCATCATCTTGACTGGAGGTTGAGGAGGACTGGAGGAGAAAGATTAGAGGAGTGTATCAGCTGATGGCTAAACAACAGGTGGTTAGTTTATCATGCTGTACAACATATAGTATTTTGATTACTCTTGATACGATCAAGTCAGTGGAAGATGCATGCCCTGTTTTGTGTGCAAAATTTTAAAAAAATGTGCACCAACTTCTTACCCTGCTGAGCGTTCCAGGCGGCGGGGTCTTGGTGAACTTGTCTGCAGACATGAAGATGGGATCAGAGGTAATTGGCTCAAACTCTTCACTCTCTAGCCAATCAGATGGCGTGTGTGCTGTAGTGACCCCTGACCCCTCCTCGAGCACCACCACAGAGTCTACAGCAGGACAGGGCAACAACCATGTGGGTTATAGGTGGATACACACTCAAGACAAACTGTTGTAACCCCCCCAAACACATACACACTCACACATGGTGTTGTCCACCATTAGTGACAAAATCAGAGAGATATTAAGCCATACGCAGGTATAAGACTCCAACAACAAACAATGATTTCTGTCAGTAGTAATTTTGACACCTCACACACATTCTCTCTAAAAATCAAGATTCTAGACGAGTATACAATGACTGAAATTAATCATGGTAACAAACAGAATCAGATGTTTCCACATTGATCAAACAATCTCAAGTGCAATCAGGCAAACACACGTGTGCACATGGACATTCAGATCTTGACCTACAGTAAATCCAATCTACAAACACTGAGATCAGAGACAAAGACAGATCAGTGCAGCAGGCAGCATCTATCCATCACTGGTTCATCTACTTGATTTTTCCATCGAGATACATGCATCTGCTCGGTTGGTTTGTTGGTTAACTCGGCCCAAAACGCAATGCAGTTACTGCAACAGCAGCCCAGACCAGGCCCCTCCAGTCCTGTATCTCCCCACGAACAGTCCCCCTACACTCAAAGAAGAAGCAGCCAACGTGATCAGGTCTCTTTCACACTTGACTGTTGGACCTTAATACTGCTGCTCTGAAAAATGTCTTCATCACCCTACTGGTCTATCAGTAAGGCAAAAAGAGCACATTAGTTCAATAAGGTCTGGGCTCTTCTGTTGACAACATCTGAGGGTCAGGGGTTAAAGGGTCAACCTGGGAGTATATTTCAGAGATAGAGTTAGAGAAAAATTATTATGATGGAAAAACAAATCATAGAAGGAGTCAAAAAATAAATCATGATCCATCTTAAGGTGTCATTGGACTGATTAGTCTGAGCGCAGGCACGGTTTCAGCATCTCTTGTGGAGGACCCTCCCTCCCTCCCCATGTTAATAGAAGACTGATGATGGGTAAAGCAGATATTCTGAATTCCTTCACTTGCACAATCTTCATGATTTCTTTATTATATAGCAGCAGCTTTTTTGCACAAATAGGTTATCAGTGACAGGTGTGCAGGAGAAGAGAGTTGCAAACGATAAAGAAACTCCTACACATCATATCTCACTTACAATTAAAGGGGAACTATGCCCATTATCAAAGTTTATATATGTTATTCCTATGGTCTTAAACAGTCCAAAATTATTAACACACATGAACAACTCTCTGCCAAATCCAAAACTAGAGTGCTAAACTCAAATTTCTGATGTCACAGGGTATTAAGTCTGAAGCTGCTCCACAGACACTGGGTACAGTTACATGATGGCTTCTCATTCAGAATGAAATAAATCTGAATGAAATCATTCGGAATTAAAGTCTTTCCAGGTAGTTTACATGAGAAATATTCATTCCGAATGAGGGTTTACACGGGAGATCAGTTTAATCGCCTTTATTCGGCTCTGCGCAAGGTTTGGGGCAGGGAAGGTTTCTGATTGGATAGGGGGTGGGGCAGAAGAAAACACTGTAGTCTTCGCTCCGGATAACAATATGCTTGACGACGCCCTTCTTAGTGCCTTTTTCAGGCTTGTTTTGCTTATATTCTTTAAGCAGTAGTATGACAACAACCTTGTTTTGCTAATGCTTTGTCTGTTGAGGAGGAGAAGAGAGGTAGAAGGTCGAAGAAGGGAGATAGAGGACTGTGTTGTGGCGAATGGAAACCGGTGAGTGCAATGAGTTCGACTGCTCTATCTCAGCCCATTGCTATGCGCGCTATATACGTCATCGCGCCAGAAGGGCAAGGAAAGAGCATGCGCAGAAAGACCGGAATGAACTTAAAGAGGAATGAGTGTATACATGCACACAAAATTCTTTCATTCGGAATGACAGAATAAACCACCCCCTTTAATCGGATTTAATTTTCAATCGGAATGACCGTTTACATGACCACTTCTATCAGAATGGCCTTCCATTCCGCATGAAAGTGGAATTAAACTGTCCATCTAAACGTACTGACTGAGTAGCTTGTTTGCAATCATGTGACTATTAGGACACCTGAAATTCAGATGGAGGACAGGGAGTGAAAGATCTTTATACTGCATGAATTGGGTATAGAGGACAGTAATGCTGGGTCATGGTTAAAAACAAAGATAATTTGTCACAGCAAGTTGTTGCATCCAACTCGAGGCATGCTTAAAAACATGCTTCAACATTAACCTTTGAAATTAGCTGACTCTGCTCCTCCATAATGAAGATCGAGGCAATAAAATATTTGGGTATAAGAAAGAAAAAAAAAACATTCTGTGGGTCCATAAAATCAGGCTCCCATTTATTGTCTATGGAGCAGCTCCAGATTTCATACTTGATGACATCACAAGTTTGAGATTCACCTCTGGTTTCTGGCTACAATAAAAAACGAGCAGTTTGTGTTCACAAATACTGATTGAACTTTCCTAAACCATGGAAACAACATATTGGAATTCTTAATTTAGCTGGTGTTTCCCTTTAAAGGAATAGATGGACACTTTAGGAAGTACAGACAATATTTGCTTTCTTGCCACAAGTCTGTCCGGCTTAGCACAGCATTTTGGCCAAGAAAACATCCGGCACATAAACTTCATACTGAAAAAACAGATATGAAAGGAACAGCTAACTTTTGTCAAATAAGAGAATAAGCATATTACCCAAAATGTCAAACCATTCCTTTAAAACATTTTACTGGGCAAACAATATCGCTGTCTTTGGATCTCCTACAGTTGATACCAAGTAAGAGATAATGTATGACTTTCTCTTGCAACATCTTTAACTTACAGTAGAGGGGATATAATGAAAGTCATGTGATGATCAAATGTCACTTTCAGGTTGTGCTGGCAGACCACTCTATTGTGCAAGTGAGAAGAAATACACTACACCAGGATTTTCTGGAGGGGGGTGGGGGCACACATGTGGTGGACGGTACCTGCCCAGGAAATGCTCCTGTGCAACCTGCCAGGGGCTGGAGGGCCTAGGGGGGCAGAGCCCAAACCCAGAGACCAGAGAGAGCCGCCAACTGCAGGCGGGACGCCAGAGGACAGGTTGGTGGCACATGACGCCACATAACACACCACAGCCAATCGCAAACCAGCATGGAGGGTGAGGATGAAAAAACATTAAAACTAATGAGAACATGGGGAGAAAAATCTCAAAGGCAGTGAGAAAAGAAGAAATAATGAAAGAAACTGAACAAAAAAGATGAATTGATGAGGTAAAGAGAAAAGGTAAGGATGAATAATTGGAGGCAGGTGAGCCCCACAGGAAGAGAGAACGTGAACAGAAGCACAGGACACTGGGAAGCACTAAAAAGGAGGCTTCTGCAAAAAAAGACATTTGACTGATGAACACAAGGCATGTCAATGCAGTGATCTTTGACGATCAACGACCTGAGCAAATCGAAACTGGCCAACTGATCGCCTTCAGGTTCACATAAAGTATTCACAGGCAATTTCTGACTTAGCTCAATCCATTAAATAGGACCACAGACAGGCAGTCAGGCGGGTAGGAGGGATGCTTTCATGCGTAAAATTACATTTTTTAGGTCATTTCGAGTTTCTGTTCTGTAGCTAAATATTCTGGCTGTACTGTTGTTGTGTTTATTTTACTTACAACACAGTAACATTTTTGTGATCTTAAAATGCTGGGACAAGTAACCTGCACTGATCAATTAAAACCACGAACACACAGCGACAAGATGAAAATATAACACAAAGATTCTGATCTTTTCAGCTTTCTCTTCTCAGACTGTTACCCACCAGTATTAGAGCGCTGAATCAGGTGTGCCTTTCCTCCAACACTGCTGTGTGTTTGGGTTAGCGGCTCAGAGACAGGAGCAGGAGCAGCAGTGCTGGCGGGAGCACTGGCTGTCTGGGTAGGAGGCTCCTTTACTCCCTCCATGGCCATAAGGACAGTGGAGAGTTCCTGCAGCGGCATGTTGCCGAGCTCCGAAGAGAAGGGACTGGGTGGGTTCTCCAGACACATGAGCCAGCTCGTGTTACCTGTGATGACAGACAGACAGACACATGCATCAGACCTCAGACCTACTGTTTTACAAAGACCACACATGGTTTTGATTATTTTGCTATACTACAAATAAAACTTGTGTACTTCACAACAAGCTGAAGGTTTAGCACATAAAAGTACGTCAGATGTTTTTAGATAATTATCCTTCAGGCACCCACTCGCATTACCGTGATAACAATATGAAAAACAACTTGCAAACACACAAAATGTGCTGTGGTGACGATACCACAGTGAACGTAGTAGTTGCCTTTGTATTTTTGCCTCTTTTTTTGGGGTCACTATCTTCATGTGACTTCAACTGCAAGCGAGGACACTTCCCTTGCTGGTGTCTTTAAGCAATCCACCACACGGGACTCAGTTGAAAAACTTAATATCAAGGTACAGAATGAAAGAATAGAGGAGGTCAATGACATCAAGGTTATAGGAGTCATTTTAGATCCTCAATTAAAATTTGATAAACGTGTGAAGAAGATTTCAAAAACAATAAAGATGAACCTTAATTGTTTTAAATTAATAAGGGCCTACATACCCACACAGGCAGCACAGTTATTCATGCACTCTCTGATTTTCTCTCAGCTTTTATTTTGCATGACAGTATGGGCTCAAGCATCATCATCTACAGTCAGACACCTTACATCTTTATACAATCAGACACTGAAAATAATGGACAAAAAGCCTGTCCAGTGGCATCACTGTCGCATATTAGAGCGATACGATCTTTTCAGCTTTGACAGCTTTATTAACTTTTTCAAGTGTATCAACAGTTTAGCTCCAGAGCCTCTTTCCAGCTTTATACAAAGACAAGACAGTAATAGAGCAACAAGGAGCAGCATGAATGGCAACTGTAAAATACCATATCGTAAATCTAAATTTGGACAATCAGCTTGTTCCATAAAGGGCTGTCAGCACATTAGCAACTGAGATCAAACTGATTACAGATTTAACATCCTTCACAACAAAGGTCAAATGCTGGTTGGAAGCAAAACAGAGCTGTAGCCACTCTTAGCTGAACGCGCTCAAACCTCTAAGAACTATTAGTGAAGTGTTGTGTTGTATGTGTACTTTTGTACTGTGGTGTATGTGTATAGTTCATTGTAGTAGATGTATTTTGGGATATGTTGTGATGTTTGTACTGTGGTATGTGTATTGTAGTGTGTGGATTGTGGTTTATGTAATTTATTGTGCCCTCTATGTGTATTGTGTATTGTGGTTGTATGATGTTTTAAACTGTATATTTTTAATAACATTTTAGGTCTACATGTAAAAGCCCAACTAGGGACAAGAGTTGAAAATTAGCAGGAGCTATAAACTCTCTGTACAACACATCGGTCCTACTCTGTATTGGAACTATGTTAAATTGCATCGTCCCTGTGAAATAAAATGAAAAAAACAAAACAAAACAAAAACATATCCACCGTTTGTGACACCTCTGCTGAAAAATGCTGCATTCACTATAAGATTAGTCCTTTTACTTACTTTAAAATGCAGCAAGTACAAAAACAATATTTTGCACTCCCAAATTTATCAGGATGCCCTTGTATTTAAAAAAAAAATCTGAAAGCAGACTACGTGTTCACTGTTATGCATAAATAACCTTGTGCAGGTTTCAAGTTACTGCAAGTTCATTTGCACAATGTCGAGCGACAAAACCAAGGACGGTCTGAAAATCAATATAAAAGCACACAGTATGCTTCAGAAAATATTTTGGCATATTGTTACTTGCAGTCAATTTGTAGTTAAAAGTATACTGTGTAGGATTTTCCTACAGGACAACGTATAGACTCATACAAAAGTTATTTTCCTCAATCATCCCTTATGACCCACTAGAAGTATGTGCTGGTGTGCTCATCTGCAGAGACTCTGCCATCTGCCTGTATTTTCTTATTTCTTGTTATATTTCTTGTTATTTTGCTGTGTTCATGATGTTAATGGGCTGCAACCTTTGAGCAGTGGTGTGTAGCCTCCAGCCAATAACAGCGCGCAGGTAAGGTGGAGACTTAATACTAAGGTAGTTGCAGCACAGGAAGCAATTAAAATCCAAGACACAGTGCAAAAAAGATGAAAATATAATGAGGCGAAACACCAAGAGGAAAAAACTTGTTCCAAAACCAGAATGAATCTGGGGTTGGTTTTCACTTTTGTTGGCAAGCACTGAAGGAGAGGATAGGGATGAAGAGCGATGCAGTTTGACCCGTTTCCTGTTTGACAGGTGGGTGCCGGGGGTTAGTGTTACGACCCAGGTCATTATTTTTGTACATATGTGTTTGAAATGGTCCCTGGGAGTGGGAAGAGTGGGGAGTCACAGCATGTTATGTCTAGGTTCCCCTAGACCAGGGACACAACATTAGCTTAGGTCGCTTGCTTAAAATGTAACTTTCCTACAATAGTAGCCTACAGTGTGCGTTCAAACAGTGACAGTAAGAGACAGGTCCTACATAGTATATCTTTAACTGGTCTTGTGTTAATATATTTAAGACAATAATAATAAAACCAAATGAAACCAAAATGAACACACAGCTAAACCTTCTCTGAACACAACAACACTCCTGATGTGTTCAGTCATTTGCTGCTTTTGGTAAAAGCAGATTGCTTACCAGACGGTCTCCGTATGAAGATTTCTGCCCAGCCCTGTGTGAGCATAGGGACAAACTCAGCCAGGCTGGGGTTGTCTTTGAGGGGCTGTGGTGCAGACGGGGCAGCAGAGGCGGAGGAGGGAGGACCCAAACCATCCAGGGTGGAGGCAGAGGGGGGAGAGAGTGGAGCAGCTAACTCACCCTCAGAGGGAGACACCAGTGGACTGAGACTCTGAGCAGGACCAGCACGCAGAGCATGGCCACCTTGAATCAGAAGGGATGGTCATCATCATCATCATTTGTCATGTCTTGTCCTAACATTCATCACATAACATGCAGTTTTGAAACAGCGAGCTCATCTTATAAGATATTTAGATTATTTTTTTATAATCATGAAGGCCGACTTTTATAAAATGTTGGAAACAGGACAAGGACACAAAATGTACTGTTCAGACCAAGGTAGACTGACAAAGCCAAAAAGACTGAAATCAGTAAAACGCACAGAGGCAGCAAGATCTTATGATTCCTAATGTCATCCACACCCACCTACACAAAATCCAAAGCACACAAAGTACACACAGACATTAATGGGTAGAAGATCACAGCCAAGAAGTCCAATTTTGCATCCCATTTCCCTTTGAATGTATTCCAACCCAATGTGGAATAATAATAAATAATGCCACTGATCTTCAGTGACATGATTTGCATCATGAAAAGACAGGAGAAGAATGAGATGTAGTCAGAGAGGGAGGAGATAACAGGCAGACAGATAAAAGCATGGCTGCAAATCTGTGGAGGATAAAAGCTACCCGATTATTCCTCATTTCAAGACAGCGGGAACGCAACTCAGTTTGCCTTCCTTTCAAAAGATGTTTAAAAAATGGATTTCTGAAAATAGCACTAACTGCAGACTGATAGTTTTTGGCTGGTTTCAGGTATTTTAAAATTGTCACACAAACATTAGAAAGTTTTCTCCAACACCAATGTTGTTGTTTGAAATAATGAGAGAGAAGTTGGTGTCTGTTGGTGCCAGGCAGCTGGATATTAATTACCTGACATCGAGCGGACCCGTATGCGTGTGGCTCTGTTGTGCTGCTGGCTCGACTGTGACTCCAGTTTAGCTGGAGCCTCTTTCGTGATCCTGGTGTGGAGTGATGGATCTGACCTGCAGGACCAAGAATGCTATATTACAAAGCAGCTACCAAGACTAAGACCCTGCCGCCATGCTAGCAGCGGTGCTTCAAGATAGATGCTAACTTCAGCCTGGTGACATGCTCACAATTACAATGTAGATGTAATGTTTTCCATGTTCATCATCTTGATTGGCATATGAGCATGCTGATGTTTTCTAATATCACTAAAAGACAAAGTACAGCTGAGGCTGATGGACAGTATGTAGTTTTGCAGGCATTTTTCATCATAAACTAAAGTGTTAGTGAAACTAAAATGTTGATCTGATGATGGTGCGCTAGATGGGAAACCAGGGAATCATGAGAATCAATAGAATTTATCCTCTGGGGGACATGAATATCTATACCAAATTTCATGGCAATCCATCCATTAGTTGTTGAGACATTCCAGTCTTGACCAAAGTGGTTGCCTGGCCAACCGACAGACAGACAGTTCTTAAAAAGCCTGATTCATTTTCAGCATGTGTGTGAGCGTGCCTCACCTGGTCATTTCCCCTCCTCCTCCCAGTCGTTCAGCCATATCCAGGCCCAGCAGCGCTTGAGTTCGGACCCCTCCGCTGGTTGTTATGGTCACCAGCTTGTTGCCGACCAGCCAGGTCATACTGCGACCCCCAGCCAAAAGGAACTCTGCGATGGGAGACCTAAGAGGACAGAAGAGGTCAGATTTATGACTGCCACAGCCTCTCACATTTCTTTCTCCCAACAATTAACCATAGTTAAGTGCCACCCCCTTACAAACATACTGGGGGAAAAAAATACGTCCTTGCAAACCTCTTGGGCAGGGCAGAGAAATTAGAGAAGACATATCGTGCCATCATATCCAGACAGGTCTCTGTGAGCTCCAGGTGGACAGTCTTCAACCCCTCATCTGCCTGAGTCACCGCGTTTTCATCAGCGGAGCCCAGACTGCAGGTGGTGGTCGAGGTATGCATCCTATAGGAGGAACCGGAGACAAGGTTAAACATCAGTGAGGAGGGCAACGGAGGAAGACGGAGGCACACAGGCTCCAGATATGTTTTAACATGTAATCGGTGCACACAGAGACATGCAAGGTCTGATATAAAGACAGTGAGAGAAATGCAGGATGTCACAAAATCACGCAAACACACCAATGTTTCTGTCTATATCACATGCCACGCAAGCATTTACATTTTCTCAAGCACACCAACACAGACACACACTGGGACCTGGTATGAGCAACCTCGTCACCTGTGATACCCTACTGGTTATTTCCCTATATTTTAATAAGCTCTGTGTAGCAGGCAGAGGGTAACGTGTTGATGCTAAGTAAGCCAGAGGAGTGCAGAGAAACCAGAAGGCAGGAGCTGTGTGTGAATAAATGTGTTTAACCATGCACTAATGTCTGAGCTGCTGCCCAATCTCTTTATTAGTATTCACTGTAGAGTTGACAGCACCTCTTTGTGTCCACAACAACCATTACTGTGTGCTCTACACACAAATTAGGTTAAAAGCACCTTTACAGATATAACATTAGTTTCAATCAGGGCTTGAGAGATACTTCAGTCGAAACGAAGGCCATGTTGGCTTGTGCTAAAAAGCTAACACACTTAAAATTAGCAATTTACAACAACACTCTGAGCTCAGCTGACTGAGCCCAGCTGTTTGTGTTCATCACTGTGGGAAGTATATAAGGCAGGAGGACTGTTTTCATGGCTCACAGAATCAAAGACAAGTTCAATAAAAGAACAAATACTGAAACAAATTGGGCAGAAAACTATGCAGGAATATAGAAAGATAGCAATCCAAGAGGAACATCTGTCCTTGGTGGATCTATCAAACAGTTTCAGCCTTATTTGTCTCAGCCTTGTGACTATCTCCAGTTAATATAAAACACTGTAACAGAGTTAATATGTTTTAAAAATGTGCACATGGTAAAAAATTAACTTAATGTGAAAGATTTAAAAGTAGATATTTTTTATACAGCTGTGCAGATTCATTAGTTCTGTCAGAGGAAACAAAAAAAATCTCTCACTCAGACCAAGTCCCAGCATGTGAATAACAACTTTTCCACACATTTTGTACTTACCATTCTTCTACTGACAATGATTCATTTTTCCCTTCAATGTCTTGTGGACACATACTCCAAACAACATGACCATGAAACGCTCACAACTGAAACAGCGTGCTGTGCTCACTGTTATCTATCATTTATTACACTGCTATCTATTGTGCTTTATTTAATTGAATTTACACAACTCCGATTACAACTGAATGAAGACATTTCCAAGAATGTCATGTTTTGCTTATTAAATGCAGGTTGAGTGTTGATAGGAATGTGAAATCATGTTTAGTTGAACACCAGCTCAGCTAAACAAGAAGATTAAAACTTAATTTAAAAATTAAGAGTTTAGGGTTATTTCTCGATATCATGTAGGGATACATTTACGAAAACCTTAAAGGGGCAGTTCGCCAAAAATTAAAAATAATATATATTTTCCTCTAACCTGTAGTGCTTTTTATCTAGATTGTTTTGGTGTTAGCTGCCGAGTGTTTGAGATATTGGCCATTGGGGGTGAAAATCTCCAGGTATCTCACAATTTGATTGATTACGATTTAGAGGGTGACAAATCAATTCTAAAACCATTACCAATGCATCACAATTTTTAATTTCCACAACTTATTTTTCTCACTGTGTGACTATTTGCTACTTTTAAAACATTGCATACTACATTTGTAGTGATCCATAATTAAATAGACAAATACATTTACCTGCATACAGTCTGGCTCATGTCCAGGTCCCTTTTCCCTTTAACCTTATAGCCAAAGTGCTTCCATACCCTAGCTTTTAAACCAGGAAGTGCCAGTCAGATTGAATCTATCTGTGGTTGCTCACACTAAACCACTGTGGGATATTTTTGCCAGTGTAGTGTGCCGTGTTTGCACACTGTAATATTTCATAAACTTTAAGAAATAATGCTGGAAATAGTATGCATTCACAAACTGTTGAAAAGCAAATGGTCCACAGCCTTTTTATTTTATATTTTATAAAGTAAACTAAATCCATCAATGAATTGAGTGTGTGAATGTGTTAGCCGATCTCATTTGTTTCTGTGCTGGTTGCTGCTCCGCTCCAATTACGCTGATCTCTGGGTGATGGCGTAGGAAGTATTCACAATATACTACACGTTCACCTCGCAAATATAATTAATTAGACATTACATTAAAAACATGCTTGTAACCGCTCTATGTCTGTCCCAGAGCATTTGATGATCCAGGGTGTTTTTTTGTCCATATAAAGTTTGAAAGTTTGAACGGGCTCAGTGGGACATTCAATGTGACATGGTGCTAATGACAGATCTGAAATGTGCAACAACATATTTTGCTGACACTAGATGTTGATCAAAAGCCAGAGACTGTGTCTTATCAAGTATCTGTAAGCTTTAAACTCACCACTTCTATGCACAAGAGAGAGGATAATGTTATCCTGGAGCCTTACAGTGAAAAGTTCCTCTGTGCTGCTGCATTACGTCCGCAGCTGTCTGCACTAAAGAGTTACGTGACAGTCAAGAGTGCTCACTCTGCAGCAAAATCTGGGGAACAAAAGGTCCCCAGAGGTACACTGCACAGCACACTGACTACCAATAAAAAGACTGCTAAACTTAAGGCAATCTCAGTTGACTAATGAGTCTCCGACACTGACAATTCAAATCTGACTTTCAAGGGGCAGCCCTATGCGGGTGCTACACTGCTTTCACGGTTGAGTTCCCCCTCTTTCATTCTATCAATATCACATTATCAACTATTATTATTACAACTATTACAACATTTAGATATTCCCACCACGACGTATCTAAGAATCGATTATTTCCCCCACCCCTATCAGATGCAGAGATGTCCTTCTTCTCTCGAATATAATGGAACTAGATGGCACTCACTTTGTAGTGGTCAAAGTGCCAAAGATACAACAGCAATGTCTCTTTCCAGAAACCGTGACCAGTTACTCAAGATAATCCACAGACCTTGTTGCAAGTAGTTTTGTGTCATAATTATTTTCTTTCTACAAAACTACACCCGCCGACTAAAACCCCACATGGAGAGAAGACTGATAGATAGCACTATAGATAAAAGCATATGTATTTTTGATTTTGGAGTGAATTCTCACTTGAAGTCTAAAAATGTAAAACATGGTCATGTTGTCTGAGGTAAAACAAGTGTCCACCAGAGGAAAGGCTTCAATCTAACTTGTCACTCAGGTGTTACCATTCAAGAGACACAAACTGTTTGAGAAAATTGTGATTTGCAGCCGTTCAGCAGTTGAAGCAGGTTAATCAGATCCACACTGCAGTTGTTTAGTGTGATTAAGTTCAGTGTTTCACACTGAAATTAAATAAGCAGTTCTTTCAAACATTAAGGTACTGGGCTTTTGTTGCCATCTGTTGGGCAGGAGGAGTCGGACATATTCAATAGAGTGATGGTGTAGCCACGTCTGACAACTGCAGTGTTAGATCATACATCTGTCAGTCACTTGAGCGAGTCAGCCAAGCAGCGATAAAGCATAAAGGTGTAAAAATAACTCAGGCAGAGTGTTTGTGGGTATATGTGTGTGGTGATATGAATGACTTGAGTCTGTAATCAAACTTTTAGAAGTTCACATCAGCCCAGCTAGTCCTAAAGTCCCAGACTAGGAGATTGCCATGGTCATAGCAGCACAGTGTATGTTTGTCAGTGGAGCAAAACGCAAAATAAAAAAATTAAATAAATGTCAAGCAAGCAAAGAAAGCTGTTGTGTTGCTGTTGTCCCTGTCAATGGCCGAGGAAGCAGAAGTGCCCTCCCACCAAGAAAAGGGAGGCAGAGATGTAGGCTGCGGTTGTTGTCAATCAGAATAAGATCCCATCACTTTGGATACACATGCTTTGCACCAGTCCCTCCTGCCATTCATCTGTTGTTAGGCCAATCAAAACCAGTCAGCAATACACCCAGCACAACAAAAAACCAAAGTCAAAGACAAATTAATATTGAATGAACACAAAAGCAAAATCTGTGTTAGAGCAAAATCAAACAGAAAATCATCAAGTGTTTTCTGATGTCTTCTGCAAACACTGCATGCAAAAGCAAATAAAACAAACAAAAACTAAAACAGCAAGTGTATGATTGCAGCCCAAAACAAACCAAAAAGGTCGACACACAAACCTTCCTCCAGCATGCACCACCCGCTCCAGGTGTCCCTGACAACAAACCACTCACCGCCCACCCAACGGACCCGCATGACATGACCCTACATCCCCATCAATCATCCCATGGAGGAAGCAACAAGTGTTTGGGTTGTTGTTGTTTTTTGTTTGGTTACCCAGAAGGCTCTTCTCTAACCTGCGGACCGCATGTTCGGAGACACTGATGCTGCGGGAGCGGAAAGCATCCATGGCTGACAGGTCCCTCAGCTCTTTAACTGGAGAGCTGCTGCTATTGGCTACAGCTGCTGCCGCCTTCGCCACTTTTGCTGCCCGCAGACTGAGCGGTGATGAGAACCCATGGCAAACGGTGAAGGGAACGGGCCCGGGTTGGCGATACGATGGCGGTGGACATTAAGGGGGTGGGTCATCGTGACGGTGGCATTGGTTTGGGAGTGTAGGGGAAGAGTGTGGTGCATGGAGGTATAACAGGAGACAGCAGGAGTCGTCACCCAAGCACCAGAGCAAAGGGCACATGTCACGCATAGAGGGCGATGGGGAGGGGGGTGAAGGCAGGGTACAGAGGGTAGGGCCACAAAGGTGAAAGGGCAGAGGTCACAGGAGAGGAGAGGGGCCAGGAGCAATGTAGGAAGGATCCAGGATGACACGACCACCCCCCAAAATCACAACCACAACGCAGCGCCCATTCGCAGGAGGCAGGGGAGGGGGGTTGAATGAAGAATTGAAAGAAAAACAAAACAAGGTGAAAATTAACAGCAGTGAACACTATGAATCAGATTACAAGAGAGCGGACTAAGAGGATAAAAAAAAAGGATAAACATCAACTAAAAGAAAAAACAGACAAGCTACAGCAGAGGGTAAAACAGCTTCTGCTTCTCAGAAAAGAAAATACACACAGAAAGTATTCAGGAGAGCAACAAAATAAACATTATTTCACACAGCAGGTACATAGTGAAGCCAAGGACCAGTACAGGAGAAGTAAAGTAGTAGGGATGGACTCAGCACAGGCCTGACATAATGGAATTTAAACAGAAAAAAAAACATCACATCCAACTGAAAATGAAATGCTGGGTTAAACCTGAGGGTTGGAGCACAGCACATCTGGACTGAATACTCTGAGGAAGCCAATGAAGTACAAGACTCTAATTAATGCACTTATTTTTACCTCAGTAGATTTATAAAGTTATCAGGGCCTTTGGAAACTCCAGATGTAACCTCGAAGTTCCCCATAATCTCATCTATAAAGGATTTCTGTATTTGTGAGAATAGGCTAGATGTTAACTTAT
This sequence comes from Epinephelus lanceolatus, assembly GCF_041903045.1. NCBI lineage: Eukaryota > Metazoa > Chordata > Actinopteri > Perciformes > Serranidae > Epinephelus > Epinephelus lanceolatus. The sequence continues at coordinate 19,589,111 of NC_135736.1, forward strand.
TCATATGAAATCTCACATGCAGCACTCCAACCCAACAGTAGGCGATGGACAGCACGAGGACAGATTACTTGAATAATAGCACAACACTGAGAGTGGATTTACATGGAGTGGAAACTGATGTTAGCAGAGGCATTATGTAACTATGAAAAGCTGTAACAGTAAGTGTGCTTGATTGCAATGACAGCAAGGGCGTAGGAGTTTTGTTTTGTTTTGTTTTATAAAGAAACCATTATAGGTAGGGCTGTACCGAGTGTCTTTTTTAAAAATTATTTCCACTGAAATTTTCAAATGAAGCTCCGAATGCCTGCTGTCATCATATTCTAAAACATCATCGCCATTAAAAAAATTATAACAAAAATTCCCCAAACAAAATCCTTAATTTGAATCAAGTGATTTGTCGAATTAAGTGAGTTGATCTTTTAATTAATTTGACTTTCTGTAGTAGATATAACTCATTATTTTTGTCAACATAAATATAAGTAGGAAGCAGGCTAATCCAATGAGGGCATAAAAAAAACAATGAAATAATCGCACCCTTCAGCAATGGCAATAAAATAAATCAGAACATCCCAAATTATTTTTATTCTACATCTTTCAACAATTGCTATTTTGAAAGTAATGACATCTCCATGGAGCGCTGAGAGACAAGCGACCGCATATACATAATGATTTTTTTTATCTGTAACACCAAGTTATTTACTATAACAGTGTCATAGATCTTTTGTTATTGTGGTTAAATAAAAGTAACTTATGGTGCCATTAGGATGCTGCTAGGGCGCCCCGTTAATACAGGTATGTGTCTCCCTTTGTAAAGAAAGCGGGAGAGCAAACTGTTTTTTGACTGCTGTGAAAATGTTTTTAAAAGGCAAAAGGCCAACAAATATGAATTAAAGCCAATTATTTTGACTGATAAAAACATGTTGTGATTTTTGGAAATAATTATAACTATCTACTGACTTTTGGTTACTGGAAATGACTGGATCACACAAGTCGGAAACAATCCTACATAGGGACCAAAGGAGTTCTGCAATAGTATATTACTGATAATATTAGGCAATAATAGCCTATTCTTTATCTTCAGCTGTGCAGAAATACTGTTTTCAAACAGAATGAAGAGACGTGCAAAAAAAAAAAAAAAAGAAGAAAATCAAATCAAATGTTTAAAATTTACAATGATGATGATGAATAATTCAAATGTCACTAATATTAGTGAAGCCTCAAACTATGTGGTACAGCCCTAACTATAGGTATGGGACCCAAACAAGATTAAGGGACTTGGGAAAAAAGACGTATACAAAGCGGTTGCGCCCACTATTCCCTATAACGTGTAATTATACAATGGAGGAGGAAAAGGGATTCGATAAAAAACTTTCCGCTGGGCAAAAAAGCCAAAAACAAAAAGATAAAAGGGAGAGCAGTGTAATAAATTCTTTTCTAAGTCTTTTAAATGTGCACTATGATGCACTGTGGAAGAATTGGTTTAACGAGGAGACTACATTTTTTAAAGTGAAAATAGACAAGTTGTTTTGCTTTAACTTACCATTATGGTGTAAATGTTGACTGTATAATGTAATGTAATAAAGAAGAATGACACCATCTGCATTCAGATTGGTTCTCTACAAGCCTCGCTTTGACTATGCAATTCAATCTGCCATTGAATCATTCTCCACTTCAAAACAGTTTTCGTGTGGAAAAAAGCACATCTACATTAGTGTCTTCTCACAGGGGCCTCTGTCCGCAGTGAAACACTACAACAGTAGATTCTCCTCTCAGTTGGAGAAAAAACTGCATCACAGCAAACATCCCAGTTAGTCTGCTGAGTCTAAGCTGGTTAAAAGCGTGTTCAGTCCCGTCCTTCTCTCTGGCATCACCTACACTGTGTTGTAACGTTTTTATCATAGGTTGTTAGGGGGATAAAGACAAGGACAACTGACACACATTTACAATATGTACAGATGACAATGACGCCTTGCTGAGGAAAGCTTCCTTACACCTCTGTGTGAAAGACCAAGTGTGTATTTCTCTTTGTGTACATGTACAGTCTGTATTTACTATGGTCATAACAGTCAGATGGGGGATGTGACAACAGGTGAAAGAAAACCAGATAGTTCTTCCCCCATACTATCACTATGAGAATGAATTTATATGCTACAGGTGGTGGACACAATAACACAAACATCTGGACAATATAATACAATCCCCTACAACAACACACACACAAATACATAAGATTCAATTACTACCACAGGGACCAACCTTCCACAGGGATAAATCAACCCTCTCTGAGTACCAACTAAAAAATACTATCAACTGTATTGCTATTGCCTTAGATTACATCATAGCATACAGGCGTTCATGTTATTTTGTCCACCCCTGTATTTTATTAACATGAGATGTGAATTTTTAATTAAAAAATAAAAATATGGCAGAAAAAGAACACACTTTAAAATAAAAAAAACATAGACAATAAATAAAATGAACTAAAGATCACCATGGCAACCTGAGAGGAGTCACTGTAACCATAACTCCACAGTACCAGTCATGCCGAGTCCCTTTGTTACCTTGGCAACCCCACCTCTCTAATACAACAATGGCCACATGGGCTGTGTGTGTTGCTGCTGGTTTGTACGTCAGCACTTGCAGGTGTGGGTTTGTGTGTGTATATGATTTACCTCTTGGGCCTTTCATTGAGGCTGGTGCTTCGGGCACGAAATGAACTTTGCTCATGGCCATCATCGAATGGCAGCAGAGCGTTGGATCGCAAACCCTGAAGACATAGACAAAAGTTGTGAAGGTAAAGATATAGAGATGCAAAATTAAAAAGAAAAAAACTAAAAATAGTTTCAAAAGATTAAAGATAAAGCTTATACAATCCAAAATGTTTTATCATTATATAAACCAGATTCACTGTTATGGTGTGACGTCACACATCTGCAGTGCTCTATCCAAAGCTTTGTGTTTTAGGAGACTTTAAAGGAATAGTTTGACTTTTTGGGAAATATACTTATTCGCTTACCTGCCAAAAGTTAGATGAGATGATTGACACCACTCTAATGTCTGTCCGTTAAATATAAAGCTACAGCCAGGAGAGCACTGCACAGCGACACTGGGGTGAAACAGTCTGAGTATGTCCAAAACTAACCTACCAGCACCTCTAAAGCTCACTTCCTGCCTCATAGCTTGTTTGTTTAAATCGCAGAAAGACTGAAGTATAAAATGGTTTTTATTGCGGGTTATGTGCCAGATTTCTTAGCGAGGCAGAGGAACTTATCAGACTCTCTCTGGTGGTTGCCTGGCAACAACTTATTCACAAGACTCAAGGGCCCAGGCTTTATCCAAAGCTAAAATAACCGCCTGCTGTCTGTCGCTTCATATTCAACACACAGAGACGGTATAGACTCTTATCTAACGCTCGGCAAGAAAACAAATTAGCATATATCCCAAAATGCTGAACTATTCCTTAAAAAACAATGTGTAGGATTTATCATCTAGTGGTGAGGCTGCAGACTGCAACCACCTAAACTACTGTGGTCTGTAAGTGACGTAAAAAAGTGTAAGGCCCTCTCTAGAGCCAGTGTTGAATATGGCGGTGCAACATGGTGGAAGAGGACCGCTCCCTATGTAGATATGAAGGACTCATTCTAAACTAACAAAAAACACAATGATTATTGGTTTCAGGGAATTATACACTAACGAAAACAAAGTTACCAATATTATATTCCATTTCTGCCGGTGGATCACCTTAAGTCCTACATACTGCTCCTTTAAAGGTATTATCTGATGACTGCATGCCAAATGTTTCTAATGAATTGAAAGCTGCTGGAGTCCTTCCTTTAAAGGATTGGGAGAGAAGGTTGCCGTATATAAAAGAAAATATTTGCTCAAGTGTGAAATTTTCTTTCACAAATGCGTAAACACAAGGATGATCTGAGAGCACAGTGGTGAAATTGATTTCCATGTGGGAGTTATGCTCTTGTGCTTTCAGTCAGTATTGTATTGTTTCTCCTCTCTGATGTTTTATTTTGAAATGAAAATTCCAACTTATAAATAAGTCAATAAAGGTAGTGAGACAAACCGGCACACACCTTTGTGATGTACTGAACGAAGTCCTTACGAAAGGGGAGTCTGCAGCGAATAAACCACATGGCGATCACATGGTGGGCAAGGGACACGATATACTGGTTGAACCTGATGGGAATGGAAGAAACAAACAGGTCAGTGTGTCTGTGCATTTGAGAAGACACTTGTTTGTGTGTACATGAGCACTTACTTGGAGGGATTAGTGTAGGGTAGAGAGATGGCAAACACGCTGACATACTGCTCAGCTACAAAGTTGGCATAGAGATGGGGCAGGCGCACCAGAGCTATGACACAGAACAGAAGAAAGAATACATCAGACAAATACTTTCTTCACAGAAAAACTTGATGTGACTAACTGGCCCTGAACACTTAACAAGGGTAAAGAAACTTTTTTAAAAAAAGAACTGAAGAAGTTTTCAAAAAGCTTTTGTTGCTCACTGGAGAGGAACTCGAGCATAGGAGACGCCATGGCAACAGTTGCAGAGATGTGGGTGAGCTTGACGATAAGAGCGGGGAGGAGCTTGATCATGATGTCAGGCATCTCCACCGTGCACATTGTAAGAGCCACCACACACTGTTTGGCACAGCGGTAAATGAGGCCGGTCTCGAGGCACTGAACCAGTTCTCTCTGTAGAGGGGAAAGGAAATTAACTAATGACATACCAGCATGGAAACAATTGCCCCCATGCATGTGTGTGGAGAGGCTGGTAAATCTGTGTCATATACAGACACCAGCCATAAATGGATGTTGTTGCCCAAATGTTGCTCTTCTGGCAGTCAGTAAACCCAACATGAGAGCTTCCAAGAAACCTGTTGATGATGTCAACCATTTCATTCAGACTTTACAGTCTTTCATTTGCACCTGTCTCGACTGCTCCAGGTAGTTATGGTAGGAGGTGATCGCTGTGAGGACAGGAACCACCGCCAGCTGGACATCAGTGCGAGAGAACCCCTCTGGGGTCTTCTTCAAGCGCTCAGAGATCATCCGATCTGTAACCTACAAGCACACAAAGAACTGAGCAACGTATAGTGACATTTGGTCATGTGTTCGCAAGCAAATTCACATGTGTACAGACATGCAAGTATAGATTTGCATTCACGTGTCTTTATTTGCACTACCATGCAGCAGAGTGTAGAGCAGAGCTGATCCAAGCTGCATGGTGACGTGAGCAGCAGCACTTTGTACTGCAGAGTCCACGGCAGCTTGTCGAGAACCAGCTTCAGCACCTTCCAATCTGTCTCCTACAAAAGAAAAATAAACTGTGTCTCATTTCTTTTAAGACATAAGGGAAATCCCTGTAATCATTGAGTGTTTCTGTGTACTGTGTAAAGTCATTTGCTACGAAGGGGAATAAAACCTGGAGCGTTAGCGATACTCAGTTATTTATTCTACAAGATACAGCAGACAAACAGCTGCCATTGAATTCCAAGCATGTCCAAGTGGCAACGTCTGAAAAATTAAGCCAACGTGCAGGCGTCAAAAACTGCAGTTCCTCGAATGGCCTCTTGGGGTTGGCACCAAGAGCAAGTCAATTTTCATTGACCCCCATGTTAAAACACCAAACTTTACAGTAGCAATAAACATGTTTACAGCCTGGTAGAAAAATGTTTTTGGTCTCTATCGCTAATTTCAACAATCACGACAATTGTACGAAGGTGAATTTTCATACAACTCACACATTCAAATTTTATTAAGGTTTGTAGTTACACCTACATAAGGGCAGTGCTGTTTTGAGTGACAGGTTGGTGCCAACTGTTGAGAAGTCGCAACCGCGCCAACATAAGTTAGGTAATGTAACCGTGGCATAACCCCATATTCACAGTGTGTCATAGCTGTAGCTGTCGTGTGTCCAGCGTATGGTTGTACTAAAAGGCCCTTTAAGGAGATGGATATTCAATTTTTCCAAAAAGTGTGTTTTATTGTTATCAGTTTAAAGCCCGTTTTCCCTACAAAAAAATGGCATTAGATTTATCACAGTTAACCATGGCTGTAAATGCACCATACTACCCAACTAGCAGTTAGCGTAAGTCCAAATATTGTCTCTTCTGACTCCAAAAATCCAATATGGCGACAGCCAAAATGCCAAACTTTAGGGCTTCATAACAAGAGTCCTCAAACCAATGGGTGAAGTAAAGGTGGCTACGTCGATCATATTATATACAGTACAGGCCAAAAGTTTGGACACACCTTCTCATTCAATGCGTTTTCTTTATTTTCATGACTATTTACATTGTAGATTCTCACTGAAGGCATCAAAACTATGAATGAACACATGTGGAGTTATGTACTTAACAAAAAAAGGTGAAATAACTGAAAACATGTTTTATATTCTAGTTTCTTCAAAATAGCCACCCTTTGCTCTGATTACAGCTTTGCACACTCTTAGCATTCTCTCCATGAGCTTCAAGAGGTAGTCACCTGAAATGGTTTTCCAACAGTCTTGAAGGAGTTCCCAGAGGTGTTTAGCACTTGTTGGCCCCTTTGCCTTCACTCTGCGGTCCAGCTCACCCCAAACCATCTGGATTGGGTTCAGGTCCGGTGACTGTGGAGGCCAGGTCATCTGCCGCAGCACTCCATCACTCTCCTTCTTGGTCAAATAGCCCTTACACAGCCTGGAGGTGTGTTTGGGGTCATTGTCCTGTTGAAAAATAAATGATCGTCCAACTAAACGCAAACCGGATGGGATGGCATGTCGCTGCAGGATGCTGTGGTAGCCATGCTGCTTCAGTGTGCCTTCAATTTTGAATAAATCCCCAACAGTGTCACCAGCAAAACACCCCCACACCATCACACCTCCTCCTCCATGCTTCACAGTGGGAACCAGGCATGTGGAATCCATCCGTTCACCTTTTCTGCGTCTCACAAAGACACGGCGGTTGGAACCAAAGATCTCAAATTTGGACTCATCAGACCAAAGCACAGATTTCCACTGGTCTAATGTCCATTCCTTGTGTTTCTTGGCCCAAACAAATCTCTTCTGCTTGTTGCCTCTCCTTAGCAGTGGTTTCCTAGCAGCTATTTGACCATGAAGGCCTGATTCGCGCAGTCTCCTCTTAACAGTTGTTCTAGAGATGGGTCTGCTGCCAGAACTCTGTGTGGCATTCATCTGGTCTCTGATCTGAGCTGCTGTTAACTTGCCATTTCTGAGGCTGGTGACTCGGATGAACTTATCCTCAGAAGCAGAGGTGACTCTTGGTCTTCCTTTCCTGGGTCGGTCCTCATGTGTGCCAGTTTCGTTGTAGCGCTTGATGGTTTTTGCGACTCCACTTGGGGACACATTTAAAGTTTTTGCAATTTTCCGGACTGACTGACCTTCATTTCTTAAAGTAATGATGGCCACTGGTTTTTCTTTAGTTAGCTGATTGGTTCTTGCCATAATATGAATTTTAACAGTTGTCCAATAGGGCTGTCGGCTGTGTATTAACCTGACTTCTGCACAACACAACTGATGATCCCAACCCCATTGATAAAGCAAGAAATTCCACTAATTAACCCTGATAAGGCACACCTGTGAAGTGGAAACCATTTCAGGTGACTACCTCTTGAAGCTCATGGAGAGAATGCCAAGAGTGTGCAAAGCAGTAATCAGAGCAAAGGGTGGCTATTTTGAAGAAACTAGAATATAAAACATGTTTTCAGTTATTTCACCTTTTTTTGTTAAGTACATAACTCCACATGTGTTCATTCATAGTTTTGATGCCTTCAGTGAGAATCTACAATGTAAATAGTCATGAAAATAAAGAAAACGCATTGAATGAGAAGGTGGTCCAAACTTTTGGCCTGTACTGTACAATCTATGCACATGTCACTTATCTGTAAGTTGAATACAATATTTTGCACGTACCATCTTGAGGCACTGCAGGAGGACACTGAAGGCCGGTGCGTAGGGCAGGTAGGCTGAACGTATTGAGGCGGTCGCAGCAGGAGGAGCAGCAGCTGGAGCAGGGCTGCCAGCAGGAGGAGATGTTGACCCCGCAGGCTTCTTTTCAGCGACTCGCTTCTCTGGCTCTCTGAAACAACAACGTTAACAATTAACAGTCCTGTTAGTATTTAGTTGTCTGGATTATAATGTGCAAAACAGATGCAGATAAGAACTGTGGGAAAAAAATGGTGTGTGTGTGTGTGTGTGTGTGTGCGCGATCGTCTTCACCCTGTGTCACAGTAGCAGTAAGGGCTGAACCTCATGGCCCCATCTTTGTTGGGGACTCCAAGACGGTGAAGGGAGTCCGCCCGCATCATCAGGAAGAAGTCAAACACCTGAGGGAGAATCAAAGTTTGAAGAAAAAGAAGTTAATATGCATGTACAACAGAAATGGAGAGAGAGTAACATGCACAGAAAAAATGAGCCCCTCCTACCTGCAGTCTAATACTGGAAGCGATTGCTGAGCAATATTTGTTCTTGTAGTGAAGCTGCAGGTGGCTGATAAGCAACTCATACACACGACTAGCGTGACTGGCTGGTAGGCTGTAAAGTTTACTCTGCCAGGAGAGAAATAGATGGAGGTTAATCACAACGCCTACGACAAGCTCATTTTTTCCAACTGGAAAAAAAACCTTTCAGTGCCATCTGTTTTATCATTTAGGGTTAAAGAATAAAACTCAAGAGAGGTTGACAGTTATCAGTAGCTACGATATTTATTCTCTTTGATGTTTACAACAATTATTGATACAAAGATACCTTAAACGACATCAGATAGCTACCAGGCAGACTGCATTAATATCTGGAAACAAGCTTATCTAAAATCACTGAAATATTTTTTTCTTCTTTCTGCTGGCAGATTTAAGAAGTCTGTAAAGATCAAAACAAATGCATTTTGTAAAAGATAAGAACCGTATTGAGTATGCAAATTTCAGATGCTTTTTAGGTGTAACCTCCTAACACCAATTTTGATCAGTCCTCATGTGTGTACCTGCAGGATTTCCAGCAGGCCCAGTATAGCAGTCCGGACGTCTTCCATAGGAGACTCTGCTGTGGGGTCTCTCTCAGAAACCTCCAGGGGCCCTGAACACACTAGAGAGCGACTGGCCACCTACACAGACAAAAAACACTTGAACGATCTTATCATGGCTGGAAGGGACAGAATGTGGATTAAAGTGAGACAACATTAGGGCTGTCAACGAATATTCTAAATTCGAATTTAAATTCGAATTTGAAAAAAAATGGACCTTCGAATGTGAAAATTAATATTCGATTGTGGAGAAGAAAAAAAACACCACCGCAGCTGTCCTCTTCGCGAGTGGACGTTGGCCTGGGCCGCTGCACTGAACACACTGCATAAACGCCAGGGCCGCACCGCCCGCGCAAGCGCTGCGAAGCGCAGCGCACCGAAATTCTCGCACGAGCCGGAGCACTTCCGTTCACATCAGACGCGCATTTCTCCACACTGGTCGACAAGCGGTTCTGCTCCCAGCTGTTGTCTCCGTCACCCGGCTTGACGCATTCGCTCAGGGCTCGCGTGGCCACGGGTCAGAGAGGGGGGGCGAGCAAGAGGTCTGCGGTCGTTTATAACGTAATGTTATAGATAATTGTTTTATGTGTTTTAATGTGTAGGTATGTAAATGTTTTCAAAGACGTTTTTGTTGAAATAAAAATACCTACAAGTAGTTATGTTTCCTTGTATTAGTTTGCCCTCTTGTGGACATAATACGAAAAAAAAAATTTCAAATACTTCTAACCTATGAGTTATTTTTAGAAGGAATATTCAAACTCATTTTTGAGCAATTTTGACAGCCCTAGACAACAGCTGTGTGTGTGTGTGTGTGTGTGTGTGTGTGTGTGTGTGTGTGTGTGTACCCGCTCAATGATGTCCAGCAGGCTGGTGAAGTGGTGTGTGTTGCAGCCCTCAGCAAGGTCCACCAGTAGCTGGGTGGCCTGTTTTCGGACGGCCAGGTCCCGGTCTTCAGCTATCCCACTAAGCTGGGGGATCACCACCATTTCAATCAGCTCATCCTGGAACAGGTCAAAGAACAAAATAAGAGAAAGAGTTTTACTATGTTGAATTTTATGAACTATTCATCTGAAATGTTCATGTGTGTGAGCATACAGACCTCGTAAAGCTGTCTGTTGGTACTGAGAACGAAGGACAGGATATGAAGCACTTTGATCCTTATAACACTGCGGGTCTCATTCCTTTCAGAGAGATGGTAAGATAACACGAGAAAAAAAGGAAAGGTTATAGTACAGCAGAGATGTAAGACAATGACGGTTAACTAAAAGACACAGAAATAAAATACCAAAATATCATCACCATCGTCTTTGTGTGTGTCCTACCTGAAGAATTTCTCCATGAGGCGGTGAAGGCTCTGAATCCAGCCATCCTTGGCTGGCTGGATAGACTGAGCTCTGTATGAGATGAGGGTCAGCACTGATGCATCCTGTCACACACACAAGATCATGATTAGAAAAGTAGCAGCAGTATGTTTGAGGACCAAGTGAGAACACAGGATGACACCAAAGGGATGGAAACTCAAAACGACTAACAGGTCTCTTGTCAGCACATTTTTCCACCAGACTGAAAAACTTCTCCGTGGAGCCATGGTAACCATTCTGCTCATACAGCTCCTCTACTGTGGTCAACAGCTCATACACGATGGCCTTCAGCTCTGCACTGCCTATAGTCTGTGAAGACAGATGAGACGGACGACTTAGTCTAGGAACAAACCTGTATTTTAATCTGTATATGTGCACATGTGCAGCATGTATGAGTGTACCTGGATCTGCTGCAGCAGTCGCTCTATGATTCCAAGCAGGATGTCCCAGGTGACCACCTGCAGCTCTTTGCCATACTTTTTTATCAATCTGGTGATGGAGAGGACGATCTCGTAGGACACCACTTCATTGGCACATGACATGGCCTGCATGGTAGAGGTCAGACAGCAACAGTTATCACATCTAATGTATTACATTCATAGTATGGTCTTGTTTTTTAAGACTACCTACTATTTAGTCATTTTTCGTGTATCATTCAATCATTATTGTTCAATCTCAGCTCTTCTATAAATGCTCAGAGCTCGGGACAGCACAACAAATGATAAAGTCACACCGGATACTGCTTGACAGAAAATACGTAGTATGACTAACACTAACAACACAAAGGGATATGCAGCCCATGCAAAACGCTTTTGTACTTGGCACAGCAGCATGCATGTAAATACATGTGTTTAATAGCACAAAGTGACAGAGTGATCTTTGGACAGAAAGAGAGACTACTCTTTTCTTTGACAATTTTAGATGGAAAACAATTAAACAATAAGTGCGCCCACAGAAAGTTAATCTGCAACAACTTTTAAATCACATTTCAAGACAAAAATTATTTGCTCCATCTATTAATATCTGCTGGGGTGTTTTTTATGATGATGTTAGGATTAAGATCAAAAAAAGGTTTTTTTTTTAATGTGTCACCTTGGGCTTCGAGAAATTAGGTAATGGATGGATGGATTATTTTGGCCATGATAAAATAATCAGACATTAAATTTTACTATCAGCACATGTGACTGGGAAAGAAGGCATATACTGTATGTGTATGTGTATGTGTGCATTACCTTGTAAAAAGATGGAAGAACCAGTGTAGGTGTGTTCTTGAGGGCTGGAAGTCTGTGCGCACCCCACAGTGCCATCCCAACAAAGAATACTGCTCCTCTTAACAAAGGTGCATCCTCCATGTACACTCTAGTGGAAGTTGTAGGTAATTAGAGAGACACACATATCAGGAGAACCATACTTCATCACAATAATATATGATGTGCCTTAAGCTCAGAAATACACTTAAACTGCTTAATACCTCTCCTCCATTATGCGGCACATGGTGTAAATGGCACTGTGGCCAAGGTGAGTCCCCAACACCTTCCTCATCAACTGCAGAGGCACAGAGCAGCACAACAAGGTGGAACAACAGAGGAGAGGTCATCAGAGGAGGTGGTTATGAATAGCGCCCTTTCACACCAGAGGCTTCAGATGCAAGAAAAAGTTTGAGTGTGTAAATATGTGTATGGGTGTTCTCTTACCTTCCAGCAGGATTCACAAAACTCCTTGACGTTGACAGTACGACACAGTGTGATGATGAAGACAGTGAGAGAGTCTGAGGGCAGGCAGTTGTAACAAACCACCGCATCCAGTACCTGTAGTGCCACCTGGACTCATCATACACACAGAACACACACAGAAGTAGTACATCAGCATTCATCGTATGCAAGGCTGCAGTCCAAACTCAACTGAGGTTAATGTTGAATACAAACCAGCTTTGTTAATTTTTCACACAGTGCTTTGAAGAAGAAACAATACAAAGGTAAAACAACTCTGAGGTTCATAAATTCAACAGCAGTAGTGGTACATTTCACTAAAGTGAAGTAATGATGATGATTTGATAAGCACTGTTTGTTAACAATAAAACCATTATCGAAGACATAGTTCATTACAAACCTTTTACGCCAGACTGCCACTTGATTGTTTAAAACTAGGCCTCACACACTCAACTTCACAAAAAAAAACACTGATGTTTTTCTATTTTCCTGTTACACTGTATTTATGTAGTTGTAAAATGCAGGTTCCAGTGTTCATACGTCTAAGTCTAATCAGCACTTTATGAGTCTGTCGGTATCACTTCAATACATCTGCAAGCTTCACAAAGGAAAACTGTTGTCTGATCTAAGGAATTTCACACCCACCGTGTTTCAAAACCTGCAGACAACTGGTGAGTTTAGTATGTTACTACATATAAACAGTCCAGGCCCACAAATTGGCACTCTGCTAATATTTGAGAATTGGTAAAGACTTTGATAAACAAGTTGTCATCCCTGCATGCTTCAGTTTGCTATGGTGACATGGCGCTTTGAAATACACATTGTGCAAAGACCATATTCATGCGACCACACAATTTAAGTAGACTTAAATGTGTGATTTTGGGTTCTTCATCATTTATTCCAAAATCAATGTTTTATTTTTCCCAATAGTGACAAGAATAACTATTAACCCTTTTTTACATTTACCTGATTTACTGTAGATAAAGATAAAGACAGATTTTGCACATTTGATGAACATTTGGAACAAAGTTCTTCTCACATTATTTGATGAACTTATGAGCCTTCGAACCTCTGACTGTCTTCATTGGCTCAGTAATCTGTAACAGTAACATCTGAGCAGGGACGGACAGCATGTACTGCTGAATGCTAACGAGCTGTTTGAACAAAGAATGTGTTGACTGTTTTTCGTTTGACAATAGAAAACAAGTTAAACTGCAGTTATGGCTGCATCAGTTTAACATAAATCTAAAAGTACAATGAAGGGAAAAAAGCCCACCTCAATATCTGTTGAGGATGTTGTTCTGTTGCACAGGAGACAGATTTTTCTGCAGAGAGCACAAGAGAGAAGGCAAAAATAAAATGCATGTGGTCATTTTCCACAAAAAATACAAACATAAGTGTGCATGTCTGTCTGTATCTCTGACTTACTGGACCATGATGGAGACATTTTGGTCCAGGTAGCAGCTGTTGAACTTCACCAGATTTACAAGTACATGGAGAAAATCGGAGGTGAGACCGATGTCCATCCACAGGAGGACAAAACGTGCTGGATGAAGAGGAGAAAACAGAGCAAGAATAGAAAACAGTATTACCAGTGGATGCCTTAACAAGTTACATTTACAAACATCACAGCTGTGTTGTTGTTCAGTTTAGCTTAAACAAGTAAAACAAACTTGTGCACAACCTAATTCGACCCATCTTTCTCACATTGTTTGCAAATCCATTTAAAGTCTTTATTGTACGTTTTATATCTAGTATCCTAATACTAACATTTCAACTCATAACCAAAGAGGAGTATGATGGTTAACCAGACAGTGACCCAGACTAACTTTTAAAGTGCTCTAATATTTTTTAAAAGTTTTACCTATGTCCTCCTCCAGGTAAGTGATGTCCTTCCCGTTCTCAGTTAAGGCCTTGAAGACTTCCAGCCTATCAGAGAGGTCCTCGTTGCACGGTTGGTAGTCTCTGATCACCTTGAAAAAGTAAGCTCTGAGAGGGCCGAGCCGCTCGCCCTTCACATAAACGGTAAGCATGACTTCATTAAATGACAAGAAAGAATTACATTCACATTTGGTATTTGCATGTTTGTGTATTGTTTCTGCATACCTGTCCCTGTATAATGGCCCTCAGCAGCTGCAGGACAGCATGTCTGGCCTCAGGTGGCTGCTCTGGAGTCAGCATGTCCTCCACAGCTTTCCATACAGCCTCCACCGCATGCTAAAACAACACATGCACAGATTTTTTTTTTTTTTTAATATATTTTTGGGGGCTTTTTAGCCTTTAATGGATAGGACAGAGAGAGAGGGAGTGACATGCAGCAAAGGGCCACAGACTTTTTTTTTATGTGTGAGATTGCTGGCTGCACAACAAATTGCCCCTCGGGGATAATAAAGTTTTCTTTGACCTTTAACTGGAGTCGAACCCAGGCCGCTGCGGCAACAGCCTTGTACATGGGGCGCCTGCTCTACCACTAAGCCACCGGCACCCCACATGCACAGATTTTAACAAACACAGAGGATAATATGTATCAAAACTGTCTCATCTGAGGCAGACTCACCTCCTCAAATTTTTTTGTTTTGGCAAGATCACAGACATGGTTCATCATGCGAACACGGTTGCTTAAACCGCAGTCTGGATGAAGCTCCTGAAAAACATCACAGGAAAGAGTAAAGACCATGAAACTAAGCAAAACACAATAGGAGCACAATCAAACGCATGGCGAGTGTGTATGAACATGCACAGTTGCTCTGTCTCTTGTGCACACCTTAATGATGTCAGTGGTAATGATGAACTCTGATGGTCTGGTTTCACTCTGTTTGCTCGGTGGCCGCGGGGGTCCCAGCCCAAAGATCCCCTTCACCTTGTCCTTGAGACTCTCCTTGCTTGGTTGTTTATTCATGGCCCAACCTATAAGAGTGACAGATAACACAGGCTAGGATTGACAGCTGTCTAAAATAGTAACACACATGTAAGACATTTTTGCACACGCATAATTATTATAATGCAAAAGCCAACCCCTATGGGCTGTCGTAAACTGGGCTTTAAATCCGTGGGGACATTTTTCGGACTAGTGAGGCTTCTGGATTATGAGCCATTGAAACAATAGCACAAGGGTCAAAGGGCGTGCAAAGCCATATATAACGTTAGCTCAATTAGCAGCTATTGCTAGTAGTTATGTTGAAAAGGAGGTGTGGGTGCGGCGGGGAGAGGAGTCAGGAGTGGTGCGGTCGCGATGTGGAGGAACAATGCTTCCAACACACTTAATACCGTCCTGAAATTTCACCGGGGTATATGGTGACGTTAATGTTGCCAGACGGTATTTTCGCTGGCGGTAACGTTAACTGCACCACCTCCCCTCCCCCAACCCTACCAAGAGTTAAAGGTAGGGTCTGGAGGATTTTCCAGTTGCTGTTTGTAAACACACATTCAAATTTGGCCCCTCCTATCAGGCTCAACTCTCCCGGGTGTACGGAGCCCGGAGGTACGGAAGAAGGCTTCACAGAAGAGGTTCAGGCAAGGCTCGCGCTGGTGCACGCTCGGACACGCTCAGGCACGGCACCTGCGCTCTCTCATTGGCTGGGGAAATCTCCGCCCAGAAGCGGTCCGAGCTCACAAAAACATCAAAATACAGTTAAAGGGCAGGAGCTCTGCAAACAGAGTCACCAACACACGAGTAGAAGCCCATAGGTGATGATTAAGCAGGATTTCATTTGTTTATGTCTATATTTTGTTTTGTTGCTCCAGATCCTACCTTTAACGTTAGCTACTTCACTAGCTCTCCTAGTTTTTTTCAATCTCATCAATTAAACATGTAAACTCATGAAAATTCAAAACATGAGTGATTCCAACAACTATTTTCCTTATTGAACAGAGAAAAATTGCCATACGCCTTCTAAATTTAAATTCATTTCCATCCCTGAACTGAGATTAATGTTAGCTTAATTGCTTTGCTAACTCATGGTAAAATACTTAATTAAAACTGGACAGAAACTAAATATAACTCACCAAAACGGTCCTACTTCCTCTTAGTAGCCTTTTAGTTAGTTAGTCAACTGTTCAAATAATTACCAACTCTAGTTTAGTTGAAATAAAATGCACTGTTTTAACCAATGTTACATTTGATGTGAAAATTATGCTGTGTTTTCCCGCCGGTCTCTCCCTACATTCATGTCCTTTCCTAATAATTGGAAAAATTAGTTTCCATTCGGGAAAATTCCCATGAACGCCCCATCAAGTCAGAACAACCATAGATAAAGATGGGAACAACTCGGCCAGTCATTTTGCTACACAAGTTGCCAAGTTGACGTTATATCTGCAGAAAAATGGCAGACGAAAGCAAATGTTCAGTTGATGGTAATAAGCCTTTTATTAATTCACATATTGCAAGTCAATTGCATGTAATTTTCTGAATGCTGTCTTAGTTTGTAACAGTCATCCACATAGAGTGACCAATATTAGAAAAGTTATTTATTAGTTAATATTATAGCAAATAACAAATCAATTTGTTATATTATGCTTCAAACTGTTATCACTGTTTGGTTTAAATGTTCTGAGCAATAAAATACAACACATATTGGATGGCATTAATGTAACATATGTAACATGCATTAGATCTTATGCATCCTTTTTAATAATCCATCTTTGTTTTCTTTCTCAGATTCCTTAGCATTTAAACAGTGTAGAGTTGTAAAATGGATGTTACTGAAGTGATCTTCTTATCTATGATGAAATAAGATTTCTATTTGAAGAATATTGGCATTTTTGTCCTTATTTACCTTTTGTCTCCATCTATGCCTCTGACAGTCTTAAGTTTTATAGATTTAAGAAAACAGTTTTATACTTTCTCCCAGGAAACTGTTTAGCTGAAGCCGTCAGACACCCAGATCTTGACACATCTCGTTTATGATCAACCTGATAAGCAGATGTCAAACTTAACAATGGACACAGTCATTACATAAGTCATTAAATATGTGGCATCTCTCTTGTTGTATTTTTATAATATTGGCAGAGGTAGCATTTTTTCAGATGAGGTGATCCACTCCCAAAAAAAACACTGAGGAAAAAAAAACAATATGCCTTTTTCTCATAATTACTTGGACAGCTGTTTGTGTGTTTCCTCAGGGTGTTTTACATATGAGGACCTCCATCCTCCGGACACTCAGCCTCTCCTTTTGTCTCTTTCTCTCCTTCTCTTTGTTTGTTTCATTAACCTATATGAGTGAATGATGGGCTTCAGTTTTGCTGTGTGTTGTGCAGCTGTGCTCTTTCCAGGTCACTTGGCAAAATGAAGGCTGTGTGTGGGTCATGTCTGTTTGGCGACACCTGAAAATTGCTTGACATCCTCCTACATCCATTTTCTTTACATTCTATGTATATATTTTGGCATTTGAACTGTAATTGTGTTGGTTATTGCATCTATTGTATGTCTGTCCGTGCTGGGAGAGGGATCTGTTGCTCTTCCTGAGGTTTGCTCAGTATTTCTCCCGATAGAGATTTTTACTGGGGGGGATTTTTCCTTATGAAGCCAGGGTCAAAGGATAGAGGGTCCCATATGCTGTACAGATTGTAAAGCCCTGTTGAGGCAAATTTGAGATATTGGGCTATGTAAATAAAAATGACTTGCCTTGAATTAGGGTGGCAGCAAAAACTAGTGAAGTAAGGAAATGGGTAGGCTCTGTGCAAGCTTTCTGTTCTGTTGTGTGCATTTATGGTTGTTAGTAATAGTATATTCTCATTAAACAGTTATATATTATGGTACTATAACTCTTAGTCTGTGTGGTGGATATTGAGTTGCCTCTGACACCAGACCAGACAAAGGTGGTGGCAACATTACACTGCCTTTAAATCTGCAACAGCAAACTTTTATTACACTATACTTAGCTGCATAGTGCTGCATGGTGCAAATGAGTAAATATGTTTTTATGTAGTTTAGGTAAACAGACTCCTGCCCGCTGTCAGCCAGCAGTGGAGTTTGCAGCCCAGCCTGTAAATAAGTAAACCCAGGGGGCAGGTCTGGAGAATCTGCTGTCATGTGGACTTGACAGAGAAAAAGACAGAGGGGAGGGGAGGTGAGCCGACAGACAACGACTGTTCTGTTTCAGTTCAACAACAACAACCACATCGGTGCAAGGTAGCCTCCGACCAGAGCAAATTATATCCTTGGACACTTGACAAAATAAACATGGTGTAATCGGGAGAAATGCACAATGGCGCAACTGAACCGTTAGCTAACGTTACGCTTTACATTCCCTGTCATGAGCTAGCATTCCTCTGTGGCATTCAAGGTCTGGTAGCTTAAAAAACAACTCCTCCCCCCTCTGCTCTCACCTTATTGGAGATAATTCGCTTTCACTTTCTTTCAGTCGCAGCCAGCTTCGTCTGTATGCAGCCAACACAGCCGTCTGCGTCTGTGCATTGATATAACTCTGTACTTGCTGCTAAAAGCTTGTTCTGGTCCAGCTTCAGTCCTCCACTCCTCAACCGGATGACACACTAATGCTGTGACAGGGGCACTTCCTACAAAAACACGTTTGTTACTCGCGCTGATGGGAAATGTAGTTCCGAGTAAGCTAAACCCAAACTGTGCTAACTTACAGCTCTGTAGTTAGTCTGGTTTTAACGCTATAAATCATAACAAATGAAGAGCGAAACGTCTACACAAAGGTGAGCCACTTTTTCTTTGCTAAAGGCCTCGTAAAACTGTTTAATAGTAGAATAGTAGAGAGATATGTTACTAAAACGGAAACGTTACCCAACGGTGACGCTAACTAGCTGCTAGCTAAACATGCTAACAGTGCTGAAGTTCGCTCCTCGTTGAGGGCCACGAGCTGCACTGTCGCCAGGCTGCCTGTAAGTGGAGCTTTTGGACAACAAGTTAAAGTTGTTAGATTTAAAATACTAATTCACACACAGGAATCTATAAGCTGTTTCTTTCCTTATAGTTTTATTAATTTAAACTGCATGCCTGTGACACCCGTCCTAGTTTATTTCAGTTTATTAATATCCTCGTTATATCCCACAGCTACACCTGTCATCATGCAAAACATATAGCATGCAACAGTATCAGCTTTTACTGCTAATCATATATCATTTAAGCACATTTCTGTATTTAAAAATATATAATGCAGATGTATGGTCGTCAGGAAGCCCTCCTGATCATTTAAATTGACCGTTTTTAACCTTTTATCATGTAGATTTCTTGTTATTAACATAAATACTAAGACTGCATTGATTTCATATAGCTGACTCATAATTGTAAGTAGTTCTTAAATGCATATCGGTATAATTCAGTTTTATATATTTATGAATTATGTTAATGGTAAACAGTGATTATGAAACACTAACAGCGTACAACCTGTTGTTGCATTATTTAGTTGATAAGCTTGAATTTTAAAAAATAAATTAAATTATGTTTTTGTTATTTTTGTTGTTGTTAATAATCATAATATTTTTTTTTTCTTCGTGAATTTATTTAAAGGGAAATTCTACTTTATGGTCCGTGCTTGGCCACAATCTACGAACGAGAAACCAACTTCAGGTTCATCTAAATGCTTCCCGTCCGCTGCAGCAGGCGGGTCTGTTATGCAGTCCAGTGTGTGACTATGACCTCTCCTTATTTCATGCCGAGCATGTCTGTTATCACTCGGAGTGGTGATCGAAGTGTTGGCTGCGCAGCTTCAGCCTCTCTCAGCTCCAAACTTACCAACACACGGAGAAATGTGAATCCAGTTTCCTCTGTGGCGGTGAAGGAGGAGGAGGAGGAGGCGAGGATCGCTGAGCAAAGAAACTCCTCGGCCCCCTCATCAACGGGTAATGTTTATGTTGGGCTACTAGCTGAACACAGACACTTGTAAAGTTATCTAGAAATAAACCAGAATTCACAGACGCAGCTGGGGAAAGTTGCCAAGGTTGCTTTCACTTGTTGTGGACTCTTGCATCTGAGCAGTGCTTGGCACATCACATCCAGATATACAGGTATGGGCATGGCAGGCTGCCTCCAACACTGCTGCAGGCTAGACTTTATCTAAAGGACATGCAGGCTTGTTAATGTGTCCTGCAGGAATGGTTAGTTAATGGAAGAGATCATTAGATGAGTAACAGTACAGAAAAGCAGAAAAAAACACCTCACCAAATTGATTTTATTGTCATCTCTCCTCTTATCATTGTTTTTGCAGTTTAACTTTAACTTCTAAAAATATTATCTGACCACTAGATACGTAACAGGGTGTCTGCAGGTCCTTAAAAGTTTTAAGTTGTCTTGAATTCAATTTTCTAAATATTAGACTTTTAAAATCATTCATTTACCACAAACATTTTATCTAATTTCACTTATCCTTCGGAATAAAAAGCAACAACTGTGCCAGTTTACTCAGTGTAGATGTCCATGATGTGGGCTGGCTGTCTAAGAAGCTCATCCAAGGCACTCTGATTATAGTTTAAACTTCTTTATTCACATAACATAGACCAACGCATTTCGACTTCAGACAATCATCAGGGTGCCACACCATGGACCTCTTCACTGAGTCAGCTTGGACAGTGATCGCTTTTTAATACCGGATTTTCTACAGTTTACCAACACCTAGTGTCTTGGCCCAGTGCAGCACTCCCAAATTTGTCTTCACTTATCCATCTTTTTTATTTTATTTTTATAGACTTAGATGTGTTATAGAATGTAATACCAAAAAAAGTTAAGAAAGAGAAGAGAAAACAAAGCACAGACAATCATAGAGAAATAAATTGTTCCAAAACCAACAGGTTGGGTCAGTGAGTCACACAGACAGCATTGTTAAAGAGAAGTGGTTAAGTTGGGGAGTTGTTTCATTCCAGTCTGTTTCTGTACCTTGAATGTGTTTCCCCATTGGGTTGTTTTGTGTCCTTATATTTAGGAAATAAATCCACAAGTATGATGCAATAAGCAATGACGGTGCAACTCCATTAAAAGTCCAAAGCTTTGCTAGCTGTTATCTACTGTATTCACTAGAAGAGGGCTATTTTCCTCCAAAACCCTACTAACTTTTGCTCATAGGTGCATACATATATACATATACATACACACACAGATGAAAAACATACACAACTACTTTACATATCTTTGTAGACCAATTATCCATCTTTTAATTTCTTTTTGTCAAAATAAGTCAAGCTCTTCTACATGAAAGTCCACATTTCTGATGTTACAAATCTTTAAACCTGCCTTAAAGTCTTTTTACTTAAAACTTGCACATACCTGTTGTCAAAATGTAGAATAAGCTTACTCACTCTAATAACTATGTTCTCATGTAAAAGCTACCTCTGCGTTGCACAGAGCCACATACCACACACCACTTACCTTTGTACTTACCTTCAGTGCTTGGATAAGAAAAAAAAATATTTGTCCATATTTCAGTTTTTGATTAGGGTTAAAATGGTCTTGAAAAGGTCTTTAAATGCAAGAAATGGTAGTTTTCAGAGTCTGAATTTTACCAGTCTGCACAGAGCTCTGTGTTTAGTCGCCTTCCCACAAGACTGGAGGCTGTTGTAGCAGCAAATTAATACCCATGTAGTGTATATTGTTACTGTATTACCATGCAGGGTCAGATCTTTCTCATTCCTCTCCCCTGTGCTCATTCAGGTGGTTGCCATCCAAAAACAGAAACAGACACTTTACCGTTGTCTTCACACAGTCGCAGGAGGAGACGGCTAAAAGTGGAATATGACACGGATGAAGGCATTACACCAGTGAAGACAGAACACTGGGAACCTCCCGACTGGAAGAAACAATTGGGATACATTCGTGAGATGAGGAGCGGCCGTGATGCACCTGTAGATAACATGGGAGCAGAGAAGTGCTATGACACAGAGGCTCCTGCACATGTAGGTGTGGTTTAGTTGTTTGTAAGGACACATAATTCACTAGTTCAAATTCATCTATCGTGTTCTGTGTGTTCTCTTCTCTGTCTGCACAGGTGAGACGTTTCCAGGTGTTGGTGTCACTCATGCTGTCCAGTCAGACCAAGGACCAGGTGACAGCAGCAGCCATGCAGAAGCTCAGAGCTCACGGCTGCTCTGTAGAAAATATACTCGCTACTGATGACGACACACTGGGAAAACTCATCTATCCTGTCGGCTTCTGGAGGGTAAAGCTGAAGTCTGTTTATGCATTACAGGAGCCATGCTTCCCTCTTCTCACCCTCCTTTTTTGTTCACTCTTTCTCCTTATTGAATGGATTTCCCACCCAACCTTCTCCAGACTAAGGTGAAGTATCTGAAGCTGACATCGGCCATGCTGCAGAAAGAGTTCGGAGGAGACATCCCAGACAGCGTGGAGGGGCTGGTCCGCCTGCCAGGAGTTGGACCCAAGATGGCTCACTTGGCTATGGGCATCGCTTGGGACCAGGTGTCTGGCATTGGTGGGGACACAGTCAGGAAGCATGCACGATCATTTATACATCAAATGGAATAAAATAAAAAGCGTCTAACAGAGCAGAACAATGAGGCTGTCAGAACATGTCACTGCACTCAGACAGAATTGTCCTCCCCATCTGCTATCTGCATGTCACTGTTTTCAAAATCATCGCTGCTACATGGAACTAGTCTTGCATAGCCGGACCTATCTCCACACTTCATGTTAGCATTTTGCCTGAAACAACAAAACAACCTCGAAGCTAGCAACCCACACTCATCTTAACATCTTTTACTGTGTTTTTATGTGGCCTCTTTTTCTCAAATAAAACAAGTTTGCTGCTGGCACGGGGCACTGTTGCTGCATCTGGGCTTAGTGCAGCCCAAGATGATTGTGATTGGTTTAAACAAATATAAACAACCCAAAGCTTTATTTTCTTTAGTGCAAAATTATGATGGGTTTACCCAGACCTTTCTCCAGCACAAAGTCTGGCTATGCAAGACTACTCCATGTATTCCATTGGACTAAACTGTGTATGTTTTTTAACACATTTCTTCAGGGGAACCAGAGGCTGATAAAGTTGCAGCATAGAATAGAAACTGAAAAAATACTTTATATCTGCTATGAGTAGACTAGGTGTATGTGACATAGTGATTTGACTTTGATTTCACTGTATTGTCAGAAACAAAATCAGAAATTTTTCTTGCGTCACAGATCATCAACTGTTTCACATAAATACAAAGCAATACACAAAGACCAAACAATATTTAACCAAACAAGAAAACTGTAATACAAACACTACAGATCACCAGACATTACAAAAAGTGGATGATATGTGTGTATGTGCTTCTATATAATGTCAGTTTTTTTGTTTAGGCGTGGACACACATGTTCATCGCATCTCTAATCGACTGGGCTGGCTCAAGAAACCCACCAAGAGCCCAGAGGAAACACGCAAGGCTCTGGAGGAGTGGTTACCCAGGTAACAGCATAACTTACTCACTGCTGACCCGCACAACCTGATTAACACGGACCAACAGGTCTATAAAGATCAGAGTCATCCAGACTGACCTGGGTGCACACAGCACATCATTGACTCCGTTGACTGACAGGAGCTCTTCAACATGTTGTGTTGACTGACAGAACTCAGGTTTAAATCAAGCTTCCTCTCTCACACTCTGTTACAGGGAGCTGTGGAGTGAGATCAACTGGCTGCTCGTTGGTTTCGGACAGCAGGTTTGTCTCCCCGTCAACCCTCTCTGCTCTGTGTGTCTGAACCAGCACAGCTGTCCATCCGTCCACAAGATTTCTCCTACTAAGAGGCCTAAAGCCGGATCCCCTCGGTCTCCAACCTCCTCCCTCACAACAAAAACTGAACCTGAACAACAATCTGCTGTTAAACACGAGAGGACAAAGACAGAGCCACTGTCGACACCTGTTTCCCCCACCGCACAGAGACGGAGATTAAAAAGCAAGGTTAATCATTGATGCAGTTTTTGTCTGAGCTGCGACCAAATGTTGGATAAGGACAAATGTTATTGTACACACACTGAAAACATACCTCAAAGCTACACCTTGATGTTAATATGGTTCTAGATATTGTCATAATAGTTTTATTTGACACTGTAACGACACCTTTTACACTTTATATGAGATTCAATATTTTTGTACTGCTAGTGTTTTCATATCAAATAAAAAATGTCTGTACTTAAAGTGGATGTGAAGGTCGTGTTTCAAGTTTTCCCTTTATTCCAGCAGAGGGAGTTTGCCTGATGCATATTGAGAACACATAACAAGAACTTAAACTTTAAAAAATGGTGCAATTTCAGTTCATCAACAGTAAACTTACTGATAGCATTTTAATATTTAAGTCCCCCATAAATGCTGAACCTGGAATATATAGTGTACTAAAGCAGTTTATTCATAAAAGCTGGTTGTATTTCTCAGTGCAGTGACTTGCAAGGTCACATGTTGCCTTCAACTGTGCAATAAGTTAGTCCAAATTGGTGATTAAATTCACTTCATTAGAACTGGCCAAACACCATTACCTCTTAACAAGATTGAAAGAGTCCATATAGACATTTTAAAGGCAAGATGAACAGGAAATTAACTTGGGAAAGAACCCAAAAATAACATTAGTTCAAACAAAGCCTTGAGTGAATTTGTGCAACCAGCCTGTTAGTTACTGCTTAAAATGCGTCACAACTTGAACTGGGGTTGGCTCTATCAGATTTTCACTACACGATTATTGTAACTTAACTCACAATGCTGTCAGTCAAATTCATCTTTGCATTTTGTCTCTCTTGCGCAAATGAATTACACTCAAAACACAAGTGTAGGGAGGTGGAGAGAGTCTGTAACCATGACTGTACAAATTGTACAAGAAGAGCATTTACACTTAACACATAGTGAAAGGGGAACCAGATACCATCAGGGGAGGGACACACAGCAAGAACAGAAACAGGAGTGATATAAGAGACGCTGGATTAATTACACAATCTTATCATGTGTATTATTAACATGATATCAGTACTTCATTATTCAATACCATAGTTATTGTCAATACTGGTATATCAGACACCCCTAACTTAAACATACCTAGCTCACACAATACCTCAGAGAAATAGGTGTGTTAAATTAGGAAAACCACAGGTGTTACTAATAATAACATGACTGCATGTCATCAGGCGTGTCATTGCGTGTTGACTGGCTGTCTTGGTTTACCGGGGCATTGTTGATGTTATATGTTACGCCTGTTTGTTTTGCCTCAAGCCAAACGGTCTTCTGTGGAAAAAGCTTGTGACAGATATTAAAACACAAGACTGAAGACACTATGAAATGTCTGTGACAGTGTGCTTTCGATTTTAAATGTGTTATTCTGTGTCTGTAAGGGAGAGCTGACTGAGCACTCACATTTATACAGGTTTTACACTGAGCTTGCAGGTACTGGTGGCCACTGGGCAGATGAGTGAATGCCTTGCTTGAGGGCATCCTGACAGGAGCAATCCAGAAGCCATAACTCACCCTTTGTACATGGATCTGATTTGTTGCTCAAAAGAACATCAGCAGTGCTAGGAATTTTTCTCTCACAGGTGACTTGAAGAACAAAAATCCATCCTAATGTAAGCAGTGGTGGAAAGTAACTACGCATATTTACTCATGTAGCCTACATTTTTTATTTCAGTACATTTATTGAAGAGCTAGGACTGCAACTGTCCCGCTCCTGCCTCCAGCTGGTTCGGAACGCCACTGCCAGACTCCTCACAGGTACCCAGAGGAGAGACCATATCACATCTGCCTCTCTCCAATGGCTGCCTGTGGAGTTCAGCATTGACTTTAAGGTTCTTTTGTTTGTGTACAAAGCCCTTAATGGTCTGGCCCTATCCATCGCAGACCTTC
Source organism: Epinephelus lanceolatus (assembly GCF_041903045.1). Taxonomy (NCBI): domain Eukaryota; kingdom Metazoa; phylum Chordata; class Actinopteri; order Perciformes; family Serranidae; genus Epinephelus; species Epinephelus lanceolatus. The sequence continues at coordinate 19,614,991 of NC_135736.1, forward strand.
TAACCCCCTATTCTACGTCTTGGTCCCTCAGGTCAGCTGACCCGGGGCTCCTGGCTGTCCCAGCTCCAGACTTGAGCTCAGGGGTGATCGTACCTTTGCTGTGTCTCCCCCAAACTGTGGAACAGCATCCCCCTCCCAATCAGATCGGCCCCCTCCACTGACTCATTTAAGTCCAGATTTAAGACCTACTTTTATTCATTAGTGTTTGAGTCCCCCTGATGTGGTTTTCCTTGTGACGCATGCCTGTGTGTGTTGTGTCTCTAAATGTGTGAGCTGTCTACCTGACAGTTATGTTGCCTCTCCTGTATGTGTTTTTAGCAAGTCATTCCTTTTGTGCAGCACTTTGGTCAACATGAGTTGTTTTTAAATGTGCTTTATAAGTAAATTTGAGTTGAGATGAGATTATTTCCATTACGGATCACAGCAATCTGCCAGTTATTTTCAAGATTATTCATTTAATCGTCAAGTATATAAAATTTAAAGAAAAATAGTCCAAAGTTGCATCTTTAAATTGCTTAAATTGTCCAAGTAACAGCCCAAAACCCAAAAATTATTTGGTTAATACCATAAATGACAAAGAAAAGCAGCAAATTCTCACATTTAAGAAGCTGGAACCAGCAAATGTGTGACAGTTTTGCTTGAAAAATCAATGAAACAATTATTTGATTATCAAAATAGTAAGGGATTCATTTTCTTTTTATTTATTAATCAATTAATAGTTGCAGTTCTATGAAGACCTATAGTTACTTTTCAAATAAATCGTTCAAATGTACATTAATACATTAATAAAAATGATCCAATAATATACTTGTATAACACTGACAGTAGTGTGTACTTCAGTGCATTTTATACTAATACACACTCTTACGTTTTGAATGCAGGACTTTTACTTGTAATATTTACTGAATGATCTGAATATCACTACTGGCTGTGTGAGCAGCTATGTTGTCCTCACTAATATTTGCCTCTGGATGTCTCATCTTCCCTGAATATCAACAATACACACCCTTAAACTTGGCTCTCCTGATAGACGATTTCTGTTCTTAGGTCACAGTCTGGTTCCACCTGCGACAAACCTCTCACTCTCTAGACGAACTGTTTTAGGAGCAAATGTCAGTGGCCACATTTAACACGCCTCTCGGCTGTGAGCTAATTTTATCACTAAACAAATAATTTGTCCAGAGAAACTCCTAACAGCCTCATTACTGTTCCCAAGCTATCATTTGTGCCAGGACATTGCGGCTGCGCTGCGTCATCAGGTGTGCGCTGCGGGGGACGTCTAGTGGCATCTGTTGTTGACGCCTCTTCACTCTCGCGCCGGTTCGGACAGGAGGACACACACCCATCTGACGAGGGGAATTAAGTGTTACGTGCGAGGAAAAGCTTTCTAATCTCTGATCTCTTGGATTATTCCCGCGATGGTCGGGATTTAGCCCCTGTCCGCGGGTTTTGGCTATTATTTTACGCACCACTTTTGCGCGCTCGCATTTGCACCCTTTGGTAATTGCATGATGGATTAAACACTCATTAGTTTTAGCCCAGTTTTCTGACTTGTGCTTTCTGAACAATTGGGGATTATTAATGAACTCGCATCATGATAGATGATGATGATCTTTTGGTCACTGGAGCGCGCAGCCGTACGTTGGATTAAGAGCAAGAGACTTCCCACCGCTCTTTGGACAAGCACCTGTTTATTCTCCTGAGACACTTGTTTTCCACCCTATTGACGCGTTGGGATGGAGAGCGAGTTGAGGCCAAGGCTCTGTTTCCTGACCATAGGAGAGCGCGGCTATGGGTTTCACCTGCACGGTGAGCGGAATAGAGGCGGACAGTTCATCCGCAAAGTGGAGCCCGGCTCCTCTTCTGACCTGGCCGGGCTGCGACCAGGAGACCGGGTGGTTGAGGTGAACGGGGAGAATGTGGAGAACGCATCTCACCATCAAGTGAGTGATGGCTCAATAAGTTACTTTTTTAAAATCACAGACAAGTCCTTGCGTGTTAGAGAAGCTAGGAGAGGCACATAAACTCTCTGAGGTACAGACAATGAGTTCTATACCTGTTAGACCACTTTTCCTTTGCCTGAGGAGGAGGAGGGGGGGTACTAAAATGGGTCAATGTGAGCTTTGTGTAATGGGAATCACTGGGTGTCATTGTTGTGCTTAAAGAATGTTATGTGTTGTCCAGGGTGGGAAAACATGCATTAAATAACCTCACACAGATCCTGTTTTCATTTGTCTTAGCCTACCCTGTTCCTCTGCTCCCTTCTCTCTGCAGGTGGTGGACCGGATCCGTGCAGTGGCTCACCGCACCAGGCTGCTGGTGGTGGACAGAGAGACGGATGACTACCTCCGTAGCCAGGGCCTGGCCTGCACGGAGGACCTGGCCATCGAGATGGGCACCCTCTCTCCGCGGCCTTCGCCCAGGCCCACACCTACTGCTTCTCCCATACCCAGAGGGAACTCACCTCTGTCACCCAAACCCAACCACACACACTCATTTCACCCTCCTGCTGCAAACTCACCCATACACACCATCACACAAGAAAAGGTCAAGAGATCCTCAGTGACATCAAGTACAACAACAGACACAGAGGTAAGAGTGGACATCAATACATCAGACCCTTGTTTGTGCTCTCTCATACACCACTTGAACAACACAGTCAAAAATTCAGAGAGATTTTCAGATTATCTGCATAGTTTTTAACCAAAGAAAGGTGAGGGAAGAGTCCAAAACTCTAGAGTTGAAGTAGTTAATGGGCAGTGTGTTACTGTGTTAAGACTGCGCATGACCGTGAGCTTATTTACTCTTACCTGATGTCTGTCTAGCACTAATCTGGATTTGAGCACTTGGGTGTCCTGCTGGCTGGATTCAGTCCCAAAGTAGTTTCTTTTAGAGAGAGTCTAGAGACTTCTCTGAGCAGGTGGGACTGAAAACATCCAAGTAGAGGTGTTTATGCAGGTTAAAGGTTGGGTGGCTTGAAAGGATGTTTTATTTTATTCAGCCAGATGTCTTGCAAAGACATAATACCAATACAACATTTCTTTCGGCCAAATTTGCAGCAGGATTAAATTTTTGCACCCTCTTCCCGCCACAGTGCAGCAATGGGTTTTATCAGTGTCGGATCAAACACATTCAGCCCCCCAGTAAAGCTTCCCCTGGTGACACCCACCCCCCACAAAATAAATAAATAAATGTTGTTATCCTTTCTATTTAGTGTATTTACTATGAACAAGAGCAAAATTGGAAATCAACACAAGTGAACAACTTAGCTAACAAACAAAATTAATAATAAAAGGAAACATTTTGGGGGAAAAAACGACTTCTCTGTAGTTTTAATGGTGCCACCCCTTCACCCACCCCCACCCTCAGGTGGCGCCATTGGTGGTCACCTATGTCTCCTATAGGAGAAGCTGCCTCTGGGTTTTATTATCCTGTTTTTAACTCTCCCTGTCACTTAAACATCTGCTTTACAAGCCACTGTAGTCTGTAAGTGGTGTGAACACTTCAGATGCATATTGTGTTTAAAGAGTGCTGTCTCTTTTGCATACTGAGTGTTAACACCTCACGCTAACAGCTTTAGGATTCTTCCCACGTGACTGCAGACACCAGAGACAAAACCCTGCTCATCTGACCGCATTTCCTGCAGAAACAAACAAACAGAGCTGTAGGTATTGTTCAGTCAAAGTGAATGAAAAGAAATGTGATTAGGTGTGAACTTGGTGGAGTTGAATTTGCCTGGAACACTTGTCCCCAGTGTTATACTGTTTTGTATACAGGGCTTTAAACAGTCAAATTAAAACGTACAAAGGCTAAGTTGTTTAATTAAAATGTAAGACATCTTCTGTTCAGAGTTTTTCCTTTACCAGTCCAGGTGCAGGTGTTGCACTCAGGGCTTTGTAACGGACATAGACTGTGCTTGACTGTTCAGTATGAGCTCAGATTTTATCACTCATCCAGTCTGCTTGGCTTTAATTTGAGTGTTTTCAACAAAGCAGGCTTTGAGTGTCGAGGGAAGAAAGAACATATCGTGCAGACACAGGAGGGATCAGATTTTAGGATAGCAATGTTGCACAATCAAACTCTTTGCATAGATAGTATATTTGGGCTGGAGGCACGCAACCTCATACTCTAAAATGAAACTTTCTTGTTACTAAAGCACACACCCAGCCAAATTTCTACATTTCTGTGCCAGCAAGTGCAACATAGCAAAACAATATGTCCACAAGTGCCAACCAGACATCACTGTGACGTACTTAATGTCAGCCCGGCTGCAGGACTAACTGGGAACTGTTTGTCGGAGATTGAGCTTAGTGTTTGGGCTCCAAACAAAGTGGACCAGGATCTTCAAGAACAACTGCTCACGTCAAGCTGCCATCTGTTTAGCTGAAAGCAGGGTAAATACAGGCTGCCCCTTGGCTGGCCATCACAGCTCTCTTTATCAGTTTTGGTTAGAGGTTCAGATCAAACAGCATCATACGCAAAAACAGCAGCCCCGCTGCTACATGTGCACACAACATTACATCACAACCACCACAGGCTGGAAATATGAGCCGACTAAAGCTGCAACCAAAACTTAATACGCTTCAGAAATGTTTTATTTTATTTTTTTATTACAGGGCAGTTGTGAATGTATAAATGAACAAATTACATTATAATGTGCCTGTGTTATTGTGTCCATCTCTACATGGAGAAACACTTGACTCTATAAAACACCATTAGGAAGGGCAGACATTTTAAGATAACTTCCGTTGTTATGAAGCCCTGTTGAGGACACAAACTGTCTGAGCTTTTAACCATTAATATACCTGACAAACTAAAGGCTTTTGAAGGAGCTCTGTATGATGATTCAGAGGATGTCTGCACATGGCTCTCTACATGGAGGTTGCTCAGCCAGTGGCTAGCAGCTAATGGTGCTAACAGTGTAAACAGTGCTAACAACAGCAACAGTGCTGACAGAGCAAACAACACAACCTGGTCTCTCAGATATATGTGAAATGACAATAACTTCTTAACACCACATTGCATGGTGATGGTTTTAAAATTGGATGGTAAATGGACTGACCACTCATAGCGCTTTTACACAAGAGCCACATTCACCCATTCACACATCCATTCATACACTGGTGGCTGAGGCAACCATACAAGGTGCTACCTGCTACTCAGTTTTTAACACACTCTGATTAAACAGTCATCAGGAGCAATTTGGGGTTCAGTATCTTGCTCAAGGATGCTCTGGCATGTACACTCAAACCACTGATCTTCCAGTTGGTGGACGACCCACTCTACCTTCTGAGCCACAGCTACCTGTGCTGACACCATGGAAACAGTGACAATGGAAAGTAAATCACAATCTTTTGTTAGTGTGGACACACAAATTAATCAACTGGTTAATGTTACGGCCCTATAGGTAATATAAAGAGCAAGACAGCCCATGTAGAAGGAGGTTAAAGTTGTGGATAGGTCAACAAACAGGACTTTAACCCAGGAGAGCGCTGTTTTTGTCCCATGTGAAGTTTAAAGTCAACATTAATTCCTTTTAACTTTACTTGAATCCTTTACGTAGTTATGTCACATTGCATGACGTAGTTACATAATTTACTGCATACTTGCGCCCCCCAACAAATATAGATATTTTAAAGGGATCCACAATCTTTTTCTAAACCTAACCAAGTAGTTTTGATGCCCATACTCAACCATGCAGCCACCATGTACTGGAAGTTGGGTGCTATAAATGCTTCTGCAACGACCCATCCCAACATCAGCGGTAACCACTGTATGACGAGGAGCAGAGTGGCAGCTAATAGCTAGCCAGTGGGATACACACAGAGGGGCACACATGCACTAACATGCACAGTCAGACCCTCTATCACAACAACAAACAGAGAGGTTCAGATTACAACAGACACAGAGGTACCTTCAGCCTTAGCTCAGGACGTCACTAGCCCACTGTCTTTACGTAACAAATAGTTGTTTGCTGCTATATTAATGTTCTGAATGTTGTATACAGAACTTTTCTCCTTGCTTTACCAAAGATTGCTTGAAAAATGAGCCTTTTAGTGACAAACTTTTAATCTGCAAGAGCACCTGGACTTTACCTTGATTTTCTGTGAGTTAAAGTGCTCAGTAGAAATTAATTTGGGAGGGGTTTTTTTTTCATCTATTAAAATGCATTAATTATACCCAAAATCAACTTTGAGACATTGTCACTGAGTGTTATGTAAATGAGTGAGTAATTATTTTTGTCCATTAATTCAGCAGCTCAGATCAGGAAACCATTGTGGTGTATTAATCCCAGGCCGACGCCATTGAAGCCTTTCACGCGCTCGGTCAGCATACACACAGCAGGCACACACTCACACACACGTTATCTCTCTCTCCCATCTCTTCACTCCAGTGTCATTCGTCTTGTGACATTCACATTGTACACGTAAATACAGACACAATTTCATTGTGGCATGATGTTGTTATGGCAGCAGACACCCATATACAGTAGTCTTACATAACCATGGTGTTGGCTGCTATCACGGCCACACAACAGCCTGGATCTGTCACTCACACACACACAAATGCAACACTTTCACTAACCTTCCTGAATGACTTTTACTCTCTCAAAAAGTTAAAAACAAACACAGTTTTTTTTAATCTCCTGTTAAATTCATGGTATTTGACTCATCTGTTAAATGCTGCAAGACAAGAGAAGGAATCTCTGCGTTTAACAGAAATGTGAAGAAGTAATAGTTTTGACGTTTTGTCAAAGACGTCGACGTAGATATCTACCGAAATGAGCATGATTACCAGCTAGCCCCGGCCCATCCTGACATATAATACTACTTATACCTCAAGAGGTGATAGTAAGTCACTCAGTACGTTTACATGCACAGTTAAGTCAAGCTACCATTATAGTTCAACTAGGCCATTTAATTGGACTACTGTCCTTGTCCCAGTATACAAGCATGGGACAGGAATGGATTTACTGACCAAAGAATATCTGACTGCACTACAATAGGTAGCGATATGCCCCCTTGCAGCTTGTTTGTATTGTACCTTTTTCCAGTTGACCTATTATGTCACAGACCAGACAATCAACAAACAAGTTAGCTACAGTTAGTCAGCAGCAAACTGGTACCATCATGGACAACTTTACTTTACAGCTCTGTGCCTAGGCCAGTTTGGGTTTGGTATACATGCAGGAGTAATTTGACTTCCAATTCCATTATCATAGTGTGTTAGTGAGAAATTTGATTCAGTTTAATTTTAGTTGGACTGACATGTTTACATGCATTTTAAAAGTCCAGTTTTAGTCAGACTAACACAATAAATCGATCTTCTCCAGTGTCATGTAAATGTACTGACTCTAGCATCCAGTCTGCCCTCAGTCCAACATAAAGTGAATCTTTGGTGCAGCTAATGACAACACCAACTGTGGGAGAGACCAAGGTTGGTTGGCACACTTTTCCCTTTTTTACATTTTTCTCTGGCATAATTAATGTTAGAATATTCTAACTAATAAAAGGTTAAGGTCTCAGCTGTTAACAAATATATTCTAATGTATACAAATGTTTTCTAAACTTGAGTGATCTGTAATTAAAGTCATATTGTGCACTTGTGCCAACCAGTACCATCACAGGGGTTGGTTGGCATGATGTTAAAATACCATAGTTACAAAAAAAAAAAAAAAATGAAGCAACCAAAAAAACAATCTGAACATTTAATTTAATTTAGAACCAGAAAACATGAACTTTAAATAGAACAGAAACATTTTAAGCAATTTATCAGTAGGAATGTCTAATTACGTTTGTCACTGACCATTCAAAATAATAACCAAACAATATAAAAATGGTTTTTAATCTTAAAGATAGTTTAAATTCTCAAAATACAGTTTAAGTTACAGCTCTTAATTTTACAATGGTTGGCACATGTCCCAACCAAAAACAACCCTAAAGTCAGTGTGCCAACCAACCCCACTCACATTTGACCCAACCTTTCAATGAATTTCATCAGTTACCATCACTCATCACTCTCCCCTCTAATAAGCGTATATCAAAATGTAATTGATTTCTTTGTCTATTAACTAGAAGTAACACATCTGTAATATCTTTATGCAACTCAGATTTGTAATTAATTTAGACACAGACGACTTTTTTCACTTTTGATACAATAAAACCCATGTTATCCTCACCAAAAAAGTTTAGTGACTTTCACATGTTTTGACATATTACATGAATATACGTCAAAAACCACATATTCTGATGTTACATTCACATTTCTGTGACCAGAAAATAGCTGTGTGCCCATCAACCCTTGAAGCCAACCAACTCTGGTCTCCCCTACCAAACAATATTCCAAATGGAGTTGATATATGATGTTTGCTGATTTATTTATTTTTTTGCTATTATGGTCTTATTAAAACTGAGTAAAGCAAGCTGTAATATAAACTATAGGCAGACACCATGTGTGAAGATAAGACAGCAGTGTAACTCTGACTGGCTGTCTCAGTTTCAGCAGAATTTTATATATTTTTGTATTGCTGTTAATTAGTACTTGTTTTTTTGTTATAATAATAATGCACCTTTACAGTGATGGTAAAGAGCAAGGGAAAGCATTATGTCAGTGTGTGTGTGTGTGTGTGTGTGTGTGTGTGTGTGTGTGTGTGAGTTAATTGATTTGGGCTGATGGGACAAATATAGTAAACAGGCCAGCAAATTAAATCTTAGATCTTTAAAACCAGTAGAAGACATGGTGACCTGTCACCACAATGACCTGACCTGTCACCATGGTGATTTGTGACCAAGGTGTTCTGCTTCATCACTATGGCTCACACTCTGGCTGACGGACAGGGATGTTCTCTGCTGTATATTATTATTCATTCATTACTCACAGCCCTGTGGACACTGTGTGTGCGTGAGTTCAATGAGTCTGTTGTTGACGGAGCAGAAAGGACACAGAGATCTGTCAGGTCAGTTTACCCGTGAAGGCGCAGTCACGGCAGTGTCACTAGACAGTCTCTATCCTAGACTACCCTCAGGATGGGGACTGAAGTGCGGTCCTGGCACAGAGCACGCACACACAGCCAGCATGTTCCTAGTAGTGGAGGTGTAGGCCCGGTCGGCGGGTGAGTCATGCAGTGTGTCAACTCTTGTCGTCGGTCATTATGCTCAGGATCAGTCTTAATGTCTCTCAACCAGATCCACTTAGCCCACTCTGCTAAGCACCGAGGCCACCGGCACATCCTACCAGTCACTTTCTCCTTCATCGCACAGTCACACATGTATCAATTTCATAGTTACACCTGTGGTTGGGCTTTGTTTATGTTAGATTACAGTATTCTTGGAATCATTATTCTGGATAGAATTTTTAACTGCACTGAAAGTTGACCTGCATAATCTGCACAGCTTAGTGAAATGCTGCACTATCTCCTACTGTTACAAAGGATTTTCATGTTCGTTGACACTTCGTCAGAAAGATGTTGATTAATCTCACTGATTAATGGTCATTTTTGAGGCCATAATTAGCGGTGGTGTTTTAGGAGAATGCATTTTTTTATTGTGAGAGGAAATAACATTCAACATCATCATCATCACAATCTACAGACTCAAATATGATCATATATTTAAATGACCAGAGCGGTATTTTTGCAAGTTTAAACAGCATACTTAATACTTTATATTTCTGCATGTATTTTTAATTATATTACAAGCAGCAATTAATTTCTGTCTGATATGACAATCTGAGGATTTTGAAACTTGCTTGAGTTGTGTAATCCACAAAATGAACATCAAGTTTGCATTCATTTAAAAAAAAAAAAAAATCAAGTTTACATTATTTTTGCAGGATAAAGCAGTGCATACAATTCAGCTCAATCTACACTTAAAATGCATCACCACCCACTGGTAATGTAACTTTTAATAAAAAACATAAATGCAGATTTGTTAGACACTGTAATGGATACATCAGTTCAAAAAAACTCAAGTTTGTTAGTTTTATATCATGATATAAATTGAAATCTGTTGCTGCTACCGATTGAACAGGTGTACCTAATAAGTTGGTAACATATTTGACTCTAAATTACAGACAACATTTGAATGCCCTCTTCTCTAATATCCTGATTGTTAAAGTTCTCATTTATGTCCCATCACAGCTGCAAGTGCAGCCCTCACCAGAGCCGACAGCTGAGCTCATCCCCCGCCTGTGTCACCTGGTGAAGGGGGAATACGGCTACGGCTTCAACTTGCACAGCAATAAGACAAGGCGCGGACAGTTTGTCCGATCAGTGGACCCCGGCTCAGCTGCTGAGAGTGCAGGCATCCAGCCTGGAGACAGACTAGTGGAGGTACGACCTGAGCACACACACACTCTGAAATAAATGAGGCAGAAAGGATGACACCCCCCAGTTTTCAGAGTACATATGCAGACTTGATGCACTGCACTTGTCAGAGGTAAATTTTAGGCAACTGATGGGAAAAACAATGTCAACACTCCCCACATTAATCAGGTCTGTGCATTGATTGGATTAGAGCAGATTAGCTGGACTCAGGTTTAGAGTGGGTGGGAGAGAGGGGTGATGTTTAAAGGGGGAAAGGAAGAAAAGAAGACCAGGGATAATCTTGAATGGGGGTGTCGAAGAGGTGTGTTTGTGTCCTTTCATGTGGACATGTACACATGACTGCATGGCTGCATGACTGCATGACTGCATGACTGCATGTGCGTCACCAGTGGTTTAAAACAGTTATAAAGAGCCCCAGTGCACTTATTAAGGGAACCAGTGCACTTAAGTTACCAGTCTTAAAGCACACACACACACACACACACACACACACACACACAAAAGACATGACTGCTTGCTCATAAAATAAAACACATCAGTAAACACCCCACACTTAAATTTTAAAGCCTTAACGTGTCTTTAAAAAGGCCATTGCTAACAACTGGCTAAATTAGACTAAAAAACGCCATCATGCCAAACACAGCTTCATGGCCTTGTTGGGGTGGCGATGTTGATGTCATGCGACTGTGGTGTACTTTGTTTACAGCCTAAATTTAGGTTTTTACTACTGCCGATTGCATATACTGTACATCATAAACGTTGTGTTCATTTATGAAGATTATCTTGCTGAACAAAGCTTGAAAAATCCCACTGGCTATTTGATGAGGGAGCCAGGGCGGTGCTAACTCTCACGTCAGCCTACAGAAATACATCATCTCTGCAGCACTTTGTATCGTCTTGTCTCATTGCGTGATGAAATAGAAACTGAACATTGGACAACAGCAGCAAAAGCTCTTCTTAAAACACAGGTGTATTTACAAGGTAGCATTCTGTATCACTTGCAAGGGGCTGTTCTCTACCCGACACATTTGCCCTTTTTACACAGAGATTGTGCTACAGGGCTGCTGAAGTACCTCCTCATGCCACCTGTGCATTTTTACACAGAACCAAACAACAGCAGCATCATGCCGCTCCAGTGTGTGATTTTATACAGTAACACAGAAATAAAAGAGATGTAACAGGCATAACATTTAACGCAACAGCATCAGCATCTGGTGTGATGCATAAGTAGTGCACATATACACATTGGCAGTACTTTCTAAACAATACCAATGGCATAACAAGGCAGTATCAATCATTTACTGTCTCTGTTATATGCCGGCTGATCTCGTCCTCTGCTCAGATGGTAAGGAGCTCCCAAATCTCATTGTTTTCCCAATTTGCGGACATTTTCAGTCACTGTCAGTTGTTAACTGCTGCTAGCTGCTTTTTAATTCTACACACAACACAGCAAAAAAAGTCACACCTGTCCCATGCACAGTCATGTCCTGTCGGCTGTCTCTTTTACACAGACTTAGATTTGGTGATGTAACTACCTCCACTGCCGGCTGAAAGGTGAGACAATTCTGGTCCACCATCGTACCCTATATACAGAATGGCAAGGCGGTTTAACGCTGCAATATTCCTGCCTCAAACATGCAGTGTAAAAGGAGCTACTGTTAGAGGGCCCCTCACAAACCCTGCAGGCCCCAGTGCAACCAATATGCCAGCACTGTTTATATTTACGCTCCTGTGCATCACATGCTGTCAGAAATATGTGTGCTTGCATGATTTAGACTTTTTTTTCCTTTTCCATCTGAATGTTGTACAGTTAATGTTATGTAGAGGAAGAGTGGCAGCAGGAAGGGAACTCATGCAAATAAACCAGCTTCTACTCAAATCACAGATTCTATCTGTTGATGGTCCATGAGGCAAGACATACTGTACCTTCTGCTTGTGTTATGGCTACTTCTTAATCTCTGCCCTGTCTCCTGTCGGTCGTATTAGGGCTCTCAGTTATTGTTTCTGCATCTCTTCTACATTTTCACTTCCCTCCACTGTGTCTGTTTCTTCTGACGTCTCCTTTTTCTCTGGCTCAGGTGAACGGAGTAAACATAGAGGGCCTGAGGCACTCAGAGGTGGTGACACTCATCAGGGCTGAAGGGGAGGAGGTGCGCCTTCTAGTGGTCGACCAGGAGACGGACGAGCTCTTCCACAGACTTGGGGTCAGACCTTCCTCCAGCCATATCAAAGGTCAAATTGTACACAGACAAACACTCGCACACATAAACATACACTTACACTGCTCTCTCTTTTCAGACAGAACATCTTACATGTTTCTCTTTACTCTTCCACAGAGGTCTACCTGGATGAATCACCCCCAGATAGCATCCCACCCACCCCCTCTCCGACCACTGAACTCCCCCCTACAGATCCACCAGTCATAAACGTCACACTGACAGACTCCCCGATCACAAATTCATCCCCAAAGTCCCGCACCAATGGGAGCTCAGCGTCTCAGTCCTCAAGAAGTTCCACCACCCAATCAGAGATCAGCAGCTCGGACATGAGCATTCAGGTGAGAGAAGAGGCGTAGGAGAAACAAAGCAGTCAAAAAAGTAAGACCTCAGTGAGTGTGTGCGTAACACATGTACATTTGTGGGCATTGCAGGTTCCTGATGAGGACGACAGGCGTGTTTCGGACCCTTTTGTGGAAAGTGGCCTGCGTCTAAGCCCCACAGCTGCCGAGGCTAGACAAAAGGCCCTCGCTGGCCGCAACAGGAAGAGAGCACCTGCTATGGACTGGAATAAGAAACAAGAGATCTTCAGCAACTTCTGATCCCAGAACACAAGGAGAAGAACGGCATAGAACGAGGAATGATAGAAATACTGTACCTTGATCTTGCAGAGGCACAGTCAAAGAAAGAGTCATGAAAAGGAAAAAGATGAAGGTAGTAACACTGGTAGTAATACTCCTAAATTTTGTGCTGTGTAAAGCTACATTATAAGATGTCTGATAGTATGCTCTAGATGCTTATTTTACAGTATCTATAAGGACAAAGACATGCTCTGTGGATGTGTCAAATATCTTACAATACACTGCATTAAACAATGACTTAATGACTGGCAGACCATCAACTAAGAGACTCACCCATTCATATGGTGCCTGGTCAGTGCACATTGTTTCTCTTTATCCAATCCTAATCATTTCAGAGCCATAGTGACGATGAGTCTATTACAGCATGTTTTCTGTAGATACACTTTTCTGTTGTAACTTTGTTAGATTTTATTTTTTGAAGTCATGGTTTCTTCTCACTTTACAATGAGCTAATAACAGCTGAGTACTGGAGTAGTCATATTAGCTTTTATTTAATGTAGAATGTCACTTTAAAATGTAAATACAAGGAAATGGTACAGGCTTAAGTTATGAAATGTTTGATGTTGGATCACCTCAGTGCTTCTCTTCAATGTTAGAGTAATTTCTGCAAAGGGGAAACGTTTTAAAGACAGATGGTATAGGAAAAAAACTGTAGGCCCTCTGATCTCTTGTTGTAGCTTTTTGAGGATTTTTCTCTCAAATGTGCTGAGCTGAATCTTCTCACAATGTGAAATAAACTTTCAGAACATGTGTAAATACCACTGTTGGATGTCGGTTATCAGTATATCGTGAAATGTGTTGTTGGGTGAGCAATCTTTTGGCCTATCATGAGGTCCTTGACCCGGCCTTGTATCCACATTGTAGCCTGTCATAGTAGGCTAAACTACGTTGGCTAACCCTACTTGCTTGATAGGCAGCCGGGACCAAATGACCATGGTTTCAATATGAAGTCCTGCGTAAGCTTCCTTCTTCATGGTGATACAGTCGGCGGATGTAGTTTGGCAGAAAGAAAATAGTTCCTTCATGAAACTGCTCACAACGAGGTCTGTGGATTATCTTGAAAAATTGGGTCATGCCATCTGGAAAGAGACATTGCTGTTGTGTGTTTCAAATTTATGTTTTTGTTCTTTGAGCATCACAAGCCAGGTCCCATGTAGTTCCTTTATGTTCAAGAGAAGGCAGACATCTCTACGGCTGATATCTCCAAGAGCTCAGGCACGTCCAAAATCTTGTCGACTTGTTCAAAATATACCTTATTTGGCCCACCACACCATATTAGTTAAACAAGCAAGGTCACTGCATTTTTTCCATTCACCTCATGATGGCAGGACTGTCATATAGTTTGCAGTAGGAACTACGCCGGTGGAACTAATGTGCTTTCCTAGACAGACGGTAAACAAGCAAACAAAGGCTTACCTGACAGACATTTCCTGTTAGGTAGCAGACATGGCTACAGCAAAGAAGCATAAAGTCAACAATAAGGGCCACTGCTTTCAGGAGCAGTGGAAAGTTTAATCATTTTTCACTGAAAGATGATACAGTTGCATTTGTCTCATTTTTTGTGTGTTTTTTTTTATGACTCATATGATACGAGAAGCAGCTGGCCCCCAGGTATTTCTATATTACTTCATTTGGCCCCCATTCAAAAAAAGTTTGGACACCCCTGCTCTGGCTTGATAAATAACACTTCAAGTAAGAGGAAAATATGTATTAGGGATTTTGGGTGGAACTGTCTCATCCATCCATCCATCCATCCATTTTCTTATCCAAAGCCAGGTTGCGGGGGCAGCAGGCCGAGCAATGCATTCCTGACATCCTTCTCCCCATCAACGCGTTCCAGCTCCTCCTAGGGGACTCCAAGGCGTTCCCAGGCCAGTCAAGATATGCAATCCCTCCAGCGTGCTCTGGGTCTGCTCAGGGGCCTCCTACCATCTCTAACAGGAGGCGTTCAGGTGGCATCCTGATCAGATGCCCATACCACCTCAACTGACCCCTTTCAACCTGAAGGAGCAGCAGTTCTACTCCAAGCTCCCTCCGGATGTCCAAACTCCTTGCCCTATCTCTAAAGCCAAGCTCAGCCACCCCATGGAGGAAACTCCTTTTGGCCACTTGTATCTGCAACTTCATTCTTTCAGTCACTACCCAGAGCTCATGACCATAAGTAAGGTGTCAGGGGCCGATCTGCTGCTTCTGAGCACTTTTACTTTTGATTCTTAAAGTACTTTTTGTTGCTTGAAATTTTACATAGGTTGAATGTGAATGTTGATGTGTAACAGGGTAATTTTACAGTGTGGTACTCCAACTTTTACCTACGTAAAAAGTAAGATAAGATAAGATAAGATAAGATAAGATTAGAAAATGCTTCTTCTACCACTGCAACCCACCAAGCAACACACCTAACAATGATCTTCAGCTACCTCAACTTAGCAAGTAACAAAGCACTCCTGTCTGTGACATTAACAGCTAACAGCACCAGCTAACAACCTGCTAGCTATCATGAATGATTATTACGTTTTCATGACATGGTGCTCTTTCATTCTGGTTAACATGCTGTGTGCTTCTGTTTTTCTGTTTGCAAGTGACCTGAAAATGTTCTAATGATGGACACTGATTTATATCAGATCATATAGCTGTCTTTGGCCACAAGGAGGGCCGTTCAGGAAGTTACTCCCTTTCTCCGACATCAACAATAGCCAGCATCCATTGAGATGTAAACAAAAGGCTCAACATGGGTGCAGAACAAGAGAGGCCTGTTCATATCAGTTTATACAGCAGCTATAAAACAGGGACGTGCACAATAAAGGCATATAGATGTTATCTTCATCTCCTGTGCCCTGATTTTTTTTATCTCTCTAAACAATATCTGATGTCAAAACATGACTGTATCAGATGCACCACATTTTTGTCTCAAATAGTGACCAAAAACTCACCTTCTATACTGCATGTGATGGTGTGTGCTTTATAGCGATATCTGAATACAGGAGTGATATAGTGATATATTGGGGTGGAGATGGTGAGGAGGTCTCAACTTAGGGATTTTCCTGAGCTCACACTGCCCCAGCTCCACCCTGAGCCTTGAGGTATTCACAAGTGGCCTAATGTCATGACAGGGATGAAAAGATGCACTGTAATAGAAACCTGTAATTATGGCGCTGGAGATGAATCAAATCTGTGGTTTGTGTGAGATTTCTGACAGACCTACAGCTTATTCACATTGTGTATGTGGTCTCAGAGTAGCTGTGGAGACATGGCCGACAACAAATCCCTGTTCCTGGAGAGATGGCCATAATGCACGCAAAACAGCAAATACCTTTGGTGCAGATACAAAAAGCTTCCACTGGATAGTTTCTCAGATTGTAGAGCTGCTGTATGAACAACAGAATACCTCTGTGTGTGAGTATTATGAGGTGGTAACAATTTTGATTCAGATGATCACAGATATCCAGATTTAGTCTGTCATAGGTTCAAGCTCTTGATTTAAAGGTCTAGTATGGAGGGTTTACTGGCATCTAGTGGTGAAGTTGCAACACTGCAACCAACTAAAACTTCTCCAGTGTGCCAAGTGAATATAAAAATTAAGGTAGCTGACAGGAAAACATGAATGGCCCTGTCTAGAGCCAAACTTTGATTTGTGCACTCTGGGAGACTGTAAAAACAACATGGTGTACTCAGTGTAAGAGGAGCCGCTCCATATGTAGATATAAACAGCTCGTTCTAAGGTAACAAAAACACAATGATTCTTATTTTCAGGTGAATGTTAACTAATGAAAACATAGTTATGATTATTATATACCTTTACTGCCAACAGAGGTTGATGAATCCTACACACAGGACCTTTAAGTAAAAGAAACGTTAAAAATCAAACATCATTTCTTTACTCATCCAGAGCTGTCTCCAATGATAAAAACCTGTGCCAATGTTTTTTTAAGCATATATCACTGCTTTCCTTTTTTTTCATAGAAGTGCCAGGTGGAGTGACAATCAGTGAAAATCTTGGGGTTGCACACCAAAACCAAAGGGCATAAGTACATTTCAGGGATTCTGTTATGCTGTTGAAGTATACAGGCTAGTTAAAAACTATATAGAGAGTTAGGGAATTACATACTGATATAACTTGGTTTCTTATTTTACGGTTAATATTACTAATTATCTGTTGTACATAGACTAATACCAGTACAGTTAAAATTTTGAGTTCCACAACAATCCTGTTTTAATGTTATATACCTATATATGTTTAGATGATTCATGGTTCATCAAATAGGTTGGTTGCTGTTTTACTTAACAAGACAACTATAATTTCATTTTTAATTTGAAGGAGCACATTGATTGTAAGTAACAAAACATTTACTGGGAACAAGTCATCTTAAGTTTAGGGGAGACCTGTGGGTACCCATAGGACCCATTTTCATTCAAACATCTTGAGGAGAGAGTTCAAGGGACCCCTTTGAAAATGGCCATGCTGTTTGTCCCCTCACCAAAATTTAGCCTAAATTTGGAGTTTTATTTAGCACCCTTCCTGACAAGCTATGCTCGCAGGGTTTGTACTAATGGATGCCTTAGGTTGCCTAGTTTCACAAGATACCACTATCTTCATGCTAGCTTAAAGTGAGTGTGCCACAGCCTCTTAAAGATAGTAATATCAGCCTTCAATTATTTTTGCCAGAGGGAGGGCAGCCATTGTAACAATGGGGGCATACCCTGGACACAGATCCTTAGAAGTTAAACTAATTGTCTTTATTTATTTTTATACAATTCATTTTGAAATTATACTGGACTTTGAGTTTTGGTTTATCTTTTAGCTGGGCTGATGTATTTGGATTTGATCTTATTTCAATTTGACCACAAGATGGTGCCATAATATGTAAAGCAGACACAGATGGCAGTGCAGGTGGTGCAGATGATGACTTAATCAGCAACGATGTGATTATCCTTTAGAATGCTTTATGATTGAAAATGTTTGGAAAAGTACAAAAAGCATTTGCAATGAGCATTTTGCTTGGCTCGTTACATGGAGGCATCTGTAGTACAGCACTGTGCTGTTAAAATAAAGAGAAAGAGACTGATGAAACAAACAAGTCTGTGTGCGGTCCTTGTCCTTTAACCACATTCTGGACTCAAGCATATTTCCAGTAATATCCCATAACTGGAACTGCTGCAACTGGCAGCTCAGGTTTTAGGGAGAAAACACAAAGTTACATCATGCAGTATGCATGTACATGGAGGTGATGATTCAGTTGCTGCTGAGCATCTGTGGAGAGTTTCAGTGTCTCATCTCACACACACAAAACTCAACTCAATACAGAGTGGAAACCACTGGAATATCAAATATGTGTAATGTGTGTCTGTGTGGAGTAAAGTTGGTTCCTCGTGGAGATTTTTATTTTATTTGTGTATCAAAAATCTGGATCAAAATAAGTTTTGGAAATCCCATGTTTTGCTATCCAGGATCAGTCAATACATCTTACTGTTGTAGTAGATTTTTAAATTAACATGAGATTAGAGCACAGTGATCCAGATACAAACTTCTCAAGATTACCAAATCCAGATAACCAGGCCTCTATGTGGGACTGCACATCACAATGTAGACAGCCTGCCAACAAACACACTGCAGTTACCACTTAGCGCCATAGGTGCTGCCAAAGAGAAGAAAACAGAGATCTTTGAGGTTATAACTTTAAAAAAATGTTTGGTTTTGAAAGCCATTTAGGGGATTATTTTTGGGGGACAGCATCCTTTTTTATAATTTTACTGTACTGAAAGGCTTTATGGATAATCTGCTATCTACTTTATTGATGTAACAGTTAAATAATCATGATAATCGTGTTTTTTTTGGAACAGAGGTTTCCTGATCTTACCAAAGAGTTTCGAATAACGCATGCTTAAGGTTTAGTCCAGAGCAAAACGAAGAATGGATTATGTGATCACATTTTTCTTTTTGAACAACCCATTTTCAAGATTTGTCTGATATCTGACATCCAATCAGATTACTTCTAAACAATGGTGCCTTGAAACTTAAGTTATCAGAGAAAAAAGATGAGCCCATATTGGCGGGTGCTGGGCTAGCAACCTGTCTGCAATGTGCCAACGGCATCAGAGAAACACTTATTTGTGACATGAAACAGCTTCATTCAGACGTTTTACCAGTTTTAATCACAGGGTCCACTTTTTTGAGAGGAAGAGACCTCTGCAAGTAATTTGGCTCCTGGAAAAACCTCCTGAACAATGATCACTAAAGGAATCCTAACTGGGAGTTGACGCTTGGCATAGCGGAGAAGATTCAGCTGGTTGCAATCTGCAGTCCTCACCACTAGGTGCCACTAACACACTGTTCCTTTAACTGAGGCCTTGCTCAAAATTGCATAAAATTGCTTTTTCTCACAAAAAAAAACTCCAGACTTGCAACGCTATCATCCGGCCTTCAGCATGCACGACATGATTTATTTCAAAAATCCAGAGATTTTACACACATAAACTATAAATCATATAAAAGAAAGCATTTTATTTCCATTCCCACCTTCAAAAAAAGGGAACATGACTGGCGAAAGTAGCCCACAGGAAAACAAAAGGTACCAAAGTCTGTCAGCCGAACTGCAACATTATCATGCTCGTTATTATATAAACAGAATTTAGAAAAAAAAAAAATCATTCCTCCTTCATCTCCTTTCATGCCTCCTTTGTTCCCATCGTCTTGCACGTATTCAAAAAGCTGTCACACCACTCCTCTCCTTCAAACTGGTTGCATTCATAAATCTGTCACTGAAGCAGGCGACTACAGTATCATCCAAAGAAAAATGTACACTGATCTGTCAGATACAAACACTGTCTGTGAAACTAAAAGCATCAGTTACACAAATAATTAAAAAAAAAACAAACACTGAAATTAACGAGCAACCAAATACATTTTTCTCGTACAAGCTTCGAACTAGGAGACTGTGGAAATAGAACTAGACTGGGGTTCAGATTGTCTTGTGTTTGACGTGATTAATGATTGATTTGATTATCTCAGTGGTCACAGTCGAGGTCAAATCAAGTGCCAACGTCTGACTGTTTCCAAATGTCTGCACGCTGGAAAACACAGAATGTCAATGAAAAAAATAGAGATCCCTGTAGTCAATTTTGCTGGCAAAATCTTATTCCGTTATTAATTTGAAAAGCCCTTCATTGCCTGTACTTTTATATCATTACGCATGTATTGAATATTGAAATAGCAGTGCTTATCTACTTTGTTCTTTAAATTTCAGTGGCTATTGCTCTTTGGCAGTGTCCTAGCTCTTCTCTTTTTGAAGTATATTGTGCTCTCCTCTCGTGAATTGAGGTGGTGTGTTGGTGTGTAAAGGGCAATCATATTACTCCAAAATATACGTCAACACACACATACAAACATTCGCGCGCACACACGCAGTGAAAACGCAGACACAAAGCATGCACACAAAGTAGGCTGGGGGGGCAGGCTACACACCCTTCCAAACAACACTTGGTTTGCACCCCTTTACTGTGCACACATCATATGAACGCCATCTAGCTATCACATGCTCATACGCCAAAAAATATAAAGGGTTCTCATGCGCACCTACTCATGCAGGATCTCACACACACATGCGGGATCTCACACACGTACACACACACCTCAGCAATATGGCAAAGTTAGTCATTGTAAAAGTGCGGATTAGTCCCAGTTTCACAAAGTTGTTTTTATTTGCCATTTAGTATTGGAATATTTTTGCCAGTCAAAGACACTTAATTTCACAGTGCAACACAGTATGACAAACACTGACATTAGGGTCAAGACATATCATATGGGTGAGGTTAAAAAAAAAAAAAGTCCATACAAAAAAAAAGAAAAAAGGTAAAATAAAATAAAATAAAAAGTGCAAAAACAACAGTCACTGAAAATAGCATTAATTCAAATATTTTTGCGTTATTGTGCGAATTTAAATCCACTATAGAAACAAAAATTATCAGTAGCAGCAAAACAAAACAAAAAAAAAACAACAACAAAAAAAAAAAGAATATGGACCATTTTTAAAACATTATAAAGATCACAATGACATTGCCAATCACTGTTTTACTTAAGATATCAATATGGCATCAAATGGATATCAGTACGAATGTAGACATAAACATATACACACGCTCACTCTTTTGCAACACACACATACACACACACAAACACAAACACTTGGTCACAGTTAACAGGTGCCAAGGACATTGCGGTGGGAGTCAAGTTTTAGCTCGGTACCATATCAAAAACAATACATATTTCACACACTGTTAACACAGAATGCCAAAGTGAGGATTTATAAACTGCACATGCACACACTCGCACACATTTACATACATACACACACACACACACACACACACACACACACACACACACACACACAAAACCTCAAAGAGGACAACTAAGGATGTGATTTTTTTTTCTTTCTACGATTTTCTCCCCTCTGGTGAGAAAACAAATGTGTTAGCCCTAATCCTCCCCTCCTAGAGGAATGGTTTCTGTGAAGCCACGAGGAAAGACACTTGCTCTTATTTCTCTCTCTGTTTTGATCAGGTAGAAAATGTGACAGGAATATGTCTGATAGATGGATAGCTCTGTGAAGCAGCACTCTGGTTCGAAATGAAAGAAAAAGGATAGGAAACACAGATGCGGATAGCAAGATTATCTTACAGCTAAGTAGAATTCAGTGACTACAGATGAAGTAATTCTTATTGAATCCTATTCCCCCGGAAAAGAAAGAGTATCACCCAGAAAATGAACAGAGTTTAGACCCCTGTCTGTCTGTCCCTAACTACATGTAGTAGGTCTCAAAAAAGTCTAAATAATAGTGCCGCCCACAGTCAGTTCCATGTACTGCGTGTGCAGCGTGTGCAAGTGTATGTGTGTGAGTCTGTGTTGGTCTGTCTCTGTCGGTCAAGCTATCATGAGTTTAAGAATCCCGTTAAAAATCTCTACTTTCCCTGTCCTCCCAGTAACAGACCTTTCTGTGGCTCTTTTCCCTGCTTTGTTACTGATATCCCTCCCTCTCTTTCCCTGAACTTTCTCTCTTGCTGGTCTCCCTCCGTCCCAACTTGTCTATCCCCTCTGTCTCTCCTCCATGTCCTTCTCTCTGTCCCTCTCTATCTGTCCCTACCAGTTAGTTTTTCTGTGTCGGGTCCCTGCCTAGTTAATCTAGAGGTGTCCCTCTGTCCCACCCTCCCACCCGCCCACCCTCCCTCTATGGACAAACACATAGGGCGTGGGGGCCGTCCGTCAGGGGGAGCGGCCAATAGCGTCCCTCTCCCTCCCCCCAGATCAGGGCAGTGCAATACACAGATGGATGAGTTTCCCATTCACCCTCCTCCTGCTGGCTCACCTGGGAGGACGGATAAAAGGGAGAGCAGACACAATGACGTTAATTTCAAGATGGACATTTGGATACCTTGGAGTTTAAATGATGATGTGTGTGGGGTTACCTGTTGGGTGGGTGTAGAGAATCTAAACGCCGTAGCAGGCTGCCAGTCTCTCCTTCAGCAGTGGGGGAAACTGCTCTGAAAACTGCTGCCAGTTCTCCTCCCCAACCTGCTCCTTAAAACCGTGCAGGATCTGGAAACGGACAGAATGTGGGGGATTCATTTCAGGCACATCCTCAAGACCATACACTCTCACAGGCAGGGCCAGGATTTGATAAGTTCTTCCTTTAACTACAGGCATATTCAGACCGGGACCTCAGGACCTTTTTCATAGTCCTAAGAACACCCAACTCTGTACTTTTAAGAGTACCGACCAAATTACATTGGTACTACCAAGAACCAATTCACTTTAAATCCATCTGTGCCGAATATCGGTACCTGAGAGCACATCTGAGTGAGAACCCTGGGTTAAGGCAAAAGGCGGAAGTGCCACGAAGCCTGGAAGCTAGTCACGAAGCTCTAAGGTCGGCATCAGAGCTTTGCAGAGCCTACAGATTCAACTTCAGACAGGAGGGAGAAGCACAATGAAGCCAGTAAGCTGCTCTGCCGGCTTCCCAACGAGCCAGAACGGTTGCTGCAGCACTGATCTACCATGTTAATTTCAGCATCTGGTCTTATTTCTTTTTCTTGCATTGTACTTTTTGTAGTATCCTACAATCACATTTTTGTTATTACAGTCAAAGTAAAGTACAGAAAAAAAGGGACCGTTGGGTATCAGTACCGAATTCCAGGTACCGGTATTGGTTCAAATGTGAACGGTGCCCAACCCTACAAAGAATTCCCCTTTTTACTGTGTCCTCACCTCAAGATCTAGGAACAATCGAAGTTCTTAGAATGCCATTTTGAGGGACGTTTTAGCTCCTATTTCAGAGTAAGTACTCTCCCAGAGCAAGATGAACCCTGAGTGACGCAGGTGTACATTGATTAGCTGAACGCAGGAGGCAATGCAGCACTAGCGACCCCTATCTTTAAAAAACAGCCAGCTGTGTAAACAACAGGCAACATGAAACACAAACAACAGCTCCTAACGGATGAACCGACAGTGAAGTCCAGGCTTTGATGAGCATAAATGTGATGGGGGAAATGTAATGACTTTTCACTGGTCAAAGTGAAATATAAGAATCTTTGATAGTCAGCTTATGTCATGTCAGCGTTCCTCTTGGTGGTACCAATGCAACAAAAAACAATCCCTGGTTCTCTAGGGGGCCAGGCCTCGTAAAAGCAACAGAGTCTGGCGTCTGAATGTTTGATTGATTGCAACAAGGCTGAATTACCAACTGGGCACAAGCACCAGAGCCCCAGGATCCTCTAATAGCCCCAAAGTTTACTGCGAATCAGTTGTTTTTTGTTTATTTGACTACTTGCAACTTTGTTATTAAATTTCAACTACTGAAATGTATCATCTATATATTAATAGCTACGTTTGTGGCCCTGTTATGTAGACAGTGTCTGTCTCAATATCGAGACCTCAGTCATTTTAGTTTATATTGCACACCATGGCACACACTCTGTAAAGCAGCATTTATAAATCTTTTAAAAAACACTGACATATTATCTCTCCCTGTCAGGTTGACCCTCTAACTCAAGTTATTTACCCATTATTTATAAAAACAGATTTGTGCAGCTTTAATAAATCAGAGTTAGATGAAACTGCAATAATCTATGCAGGCACAGGAGCACTGGTGGGTGTCTGGAATTATAATGAAGCTGTGCTGCACAGGCTTCTGTGAGCACCTTACTTGACAGAAACAGGTACACAAAGCACACAGAGCCAGAGGTGGGGGTCATTCGGGCCCCATCTGACAGTGTTTGCCCTGGACCACCTGACAGGTTAATCCAGCCATGGACTGCAAGTCAGTGAATTTGCTATGCATCATACATATTTTCCCAGTGTACCTATTGTTAGATTGGCAGTCACACACTCACAGCATGTTGTTGCAAAAAAAAAAAAAAAAAAGGTGTTGTTTCAAAATGCTGATGGTGTCAAGAAGCAGCCAAACAGCTGCCAAGTTGCTCCAACCATGCCAGGGCCGGCCTCATCACAGAGCAGCGGGGGAAGAGCAAGTTTGTACAGTACATTTTTGTTATTAGGTCAAAGTCACTGTCAGTTCAGACCGAACTGTGTAATGGTAGTGATGCAGAACAGGCTTGATCACGAGGTTAACTCGGGTCACTACGTGCGATCGAAACTGTGGTTAAATGTTCCAAAGAAATATCATAGGAGCATCACAGACATTCCTGATTAAAGTAAAAACATGCATTTGTGGATTTTGCAGAAAATTTGCAGGAAGAGCATTTGGGCCTTTATGTGGTGAGCTCCTGAGGGGGAGTCTGTTCATTTTTCTGCAGAATAAGAGCAATGTTCTTGTTGCTGAGATGAATACACTCTGCTTCGCCTAAGGTCTCTCACATCACAGTGACTCACGCAGCGGTGGGGGGGGGTTGATGATGTCATGGTGAATTAAAATCAGCTTTCCTGGTTATGGCAAAACAAGAACTTTCGCCTGGATATGACCTGAACCTTCTTTCTACCTCCTGATCTGATCAACACACCCAGTGAGTCGCTCACCTTGTAGAACATGTCTCTCAAATCGTCTTTAGGATTCACCCAGGAGGCCACTGCATCACAGAAGAAGATGAAGTCCTAAACAAGCACAGAGGAAGAGGTGACGAAGGTTTCAACATCAAGCCCTAAAACAGCTGCCAGTCAAATACAGACTGTGTACAATATCTCACCTGCACCACACCCCCTGGGTTCACACCGATCATCATGCAAATCCCACGGAAGGCAGAGTCTTTCTCCTCGTTGTCTCGGATGTTTCGCAGAGACGTACACCTGGAGCATGCAATTATCAACAATCAGCAGCCACAAAACTGAAAGCTGTCACTACAAAGAATCCATTTCTCTCATCTTGTCTGTGAGATCATTTCTGAAATGAAAACAAGCGAGCACAAACTAAAACAGCCAGTGTCTCGTCATTTTACTGCGTGGGAGGACATTTGTCTTTTTTCTTAGCTTGAGAAAACTCACAGGGTTTCATTCTCGCTGCTTGCTGAATCTGATCATTTCAAGAATTCATTTAAAGAATGTCAATACTGCAGCCCTTGTAATGCAACGTGCATCGCAATGTGATGGCACAAAAGAGCAAGGAGGGAAAATGAGAAAAGTAAGAACAAATATGAATGTGCATTGTCTGATGGGGATAAAAAAAACTGCCACAAATGTGTCCTGCAAGTGCGGATAAGCTAATATAATTATGTGCAGAATGGAAAGACGGAAGAGAAGAGAGAATGTGATGAGACCACAGAGGACAACAGGGAGAGAGCACATGTGTCTGCTGAGTGTGTGATATATGGCGACTGCCATGCTGAGTGTGTCTGTGCACATGCTGTGAATTACAATTACACCACAAAGTATTTAGAATGAAAGATGCAGAACAAGAGATTTAACATTCACTCACCAGGGTCGAATGAACTGTGGCAGCATGGGCGCGACCTCCTGAGGACACACATAGCCCAGCCGACCAATGGTGATTGCTAGAGGAGGAGAGAGAAGAGTCGGGACTACTGTTAGAATAGCGAGCGCGTGGTATGACATTAACTGCACTATCAGTCCTAACTATAAAATAAAAGTATCAAAAATGTCTGTGTATCCATGTACCAGTGTTCTCCAGCAGGGTCTTGGGGGTGTTGGGTCGATTAATAATCTCAACCAGCTGGTTCAGAACCATAGCGATGTACGGCTGCATCTCCACTCCTGATAGACACAAACACACATCGATACACTTCCTCTAATCGTCTCATGTTCAACTGCACAAGCACTTAGCTGCATCGAGTAAGAATAGATTTGCTCCCACTCACCCATCTGCATACAGATCTCTCCTATGGCCCAGGTAGCATTGTTGCAGACAGAGATGAACTCAGGGTTCAGATTTGTCCCGAGGATTGGCATGAATTCAGCTGCACGACACGCACACACAAAAAAAAGAAATGTTAGCATCACAAACAAATTAAAAAAAAAAAAAAAAAGAGGATGATGGAACATTATGTATGCACTGTGTGTTAATGTGTATAAGAGAGGGAGTGAGATACTTACCAATACACGGTTTGACATGAGGGAAGCAAGCCTTGGTCAAGTCGCCCAGTAGAGCAAACGAACTCTGTCTTACTTCAGGCATCGTATCCTGGGACAAAAGAGACAGAGAGACGAAGAGAAATGTGAACACACACCATTAACCACATGCAAGAAATGTTCAGGGGCACCAAAACCAACAGGGTAATGACTTGGCCTTCATATTTCAAAGTCTTCAAATGTATTAATTTTTCCACTATACAAGATCTGGTAGTCAACTGTTGGATTTTTACAGCCAACGTATGCACGTGTTCTGGCTCCAAGGCCACTGACGAAGGAAGTGACATGGTGTGCAAGTGCCCACGGGCTTTGTGTCCAGAGTGTCACTTTCGCGCCTCTTTTTCTGGCTCCACTATCTTTACACCAGAGCAGCTTGTGTGTATGTATATATATATATATATATATATATATATATATATATATATATATATATATATATATATATATATATATATATATATATATACACACATATATACACACACACACACACACACATATATATATATATATACACACACACACACACACACACATCTAATTCTGTTTATCGGTCTGATTCTTCATCAATTCCCTTTTTGCATTCCTATCAATTTTTTGTGAGAAAAAAAAGTAGGCCTACACAAGTTTTCAGTGTCAACGCAACTATTCTATTATCTCAGAATCTGATCACAGAGTAGCTGTGTGGTGCTCATGTTATTACACCCTCAGTAACGGATGTGTGGCTTCGTTGGGAAGCAGGTGTAAAGTATCAGATACATCACATTCCTGGAATTTAGTTCAAGTTGCCTAAAAAGATGTTTTGGCATACTGCTGGTGTTTCCACCCTTACTTATAATTATCATTTTACAGACATTACAAACAGCACTGCTGTCATCTTTCTTTGTGAAATGAAGCCACACTTTGGACTGTTTCTTCCTCTCTTCCATCACTCCATCTTGTTAACAAGTTTTCAGCAGTGTAGACGCTCGAGTTTGACTTCACTGTTTGTGCAAGTGTCAGAAGAACATGCCAACACCGATAAAAGGCACTGATAAGTTTAGAGGCATACGATTCCAATGGATCAGACAACGGGAACCGGTTCTTATGATTCATTTTTAATGATGTATTTTTATCTATTTCTGACACAGCAAAAGTAGTTTTTCATGTTTGTAGTAAGTTACAGCCAAATTCACAATGTAGTTGATCTTGTTAACATACAGTACATCTTTCCACTTCTGTTGTCAGATAACAATACAGGAAGTAAATCTGATCACAGCTCATAAATAATATGTTGAACAGCGGTCATTATCAAGCTGCTGAGCTGCAGGTAAAATCATTACTTTTCAATCTCAACACCGTCAGATGAAATAAATCTGTGCTGTGAGATCGGTTATATTGACGTTTAAAATGAGTGATCACAGAAACATCAGCATCTGTTACCACATCTAAATGAGCTGCCAACATGTGTTTGTGCTTGTAAAACACAAAAGATGCAGCAAAACCCCTCCAAACTGTATCATAAATGTGGCTGCTGAAGAACAGATAGTCTGCTTCTGAAATGTTTTTCCTGTGCACATTAAAGTCATAACGCAGTCACTTTCAATTTTTGAGAACATTCAGCTCTTATTTTTATTTTGGAGTTTGAATGCACTTATTGTGAGTCACTTTAGACAAAAAGCGTCTGCTAAATGAACGCAATGTACCGAGTGCAATAAGGGCCTGATTCAACAAAATTGGAAAAACTAATTGAAGTTAAAATTAGACACACACACTGGCTCTCCTCACCTGCATGCACTGGAAAAGCAGCGTCATGATGTTACTGCGGGCCACAAGTGTGTCCACGTGGCCCCCCAGTCCCTCAGCTAAGCCACTTAAAAGATCCAGAGCCACGATCATGAAGTCCTTGTCGGGTGCTTCATACTGGTCTGGCTGCTGACTGTACATCTGAAACACAAACAGAAGGGAATGTGGAGAAAAGATTAGAAGTGGGACTACGGGATGAAAGTGTTATTTATGTAAAGCAGCAAAAATATAAACTGCCTCTGTCAAGTCTGTGTTTATGGGAGTGAGTGTGTGTGGCTCACCATGGCCTGAGCCAGTGTCTTCTGAACCAGGGTGACACAGCGTTGATAGACGGGCTCGCAATAGGGGAGGAAGCCACTCTGCAGCGCCGTGGCAACAGACGACAGACACTCAAGCAGAGGGAAGAGATCTTTGTCTTCGTCCTTCAGCTCATTCCACTTGGCTATCAGCGGAGGCATCAGTTTCTGTATGTACTCCTGAAAACAAAAGCGTGTGGTTGTGGCCCGTCATTCATGTGTTCATTTACCACTCATTTTAACATGTCACACACAAAACAAGGCCGTGTAAATCTGTGCATTTTGTGCTCACAGGCTGGTTGAGATGGTGCCCCACAGAGTCCGCCAGTGTTCCTATAGCATCGTAGAGGATGAGCAAGTTCTTGTGTTGGTACTTCCCAAAAGCAAAAACCAGCGTGTCCAGGATGAAGCTCAGGTAAGGCACCAGCTCTGTACACGCCTCCTCTTCCAGGGTGGCAAATGCACTGTAGGAGAGACGAGATGGGTTAGATGGACGGATGAGCTAAAAGTGAAAATACAGGAGTGTGAAAGAAAAACTGTACCTGCATGCTGCTTCCTGTACCCTCTTATTGCCGTCCAGAATGCGTTTGAGCAACTCAGTCATGAGGGGTTTGAGGTGAGCGTCAGGAGGCTGGCTGACCACCCAGTGGGCGTAACGGCTGAGTGTCCAGCAGGCGATAGAGCGCACCAGGGCCTTTTTGTCGCACAAACACTGGATGAGGTGGGGGATGAGCTCAGGCAAGTACGGTACCATGCCTTGCATACAGCCTGGAAAAACAAAATGGTTTTTTACGTCTTAAAAGCAAAAGTGCAACATTTTGGAAAATGTGTTTATTCGCTTTCCTGTCAAGAGTTAGATGAGCAGATGGATACCAATCTCATGTCTGCATGTGAAACATGAAGCTACAACCAGCAGCTGGTGAGCTTAGCTTAGTATTAAGACTGGAAACTGGGGCAAACAGCTAGCCTGGCTCTGTCCAAAGGAAACAAAATCCAACAACCAGCAACTATAAAGCTTTTTATTCAACACTGTTGTAAAAATGAGAGAAGGTCTGTTCTTCATCTCTGGTTATATAAAAGATCAAGACATTCACAAGGTATTAAAAGAAGATATTACACTTATTGTCCAATAAATCTTTCCTTTAATGTCTCTCCATAGTTACTGTCAGTGGAAAATCTGAACTTAACAATCTAAATAGTGAAAAGTAAACCTATTTGACTTATATATATTTCAATAGTAAGTCTGTGCCATGTCATACCCTCAGCGATGGCTCCCAGCACGAGGATGCCAGACTCCTTGATGACCCAGTCAGGGTGGAAAAGCAGTCCTTTGAGCAGGGGCAGGAGATGGGGCAGCAGCTCCTCACGAAACACATTGGCAAGAACGTCCAGAGCCGCGGCCGAACACTTCCCTGAAGGAGGGAAGCATCATTAGCTAATATAATCTTTAAACATTAAGCCTTTGCTCCAAAAATAATGTCAAAGGTCATTGAATGCCCTTTAAGAGCAGAAACTGCGACGATCACTAAAGCTGCATGTCAGTCCTGTAGCTTACGTAGGTTCCAGTCAGACAGCGTATCGTCGTCGTCATCTTCGTCTTCATCAATGTCCTCCCCCTCCTCGCCCTCCCCTCCTTCATGCTGCAGGGTGACGGTGCGGGACTTGTGGAAGCGAGGCTTGATGTCTTGCTCGCTGTCTGGAACTGCCTCATCCTCTTCAACATCACCCTGGAGGACAACAGAGAGAAAGGTGAATGCAGAATGGACACTGGTAAAAAAAAAAAAAAAAAAAAAAAATTAAAAGAAAAAAGGAAGAGACGACAAGAAATATGAGAAGCTGGGAACATTTGATTTATCAAGAGGTGGCTCACCTTTAGAAGAATAATGTCAATCTCAGAGTATTTCATCCCATTCACCAGGATAGGGATCAGTCTGGAAAAAAAGGAGACATCTGCATTACTTCTCAGATGAAATTCATACAACTCTTTATTTTCACTTCCTTGTCATTAAGTTAACCCCGTCCAATGAACTGTTTGCATGTGAGCACTTACTGGACCAAGTGGCCAGACAGGGCCTCTTTGCAGATGGGCTGTTCAGCCAAAGTCAGCCAGAACTCGCAGGCCTCCAGAGCCACGTTCTCATCTGGGTCCTGGGTCCGCTGCAGCATGTACTGGTGACAGATAACGATAAGATAAGAGGTGATGAGGGGGGGGGAGGAGGAGAAGGAGGAGGAGGGGAAAGCTACATGGTCTCTGCTCAAAGTAGTGTGTGAGATGAAGTCCCATCCTCACCTGGATGATGCTGTGCATGTGTGGGATGAGGCGGTCGATGCGGACTTCCAGCAGCATGACCAAAGCCCTGCAGACGTTCTTGCGCACTTCACTGTCCTCATCACCCGCCAGTGCAAAAAGACTCTGGATATGAAAGAGACGAGGAGAGAAAGGGGATGGGTGGCACAGAGAGAAGGGAGCGATGAGCAGGCCAGGCCAAGAAATGTGGGGGAAGACAGAGAAATGTGGGAAATGCAAGTGAACAGAGGCAACGTTCAAACATGCACTTGAATCTGTGACTTAAAAGGACCAGAACAGGGTTTCAGGGTCTCGTCCCACATGCCACTGTGTCGTCACAGACATTAATGATATGAAATCTAGCTGGTCAATACAAATAAAATGGGTGTCCATCTGGTTGGATGAAACTATAAAGTGATGCTTTATATGCTGCACCTCCATCACGCACTGCAGGAGCTACAGTACATTTGTAAAGATGGCTGGAGTTATATCCAAAATAAGAAGACTGATTTCCTTTAGCACATCAATGAGATAAAGTAACAGTTCAGCAGCAGGTTACTGTAAACAATATCTCATTTTCTTACATTACAGACAAATTCCTGCATTGCCTCATCTCAAGTAGCAGATGCCAAATATCACATAAATGCTGCAGCTTTATCCGTGACAGGACTATTATAGATACATCTGCATAAAGTTAAAAATAATGGAACTTATAAAAACAAAGAGTTTGAAAGTAAAACACGTAACCAGGGACAGCCTGAAGGGTATGAAAATCAGTATCAAAGCACATGGCATGCTTCAGAAAATGGTCTGTCATATTGTTACTTACAGTCAATTTGTAGTTAGTTAAAGGTATACTATGAAGGATTTTCCTACAAAACAATGTATAGACTCATACAGAATTCATCTCTCTCAGTCATCACTTATGACCCACTAGAAGCTTGTTGCAGTCTTCTTATTTTTCTGTGTTTGACATGTTTAGGGGCTCCCACCTTTGGGTAGTGGTGTGTATTGTCCAGCTAATAAAATCACGCAGGTGAAGTCAGGACTTTATTATAGCAAACAGGTTGACGCAGCACACATCCAAGAAGTTACAAAAATCATACACACAGCACCAAAAAACCCCGCAAATATAGCAGGGCAATACTTTAAGCGGACAAAGCAAGGGGGAATCTGGTGGGCGAGTATTTAATAAAGGGACAGTGAGGAGGACTGATGCAGGGTTGGCCTGTTTTCTGTTGGGCAGGTAGGTTCTGGCGGTCAGCTTAGTTAGCCGACAAAAGTATTGGCTTTTCTGTTACGACAAATGTTCCTACGATGGTAGGGTAGCTTGCAGTATACATACAATCAATGTAGGAAGGAGGGGCCAAGTTTGGATGTTGTGTAAGTGACAATTCCTGCAAAGTGTACCTTTCACAGACAGATCCATTGTTACATACTCCATCTCTGAAAGGAGCTAAAGGAGAGTAACTGAAGTTTGCAAACAATGGAGGTTAAACCAAGACATAATCCTGTAGTGCTCACCTCAATGAAGGTGTCAATGTTATCCATGAGAGCCTGAGCTCGACCAATGATGAACTGGTTCACACACGCTATAGCATGGGACCTGTAAAAGAGACAAACAAGTGGGATCTATAATGATGATTCTTGCAGGGAGACAAAGTGGAAAGTCTGAGCCACAGAGACACAGTTCCAGTAGACACAGTCAGGAAGCAAAAAACTGACGTTCCACTGACCTGATCTTGGGGCTGCAGTGCTTGAAAAACTGTAGGAATTTTGGGATCATGATGTTGAGGGGTCTGTTCAGAGCATCACTATCCAGCAACTCTGAGGAGTCCTCACAGATCTTCTGCAACGCTCCGAAAGAACCCTGAAAGGTGGGAAAAAAATCCATGAAGCAAAAATGCTACAAACAAAGGTAACAGATATAAATCTGATTAACGCATTAACATTGCAAAGCCATTAGTGTGTGCGGGCAGGTGAGTCTGACCTCGCAGGTGTTATAGTCCTCTGAGTTGAGCAGATTACAGAGCTGAGGCAGGAGTTCCGGCCAGGTCTGCAGCTCCCCTTTAGAGGCTATGGTCGTGATCAGGATGCCTTTATGACAGATTATTAAACAAGAGTTACACAAGAATAAATCAGGCTTTAGAATAAGTTACTGATAACTTAACTCACTGTCGCATTCAGTCATTCAAAACATCTTGAAAATGCAGCCCTCGCTCCCACATAGCCACATTACCTGCAAAAATCCAGCCACCTACATAGTAGTCTGACTCACACTGGCTAGGAAATGCAGCCAACACTGGCCTTCTCTTTCTCCATCTTCTCTTTCTCACACAAACACCCACCAATCGTAGCTCTGATGAGCGGTGAAGGGTCTCCGATGTTGTTGAGGCATTCTCGTTTGATGAAGTCAGCCACGTTGGGAGGGAAGTTCTGGTAGTGAGCCTTAACATTGTTCTTCAGTATCAGACCGCTCAGAGAGCGAGTGGGCTCGTCTTGAGAGGGAAGGCAGCGGAGAGGAAGAGCATAAAGAACATTTTTAAGAACGGGAAAGAGGAGGTTCGATACAGAAATGTTTGCAGGGGATAAGCGAGGTTATTCAGTAAATGAAACCTCTGTTCTACTGTTAGAACCTTCATGTTTACGTGCATATACATACCCTCGGATTTGAGGCTTGTGAGGACAAAGATGAGATAGTTGTTGAAATCTGGAAACTGGTTTAACTGCTCCAGTTTCTACAGGCTCTGTAAAGGAGTTTAACCACCCGTGCACATGTAGCAAAAGCTTACACATCCTCGCATATCTTGTGTGCCTGTTTGACATTTGGGCAGCATGGACAGGCATACAATCACAATCAGTCACATCAGTTCACTTGATGCGAGCCGTGCATGACAACACACCCAATCAGTTTTCATTTTCACCCACAAGCTAAAGCTAAATCTCACACCTTGTTCTCTCACCCTCACGATCACATACACGCAGACATAAGGATACTTCTTGCACAGCTCTCTGCGTTGCTGTGTCTGGGGACTGGGAGTCCTTGAGTAGCTGAAGCACTTGCTGCAGACCCTGTTCATCTGGCTGCCACTCCATCCTACGGGACACAAACACACACATTACCTGTCTCTGAAGCATGCATCGCACATACTTCTCACAGCCAGCTGGCCCCACCTGTGACCCCAGCACTGCGTACGTTACTACTCAAGTCACGTAGAAGTAACGTTAGCTACGCAGTAACGAATACAGAACAAGCAGCACGCGCTGGCTGCCGTTATTTGTAACAAAACACTGTGAAACACATTCGTTAGCCGTTAACCTCACCATCTTACTTAAAATTAAAATACTACACTCATTGTGAATAATTATCCACTGTGTAGCACTGCCGTGACAGCGCTCATGTTTACAGACATTTTCCGTTTCTGGATTCATGAAACCGCAAAGTACCACAAAGCGGTCGCTAATTACTTAGTAAGTAACAGTTGCATTGATAAGCAGCCACACCAACTATTAGTCGCGAGCCAAACAGCCTTTTCCACATGAGGCCCATACGGCACAGACGCAAACGTCTGGCTCATTCAGCTAGCAAGCTAGCTTAGCATCGCTCTGTTACTTCACACGTACCACATTCACACAAACACAGCTGCTAAACGCTATCTTACGTTAATTATCAGGATGCCACGTTGCAATGTCAAAGCAGTGTTAATAACCAAAGCAACAAAGACGGCGCAAATGAAGCGCATTATTCCTCAAAACAGATCAGTCGCATATCAACCCCCCGGCAGCTACCAGTAGCGTGCTAGCTAGCATCATCTTGAAAGTACCGCGAAAGATTTTACCTGGTCACTCCGATGTGGTAGATCTATATTTCTATAGACAACAGTGCAGTTACGCTGTAGCGGCGAACATTAAATACAATATGACTGCTATTCGTGTGGCTAAATACAAAATTCTGATCTCTGTGGATCTGTGCGGTTGATATGCTAGCTGGTATGTGACAGAGATTGCATGCCTTGCAATCAAGCCGGGTGATCGGTTTGATCATGTTCGGCTTCCGTACTGGACAAACTGTCTGGCGAGGTAAACGTGTGGAGATGTAAGCAACTTTTTGGTTTGCGTTACAATATCTGAGACAGCCTGCATATAGTATCACTGTTCGCCATTGTCTTAAATCAAATAATCAAAATGCAGCACATATTTAAATTCTGTGAACAGACATGTTATGTGTTATGTTTGTGTCATGTTTCATATCTGACCACCAGATGGTGTCAGCTTCAAATTCCTACAGCCTTTTACTGTATAAGTGATCTGCATGAACTGCTACAGGGCGTGGACACACTAACATGAACACCACCAGTGCCAGCTAACAGCAACATACAACATACTGCAATCAGTTTTAATTACAGTATGTCTCAACTAGACTGTGATGATTAATCTCTGATAGGAAGATGAGCTAATTCCCATGAACACACTGATAAACAACCAAAGTCCAACAGTATAGGCTTCACAGAGACAGTATGTGGCTGGTCCATTGTACTCAGTGGTGTAGTGGTAGTTGATGAGGTTGGTGTACTACCAGGTAGATGGATAGGTAACCAAGGAGAAAGTGGGTACACTCTCCTATATATTTCAATGGCTTTTTGGTGAATACTATTCACTACACCACCACAGTGCTTTGTAAATCAGTGAGTAAATAATCATGTGGCGTCTTACCCCTGTAAAATCATTGAAAGCAGCTCTCATTCAGGGAATATGAGGACATTCTGTGTTCATAGTCACCACCACTTCCTTTCATTTCGAAATCCTTGACAAAATTGTTTTTCTGAAACAGGGCTTTAGAAAAGTGGAAGTGCTCCAGCCGCATGAAATATCATTTTAGTATCTTTCACAAGAGGAACAGAGACTTTCATACCAACTACATAAAGCTTTATTAAACATAGTTGTCAACATGTGATAATCACAGAAAACACATCTTGAGTACATATTTACATTCCTGTATCAGCTGTCAACACATGGATGGTGATGGCTAGGACATAGAGTTTTAAGAATTCTACGTGTGAACAAATAAAGGAATCACATAGTATAGAATAGAGCTCTGCATTAGTGACAGGACAAGACACATGTTAAGGAAACAAGGTTCAGCACAGGGAGCTGATTTCACTCTTGCTACAGCCCCACTTGCAGCAGGCATTGGACAGTCCGACCACTACATCCCGTCCTTTCCTGTCTGTACTCCGTAGAGCCTCCAGCACCTCCTCTGAGATTGGTGAGCGAGCCGAGCGGCCGAATCCAGCAGCCACAGATTCTTCATTCAATGTCTGATCTCTCCACGTTTGGGCCTCTGCAGGATCCTGCTTACCGGAAAGTTGAGGGATGGGATTCGTGTTCCATGGGTCAAAGGCTTCTTCTCCCATAAGAAATTACAAAAAGCAAGGGAAATTCTCTTAATATTACTGTTTGACTCCAGGAAAACATGGTACATCATACAAAAGTATCCATAGTCTCATACACACTCTTACCTGAGTCTCCTATGCTTCTCTTCCAGCGAGAACCACCGCAGGTAAAGATGACAGCTCGTATGAACTCTCTTCCACACAGTTTCACCCCATAGAAAGAGGGATGACCGTCAGTCGACTGTACCCTGCTTACTAGCGCCACCAACAAGCCAAGGGTCAAGAGTGCTGCCTTCCACATGGTAAGAGTCAAAGAATGCTCTAAGTGTCTAAAAGGATTCTTGAGGTGTTTGCTTTGTGTTTTCTTTCTGGACAGCTCCCACCTTATATAGGCCTCAGCATCTCAGAGAAGGAGCTCAACTCACCTCCACTCTCCGTCACACCTAGAGATAAGACCGGAGACCTTTAGGGGCAACAATAGGCTATGCATCGAGAAAATGAAAAGATGTGATAAAGTAGCAAATGATGCCAGAGGTGATGTCAACAGAGCTCTTGGCTTTCTAATCACCTGTGACCTTTTGCTGGCCTTTTTGTCCCTTACATCAGTTGGGCTGGGCTGTGTGTCACCACACTATCTGCTATCTGCTCTGCTGTGCATTGGATGGAGATCACTATCCATTCACCTCAAAGATAACTAGGGTGCTAAACATTGATGTTCACTACAAGTGGCACACACAGGCACACCAAGCAAAGATAACAGAGGCCAATGGGTGATACTACTGTGACTCAAATCTATTGTCAACTCTGTGATGCGCAGTGTTACAACGTGTATGTTCTCAGAAACCCCACTCACCAGAATTCCACCAGATTCCATCCTTTTTGTGAGTCCATAAACTTAGTGTTTTAATGGTTTTGGCCATTAATGGAGATGTAGAATGGCAACCTCCAAACATTAGATATATATGTCAAATGCTTTGGCTTTGGAATAGACTTGTGAAGATGTCTGATGAAAGACTCCCATGGGCCAGTGAGTTAAAATCCTTATTTTATTTGAACAACATGTTATTTATATTCCAAAACAGGTTTCTCACGTTCCTCATGTATGGAGAAAAATGGTCTGTTTATGTGTGGTATAAACCAAAATTACAACCAGACTGTAGCTCCAATACAGAGCCTTACGGGAAGTATAATTTAAAAAATAGACAAAGATCCTTATGTGCCTAGTTACGCTCAGGAACATTACCATTAGCCTTATAGACCAGTAGGCATAATGCCACTCCAGAGGGGGACAGACTTTGTTTACTGTGCAACATAGGTGATATTGAGAATGGAGTTCATTTTTTGTTTTACTGTCTCACATATGAAGACATAAGAGATTGTTTGTTATTAATGAGGGTGAGAGGGTGGTGCAATAAGGTGCAGGCATGTCAAATAATTTGTTAAACACTGGGGGAGGGACTTATGTTTTTTATTTTGCGCTTAGAGGAGTGGCATACAAATATAAATGACTGTATTTTGTATTTATTTTAGCAACAAAGTCAGGGTTTGGAAGCCGTGTTTTTTTAAAAATTGCCAAAATCATACCATTTATCTCAGCCAGAAACTGTAAAAACAGAAATAATTGTCAGATTTTGAAATTTCCAATGATCCTTGGACACATCATGTCAATAAATGCTTCTGTCAGAAAAAAATAACCAAATCTGAGCTTGAAATAGTGATATTTCTTTGAAATCACTTGATTCTATGTCTCATTTAAAATTTTGCCAAAAAATAAACTGTTCGAACGAACTAACCAGTATGCATGACGATTGTGGAAAAACAAGGCTTTTGTTAACTTCAGGATTTTGTCTTCAACTCCTTACTTTCAAACATCAACATTAAGTCTTAAAAATCTAACAAGTATTTTATGATAGAGGGAGGGTCCTGCATATTCTGTCAGTCTCAGGGAGAAAAAAAATAAAAATATTTGTTGCCTTTGAAAGGATAAAAAAAAAGTGACACCCCAGCCAACCTCCTCTGATAAGTACAGAACAGTTCCTAAGGGATGCACTTTTCAGTAAAATGACCTCTATTTATGTTGATTTCTTTTGGTTGATCACCATTGGTTTCCTGGGCCTTGGATAAAAAGAAAAGTATTTCATTTGGGGACTGCGCAATAAGATAACATGTACTTTGGATTGATCACTGCAACGATATGGTGTCTTGTAAACTCATGAGGGTTGGGCACACGGTTCTCTGCATGACACAGAATAAAGAAATCAATCAATGTATGTGTTGTCAACTTCAAGCCTAAATGTGCAATATTCATTATTCATATGAGACTATAGAGGGGGCGGGGATAAGTGGCGGTGTTTTATGTGCAGTGAATGAAATGAAATTCCTTCATTTTCCATCTATCTTCTTGACATTTTGAGCAATAACAAAAGTAACATTAGAAGTGGTCATTTGACGTTCGGCTGTGGTGAAAGTGACAGACAGGGACTGTCCACCAATGAGTGAGAGATTAGTTTACTGACGCTACGACCACCTCCTACGTCAGCCAATCAGCATTTAGTGTAGGGCGGGGCGAAGACCAGAGGGTAGCAACAGTTGCCCCGGTGAAGGCAAGGCGCCATAGTCACGGTAGTCCTGGCGACAAGAACCAAGCAACGGGAGTCAACAACAACAACCTAGCTAAATCTAAGGAAAAAAACTTCAACGACTAAAAAGGACAATATTGGGATAAACTAGAGGTGAAAAAGTAAAATATCTCTGAATTACCATTTCATTATCTCCTATTGTGTACGTGTGCTTGTTTGTACAACCGTCCGCGTTAACGTGAGGTTGGTGGAACGTGTCGGTGATGAAAGTGGTTGCTAGCTTCTTTCCAAACGCAGACCGTTGTTATGGCGATGTCAGATCTTTGATAAGAGCACAAGATGGCGGGTGTGTTGTAGTGCCAATCGTACTTTTTCTGGCTCATTTGTTACAATGTTCATATTTTCTGTTACAGTTTCGTTTACGGTGAAATTTTAAGAAGACGTGTCCGGTGGCTTGTTCGTGGATTTAGTTACTGTTCAACACGAGTAACTAGCAGTAGCTAATGTGTAGCTGTGTTTCACGTCACAAGTCAACGTGAGCTGCTAGCAGGGGGAAGCTATCACTCTCGCCTTCTGAACTCACTTCTAAAGCAAGCTATCCAGAAACGTTAGATACAGAAAAGCACATGAAACAGCCCACGCGACTCAGCCGCGTGTGAGCTGTAAACGCTGCGGTATGA
Source organism: Epinephelus lanceolatus (assembly GCF_041903045.1). Taxonomy (NCBI): domain Eukaryota; kingdom Metazoa; phylum Chordata; class Actinopteri; order Perciformes; family Serranidae; genus Epinephelus; species Epinephelus lanceolatus. The sequence continues at coordinate 19,654,780 of NC_135736.1, forward strand.
GTGTAGTGTGTTTCATAATCTTTTTGTGACTTTGAAAAAGTTTTTGCTCTGACATTGAATTCGGCAAGTCACTCCCATGAACACGGTGTGCCGGATGATCATCTGATTGTTTGCCGTGTTGGTTTATGCAGGAGTGGCTTATTTTACAGTGGGAAGGTCTAAAGTTTTGACTGACAGTGGGTTTAATGATTATTATGAGTTTATATCCAAAGGTGATATCTGGTGGCATATTTTCAAATATTTATTCAGTCATTTAGTTGCGCTATTTTCACTTGAAACACCATGGTCACAGTCAGTGAAACTTGTTTTGGAAATTTTAATTAATTGCTTTATTGGTGGGTGTTTAAGATGGCAGTGTTTCATACTGGAGCAAACAGGAAAAGCCCTAGACTACTGTTATTCTCGGACAAAAGCTCTACTTCCTCCTCTGGTTTATGTTCCACGTGCACGCACACGTGTAAGCTCACACACTCTAGGTCTGTGCGTTCAAATCAGAGAGGTGAAATAACCTGCAAACAAGTGTGTTGTTATGTGTGTTTGCACCACTTTCATTAATGAGCACCGTCTCTTTTTTTATCCACAGAACCAGTGCCTCAAAGCATTGGTTGCCATGGCAACTTCTGGATACTCGGAGGACCTTCAGCCTCAGCAGGCCAACGCAGTAACCATAGCAACACCTGCTGCCACCACACCCTCATCCACCAAGACGGCACACTTCCTGTCCGAGATCCCACCGACCTCTGGAAACATTGCATCGGCGAACCAATCGGCCGCTGCCTCAAAAACAGGACAGGATGCACTTTGTTCTCAAGCGCCGCCCACCACCCAGAGCCAGAAGGCAGTGGTTCTGACAACTCCCACGCAGCACTATGTAACCCCAGAAATCCAGCATTCTGCAGTCCAGAAAAGTAATGGTCAGAGCAACTCGCCCCAGTACATCATAGTCACTGTGACAGGTGAGACACAGAGGAATGACTGACACATACCTACATAATACACACTGTGCATGTACACATAATACACATATTCCAGCAGCAGGAGGGCATTATATGGCATGCAGTCTGAGCGAGTTGCAGTTTGTCTCACAAGTCTGTATCCTGGGTGGAAGCAACAGGCTGGATCCAGGTTGGAGACCGGCAGTTTGTCTGGCACATAGTGACGGCTTCCAGTTATCAGTACAGAGCAGAGGTGGTTATAAATGTTTGCTTATACATCTTTAAAATGATGAGAAATGCTCGTCATTTAAGTGCCAGGGTCCATCACGATCTCTTGATGGTTAAATCAAAGTGGTGTCCAACAGTGCTGAAGCAATTAATCCGTTAGTTTATTGACAGAAAATTCTCAACAACTTTGATAGTGGAGTGATTGTTTAAGTCATTTATGAAAGAATAAACCCAGATATTTGCTGGTTCAGGGTTTTAGTAGTTAGGATTTTCTGCTTTCCTGTTTTGCATCATTGCAAATTAAATATCTTTAGGGATCTTTGTACTGTTGGTGTGACCTCACTAATGAACTGGATAATGCCACTGTGGGCTCTACTAAATCGAAATAGATTTTTTTGCACTATTTTCATAAAATTTTATAGAGTAAACAATTATTCAGTTGATGTTTTTTACTTGATGAATAACTAGCACCAGTAATCAGTAATCAAAATTAGAGTATCTTCTCTATAGTAGTTGATCCAGGTCATAATTTTAGCCCCTAAATGCACAAGTGCACAGCCAATTTCTGATCTTTATTCCAAGCCTAGATTTCACTTTACAGAAACACGTTCGAATGCTATCAACAGACATTTTGGGAACTTTCCGACTGAATTTTGATATAACTATTTGCAGTTACTACTTATGAAGATAATGTTTGTTATTTCAGTGTTTCTCGGTCATGAAGGCTGCAGGCTTTCAGCCTCACAGAGTTGCATTCCATTTTTATAACAGTCTAATTAGATGGCTTGAAAGAGATCTAAGACCCACCTCGATCGAAAAACCCCTGATGTAGTTTGCCTGTCTGGTTAGATGGTGCATACATTATGAGGACAAAATAAGCTGATGGACTTGGTTGCTAGGCTGCGTAGTCCCAAATGTGGGAGCGTGGATGGTTGATGGATAGAACCTGACTTCACTTCTGCTCTCCTGTTTTTGCTGTTATAGAGAGTCTGTGGTATAATGTCGTTGTTGTTGTTTTCAATTATATTTCATCAACATGGCTTTGAGTGTGCAAGCCAGTCTCAATGGTAGCTAAATGTGTGCATACAAGGCTCTAGACCATTTCCATGTAGTAGTTCAAATTCATTTAGATGAATGCTTTTTCAAAATGTGTGATGCATTAAAAAAATTCTCAGCCGTACTGAGTTTTGTCAGTATTTTTAAAATATGGTTTTAACTAGCGGAAATGAGAGAATCGACCCCAACACCGGTGTCTATCTGTAAGTTTATTTTAGGGATGTCTATTAGTAGATCTTTTTGCCTGCTGGTATCAAGTAACACTTTGCACTTTCACCCAGAGTCAGACTCACAGGCCTCAGGCTTGTCTCACTCTCGTGAAGTAGAACTGAGGTAACTGAATAACTGTGCTTATTAAAAAGCTGGCATTCACTCATATCTACAGACTGCAGTAAAAAGACCTGGACTCTTACTTTGTATTGTGCTTCATAAAAGAGGATACACTTCAGCTATTGTGATTTTTTTGCTTCTCTTTATCCATATTTATGAAAGCAGGCTAAAGTGATGTCTTTAAAGACATCCAGTGAGTACAATATAACTATACACAAGGGTTTAATACGGTATCATGTAACATAGAAAGGGAAGATTGTTTTTCTGTTCAGCTGGGACTTCATACTATCAATAACTGTTTTAAATATAAATACATTTTGCAGGATTGTGTAGAAGCAGGCTGTTGAAAGTAGCTCGCTAGATTTGATATCTTATTGATCAATCAGTTGATTATTTCCCCATAGATATCTTAACACTGCTTTTTTTTGGCTCCTTTAACCAACAAATATTTGATATTTTTCTGTTTTTAATGTAGAGGCGATTGAAAAAGTAATAGTTTCATTTTTTGTCGATCAAACAGGGGTGTCCGCAGGTCCTTAAAAATTTAAATTATGCAAGCATTAGGCCTTAAAGTGATTAAATTGTCCTAAATTGAAATTTGTGAGGTCCTAATCACAACAAACATTTTATCTAATTTCATTTATCCATCTTTTTTTGTCAAGATGAGTCAAGCTTTTCTGCGTAAAATTCCACAGTTGTCATGGTGTAAATCATAAATGCTGCCACTGGACCAAATGCTGTCTTTTTAATTATACTTTTGCTTACCTTTTGGCAAAATATAGATTAACTTTACTCACCTTAATAACCATATTCCTTCATAAAACCTACCTCTGCACAGGACCACATGTACAGCAATTAGCTGTATACTTTACTGCAATGCTTAAATAAGAAAAAGATCATTTGTCCAAACTTTATCTTAAATTTGATTAAAATGATTTTGAAAAAGTCTTAAAAGCATTAAATTTAAGTGTTTGGTACCGGTAGACACCCTTTTAACTTATCAATAAATTGACTATAATTGTAAGTGCTGCCTATATCACATGATGAAAACTGTAAAACTTGTAAACCTGTGCTAAATGTGTTTGTTTTATTGACAACATTTGGTTGGTTGTCATGTTGGCACGCCCCAGAGTACTGTATTCTGGTCCTAGCTGCAGTTGTCAGAATTTGGTAAAACTAATCAGAACCATGGACCAGAATGGCTTGCATTATAATAGACTGCCTTCATTATTTTATCCAGTCAGCACCCTCATTAGGCATTTCCCCCTCAAATGCATTAATTTAGGTATAAAAGTTGCCACCAGATAGCTTAGTTTATTTAGCTAGAAGCCCATGGCAATCACCATGTAACCTCTAACAATAAGTATTCTTTGCTCTTGAATTATGTCATGAGAGAAATTTAAAGTTGCTCAAACAAAAAGTTATTAACTTTCCAAACTGCCAGTTACATCTTATTTTAGATCTCACTTTACATCACATATTATAATGAAAAATTAGATTGAGTGGTGGGCTGTGCAGAGTCGTGCTAACTCAAGTGTAACTTTGGGTATGTTTACAGTTAAAGCTGGTTGAAGTAACAGTGAGAGCAGGGCGGTGCAAAAACAGTTAAAGTAAAATGTTTTCTCACCTGAAGGGTATAAGGAAGTGAATATTACCCACTCCTCCGCCCACCCTCCATCCTCTGTTTCCTCCTTCCATCCATCATCCCTCGTGTATCTCTCATTTCCCTCTCTCATTTGATCTGCATGTTTACAAGATGGAGTGATTTCTCCCTCCATCTGGGAGATTAGCTGTCCAAGGCTGTCCTTCTGCATGCAAGATATAAGGATGAAAGCAGAGATGGACAGACACATTCTCTCTCATCCCGTCTATCAGCAAAAACAGTAAACTTAGTTGCAGGATGTTCTGCGGCGGCTGTTATTATGATTTGGAAGCAGTATGTCGTGAGTACTGAACTTGTGGTGACGGTGGCTGGCTTTTCTGTTGAAATTTGTTCCATCATCTGATTAAAGTTCTCTCCCTCTACCATTTCTAGAGGGCTCTGTTCACTCCAATGACAGTCTGTCAGACTCCAGCCCACCTGCCCCAGGTGTTCCTACTCAGGTGGTCCAACCAGTGCAGACCACCCAACAGGTAAGATGCACACATATACACAAACACTATTAATTTACCATTTGACTATGGAGCAGTGAGTCACAACAAACGGTTGAGCACCCATGGTTCCATCTGACACTGTGGCTTTACCCACCTGCAGAGGTCAGTGTTGCAAGCAGTCTCGCAGGCAGCCAAGAGGATTCAGGCTGGCCACATCAACAACCTACAGTATGTGCACATTAACCAGGAGGTAAACAGACATACAAAACATTTCCTCTTATCATGAGGTAATCATGACGTATCAAGGTAATTTAATCATGCATGTCTTAGTAATGGCTTTGTCCAGTGTCCAAAGATAGAAAGAGAGGGATGTAGGAGAGAAAGCCCTTAGTGCCCTTTACATGAAACAAGTAATTCCCCACCTGCTTTGCATGTCTTTTCACCTCCAACACCACTGCCTCTAGGGGCTGTCTGAGATGTACCTAAACACTGAACTCTGCAGGTAATGCTGTGTACGGGTGTCAGTGAATGATAACGATTTTTTTGGACCACCACTTATATTCATCTGTAATGGCAGACTACTAACCCCACTACCTCTTTGTTTTCCTCGTTGTATTCCTTAAAACCCGCCTTTAAACTGTCATGTCTACCAAGAAATGCTCTCAACAACTTAGCTTCTATTTATGTCTGAATATAATAATACAGTAATGATTGTGAGCTGTCAAACAGGTTTCAGACATTGTGCCTGCTCGACTCCTCTGAACAAAAACCCTTTTGACGCAGTTATGGAGCACAGCATTCTTTATTCAGTAGGACGACACGATGTGGTGTGAATAGTATTAAAAGAAAAATGGTAGCTATTTCTCATTTGTTCCAGTCTTGCTGTTTGTTTAAAGCCTCTAGTGAAGCTCTAATCTGTGATTTTATATTAACAATGTATGTTGACACTTGTAGCTGCTTGTTATGAACCCACAGAGAATTGATGCCCAGTTCTGCAGTTCACCTCAGAGTCCTGCAGCAGTCTGATTTTTGAGACTTGCTCTTGAAACATAACCACAACGTGCAACACTGCACCCGCCCCGCCACTCGCACATATAACCAATTACTTCAGCAACCTGACCCGACCCAAGCTGCCTACACAGCTCGGTGTATGACCCAAAACCACAAAAATGCATAATAACCATGCGCTCCTTAAATTTTTAAACGATCATTTTGCAACATTTAATTCATGTGAAACTGAGATAATGTATTTTAATTCGAATGTAATTCAAGAAATACAATTTTAATGAATATTTTTTGCTTATTCTCATAATGTTAAGCAGCACATCTCCACAGTTACCATGCCTGTTAGTAATGCACTTGATGAAAGCGGCTCTCATATCCCAGTTGGTGCAGAAGGCAGATCTGACTCACAGAGACAGCAGTCAGAGGATTAAAGTGTTAAAACATTGAATTATTACTACATTCATCATTTTGTTGTGTATTTATTGTCCAATTCCCACAATCTGACCCGCATGTTGTTTGTTTCACCCAGAACCAAATCCAGAAATACAATTAAGACAAAATACCACCTGCCAATCACCTTTTTTGAAGGTCACCTGCCAGGCACCAGACCTGATGCAGGACTCTTGTTCACCTCACTTTTGTGGCACGTTTTAGCATCATTTAGCTTATTGTTTGGGTTTTTACAGCTTCCACCTTCACTTTTTGGGTTCATTCTCATCTGTCTGAATCCATGATATTTTCCAGTCGCAGCAGCAGGCGGCTGTTCTCACCCAGAAAGCTCTAAAAACCCATTAACTTGCACATAATGACACAGAGACAACTAGTGACTTACTGGTGAACAGCTAAAGAGTTGATGCAGACCAAAACAGAGCTAAAAGGAGAGTGAATATTGAATGCCAATGATGCGCCGTGTTCCTGGATGTGTAATAGACAATTGTTTGCTAACACTTTTGCCATAACTTCATATGGTACAATATGTCAATATTGTGTTTACAGTTTGTGCTGCCTCCAAGTGACCAAATAAAAACAGTGAATGCTGCTTCAAGTCTCCTGTTTGCTTGTTGTCCAGGTGGAGCATGTTTACTCTGGCCAGGTGCAGTATGTGGACGGAGGAGGAGACACGACTTTTACCACATCCACCATGTGAGTAGAAAGGAGCTTGCTCTGTGTGCATGTTGACAACTTTCCTGGGGCCAGGTTTATCAACCCAGCTGAGTACTAGTCTAAGCTTTAGACTGGTTTAAGAATGTCAGGTAAGACGGACCTAATTTTAGGTGGGAAAGGTAGCCACTTTTGTCCCTGCATAGGTAAGCCATGGAGAAAAAGGATAAGAACACTGTGCAGAGCAAGAATCTGTTTGAACAACAATTTGACTTTCTACTTGTTCTGCTAAAGACCCAATTACTCCAGTTAAAGTTAATGGTAACACTGTTGACATATTGGTGGATAGTGGTGCCCCCTTTTGAGCCGTAAGAGCTAATGAACAACAACATATAACAACATCCAGTTTTGTTACCACTCTGGGGGTCACAGGTGTTCCAATTGAAGAGCCATTCTCACGAACATCTATTTTAACAGTTGAAGGTTCAGATCAGATGTGCAACATTTATTTTCAGTCTCTGAGAAGAGCCAACTTGATTTGATAGGAAGAGATTTGCTGTGTAAACTACATGCTACCATTCAGTGTAGCTCCAATAGACAGTATTAAACCATCCCTGATGACAGAGCTATACAAGGAGTTAGGTTCCTTTAGTCCACTGTTGATTGTTTATATATCTGGACATTGCCACATTTCATTATATTTCAATATAGTCAAATTGCTTTACAACATTAGTCACAACACTCACAGGGAAGCTTACTGCAAAAGGTAAATTTAAGTGTCAGTAGGAAGTCTGACTTAAAGTCATGTTTAAAACAACAAAGACTACATCACATATCTGTGCCTGTTGTACATTTTTAATTTCTGTGTGTGTCTTGTCTTTTTCTGTCCAGTCGATCGAACAACTACCCTTTCTCCGACTCGCCCCTCTACTCCCAGACTCCTCCCACCTCCTCCTCCTCCTACTATGAGGCCACGCCCAGCACCGAGTCAGATATCACCAGCTCTGTGACCTCGCAGCCTGTTACTGTGGCAACAGCAGGAGCCAATAGTGGAGGAGCTGCTGCGGGTGGAGGGGGCTACGTCATTCAAGGAGGTTATGTGTTAGGAGGAGGAGGAGCAGCAGTAGCAAGTGGAGGTGGAGGAGGAGGAGGAGGAGGAGGAGCACAGAGTTACTCCAGCCCTAACTCTCGTGCCCCACCTGCTACTGTGAGTACTCATGTTCAAAGTGAACACTGTATTGGGTTACAATCTATGATATGAAAGTGAGAAATGACATGAAATTCTGCGACCGTCCATCTTCCCCAGGTGCAGTGGCTGTGTGACAACTACGAGGGGGCGGAGGGGGTGAGCTTACCACGCTGCACCCTCTATTACCACTACCTGCTGCACTGCCAGGAGCAGAAACTAGAACCTGTAAATGCTGCATCCTTCGGTAAACTCATCAGGTCTGTCTTCATGGGGCTACGCACACGGCGATTAGGGACAAGGTATATACACACGCACATACACACACACGTACATTGATTTTGCCAGATGAGGGCATTGTCATAACTCTTCATGTGTGTTTCAGAGGGAACTCTAAGTACCACTACTATGGTCTGAGGATCAAATCTGGCTCCCCGCTGCTCAGACTGATGGATGAACAACAGCACATGGCGATGAGGCAGCAGCCTTTCTCACAGAAAAACAGGTATCCACACGGGGCTGATTGCTGGTGTCCTGATGTTCACGATGTTACTGCAGTCTGTTTTAAGTGCTCTAATTGCAGCATAAGCTTTGTTTTGATTGATGGGCACTTTGTCCAATAGGATAAAGCCACTACAGAAGGCACAGGGGATCACTAATGGGACATCAGGTGGGATGGGTCAGCAGCAGGCAGCAGCACTCTGTGATATTTCGGCACAGGTGCAACAGTATCAGCAGTTTCTGGGTGAGCAACACCTGCACTCTGAAAAATGTTTACCTTTTTTTTCCAGCAGTACATTAACAAATGAATACTTTCAACCTGTGTTCTTGGTAATCCCCTATACAAGCTATGAACAGCTGCTTTCTCTTGTTCAGAGGCATCACGGCCACTGCCAGACTTTGTTGACATTGATGTGCAAGATCGAACCCTGCCTGATGGGATCCTTTTAGAACACCTCAAGGCCTTCCAGACTCTCTACAGAGAACACTGTGAGGTAGGCAGTCATGGACACCGACAGGTCATGCACAATAGGGCTGCTCGATTATGGCAAAAATCAAAATCTCAGTTATTTTGATCAATATTAAAACTACATTTATTAAACCTGATTATCTATTGACTTTGGAAACATTTTGCATTTCTTGAACTTGAAAAAAAGTATTTCTAACAGAGGCTTTTCTTGAACTTTGAATGTAATTCAACTATAGGTGGCTCATTGGATGTAATTCTGACTGTAACAGTTAAAGCACTCATATACTGGCATGTTGTAATAAGAATAAATAACACAAATGTCAGTAATTTAATGTAATTCTTCATTGTAAGACTCTGATCTGTTGATAATAACAAAACTGTAGCATTATAACAATGTGGGTAGTATGTGTAAATGAGCGGTGGTAAACTTCCCTCCTTCTAACCCGTGCCTAGATCTCACTGCTCTCCTCCCAGCAAAACTCCGTCGGATGACGCGTATAACATCAGTTATAAACCAAGATTCTGTTACTGTGTTACCGATTTCTCGTCTTGAATGTTTTCAGAAACATATTTAAGCTTACTGTTTAACTGTAATAGAGATCGTTTGTTACCAGCCCACCACCACTGCATTATGTCACCTACCAGCAGGAGAATTTATTGGACCGTTGAGGTGCAGTGCATCCTGGTAGTTGTAGGTTTTCTACCTTTGGAGCAAAAGCAAATGCCACAGCCCTTTTCTCTGTTTTCTCTGGTCATGGAGCGCCAATTCTAAAAGTATTTGTGTCTTTCTGCTGCATAGACAGCCTAGTTTTATGAAAAGGCCATCTTTCCACCAGTGAAATATTTCTTAAATGAGAGCTCATCTGCAGTAGTTGTAGTAGCAGTGGGTTATTTCCAGGAATAAAGTCACTAGAGGGTCTGAAAAGTCACAAAATCTAGCAAGAAAACATCGTTTTAAGAGAAAGTGGTATGCCAAATTTATAACGCAAGACAAAACGAGAGCATCATCTCAAAACAGAATGCAGTGTAATAGCTGCTCTACCTTGATTATTTTGTTTTCATAATTATTGGAAGCCAAAACCGTAATTGGAAAATAAAATTCAATTAATTGCCCAGCACCAATGCACACTGATGTTAACTTTGTTCTTTGCCCTTGATGTAGATAATGTTGAAACCCAGATTTAATAACGGGTGACTATATGTTGTCAAAGTTGAAGTGACATTGTTGTATAGCACAGAAGTGTTACATGTTAAGAAAAACATTCTTTACTATCAAAATGTAAAGCAATCATGATGCCAGAAGTATGGAGACGGTTTAGACACCCCTGTGGTGTTCTGTGTGATCCCTACAGGCCATTCTGGACGTGATGGTCAACCTTCAGTTCACCCTCGTGGAGACGCTGTGGAAATCCTTCTGGAGGTTTAGCCAGAGCAGTGACACAGAATCGCTCAACCTGTAAGTGTCATTAATACACTCAGGCAATCTGATGAAAGAAATACCAGCACATGTCTCATCCAGTGCTGTAACTGAGTGTGGATGGTCTGTCCTCTCCACCTCCAGGCACAATGAGTCTGAGAAGCGTCTGCCCAAATCGTGCCTGGTGGTGCTGTGTAAGTATGAGCCAGTGCTGCGCTGGACGAAAGAGTGCGACAACCTGCTCTACCAGACTCTGGTGGAGATCCTCATCCCTGATGTACTGAGACCCATCCCCAGTAAGTTAATAAAGCCATAATGGGCCTTAGGTACAAAACTGTTCAGTGAGAAAATCAAAACTAATTGACAGATTTACAGCATGCAGGTCTCAATCTGAGGTTTTACCTACCTACACACCTGCGTGTTGAAATATAAATGTAAACCTTTTTCTCCCTATCTCTTTCTCCTCTCCACATCACCACCACCCCTCCCTCAGGTGCCTTAACTCAGGCCATCCGCAACTTTGCCAAGAGTCTTGAGAACTGGTTGACAGGCGCCATGATGAACATCCCAGAGGAGATGGTTCGCATAAAGGTATGTGAGCTCTGCATCTGTTTTTAGATCTTTCTGTTTCATACCTTTACATGGTCAGATGTAAACTGTCCAGATGATGTCTAGATCCTGTACAGACAGTTCCCACCTGGCATGGCAATCATCTTAAACGTCTCCTGCTTTGTTTTTGTATGCACTCTCACATTTTCAGTGCTGTTCTCCTGTAATTGGAAAACCCAGGATGCACTTACAGTCCCTGCAGGATTTTTTTGGGGTTGTTGCAGTTTGAAATGCCTGATTTCACAGCAGCTTTTCTAAAAAATTTTGATGCATTTTACAGTGAATATAGGCGGGGGTTTTTTACAGTGTAATTGCTGGGGCAGATGAACACTGAAAAAAGTAGTTGCCATGCTATCTCGGATCCAGAGCCTGCTATTATGAGCAGTTTGTGTTTCCCACAGAATGAGAATTTATTCGTGATGGTGGGTGGGGGCTGACAGCTGATAGGCAACGATCTGCTGCCATTCAATGCAGCACTGAGAGACCATCTCCATGAGCCGCTCTGCTCCTGCTCTGTCTGTCTAGTTAGCACCAGCTAATGCAGCAGCGACTAATATTCAACACCAAGCCATTAAATGGTTCCAACAACCTCACACTGACACCAAAATGGCTCAGCTCTGTTCTTAAATCCACCAATAATCGTTGGGTAATATTAGCTGTGTGATGCTAACAGTTAGCCCAGCTCTTCAGTGAAATCAGATTTTACCCATTATAAATAGACAGATTTGCAGTGAAGTTGTGGTGATTGGACAAAATTTCTAGGTGCACGAAATGCACAGGGTTGGTTGATAAATGTTGCCATCACAACATCCTGCAGGGACTGACTTAAAAACTGAGTGTGAACAGGGCCGTATAGTGCCTTCCCTCTGACATGCACCATCTTATTATATCCATAATCCTTTCTCCTCCCTCTGTCCTTCAGGTGGTGTGTGTGGGCTCCTTCTCCCAGACGCTTCGCCGCTATACCAGCCTGAACCACCTGGCCCAAGCAGCCCGTGCTGTCCTGCAGAACTCAGCACAGATCAACCAGATGCTCTCAGACCTCAACAGGGTTGATTTCACTAACGTACAGGTTTGTTCCACTGTCTCCCACCTCCCATCTCTTACTGCACATTAGTGTTTTATGTGAAATAGAGCAGAACTCTGACACAATCCAGCTGTGTTCCCCCCCTCAGGAGCAGGCATCCTGGGTATGTCAGTGTGAAGACCGTGTGGTGCAGCGACTGGAGCAAGATTTTAAAATGACTCTGCAGCAGCAAAACTCTCTGGAGCAGTGGGCCACCTGGCTGGACAGTGTTGTCTCTCAGGCCCTAAAGCCCTACGAGCACAACCCTGTCGCTCTACCAAAGGCCGCCAAGGTCTTTCTGCTCAACTGGTCCTTCTATAGGTGAGAGGAAGAAAATAAAACGGGATGTATATAAATATCTGATTTTATGTCAAAGATAATTAAGCAATACCACATGAGAGGGAGTGCTGTTGTACTGAATATCATCTCAGCTGTGATCTGGTGATGACAGTCAGTACAGCTTGACCTCGAGCATGATTACAGTTCTACAATCACCATCTATCAGTTAACAGTAATAAGGGACAACAGATTATGATTTCTTTGTTTATTTAAGCATTTCATTTCACAAATAACTCCACAGCTGATGGGACTGAACTGCTGCCTAGCATGCATAAACACTCCTGCACATTAGCATTAACTAGCTGCTGTGTGTAAGCTTGGTCTTTAGTCAATCCTAATACATGGTAGAACACTCGACACTTGATTAGTGTCACTTGACAGAAATCAAATAGTTTGCGTTGTTTTCATCATATGCTTCAGCGAAAGGTTTTAGTCGACTCCTGCAGAGACCCCGTACGTTTTTTTACACTACAAGTCTATTTCTGTTGCGTTTAGTGAAGCGGAATCTGGACTGAAAGCTGTTTAAATTAAACAGATATCCTGCTATTTATGTTTTTAATTTATTAACTGCATCGGCACTGATTAATCAGCTCCCAGTCTGTCTGTGAGCGGCAGACTCCCCTCACTCACTACTGTGGGTTGTGAAATGAATGAATGCATCAATAGATACAAATACTGTCGATTTCTTCCGGGGGAGCTGACATGAAAAATATTTAAGTTCAGTAAATGTTGTCAGTCAGCCTGGTGAGGGCAATTTAGCTGGCCGCTGTCCTCTCAGCTCCCCAGGAGCAGCTGCTGACAGACGGCTGCCCCAGTGGACAGAGGCAGGTTGGAGTTGGTGTTGATTGAAAGCTACCATCTCCGTGGCAACATGTGTTTATTTTTGTAGTGCTAAATTTGTTACGATCTAAAATAACATTAGATAACGACCTGACCGTTTGAAAAGGGCTTAGAACACCTGTAAAGTGGAGTGATACGTATAGTTAAAAGTCCGAGTGCTGTTATACTCTATATCGGCACTTATGGAATGCCTCTTATCCAATTAAATGACTTGGTATGAAATTGTCTTCATTTTCTTTCTCATCAGCTCTATGGTGATCAGGGACCTGACTCTGCGCAGTGCTGCCAGCTTTGGCTCCTTTCACCTGATCCGCCTGCTCTATGATGAGTACATGTACTACCTGATAGAACACAGGGTGGCCCAGGCTAAAGGAGTGACACCCATTGCGGTCATGGGAGAAGTATGTTTTCACTTACAGTTGCATAGTAGCAGTCAGCACTTGATGATACATGTTTATAACATGCTCCAATCCTTGCTCTGTGTTGCAGTTTGCCAGTACCATCAAAAGCCGAATCTCTCCAGACATGGAGAAAGGTAATTCCAATGCGTTTATCCTCACTTGTTTAGTTTCAAGTTATCAGGTCGCTTAATGTCAGTGCCTTCCTTCATCAGAAGAAGAAGAAGACGACGATGAAGACGAGAGTGAGGACGAGGGCGGAGATCTTGTGCTGCAGTCCAGCTCTCTGAGCGCGGTCGACGACGACAAGGACTCGATAGAGCCGCCCGCCAAGCTGCCCAGGACGAGTTTCAACCTGCACGCTCTGTCCGACAGCACACCACCTTAGCCGCTCGCTCTTTTAACTATCACACACACATTTCACACACACCTCCGCTTTAACATCCAGTCATCCCATCCTGTCACACTGTGTACGCTTCAGGTTTGCAAAACAGGTGATGTTCGGTGTTGAGTGTGTGGTCGTCTGGTGTGTGTGCACAAGCATGTGAGAAAGCCTGAGCGCCCTTTGCCAATTTTGTACTTTTGTGCTGCCATTCTTCTTCTCTTTGCCTTCACCTGCTATTTTACAGTCCTTTCCTCGTTCCCTGTGCCTTCCCTGTTTATCCAGTGGCTAGATGCCAGTAGCCACTCCTGTCCAGCCTCAACTGTATTGTATACAGTATATATATCTATACACATATATATTCTTGATTCCCTCCTGCCCCGCCTTAACCACTGACCTGATTGCTGTGGAGAGATGAGGAGACTCCAGTGTTCTTTATTGTATTCTAAACTCGAAAATATCACTTACCTTGCCTTTAAAGCAATGACTATGCAGGGGAGCTGGACTTAAACAAACAGCACTGTCTGAAATACACATTTTTTAATCACAGAGTAGCATCTGGAATGATACTGCACCATGGATTTTTGTCGGCACATGGATGTTGATTGACAGCTATTTGTAGATGCCATATTTTACTTGTAATTTCTCATTAATTTGGTCAATTAACTGATAACCCTGTGCCTTTGAGAGATTTCTAGCCTGGAAAAAAAGAAGCTTGTATTCTATATATTCTGTATCGGTGGATTAATAAATGAAGTTCCTGTGAAGTAGTCTCGGTGTCGTCATGAACTTTTACTAGCTGTGAAAACTAAAAAAGATGAAATGGTGACAGTCAGTTGTGAGGAGTCGGCCCAGTTTGCATCCATCCATCCCTTTTATCTATTCATCATCCATTTGTTCTCTCAAGGTCATCATAATCTCTTTTACACATACTGGAAAGACACGCCGTGGTCTTGCAGTGCAGTGCAAGTTACTGGGCTACAGGACAAGGTCAAAGCTTACCCCACCCAATCACTTACTACACAGTATCCATGGCAACCTTTGTACCATTTAGATGTACCGGCTACAGCTATCTCAAAGTTTTTGTAGTGTAAAAGTAGATGTGTATTTTCTGGGGTATCACTGTTGAACATTTTGTAGATATTCTGTACCTTTTGTGAACACTGTCATATAGCTAAACTATTTGTATGTTGTTTGACCATTATTGCCTTAAACATGTCGTGCCATGTCCACTCTCCAGATTATTGAACTCTATTTTTATTGTGATGATGGACCAAGCATGTGAATATGGTGACTTTCTAGATTGGACCCTTTCCAAAGAGCGCCTGCTCAACCAGCAGCTTCTCACTCGGCATGAGCAGATGTTGATTTAATGAAGTGTTGGATGGTCTGACTACCAAGATCCCACCAAAGAGCACTAAACAGAAAACAAGGGTATATTTACTATAACTCACATGGTGAGGGCAGACTATAAAATGAAATCAACTGCGAACTGCGATGTCACTGTTATAAACATGGTGGCCTGGATTCTGTCCTTAGCTTGTGCTGCTGAACCTTTTCTAAATGAGGTCCTCTTGATGTTACTCTGAAGACCTTTGTACTTAAACCTGTGATCATTGTTTGTAGCTTTATTCTGTTAACTAAAAGGATGTGATTGCTCTCAAACTTGTGCCAGATTTTTTTATTCTTCCATGGGATCACTGTAGACAATGTTCTTGGTTTCTGCACCACATCACCTACACCAGAGGTTCTGAACCATGTCCCAGATAAGACTGAGATATCCTGTCCTCTAGTCTTTAGTATGGATCCAAAACTACTAGATCTTTTATTTCCCATGCTTTTGTTTCACCTTTGCTGCCATTTAAATGCCCACTTTTATAACACCCTACACCTTCAGTTTGTAAGGCAAGCTTTCTGTTAAAATGTCAAGTATCAAATAGTTAATGTTGATGAGATGGTCAGATCTATTCTTTTAAGCATTAGAAACCTCTTCCACAGCCTCAGAAAACATTATGTTACTGTTTTTACAGCCTGAGTAGTATTCTCTTGACAAGAAAACTGAACTTCTATAAAATGTTAGGTTGATTTAAATGAAGCCTACAGTATCTGGAACCATTTGTTACGGGTTGCTAGTGTCTACCTACCAGTTGCAGGGTTGCTACATCTTAACGCAAGTTAGATATAGGACTTTTTTTAAATGCCATTCGGAGTTAAATTAACCCAAAATTGAACAGGAAAAAAAAAAAGAACTGAAATCAATTACTGAATATTAGGAACATTTTGTCCAAATTTTAATTTTAACATAAAACATGACTTTTTTTAGTCAAGCAAGCAGGCAAAAAACAAAAAATCTAGAGTGGAACGATTGTAAAACAATAAACATATTATCATAAACGTTGATTTGAAGGGAGCTTTTTGTAATTTGATTGGATGTGGTTAAAGTATACGTGTTGTTGGTTTGGCTATCCTGATGTGCATTACAATAATGTGAGGGGCATTCGATAATTATTTAAAGGAAAATAATGTCACTAATTATTTCAGGATTTACAATGCAATGTCAGAACGAAGATTCATAAATTACCATGCCCAATATCTTAGCATATTTAAGACATTTTAATACCAATTAAGGCCTTATTTTTAGATTAACTAATTTAATGGCTTTCAAGTTTTTTTAATGATCTGTGGGAACCCTGAGTTGTAACTAGTTTAAGGAAAAACTGTTTAATTTTCCTTGTTTTATTAAAGTAACTAATCGGTCAATTTATTTCTTGCATGAAATGATAAAATATTATTTCAGTAAAATGTAATAATTGTCAGTTTTGTCAATATATAGCACTGGTAGTAGTAAATAAATGTCAATGTTAGGAAAAGGCTAAAAATAAATAATATAGCTAATGGGGTTCAAACACCACAAATGCAGTTTTCAGGACCCCCAGGTTGGGAACCACTGACCTTCACTGTAGACCAAGTCTCCAGCCGTTAATTCAACAAACTCACAAAAACATTTTAACATTTTATTTTCACAAAATATCCCAAATACAACATAGTCTTACTTCCATGCCAGTAAACATACAGCATGTCAACTGGCTGAGCAGCTTACCCCCCCCCAACCAAACAATGCTCTACTTCCATGACATAGGTTTACAAAAAAAAAAAAAAAAAAAAAAAAAAAAAAGGTGTTTAGAGTCAAGTGATGCAGTACTGGGTTCAGTTTGTCTCGTGTCTTAAATACTGCAGCCTTATGACTCAACACAGCTAGACTGAACTGGTCCAGAAGCAGCAGAATCTGTCAAGTGTAACATACACATTAAACATGCGTACACTCATACAGGCATACAGGTAGGTACACACACACACACACACACACACACACACACACTATTTCTCTGGATGAAATCCCCTTGTGAACATCACACAGGTGCAGTTTATTACATACACTCAGTAACACACACCCACCCACACACACACACACACACACACACACACACACACGAAACACTCGCACTACAATAACAGTACGCCTTTATGTATAAAAATTAAAAGTAAAAACTAAATCTTCGTTCAGTCCAGCTCTTTGTTTTGGTGGTAGAAATAATACAGTACACAGTTACAAAAAAAGAAAAAAGAAAAGATGAAACCTGTAAAAATTAAACAGACCACCTAAAAAAAAAACCCTTCATCTTTACAGCATTTAGAGCGTTCTGTGATTCCAATTAGACACGTTTAAACTACATGTTACCCGAGGGCAGTCGCTGAACATGTGCAGTTTTGCTCAGATTAAGGTTGAGCTCTGTACTGACGATGAGGCCATGTCGACATATGTGTGTGCTTTTGTTTCCGTTGCTTTGACACTTCTTCTTTCTTCATAATACAATCCAGGTGCATCGGTCACTGTCTGCCAGCACTTGAAGGGACGAGCCTACAGGTGAGAAGACGAGTGATATTATCCCCAAAAACACATGTAGACAAACAATCAAAATAACAGTTTGCAAGACTGTAAAACATCCCAACAGTAGCTGGGACCTTTGTCATAAAAACAGGAGACCAACGTATGTTAAGACTAATCTCAGTGTTTACTGAGAGTTCACTGCAATAAAAAACCTGTGCCACTCAAATTTATGAAACTTTAACTGACAAAAACACTTAATACTACTACTGAATTTATCTGAAACAAACACTTAACAGAAGTGACAATTACCCACACAGCCTTTTACACTGAAGATATTTTTTATGTCACAAAAGGCAAAGCAGCAGTGTACATAAGAAAATGACTGATGGCTGAATTTAAGGCCCTTTTCACAGCAGACATTTTGGCTACATTCACATTACAGTGCTTAATGCTCAGCTTCGATTATTTTCCCCAGACCGATCTTTCTGCCTCGCAACTTAAAGCAAAAAATGTCACATTTGTGAGAGACATATGGGGAACACATGTATGACACAGCAGTGCAAATGTGGAGGATGATGACAATTCCTCATATGTTGCAGCGGGGCTGCCCATTGTACCGGAGGGCAGCTTCCCCAACGGCACTCTCCCAAACAAAAGCACGTGGCAAATTATTATGCACAATGACATCATCAGACCTTCATTTGTTTTGGTATTTATGCCTGTGTTTTTCCTACTGTGTCAAAATGACTTAACCGCACATGCTGGCTCACTGTCACAGTGTCATGACTCACTGGGACACTAAAATAGAACAAACACATTGTTAATAATATTAGTTACACCTGTGGTTTTCCTACGATGACAAGTGTCAAAATGTTTGCTGTGAGCAAGTCCTCTTAGCAACGACACGCCTAAAAGCAACAGAGCGGTCATTAATGTTATTAGTTACGCTTGTTTTTTCCTGTTAAATGTAATTTATTATTAGTAACAAACTGGTGAGATGTTGAAACATGGCTTTATGTCTGACAAACGAAGCAGTGATGTTACAAAGTGTAATTTAATTTAACTGTCAAAACGAAATCAGTATGTTCGTCACATATTGACCAGTAAACAAGTGGTGGTAACTAACTGTGCAGTTTAATTTTTCCAATCTTTCTGGTAACACTCCAACTTTTAACAGAGGTACATTTAATTCCTATCCCTTAATTATCTTCTGCTAAATCAGGGTCGAAATGTGGGAGCAGCAGGCTAAGCAAGGTTTTACAAGAGTCCTTCTCTCCACCAATATTTTCCCAGTACACAAATACCCCCTAAATGTTCAGATCTGGACAGCAGAAGTCAAAAGCTGCCAGTTGTATTTGACCTCTGACTTGACCTGGATGAGTGAGAATCCTCAAAGAAAGACATCTGGACCACATTTTGGGACAGTTTTCAATCCGTGTTGGAGGGTGTGTGTGTGTAGGTATCAGGACGCTGAATGTGTGCAGATGTGCATATAACTCACCTTTGTGTAGAGCTTCATTGGTCATGCGATTAATGTAACGGGAGCTGCTCTCTGGAACCAACCACTTCATCACTGTGTTCACACAGGACTTCCTGTAGGAACTCCACACGCTCCCACTGAGAATAGAGATAAAGACTGACACCTTTAACACAACAGAAATGAGCAGAGCAGAACAAGAAAGAGACAGACAGATAGCATTGTGTGTATCTGTGTGTGTCTATGATGGGGTGGCAGTAGTTCCTCACCTGGTCTGACCCTTGACTTCTGTAAGGTCACCAACACCCACGGTGCAACACACACCTGTGTTTAGGTCCCAGCTCACCTGCAGGTTGGAATGATATGTGTTTGGCCTGGGAAAAAAAATGAGAAGCAGACTTAGCGGGAGCAGATGCAGAGCTGAAGAAGGCTTTGGGTTATTTAGGTACTGCAAGTACCTGCAGTGCTCCTCATCTGAGTTGGAGAAGGCCAGCAGCAGAAGACCAATGTTGATCATCACAGTGTTGGTTTCAGGACACACCTGGCACAGATGACACACACATTATCTCCAGGTCACATGCAAAACAGTCTTCCTCCCTTCCTTTTTTAAGCTCAAAAACACCAGAGTTAAAAATCAACTTACTGTAGAAAATACAGTATGTGAGATGAGGTAGGAAATAATGCATACAGCTGAAAATGTACCCATATACTCAGAACATTCCTCTGGTGCTCTCAGTGTCATCTAGAACATTTTCCTAATTTACTGTCCGTGGAGCAGCTCTAGTCTTTATACCCTATGACATCACCAATTTGAGTTTTAGCACTTCAACTTTTTAGAGTTGATCATGTTTACTAATATTTTGGACTGTCTAGACCACAGGAGTAATGTCTACAAATTTTGAAAATGGGCGTAGCTCCTCTTTAATAACAGTATAATGTGCTGCTCAAATTACAAAACTCACTGCCCCTCGGATGGTGGGAAAGGGAAGGGGAAAAGAAAAGCACATGGGGCCAAGAAAAAAGAAGAAGTCACCAAATGAAAGACTAAGGACACCGATGCAGCTCAAAGGGATGACAAAAGACTAGAGAGGAGGAAAAAATTACAGTGATGTATATAGTTCAGAGAAACCTGAGGAGAGTGACGAAAAGCAATCTGAGGTGAGAAAAGAACACGACAGCTGTAAGTACAGTTCAAAGCCAAAAATCCTCCCTATATGAAGCATTTAAGGGGGGATTCCCCCATTTTGAGTTTTAACGCACTGAGTCAACAAATGTGTACTGGAGAATTCAGGTGATTTTACTGTAAAGCTATATACAGTACACTACATGTCTAATGAGACTTATTATTTGCAATCCAATCTATATTGGAGACAAGCTGTGTGTTGTTAGACTATATCTCCTCAAGAATAAAGCACTACTTTTCTTATTTTTGGAGGGTAGCTTAAATTATTGAGAATGTAGGACAGGCATATTTAAGCTTTTGCTTTTACCTGAGCCTTTTCAGTCACAACTAAAATCAGACTGTCAATTTTGTTTATACTATTTGTATTGTTTGTATTTATTGTATCATGTATGAGGACTGAATAAAACACACACTGAACTAGTTTGGAATCGAGACATGAAGACATGAATAAGTGCTGCAGCAAACCAGTGTCAGGAGAATGAGAACGACACTGAAAGTTAACGAGGCATTGTGTGAGTGCACAGTACTGCTTGTGTGTTTGTGTGTGTGTGTGTGTGTGTGTGTGTGTGTGTACTGACTTCTAATATCACAACATCATAGTCACTGAAGGAGCAGAACTGAGGGGCCCAGGCAGCGTCGCTCCTGATCACCTCATTGATAAGATACTCAAAGTCCAGAGTCAGCTGCTCCACACACACACTCTGCAAGAAAGAACACAGGTTACGCTAATTTTTTTAAGGTACCAAGAATAAACACACAAACCCTCACTATCTATACATGTGAATTATGACTCTGTTTAATTAGGTGCTTGGAGACAAATGCTTTTAGCTGATTATTTCCAGTACTTCCAGGACAGGTAGGGAAACTTGACATATATATATTTCAATGTTTTGTGAATTTACAGCCACAGATATACTGATGCAAACACACACACCTGTCCATTGTGTGGCCCGGTGACCAGCTGCAGGTTCCGTCCTTTAAGGTCAGTGACTGTGAAAGGTAGTTGAACTTTGTCGTCTTCATAACCTGGAGAGACAGAAACAGAGAAGAAGAATGCCAGACCTCAGACTTCACCTGACAAAGGTTACTGTTGGAGCCAATATGGGTGTTTTTGTTTGCTGTCACACCACAAGGGGGCAGTCAACGTTCTTAGAATTGGTGATGGGTCACGTCAATCAATTAAGTACAAAAAGACACACAGCTGTGGGGATCAGTGTGTTTGGACCACAGGAGGTGTTACGTTTCTTACTGCAACACATAATGTTAAAACATAAGAAATTAGTCTAGTAAATAAACAGATTTCTGTCAACTACCACCACCGAAGAACCGAAGAATACATCGCAAGAAAATACAAAGTTATGCGCGTGCAAGAAAACACTTAAGTGGTTCATTCACCGCAGTGGAAGCCGGCACTGGGCCAGTTTAGCCACTACAGTTACTTTACACTTGTTCTGTGTGTCCTCCCCTCTTTCTCTCACCTCCTGCACCTCCTGTGTTCTGCTCTGCTGCCCCTGGCTGTTGGAGGCAGTAGTGCAGACGTGAATAGTTGACATATCCAGGCTCACAGGGGCCGACCTCCTGGGATGAGGATGGGGTCAGCGGGGAAGAAGGTGATGAAGAGGAGGAGGCAGGAGACATCACTTGTTCAGAGCACTGTGGCAAACTGCGGCTCCCACCTGATGTTGACGCCTGTGGCAAACTAGTCCGTCTCTCCTCCTCTCTTCTCCTCTCTACATTTATCCCTTTGTCTCCTGGTATCTGTGCTGCCTCTTTTTCAGCACCATCAGCTGATCTTCTTTCTGCCTGGCTTTCATTTTCTTTTACTCTTCCTCCTCCTCCTCCTCCACCTCCTCCTTGGGCCCGCCTGAAGAGGTCAGCTGCAAACTCTCGTGCCCGCACCGCTGCTTGTGACTGGCTGGGAGATGATGGGATTGGAGTAGGCCTGCTAGGTGGCAGTCGGCTTTCGGGAGATCCCTGAGGTAGTGATGGAGGAGATGTCGAGGAGGTGGAGGAAAAAGATGAAGCGGCTTGACTTGACAAAGCTGCTCTCTTTGTGTAAAGGATCTGCGATGACTGACCCTGCTTACCTGCAAGAGACAATAACCTATAGCTGAGATCAGGCCACACAACATCAGCAGACAATTTATTAAATCTTACAGGTGTGTAGTGGTGACAATGAGAATGAAAATAAGTGTCAGGAAAAACATTTGGGAATTTGTATTTTATCAATGTGGCACAGTGGAACCAATTTGCCATTTTGGAAACAAGAGAAATAAGCATGTCAGAATTGACCTAGCTTTTGCTGCACTAGGGATGGTTACACCAACAGGGCTTTTTAAATGGTCTTAAGCTAAGTCGGTCGTAACTTGGTATTCCAACGCCGACCTTATAGTTATGCCTGTTGCACCATCTAGGCTTAATCCTTCTGCTCAATAACACCAGGCGTGAATCTTACACCAAGTCAGGAGCAGGCATAAAGTCAAATCTCAGTCCATCTCTATCTATCAGCAGCCTGATACATGAGAGCCAACAACAGCCCACATTAGCTTTCCTGCTGAAGTCTCCTTTTTCTAGCTAACCTACAAACATTAACATGTCTTGTTCTTTACCTCAGATTGTTGAACAAGCAATCGAACAAATGTTCACAGCTAAAAAAAACTGCTAAACTGCTAACAACACACTGTCCGTTCATGAGTTGTGAGCTACAGCAAAGTTGCTTACTATTTCTCTACTTTCATCTTATGTGTGGAGATCTAACTGCCAGGCCAGCTGCTGTCAATCAAACACAGACATGCCTCTCCTATACAGATCTTGATGTCCATGAAATTTCTATTTCTTTATCATAATAACATCACCACAAATGATAAATGATTGGCTTCACATTTGAAAGACAGCCAGAGATTGTTAACAGTGTATCCAACACATGCACTACTAGGCAATAGCCATAGTGGTGTGGGCATTCACATGAACGCACGTAGCTGTGACCGGGTATAGTTAAGACTAGGCTCAACTTTGGTTAATGCAACTGACGTAATGTCGATTCTCAAGACTGGTCTTAACAAAAAACGACTTAGGAGTTGGGACCAGGCTGAGTAAAGACCAGTTTCTGCTCCTGACGTGACATTATTTGCTCCCCTAACCAAATTTAGTTCCTCTTTAAATGTTACCTGGGCAGAGTGAGATGCCACACGCCACCAGAGAGTAGCTCGTGTTTAACAGGATGACCTGGTCCTTCTTCAGCTGGAAAGCAGGTTGGAAAGTGGGGAACGGGTACACCACCTGGTACCTGCTGTTGAGTACATAGCCATGTTCCAAACACTCACCACTTCCTGTGGAGAGAAATGGATGAAGTCTGATGAGTCAGAGAGACAGAGGCAGTAAGAACAATAAAGTAGTCCATCTCTGTGAATGTGTGTTTACCTGTGCGTATGGTTGTGGCTGACGGAACAGGGCAGCAGTAAGAGCAAGGTTTAGGAGGAGGCATGGAGGCGATAGTGATGTAGATGTCTCTGTTGTTTTCATCACTCATCATTAAGTTCATCAGAACGGAGCTTGAACTGCGTGTACTGGCAGGTAGAACCACACATGCACACATAAATCACATATCATTACCTACATGCTGCAATAACATAAATTCTGGATTAAACGGATTCAACGTATTCATTATTCCTTACTTGAAGCCAAAGATGACAATTTTGGAGTGGTCATTTGGCCATTCACACACAGTCAGGTAAAGGTCGCTGTAAATTTCTTCTCCAGCAAACAGGCGTACATGATGGACCTAAAGAGAAAAAGCAGACACAGGACAAAGGATAAGATATGTATACATTAGGCTGACTTATACAGTCAGGTCCATAATTATTTGGACAATGATACAGTTGTCGTCATTTGCATCAGGATGAAAACTGAAGTGTTTGGGGCACCATTATCTGCTCAGATTCAACTAAATGCTTCAAAACTCATTGGACGATGCTTCACAGTGCAGATGGACAATGACCTGAAGCATATTGCAAAAGCAACCAAAGACATTTTTAAGGCAAAGAAGTGGAATGTTGTGCAATGGCCAAGTCATATCATCTGACCTGAATCCAATTGAGCATGCGTTTCTCTTGCTGAAGCCAAAACTGAGGGCAAAACACAAGCAGGAAGTGCAGACAGCTGCAGTAAAGGGCTGGCAGAGCATCACCAGGGAAGAAACCCAGCATCTGATGATGCCTATGTGTCCAACACTTCAGGCAGTCATTGACTGTAAAGGATTTGCAACCAAGTATTAAAACTGACTGTGTAATTGATGATTATGTTAGTTTGTCCAAATACTTATGAGCCCTTAAAGTCGGGGGACTGTGTGAAGAAATGGTTGTCATTCCTACACGGTTCATACTACATTTTTGAAAAAAGCCTTAAATGAAACCTGAGAGTCTGCACTTTAAGCAGGTATTCATTGTTTCATTTAAAACCCATTGTGGTGGTGTACAGAGCCAAAATGACGACAACTGTATCATTGTCCAAATAATTATGGACCTGACTGTATGAGGTTTCCAGTTATAACTCTCACAGGAAGACATGATATTACATCTAATAAGTCCTCCTCTGTTCACATATGAATCTTCTGGATGGACCACATTAAGGTTACAGTGAGTACATTTGCTTTCCTTTACCTGTTTGAGTCGACTGTGCAGGTTGAACTCCCACCAATAGAGATGGTAGATATAAAAGGAGAAATCATCATCTTCTCCACAATCGCTGGTGTAGGACAGCACGTAGCGGCCACATTTGGTGAAGCCAAGAAAGACATGTCTGGAACCCAAAAGTGATATATATAATATATGCCCAGCTTGAACACTATTTCACTCAGACAATCCTCAATCTAAATGTATTGGTCACTAGCAGTTAGGGATGCACTAATCCAATAAATCAGATTAGTAGTGGCTCCAATAGTGACTTCATATAGCATAATCAGGTATCAACCATGATGTGACAGATTCATATTGAAATAAATTTCCTCAATATCAGTTATAGCTTTTAAATCTGAGAAAAAGAGAGCAATGGCATTGGACCTTCAGAGAATCAACAGTCCTGATACACACAGAAATCGCATTTGCTTTGGAATGCGCTCAGTGTATAGACAAGGTGCTTAATGACAACAAACCTACTTAGTAAACACACACACACACACACACACACACACTGACCCCGCTCTCAGGAACTCCTCGCTGACAATGTTCTTTAATGGGACACACACTCGAGGTGGCAGCTTCCTGAACAGACGCTGAGAGAACTGTCCTGACAGCTGCAGAACAGGCAAGAGAATGAGTCAGATGTGCAACATAATAACGAGGGGTGAGAACCAGAGGGGTGTAAGTGACATTTGACCAACTCTGGGACAGCCAAAACAAAAAATGACCATACTTTGTCCTGACTTTGTTTGAAAGTCACTGAATTTTATCTTACATATTAAAACTTCATAAACATGTGGATGACAGTATACTTAATGAACAATATTTTGACATTTATTTAAAAAATATTTCCGTGAATATGTGTACCTTTTTGGTCCCAAATAGTTCAGTGTGTTCAGTTCTTTTGGATTATGATTAATAATGCTGGAAAATATGCTAAAATACACAAGTACCCTACCTCATCAGGAGCTTTCATTTGATATATATAACTCATATCATATGCGCCCTTTGCGTCCTCAAATCTAGAAAAACATACTTAGTACAACATGAAGCATAGAAATGTGATTAAATATATGGGAATTGCAGTATTTTTGGAATAGCCTTGTCAGTGGTGGTGGTGGTTCTGGATATGAATAATGTTACACAGGAAATTCTGCTTCATTCAATGCCCTACACTAGGGGTGTCAAACTCATTTTACTTCATGGGCCACATACAGCCCAATTTCATCTCAAGTGGGTCGAACCTGTAAAATTGGAAGCTACTGAGGGAAGAGGTTAACTTATCCCCTGCCTTAGAGACCATTTACAAATCTAATGTTTTAGCCATGTCTCTGCAATAGGATTCCACCATTATTGTTTTAAGATATTAAAAGATATATATAAAGTTATATTAAAAGAGGTAGAGCAGTTTGTCCACCAATCGGAAGATCAGCAGTTTCGATCCCCGGTTCCTCCAGCCTACATGTCAAAGCATCCTTGAGCAAGATACTGAACACCAAACTGCTCCTAATGGCTGTTCCATCGGTGTGAGTGTGTTTAAAAACTGAGTAGCAGGTGGTACCTTGTATGGTAGCCTCAGCCACCAGTGTGTGAATATGTGTGTGAATGGGTGAATGTCACTCGTAGTGTAAAAAGCACTGAGTGGTCAGATGACTAGAAAGGCGCAATACAAGTGGAGGTCCATTTACCATATTAATGTAGCTTCTTTTGTGTTGAAGCTGCTGATGGACAATATTCTGCACAATGTTCAATGTCTATGAATATGACCACAATAAGTATCTGATGTTATGTCAGAGAGCTGCATCCTAGTCAGTCAGCCTCTGAAGCAGCATTTGCATAAAGTAGGCTGCTCACTGCTGAACCTGCTCCTGAGACCTGGCACCTCTTTGCCTTCACAAGTGCATCAATATTAGGTGTGCAAAGACATCCAATGGGCCGGACTGGACCCTTTGACGACCGGTTCTGGACCGCAGCCTGTGTGTTTGACACCCCCTGTCCTGCACAGTAACAGCTAAACATAACCTATCTAAAGGCTCGAGCACAGTATATCATTTGTCTATTAACTAAAGTGGCTACGTGATTAACATTATGCCTGAGGGTTGTGGTCGCAATAAGGAGCTGTGGAGCACTGTAAGTTGCTGCTGTGGTTTAGCTGAAGCTAACGCCGACTGAGCTTTCAAGTTACGATAACGGTCAACCGTTAAAGGTGTTCATCATTAGCTAGCATGCTAACACTGTTCATTTACATTCAGGCGTCTATGAATATGTTTGCAAACCACGCCGAGAGAGACAAATGTCGAGAAACATTGCTGGGAAGCAGCGGAAACTCAAGGTTTCCAGACTTTGTAGCATTAGCTAATTAGCCACCTGCCTGCCATTAGATGTTAGCTTCCGAGCTAGTTAGCAGCTAGCCCCAGAAGCTCCTGAAAACAAGGCGGCTTCCACTTGGAGCAGTCTTATTATTTACGAACAGCTCTATCCGCAATTTAAGTCGGGTTTTGTGAATTCATGCCTACCTTCCCACGCATGAGAAGCTTCACGACATGGTCTTTGTGTTTCCTTTGAGGTTTCTGTTTGCTATCGTCCTTTTCTGATTTCGAGCTGGGCGCCATCTCCCACTGAAACTGGTGTCCCTCCTCGCAGTCAGGTCCGTCCTGATTGGTCCACAGGCTGCATGAGACTGCCCTCACTCGCCGGTGCATACATCCATCAAACCACAACAAAGGTAGGGCACGACAGAGGTGACATCCTGCAGGAAGCCACTACAAAAGGATCCAAGTATGTCTGTTTTATCACTGTCACTCCCAGCATCAGACATAAGATGTAGAATCAACCAAACAGGTCGTTTCATCTGATACGACTTTATCATAAGGTCTAAAATGGGGGACAACCCACCCTAAACACAGTGGTAGTCATGAGCAAACAAGAGGAAAGAAACTGGTAATTGGATGTTTTATTTTAAGTATTTAAAAACAAGCTGTAAAAAATAACATCTAAAAAAATCAGCATACAGTAACGGAACCTATTGGAACAAAAAAGAAAAAAAAAACAAAGATAGAAATTAAACAGAGGGCAGTCAAGCACACCATCACATACATGCTGCACACAACCACCCTACACTCTGGAGGACAGTTTGTGCCTCATTACAGCCCACTTACACACATTTTTCTGTTCAGTAGCATACACTGTATACAGGCACACAACCCCCTGAAGAAAAATAATTACAATGAATAAAATTAAAAATAAGAAATCATGATAGCAGGGAGAATACACCTGCAACTTAACACTGGGAATGTTTTCTTAAAAAAAAAAAAAAAGTTTAAAAAGTACCAAGAACAATAGGAGGGGAAAAAAAGACAAAAAGGACCAAAAATTGTTGCATTTTTTTCTTACAAACAATAATTTCTGAATATATTCAAAATACTGCTAGACCGTTTTTACCCTCAAGAAATTGAAGGGGGAAAACTACTTAAATGTGAGACAGTGTTGAGATACTGTTGTGCTAGCTTGCAAACAAAGATGCTTATTAATTCACATTTCTTTTTAAAAATGAGCAAAAATATTACAAGGGGTGGGTGAGGTGAAGGGGCAAAAATGATAGTAATCCAAGTAGCGATTTAGTGCTTTGTTCAATACATGGGTGAAATGTGTTCCCTTTTTAAATTATGACTTAAAAAACAAGCAAGAACGTTGTAATAGAAAATGTCTGGGTGGATGAGTAAACCATGATCTTGTCTTGTTAAAGCCAAAAGGAAATCTCGATAGAAAAAAAATAAACAAGTCCAGAGAGCCATCGCAACCTTCCAACAGACCGAGCCAATCGTTTACTGGGCCTGAAATGAGACAGACAAATTTTAATCAGTCTTTGCTTTGTAAAGAAATGGGGAAAATTCTCACTACATTGTGTTCTAGGGCTGTAATAGTACATAAGAGTCACAGTTTGCTTCATAAACTGGTTTAATACTCTTGCCAGGGACTGAGGTAGCAGTGTGCCCACTAGCAACTTTGGTAAACCACTTACATTTTATAATAACAGGGCACATTTAAAACACTTCTGTATTAGACTGTAACAAACACAACACTTTCCCAAAAGGCAACAACAGGCTATAAAATTAAATACCATCTCTTATGCTATGAAATTGAAAACACTGAAAAAGGCCTACACAGAACAATAAAAAAATAACACTTGTGCATCAGGAGAAGTGTTTCAATTATTTCCCCCTTGGCTATATTTAAACATTCATAGCACCCACTGTTATCCTGGTGATCAGAACATCTGGCTTCTATTTGCCCTTGCCATACTGTGACTGGCTTGCACACCAATCCGCTTGTTTTGCCAACCTGAGCTTGTGTTGCTAATGGTGTATGGATAAAAGTTCACAGGTGGAACTCAGGCTTGCCTCAATTGGCATACCACCGTAACATGGTGGTCTGGTATGAATACACAAACCGTTATAGCCCTTGGGGCCGTTTATACGACAACGATTTCAGTAAAAACGGAAAAGTCTGTCCTTTGCATTTTAAAAAACTTCTGTGTTTATATGACGACGTTATTGAAACGATCCCCGTTCACACAGAGCCACAAAATCTACTGGAAACACTGTAGTATGCACGGCAGGCCAATGGGTGGCAGTGTAAATTTGAAAAGCAACACCACGGCATGACGCCATGCGCCTGCGCTGAAGCGCCTTCCTCTCCAACGGGCTGATTACAAACCAAAACAAAGACAACACAATGGCAAAAGCATGCACAGATAACTTTGTCTGGATGGACAACGAGGTGGAGTTGCTACAGTAACAGATCTACACTTCAAATCAACAGGGTGAGCAGCACAAACAGAGCTCAGCATTGTTGTTGTGACGGTCAGCATGCCTAGTGACTGGAACCGTAATGCGCATGTGCGAAAAGTCCATTTTCAGAGGAACTGCATATTGCACGTTTACATGACAACGGAGACGCTGCCGTTTCCAAAACGTTGCACTCTGGAAACCGTTTTCAAATCGTTGTGTTTTCAGGCACCCAAAACGCCACTGTCGTGTAAACGATCGGCCAAAACACAACTAAAGTTTACCGTTTTCAGTTGAAATCATTGTCGTATAAACGGGGCCCTAGTGTGTGTGTGTGTTAAGAATTTTATGCTGGATCAGTAATTAACACCAGCAGGGTGCCAAATAATGCCAAAATAGTCTAATAGTGACACCCACAGCAAAAGACTATTGCTGTGGGTGTCACACTGTGACTTTGGTTTTTAGATGATCTTAAACTGTTGACTGCCTGGATGATTCTCTATCTACCTTAATTTTAATAGACTCCCTATGGTATTATTTGGCAACACTAGGGATCACCAAGAATGATTACATGAAGATTAAGTCAATGAAGTCTGCTCTTATAATTGTTGTTCACTGGACAATAAAGAACCTTGTACCTCTGCTATCTATATTGATTCTGTCACAGTATCTCATTGTAAACACACAATGGCACATAAAACAGTTGGGGAAACATTTCTATAAAAATTGGTATGCAATATTTCGGCCAGTGAATGTGTTTTTTCGGTGGGCAATTGTTTTTAGCTCACTAGACCTTGACAGCTACAAGGTTAATTTGGGACACTGGTCATGGGTGTGCTACCTGTTGTCCCTGCTGAGGAGCAGCTGGCTGTCCAGGCTGCCCTGGCTGTCCATAGTAGGCCGCCTGCTGTCTGTAGTACTCAGCCCAGGCTGCACTGTAGTCCTGCTGGCCACCAGCTGCAGCTCCTCCCGCTGCTGCCGCTGGGGCAGCTACTGCTGTGCCTGGAGCAGGTGCTGCCCCTCCAGCTGGCTGGGCTGGAAAAACACAAGACACACAATTTGTACAGGATGAACACATTCATGTAGTCAATGCATTTCATGGTATAGTGCTGACATCAGTATGATTGATTATTTACTAATTGTAATACTAACAGTACTGAAATGAATACAAGCAATCCTCCCAGACAGAACCTTGTAGTTTCAAGCTCACACTCACTCATGCCCATCTTCTTGTAGTACTCCTCCCATGCTTTTGTGTAGTCTGGCTGGCCCCCGGAGGCCTGTGGTGCTTGACCCTGGTCCCCTGGTGCCGGTGCCGCTGCAGGGGCTCCTGGAGCCTGTGCTCCCATAGCACCCCCTGGCTGTTGGCCGTAATACTGTGCATAGTATGCTGCCCACGCTGCGTTTGGATCTGCTGCTGCCTTGTCTAAAGAGTGAGGAAAGAAAAAAACAGGATAAATTAAGAAATGAAACAACTTAATATACCTCAAAAAAAAAAATCAGAGAACAATTTTTGGAGGTAGGTAGAGAAAAAGAATATACAATGTAAGCGAGTGCACATGATAAGGTACTCACTGGGGTCATGTGGACCTGGAGCTTGCCACTGCTGGTAGGTATTCCCCCCCCAACCCTGAGGACAGTACTGGGGACCACCAGGTGCTGCGCCACTGCAGAGAAGAACAGGACCACTTAGACACAAACTACTTTTTTATCAATTGCCCCAAAAGGAAAACATTTTTAAGAGTTGTACTTACTGGGGTGCACCCCCAGGAGGCCCTGCATTATAAGGATTGGGATTATAGGGACCCATGGGTCCACCTGGGCCTCCTGGACCGGGACCACTTCCCACTGGACACAGTGGAGCCTGGAAAAAGGAAAAAATATGTAAAATATAAATCAGGTAGGAGGATGTGTTAACATTTCACAGCCGTTTACACTGTGTATTCTTTCTCCGCTCTGCAAGTCACTTGAACATACCTCAATCTTCTCCTCTATAAGCTGCTTTGCATGGTCAATCTGTTGTGGGGAACCTCGGATGATGAACATTTTGAAATTAGGGTCACCGTTTGGTGGTGGCTGACGAGAGATCTCCACAAACGCACCACTCTGTTGGTTGATCGCTTTAACGTTCTCTCCTCCTCTGCCAATGACAAGCCCACATTTGTGTGCAGGAATGGAGAAGGCCATCTCTCCTCCCGGAGGACCCCAGTTCCCCTGGCCTCTGCCTCGCCCACGCCCACCAGGTGGCATCCCTGAACCAGGACCTGGGGGGCCCTGTGGAAGGGGACACGCCTTACATTAGGTTTCACTGTTCAACAGCAGAGTCCCATTTCTGTGTTCTGTCACCGACACAAAAAAATAGATAAGTACTTTGAAGAAATTAAACACCTACCCCCTGCCCGCCCTCCTCTCGTGCACGGATGCTCTGTAGCAGGTCAGTGATGATTGATGCAGCATGCTGACACTGGTCTGGTGGACCCATAATATGGGCTATTTTATCAGGACCTGTACCATCATCTGTAATGGATGACAGAAGGACAAGCAGATTTATTGGTGGGGGTTTGTACTGAAAACAAAAGGACCAACACACACTGTGAGTACAGAGACCAACATATGCCTCAACAGTTCTAGTAATGTAAAGGAAAAACACTTGGGCTCGGCAGGTGACAGACGGCTTAACGTAACAGCAAACAAACACACCGTCCACGGACAGTTTGTAGCCGACTTGACACTTTGCTACAAGCGGATCAGCTGTGATGTACTTTACGTTTTAAAACCAGTCGCTGGCGACTTCATGAGCCGAGTTGTGATGACACCATTATCTGGCTTGACTCAAGCTGACACGGACCTCTGCAAGTTTTCTCTGCAAAATTCTATAATTTTTTTTTTTTTTTTGGTGGATCTTTGGTCTGAATTGGGCTTATGAGTTTCCCGCCAGGCCAAGGAGGAAGAAAAAGAGTTGTAATTACATGTATGACTTAAATGTAATAAAATATGGTGCAGTTTAATCTTCCAGAAAATGTTTGGAGAGCTCACCTGGTTTAAACTGTATCTTCACTCCAGCATCACTCTGGATCTTCTTTATCATCTCCCCACATCGGCCAATTACAACTCCCACAGAGTGGCGTGGCACAGCTATCTGTAAAATTACACAGAAAATTGTGATAACTGCTCAAAGCTGTCAAGTCTCACCCATTATTCAATATTATGGTAAAAGTGCATCATCCATTCACACATATAATGCTACGGTCATTCAGGTTGAGGAAAATGGTCCTTATATACAAGAAGCACAGTTATGACAAGATTTCTTACGTCGATGCCGCCACCTCCACCACCACCACCGCCACCACCTCCCATTCTTGAGCCGTATTCATTCCTGTCTCCATAACCTGCGTGATCCCTTTCTCGTAGAATCTCATTAACCATCTCCTTTGCTTGCTAAAAAAAAAAAAAAAAAAAAAAGCAACAAAAGACAATGATTTGAAGGTTAAATAGGAGCATAACACCAATCTGAATCTCCAATTCAGTCAAAACTGCCCATTGTGCTTTAAGAGTACCTGAACTTTGTAGGGGTCTCCAATGATGCGTAGGGGTTTATCTATGTTGGGTGGCTGGGATCCATCTTGAATAAGAATCATTTTAACTCCAGCCCGCTCCTAAGATTTTGCAGGAGAGGAATGTCACACTGATCACACATGGCAATTTCACTTAACATGTTACACCAACACCAACTTCTAGAAATCAGCACAGAACTTTTTTTTTTTTACAGAGTAATCACTTTCTTTCTATTCTTTGTATAACTAAAACACTCTGAATCAAATGAGTCAAATCGTAGAGTTAAATTAAGGTACCCTTTGATTCTCACCTGAAGCTGTTTGATGGTTTCTCCTCCTTTACCTATAATAAGGCCGGCCTTGCCTGCAGGGATGATCATCTCCTGCATGGAACCACCTGACTGCCCATTGGTCGTTTCATGACCCCTTGACACTATGTCATCTATAAGTGCTTTGGCTCTCCTGGAGGCAAATTCAAATGAAAGAAGGGTGTTAAAATGACAGAAGAACATAAGATTAATGAGGCATAAAATCAGTTTAGTTAATGGGTGGGGGGGCATATTGTCCTTTACTGGCCAGTGACAGTGAAGGGTCAGTCAGGAAATGGGGGACAAAGGTCCCCAGCTGGAACTGAACCAGTGAGATTGCAGTTGCATGGCATACGCTGTAACCATTTTGCTACCAAGGCGCTCTGGGTCACACTAATCTGACTTATTACAGGCAGTGAAAAAAGCTCCAGCTGTGTCTACTGTAATGCCGTAGTCTTGAGCAGCTGCAGAGTTATCAAGAGGCCATGCATCTCATTTCAAAAAGCAGAAAAATGTACCTTGTATACAGCTGAAAGTTTTACTCTAAATAGTCATTAACCCAGCTCCAAGAAATTTTAATATTACCCTTAGGAAATGAACTAATGAAAATGAGAAGCATCTCAGTTTAGCTGCAAACAGCAGCTCTAAGCTACCGTTTAACGGCCACAGCATTTGCCCTAGGGGCCTAATATTTGGTAAGGAGGTCGTGTGAACATGTGAGAAGGTGTGTCTGTTAATGAAATTTGGAAAACGGTGGGGAGGGTAGTGGCTTATTGCAAAAAGGCGCATAACGTCAAAATGGATTCGGAGACTTGCACATGATTTTGTGGAAATACTGTTTATGAGCCAAAGGACAGCTGCATTAACATGTGGATGCACTCCTACATGTGGTCTCAGCTATTGCGAATTTGTGCTCGATTTTGTCAAGCAAGGTTAGGACACTTTTGTGCCCTGAGGTGAGCCTGAAAGGCTGTTATCTCAACCCAATGCCAGAATAAATGTTGGCAGTGTACATTTGTGTAATCCATGGATATGTAACACTTGTACATCATTATGTAGCAGATACGTTGAAACTGTACATATTCACAACAATGTGACTGGGGCGTCAGTGACTTAGTGGTAGAGCAGACGCCCCATGTACAAGGCTGTTGCCGCAGCGGCCCGGGTTCGAGTCCAGCCTGTGGCCCTTGGCTGCATGTCATCCTCTCTATCTCTCTCTCTTCCCCTTTCACACTTGGCTGTCCTGTCCATTAAAAGGCAAAATGCCCCCAGAAATATCTTAACAAAACAACAACACTGTGATTAAGATGTGGTTATCTTAAGCCACAAAACCCACTTGTTTATGGCTAGTAAAGGATCATGTTTTAACTTAAAGAAGAAAAAAAAAAAGAAAAAAAAACAAAAAAACAAAACACCTTTGGTGGAACAATTGCTGTGGGAAACGCAGTGATGAATCACTAAGAACACCCACGTTCAGTGGCAGAAACACTGCTGGAAACACTGCAATGTCTCACTAAAGAACAACTGGTTATGTTAGTTGTTGATCGAGCAGTGGTCTGCAGCCTGGCAGTCATCTCGCTTAGATGTCCACTATCCCTTGCGCCTACCAATGTAGAAGTCACCTCATATACTTATCAGAACTACGTCACTTTAGAAACGTTGATATGATACGTATGAATCATGCAAACGTAACTTATCCGTAATTTCTAGAAATGTACAATGCCAACATCTTCGTCTGGCAACTGGGCTGGATAACCACCACTGATTTCCACTAATCAAGCTGGACAGCAGTAGCACTGGGGACTTGGACTGTGAGAGCTTGGCTTGGAAACTGAAGTATGGACGGTTCAAGTCTCCATACAGACCGAGTATGGCGTGTGGACTAGCAGCTGGAGAAGTGTCAGTTTGCCTCCTGGCCAAGGTGTTCTTGAGCAAGGCATTGGACCCCTAGACTGCTTCAGGGGCGATGTATTATAGCTGACTCTACACTACCCCTCTGACACTGTAACTGCATGTGTGTGTTGTGTGTAACAAGAGTGACAGACCAAAGAGTCACATTTTAACTGCCACTGTGCAGATTAACAAAGAAAATGTTACTAAATTAATCAAAAAAAAACAACTTACTGTATGGCGTCTGGTGACCCTGTCAGAGAGACACTTCTATCTGGAAGACCAGCGCTGTCTGTGAGTGAACAGGAAGATAAGCATTAATCCAAGAGAAGCAAGAAAACCCATCGCACTTTGTTGACTTCTGGTGTTAGCACATATCTCACCGTGCGCAATCTGGACCTTGCAGCCAGAATCTTGCTGTATTTTGTTAATCTGTTCACCCCCTCGGCCGATGACTAGGAACAACAGCAAAGACAGTTAGATTGAACACGTGTAACAGAGGCATCATGTCAATGGTTTAGAAAACGTCTGTGCATGTACTTACTGAGACCGACCATGCCATCAGGAACCCTGAACTCTTCTGTCATTGTGGAGGGCCTGACACTGCAGACAAGTAAGAAAAAAACAACAACATGTAAAGGAAGTCATGACCACAAGCACTGAAAGTCTTCTTGTAAAAGACACAAAAAATAACCGTTTACCTTTGTTGGGACAGGGCAGCCAGCTGAGCTCCAATGGCTGTAAAGGAAGGAAAAATGTGGTGAGTGGCTGGAAACTGAACCAAGTGCGTGTTTGTAATAGGATCAATGAGTGATTTAACGTACACAATGCAGAATCAATTTCACTCTGTGATGCTACCTTCTTGGCATCGGGTTCATCTGAAAACATAAGAAAATGTGAGTCAACAATGTGGACTAACAAATGCAGACTGAGTGCCCGTTAGTGCCCATTTGTGCCCATTTTTCACCTGCTTCTTCCAAGGAACGTTTCTGTGCTGTGAATGGATAGTTCTCAGCTCCTCCGTTGTTGCTCACTGAGGGAACACCGTCTCCACCAATTTTAGCTGCAATCTAGAAAGACATACATGGGATGACGCGTCTGCAATACACCCTAAAATAGCAATGAACTCAGGGAGTTTTTCTTACAAAGAAAGATCAGCTCATTTAAAGGGGCACTCGGCAGGCACATGAAGACCAATTTACTCACAAGGAGCATACACTGATGTTGTCATCTGTGCCTGGAGACTACAAATTTAGAACAGACAGCCTTTATTGAAGTGTAAGCACCATAGCTATGGGTGACATTCAAATGCTTTGTTGAGGATTTTTCTACTCAATCTAATTTATGGACGTTTTAATGCTTCCACTAATGTGCAATGACATCATCAATATGCAAATTAGCATATGATGTCATCTTGCATTTGAAAAGTGTTGGCAACACTGCTCTTTGCAGTGTGTTTAACTGCAACTTTTTGGCCAAGACACAGGCCACGTGAAGCAACACAGCAGTCGGCCTTCGTGGTTCCCAGTCGTTTGATGTCGGTATGGTGTGTCCAGACCTTAAAGGGGACCTATTTTAAGGATTCCTAGGTGTTATTTTCATGGCCAAATAAAGTGTAATCAATATTTGAGAACCTGAGCTACTTTCTTTCAAAGACAGAAACCAGAGAAGGAAATCTCAAAAGTCTGCTCAACAGACAATGAATGGGAGCCCGATTTTGTGGACCCGCAGAATGTTTGTTTTCTTTTTTATACCCAAATCAGCTCTATTTTATCATAGTGTTTTCAGAAAATGAAAAAGAAAATGTACCCATATACTCCGATCATGCCCCTGACTGCTCTCAGTGTTATCCATAGCATCTTTCCCAATTCCCTCTTCATAGAGCAGCTCTAGACTTTATACCCTATGACATCAAAAATTTGAGTTTTAGCACTCTGGTTTGGGGGTTTGGAAGAGAGCTGTTCATATAATTTTGGACTGTTAGACCATAGGGTGAAGTTCCCCTTTAAGACTCGGACAAACTTTCTACATTGAATATCTGCAGAGAGCTTCAGTCACACAGATGCGCATAAGGTTCTATTCATAGTACAGTTGGCAGTCAGCTTCAGCCCTTGTCAGTAGACTGGAGGGGTGGGAGGTAAACTTTCTGTCCCCCTGCTGACATTGGGTGGAAGTGAAACTAAACAATGCTGCTGGGTGTAGAATGAATGGCTGTCAAATACCCAACTTTAAATTAACTTCCTCGTGGAAGCTGGCTTGACTTCAGTGTTTTGGACTGGTGTGGAGCAGGAGACTGGACCATGCACAGGTGGCATGCTTACTATGACTACAGTTCACCTTGCAACAAAAAATGGGCTGCACGCGGACATCTGCATAGCGGTCCATGTGGACCCTCACAGAATTGAGGACGTGGAAACTGTGATTTGTCCTTTAGACGTGAGGATATCTCTTTCTGCTGTATCAATTTTGACCTCTCATTTTTTGATCTATACCTGGTGTTCATGAAAGTGCTATAATAAAATGCCGAAGTACCCCTTTAATGTTTCTACGTAAGTGAAAACAGGGACTAAAATGAGACAACCATCACACCAACAGTGCCTTGACTAAAGCTGAAAACATGGATTAATCTATAGAAAGAAAATCAATACGCTACAATTTTGATAATAAATCGTTATACTTGATAAATCAAAAAGGCAATAATGCCAAACACTAGGTGCAGCTTCTCAAATGGTAGACTTTTTAAAGCTTGTTTCTGTGTAATTTAGCAGTTAATTGCATATCTTTGGGTTTGGGGCTGTTCCTCGACTAATCAGGTAATAAAACATGATAGTTTAATCATTAACCAATAATGCAAACAATCATTAGTGGCACATCTAACCTTGATAACGACAAAGACCCGTAATGGAGTTTCACACTTTGACCGTTAAAGAAATATCCAACGAGTAGTGAAATTTCAGTCACTAAATAAATGAACATCCCTTTGTCCATTTGATGCTAGTTATCAATACAATATAACAAGCGAGTCAATTAACCTTATTTTCCGATGATTCTAGTGTCACAGCAATGTTGTTTATTGTTCAATTCTTCTAAAATGGCGTTTTACACATGGAGGAGAGTGAAACTTCACGGTCAGCTTACCGTTAACTGAAGTAACTACCCAGGCTAACTTAGCTTAAGTAGCTAACGTTGGTCCATTTAACTAACCGTTAACTCAAAGATCCCGGTAGCGACAAGTCGGTTAATTTAGCTATACATGAAAGAGTGACCTACGTTGTCGCCGCCGCTCAGTTCACCCCGAAAACATTTCAACTGACCACACAACCTGGCGAGGGTAAGACAAATGAATGGCACTGCTAATAGCTAGCTCGCTTGCTAGTTACCTAAAGCTAACGTCACGGGTAATTAAGCTAGCTGCGGTTTCCCACCAGCTAACTAGCACGCCGGCTCTCTTTTCTTGTCGCTGAGCGCTTGATTACCTGTCTGGCTCGTTGTACTGCATCAGCAAAAGCGTCTTTTTTCATCCCAGCGCCGACTCCGTTAGTCGGCAAACCGCCGTAATCAGACATGCTGCTCACAAGGGGCAAATAGACACAGGGGGCAGGCTGGATAGCTTTGGCCGGGTCGAGCTGCGCAGAAGCGGGAAGGCTAAACCGGAGCGTACGGGGACACCAATGTGCGTGAGACTGCCTACCAGCCTACCACGCCGGCAAACTTCCCTGCTTAAAATAGCCAATCAAAGAATCTTCAAACACCGCGTCTTCCACTTCTTCCTTATATCTTTGCGTGTTGACATCCAACGTAATACAGTAAAAACACTGCCACCTCCTGGGCTGGAGGAGGAGCGCTGATCAGACTCTACACAGGGGCTTTCAAACATAAGGAGCGCGGGACAGAACCAGCCCGTCTGATGGTCCAATCTGTCCCACTGGTTGACCTTCACACCTAATAATGATTATGTATGTTTTTATTTTGTATTGTGATTTTAATGCATTTTCTTGCTCTGTAAAGCACTTTGAATTACTTTGTGTACGAATTGTGCTCTACAAATAAACTTGCCTTGCCTTGCCTTGCCTTGCCTTCCTAATATTGATGCAGTTGGTGCAAGTTTCAGGAGCAAGTTAAACAGTGAGTTGCTCGCTGTAAAATGCTGCTTAACAGGCTTTTCACCCCGACCAAAAACAATAAATACTTATCTTGGTCAAAAAATATTAAACATCATGCAAAA
Source organism: Epinephelus lanceolatus (assembly GCF_041903045.1). Classification (NCBI taxonomy): domain Eukaryota; kingdom Metazoa; phylum Chordata; class Actinopteri; order Perciformes; family Serranidae; genus Epinephelus; species Epinephelus lanceolatus. The sequence goes on from NC_135736.1 coordinate 19,694,725, forward strand.
TATTGTCAGTCTGCAGCTTCAGTACAAAATGATCTATATCAGACTTCTGACTTCTGGCACTGCCAGTATGTTTGATTTGTAAATAATTTGAAAGGCAGCAGATAACTTAACCTGCTTCCTCAATAGCTTCCACTTTAGTTGGTTTTGTTGATGCCAGCATTACACAAGACTGAAAACATATGGGAAAAGGCACATGTAATGATAGTAAATAGTTGACTGACTGAATGTGAAAAATCTGTGACATATTGTTGAAATTGCACCTTTTTTAAGATAAGATAAACTTTATTGTCCCAAAAAATAAATGCATTAAAGACAGCAGACAAGGGTTCCATACATTATCTGAGTCACTGCATTGCATTCAATAACAAAATATATGTATTCCTGTAAGACAATAGGTAGCAAAGTCAACAGGATTAACTTATAAATAAGTCATTTGTCCACCAACATTTATGTATTTATTTATTTGACACTTACAGGAATTTTTTGGAAATTAAAGACTTGTAAAATAAAGCTTCATCAAAAAAAATCCTATCAATGTCGGACAACCATGAGGTCAGCCATGGTCCTTTGGCCATTACAGTTGCATTTTGCTTATATAATTATGATGCTGCATAGTCAGAGATACTCAGTGAACCAAGGCATTAATTGAAATAAATGCATTGGTAAAAACATAAATTAAAAAAAATGCTTTTCTACATAAATAAACTTAATGGCCATTATTACTACAACCCTTCATAGCAGTATGGTTTATTGCAGCTCTGTGGGGTTTGTCCACGTGGTGTCTCTGCAGATAGCTCACAGGCATATTCAACAAACATCAATGTCATTTTTATGTTATACTTGTCAGATATGGAGCCTGAGAAAAGTGTCAGTCATTAATGTTGTGCGGCATGGGTAATTTATGGAGACAGTAGTTTTACGTTATTGTATATTTGTATAGATCCCCCAGCAGATGTGGTCCCCCGCAGTGTTCACTCTGTTGCTTTTTGCATGATGTCAAAAGTCAGAAAGGTAGAAAACCCCTGATTTAATTCTTAAACAATGTGTTGTATTCTAAAAGCTGGTTATAATATCCATTGTGTCAAATCTTTATCTTAAAAGTAAATAAAGCTATCCACTAAAGTAGTGGAGAAAGTACAATAATTCCCTCTGAAATGTAGTAGAAGTATAAAGTAGCATCAAATGGAAATACCAAAGTCAAGTACATGTACCTCAAAATTGTACTAAGTGGCATGGGTAAATTAATTTAGCTTCCACCACAGTGTCGATCATGCCCTTTATGTTCTAACATAATTAATCTGTCTTTGTCACAGTATGGTCCCAATATGTCACCCTCATTTCTTTGTTAAATTCTGATTGCTTTTTTTTTCTCACAGAAACCACAAAACCTGGTGTGCATTTATCAAGGGCTCATCCACACATCCATCCATCCACCAATCTTACAGGATAATTAAATTGTGCTTTTTAAAGATTGTAATATTCACAGTCTGTTACTGACATACAAGTGTTTCCCCATTTGTGTGATTTGCAATGTGTCCGTTGATAAAATCAATAAATTTACAAATTGAAGTGACAGAGACCTGTACAGTGTAACTTATTATGCAGATGATTGTAAGAGAGGACGACTAAAGCTATGGGGTGTCTACAAAAGAAGAAAAGGTGCGTTTATTGAATGAAATTTGTTAAATAGAGACATGCACCAGGGGTGTTGAGGTATGGACTGGTAAAGTAGATTTGGGCACAATGTCACAGCATAACTCTAATGTCACAGCATAACTCCAAATTCAGATGACAAAAGACATTATGATAACCACATCAGCAACAAACTACTTGCATTCACCATGATGATGGCTGCAGAAACATTTATCTCATACCTGTTGGCATTTGAGTTTGGAGTGTGCAGCATCAGTTTGATTTCAGTAATGAGATAATATGATGACAAGCAGGCCCAATTTTACAATCATGGTGTGTTGATAAAATGTAATTTTGCGGACAATTATAATTTGGTATGTATTGCAGGAAAGTTAAGTCTCCTGTGGTTAGATTCAATGGCATTTTGAGGTTCCATCGCAAAAAGGGCGAACACAGACTTGTTGAAAGTGAAGAGACCTAAAGGTTTTATATGTGAACTTTTAATATTACCTATGGATACACTGTACAACTTTGAGAGTCAAAAAATAAACAAGCAGAATACAGGGAAATGCTTTGCAAAATGGAAATGGTCCATTCCAAGATCAAACTGGGATTATGTTGCTCCATTCAAAAGTCCGGACTCTGTATATCCACCGGTGTGCGGCAACTTCAGGTTCCCCTCACTTATAGAACAGGAAACTGGGTCGTTCCTCCTATCAGTCCTGTATCTTCTCTATATACCACCTAGGAGAAAAAATAATGCTGCAGGAATGTAACATGGCTTCCAAGTTTGGTTGCACCTTTTATCAGTGCATTCTCAGGCAAGTTCATGCAAGTCTTCACCTGTCCAAGTCAATGCAGCAGCGGCAGGCTAGTAGATTAGCTCTCACACAACTGCTGACATGCACTGTGATGCAATAAATCACACGTGAAACTCATCACAGCAGCTGCCAGTTCAGGTGAGGTCCTCCAAGTGTGATGCTTTCACAATGATCTGTTGTTTTTCCCTTTACCATCCATGGATTTTCCATCCAATCATCCTCATCCTGAAAACTCAAAGACTCATGAACACAGCACCATGGATTCATCCACAGTCAAGGCCCATTTCCTCATGCACTGCCAACAGATCTGTACGTGCTTGCAGTTGAAACCAACCCCAAACCATTGACTCTTTTATCTACCCCTTCCCTTTCCCATCCCTCCTACCCTCAATGTCCACTCCCAGGCATATCCTCATGTACTCGTAGACGACGTAGGACACACTAACAGCAGGGATGACTTTCAGGAGGTTGGGGGAAATCCCTCGATATAGTCCGGCAACACCCTCCTGGGTCAAGATGTTTTGAAACAAGGCCAGCATGGAGGGTTTAGGGGCTCCTTTCACTGAAGCTGAGGGGAGAGAAAAAGATGAGCCTCACCAACACATTCTGGTCTCTCGCTACATGTGACTCTGCAATCTGCTGCTAATGCACAGAAGTATGCTCTTGATTCTCTGTCCAACTGCAAGACTGTATAACTAAGTTAAGGGAGTGTCCTGGTGGTTCATCTAACTATGAAGCAAGGAATTTCTGTCTGTCTGTCTGTCTGTCTGTCTGTGTACAGGTAGCCTATGTGTGCATTAGTATGTATGTGTGTCCTTCACATATCACATGAATCATTCATTTGAATTATTTCACACTTGGTGGGTGTGTTTCTGGGTACCCAGGCAGGCAGTGTCGAATTTGGTGCGATCTGGACATGAAAAACATTCATCAACAATAAACTTTGAATAAGTAAGCAAACAGCCTCTGTGCAGTGGCGGTGGCAGGGCAGACTGTGAGTCGAGTATGTCATCAGTGGACGGGCTGTGGCTCATTGACTGCAATTCATATAATTAAAAAAAACTAACATTACAACTAAAATCTTCTTCACTTCTTTGGGGTCACAGAGCACAAGTGCATAGCCCTCTGTAACACTGCCACTCTGCCACTGCAACTTGAAGTGTGCAAGTTTGACATACCAACTTATAACACTAATAATGTTACTGCTGGCAGCATACCTCCGCTAATTAAATCCATGCTCTACTTAATAACTGCAATGGTTATGTCAAAGCAAGTGCCTTATTTGGAAGTTAATGCCTGCACTAAAGTGAGCATAGGGTTAGTTCAAGCAGGACACAATGTCAAGCTCAGCTCACATCCCAGCTACATCAGTTAATCTCAAACAGCCAATCAACTGATGGAGCAGCTGACTGATGGAGGGAGTCAGCTGATAGATCACATGATTCCTTTCTATGCAACCAATTAGCGAATCTCATTCAGGGCACCCTATTTAAACTCCTTTGGCCTGCCTACTGTTGCTGCTTCCTCTGCAAGCTACTTTGCAACCCACCTCCACCCCAGCTCCTCCTTTTATCAATGTTGTATCAATGTCATCTGTGTTTGTCACTGATACTGCTCTGTTCTGTTCCCGGGGGGTCTTTGCTGCTGTTCTCCCTGCCTTAGGCTTTCCATGTAGGCACATGGAGGGGCAGGGAGGTGTGCTCTCCCAGCCTTAGGCTTTCCTCATTTGCACGTGGAAGGGCAGAGAGGTGTGCTCTCTCCGCCTTATTGCTTTCCACACAGGCGTGTGGAAGGGCAGAGAGGTGTGCTCTCTCCGCCTTATTGCTTTCCACATAGGTGCGTGGAAGAGGCTTTCTGCGTGGGCCCAAGGAAAGGCAGAGGGGCTCCAGAACAGAGCCATACTGCCAAATATAATACTGCAAATGGAAACAAAGTTTGACTGAAATATATTTCACATGGCTGTATAAGGAGCACTGGATACAGCATGCAGGGTAGGGCCCCGTTTATTCCAATAAAAGTTGCCCAGTGTTGCTTGAAGTCAAACGCAAGTAGCAAGCGAGTAGATGATTTTCATACCATGCTGAAATTAACATACACCAATGGCTCACAAGGAGATATGAAGTCAATGTAGCAGCTTAGAGTATGCTTTGGAAATAGTCAGGAGTAAATTATGGTCTACACAATCTTAATTCATTTTGCTAAGTCACTGGTTGGGTCCTTAAGTCATAGTTTTACACTGTTAGGGTTTGCAGAATTAGCATGCTCCTCTGTACATACAGATGGGTGATGAGTTATATAAATTAGCACCATTGTTTATGTAAGTGTTTCCACAGTTATCCTGACCTTGTGCCTGCATTCGAGTGCGGATCAGTGCCAGAGGGTAACTTGCCAGCTGTCCACAGGTGCTAGAGACAGCACCACAGCAGACCAGCATCGTGACCCCAGGGTCGGCTAAACCTCTGTGTCTGTTCAGCCAGGCAAACTTCAGAGTCTGTGGAGTAGAGGGGGTGAGAAGCAGGTAAACACTGAGGAGATGCACTGTGACAACTGTGCGCTTTTATGTCTCTCTGACCTCGTAGACAGCCAGGTCGATGCCGGCGTAAGGGACAATACTCAGCAGGTTGGGCACATAGCCCTTGTAAAAGGCTGTGACACCTTCTTTCTGTAGGATCTGTTTGGCACAGTCTGCTATTCCTGAGAATTGGCCTGTTTTTCTCAGTGTGAGACGGGTCTTTAGCACCTGTGGGGAAAGGAGAGCAAAAAGAAGAAGGAGCACAAAGAGGACAGACATCAGTGATTTCACTCCTCATGCAACCTGGAAATATGACTTCTTGAAGCTATATGAATGTTTATACGTGTGTATTACCCCGATATTACCTCCATTGGGTAGATGGCTGTCTGAGCTGTAGCTCCAGCCAAAGAGCCGGCAACAAACCTCTCATGAAGCCTCAGAGTTTTTGTTTCATTTTTGCCCCGCATCACACTTTTGATCTGTGAGTTATTGAGCAAAGGAAAGAATAAACATAATTTGAGAGAGTTGTAATCATAGACAAATGATTATACAGTACTGATGGAAAAGTAGATGAGGTGATGCTTTAAGACATTATTAGTCATTTGGGGAAATATGTTTATTTGCTTGCTGAGTGTTAGATGAGAAAATTGATACCACTCTATTCTGTACGATAAAGCTACAGCCAGCAGCCAGTTAGCTTAGCTTAGCACAAAGACTGGAGACAAGGGGAAACAGATGATGAGGAGTCATGTGACTATTTCATGGCTGGGATTAGTGACTCCCTTGAAATTTGGCGTCACAGTGATGTTGCCAGGCAACCAATAGAAACTCCAGGTAATTACAGGCAAGAAGTTGTCTGGCAGGCACAGTTTTTTAGTACTATATGCGACGGAGGATTTAGTCAAGAGAAAAAAAATGATAGACAGACAGATTGGAAAGACAGCACTAAATCACTATAAATTACTTGAAGATAGGAAAAGAGAGGAGAAAGAGAAAATAATTAGGACAGAAATCAAAGATGAATGGATGTTCAAACAGTAACAGACGGTCTCTCCACCTGTTCATAAGCCGTGAACTTGATGGCAGTTTCTGGTGCAATTTTGAGCACATTCATCCCGTTGCCTCTCCAGAGCGACCGCACTCCTCCTTCTTTCAGCATGTACCGAAAGCTGCTCAGCACATTCCCTTTAAAATCAATGAAACCATGAACCTGGCAGAACAGAGTCAGAGAGGAACTCTTTGTGTGAAGCAGTAACGGCTGACTGTGGGTTCATCTCAGAGCTCTCAGTCACTGATCAAAGATGAACAGAAAACTTTCACACATAAGCAGGAATGGTCCTAAGAAGTGAGATCATACTGTTACTGTCCCTGACTGACCTGTCGGAAGACTTTGAGGCGATCTAAGGGGGCAACCCCAGTCCGGGACACAGATCCAGCCATGGCTCCAGCCAACAGCTGCCGCCACACATAGCCTGACTTCTTCTCCTCCTCAGAAAATTCATCTGGCACTGTCAGCTGCTCACCGATGTCCAACATCTACTGAACCAGTGGTGAAGAAAGGAAGGAAGAAAAAGTCGGAACAAAGAAAAAAAAAAGCAATTTGTGTCTGTCAGTCAGAGGTGGGTCAGAGGCCATAGTCCTCTAAATATCCTGTTGTTGTTGTTGTTTTTTGTTGCACACAATTTAATCAATGTTATTTATTGTTATATTTAGTGGTCCATTGTTTACTATAGACAACAGGAAGTTCTGCAAAGATTGTGTTTCTTTGGCAAGCATTGCCTCACAGATGCTTTAAGCAACTAATGCTTTAACCTAACTGCGGGTGCTTTTCATCATGCTAACTTATGCTTCCTCGCCTCCTCTCTCCTCCTGTGACCATTCACTGTCATGTAGGATCTTCCAATACCTTTAATGCACATAGAGGAGAGAGGACACCAGTGAATCCGACACAGAAGGCTTTAATCATGTGGCGTGACTATGGAGCTCCTCATGGTGCTCATACGTGTGTGTCTATAATGTGTCTCCGGTTATATGGTTAGATGCAGTACATGCAGTGTCACCTTGTGTGTAAATCTAACACTTTAGAATATATATGATAATTTAATTATTAATTGTTGTGGCAGCAGCAGGTTTTTTTTTACATACTATTAACATAAATACATTCTTCTTACGCAGCTATGTGGTGCATTACTGTGCAGACACCAGTCGCTTTGACAGGTGATACAGCTCTGCAGTACATCATATGTAACTGACATTGCATAAGACTGATGCTATGGAAACAAGGATTTCTCATTTGGCAGTTCTGACTAGTCCATCCTCATGTCTCTTCCTCCCCCTCTCTGCTCACCTTTTCTGTAGGCGAGACTAAGATGTGAGTAAAGGAAGTGAGTGAGGGAAGCGAGTAGACACGATAGCATGATGAAATGTAGCCCATGTTGTTATTTAGAGATACACAATGCTGTTGTTGTTTAGGGTCTGTATGTTAAAGTGTGTGCGACCTCACCATTGAGCGCTTCCAGTAGCGTGCTACGTCCTCCATGTTAGTGAGAGGTTTAAACAGGAAGTACTCCCGCCACTCATTCCAGTCAATGGTCATGGTACCGTCTTTGTCCATTCTGAGTTAAAAACACATAAACAAATCATGAAATTCAAATGGTAGGATCATTAACGTACCCACTGAGTTACAGAGCACAGAATCAATCATTTAGAAATGGCAATGACTGTTACAGTATATGAGATGATGTTTCTTGGTTTACCACAATCTAACCCATGTGCTAAAGCTATTTTCAAGACACTAAAGTAGTAAATGCAACACCAACTCAAGTGTTGAACTCAAAAAATGCAGTTTAACAATCGAGCACTTTCAAATCCTAAGTGCAGGTTGTGAAACTAGAAAAAGAGAGAGACGACTGGTTGCTCTGCATACAGATGTAGATCAAAACCCTGCATTGGGTGCTTGTGGAGAAAGGGAAACAACAGGACCGGCAGGAAGGAAATCCAGGCACTCCGAAAAAATATGGAAAGATGAGGAAGGAAATTTTAAAAAGCTTTTATTGTAATGGCTAAATAATTAAAAAAGTCAGCATGTTTCGACAACTGCAGGTCTTCGTCAGGGCTTTCAAAAACATGCTGGCTCTTTTAATAATTTAGCCACTAAAATAAAAGCTTTTTAATATTTCCTTCCTCATGTCTCTATATTTTTTGGAGTGCCTCAATTGCCTTTGATCCTACAGGCTGTGACACCTTGATCTTCACTTTGGAAAATTTGCATGCAACAAGGCAACAGCATAAGAAAAGAAGAAGCATGGAATTCAGCAGACTTAATAATTGTGTCATTATCTTAACTGGAGAAGGGGTGAACTGGAAATGTGCATAAGGAGGAATATCTGGTGGAAAGAATCATCCAGGGTTTGATTATCAGGGCGACCACTATGTACTGAAAACAAAACCTTTTGACCTATTTTAGCCACTTGTTTTTTGTGTTTAGAAAGAGTGAAACTTTTATGAATCATATCAGGATGCAAAGCTCAGATGTATGATGTTTAAACAGCCATCTCAACTCAGTGTTGCTGTTACACTACATCCAGCCACAACTTACGCCTACCATACACTAGAACAGCGGTTCCTAACCGGTGGGTCAAGGTCCAAAAGTGGGTCAAGGGCTCATTCTTAATGGACCGAAAGTGATTCACGAATGTGTCAAGTTTGTAAAAGACACACTTAATGTTTTGAGTATAGTAAATTTCCAGCACAGGGCTGCCATTTCCTGCTGTAGAACGAGTGACTAACGGACAGCTTACTGACAGAGACAGCAAACAAACTTGATGACATGACCCAACGCAAGTACAAAGCTGAATATATTAAACCTTGTGGACCTTGAACTAATGACTAATGACTAATGATGAAGGAGAAATCTGGACCCAATGGTTGGACCAGTTGGGAACCACTGTACTAGAAGACTTTGATAATATTTTTTAAAGAGTGTGACACCCTCTCATTTGTAAAGATTATGTGAGTTTTTAGTAACACACTACAAGATTTTGCAAAGACTATGGATCTTGCAGGGTCACAATTTGCAAGACTACAACTAGATTCCTTTTGATATTATTTCACATCCTGCTCTTAGTGGAAAATATGATGCCAAACTTCCTTTAAGGGACGCAAAAACACATATCTCTAGAAAGAAGATAAAAGGCATCATATGTAGACAGTGTTATTGCAAATTAGGAGACTTGTTCTTGTCTCCTCAGAGTCCCCATCAAGGTAACATCCTACCTGCGTTGCTGCTTCCTGTTTGGTGCTTCACTATTTGCATGAGCCAAGACTAAATTTTACAATGATATTAAACATGATTGATTTTTGTCAGAACAGCAAGATGATAAAAAGACTGACTTAAGACAGCTTGGATTGAGTTTTACGATCACCTCTCAGCAAAGAATCAAGATCAAGGGAACACACATTCACAAGACAAGAAAATGACTTAATAGTACCTTGGCTGCTGTTGTGGCTGTGAACATGGTAAAGTTTACAATTTGCTGCTGAAATTTAGATTCTCAGCTTGAGCTAATCCTTTTGAATTTTACTGATTGTATAAATTGAACTAATGTGCAAGCCAGTTAAGTTGAAGGCAGTCTATTATACTACAAACCAGGAAGGTGAGACCTCCTTATTGTCTTACAGTAAGGTACAAAATTATTAGCTTCAATGTTTCGAACCATCTGTCAGCCCAGGTGTAAATATATACAAGGGTAATGTGCATTCATCTTCAGTGTTGGAAGTTGCTAACATCCAAACCAGGCTTGTGAGTGTTCTCACTTTAGATCGTAATGTGATGTAATGTCAGATATCAACTACAGTTGGCAGACCTTTGCAAAATCCTGGTGGCATCCTCGAGGCTCACGTCCACGCCAATGGTGCGCAGAGAGTGCTGGATCTCTGCTACATCTATCTGACCTGCAAATATCCACCAGTCACACACAGTCAGAGAGAGAGAGAGAGAAAAGGGAGAATGTAAAACATGTTAAAATTATCTCAGTGTAAACATTTTGCAGTAAAGGTAACATCAATAATTATTACAAATGTGTACTGCTGACTGCTACAGACCATCATTGTTCCTGTCCAGGTGACTAAACATGAGTTTGAGCTGTTTTTCATGAGTGTAAAGATACTGCGTGAACTCCTCAAAGTCCAGTACTCCATCCTGGTTGGTGTCCCCGGCCTCCACGATCTGGAAACACAGACAGCCAGGTCAATGAAAAGCAAATGTCTGGGCATATGGCAGATTTTTGGTCAGGGAAAAAAAACAAAAAGTTACAAGAACAAACCCTAAGGTGCCTTCATCATGCTCGTCAGAGAACTGCCTGGCCCTTTTTTCTTTGTAATTTGGGACAAAAATTAGCCCATCCACACCAGGATCTTCAGTATCATGCTTTTGGATTATTGTAAAGACAGTCTATGATTAATTCTGTACAACAGCATAAGTTTGTGCAGTTTATCAGCACAAATACAACAGAGGTGACCGAGACAACTGTGAAATACCACAAGACCAAGACTGCACTCCAGGTTAGTAGTCTTTAAATACTCCTCTACCTTGCCATCTGTTGGACAAATAATGCAACAGCATGTAGTGTCCAGGGGCGCCCCCACCCAGAAATTTTTCATAGGGGTGGCCAGACAGGGCGACTGACAATATTGGTGTGGTACACAAAAACAAAAAGAATAAATGAATTTCAGTTTCATTCGATTATGTTGTTCTTGTATACTGGCTGAGAGTTTGGGAATTGCTTACTAACATCTAGGTTCATATTTTACAGTCTGTGTGACTAATTATCTGATGTTCAAAGACTAATACCGTTACATTATGAATTCCACAACAACTCTGTTTTAATATGTTATGTATCTGTATATACTGTACGTGTCACGTGATTCATTGATCTTCAAATAGGCTGGTTGTCCTTTTCCGTAAAAAGACAAATATACAGCTTTAGTATAAAGGAGTGCATTGATTGTAAGGAACTAAACATTTACTGGGAACAAGCCTTCTCAAGTTTAAAGGAGACTTGTGGGTACCAACAGAACCCATTTTCATTCAGATATCTCGGGGTGAGAGTTTAAGGGACCACATTGAAAATGGCCATGCCAGTTGTTCCCTCACCAAAATCTAGCCTAATTTAGGAGCCTCATTAAGCCCCTTTCCCAGCAAGATATGCTGACATGGCTGGGTGTCTTAGATTGTCTAATTTCACAAGAGACTACCTTTGTGCTACCTTAAGAAAATGAGTGCACCACCACCACATCTTAAGGACAGGTATGTTGACCTCCAATTATTTTCCCCTGGTGGGGGCCAGTGGCAGGGCCAGCAATTGTATGAGGGTGGCCATAGCACCCCTAGGCTCCCCCTTTGGGCTTCACTGGTTGTGTCAACAACCAATATAAAAAAGAGTAAAATATTGTACAGTTTGTGTTCATTTAATTAGTTTGCCTGTTGAGCCATTAAACACATTCAAAAGTTACAAAAGATATGATAATAATTAGATCTCTTATTGATTGTGTTGCTTCTAGCTCTGCATTTGGAGCAGTGAGAATTTATTTGAAGGTCTTGTTAATTAATTACAGTGTAAACATTTAATGGTAATTTAAATAAATACAGAAGATATATAGTCCGTGTTTTATCAGATCTTCATTATTCTCAAAAAGTTCAATTTTCCCCCACGATCAAGTCACGTAACTGAAACACTGTCAAAAAGTATTGTAGTAGTAGCCCCAGCCAAATATGATTTACTCTAACATAGTCTGAATCAGCTGTTTCCTAACTGTCTTGGCTTATGACCCCATTAAAGCAAAGCTATGTCTATTTGTGACTCCTAATCACTGGTTGCATAAGTCTACTGGTGATGGTTCGTTCAACCAGAGTGTAACCAGAGATAGAAACATCTGAAAATAATTAAAATTAAGCAACTTTGTGTAGCAGAAATATGTTTTTTGCAACCAAACAAAATAAATGTGCAGACATGCAAATCGCTTCAATAACAATACTGACATAACCAATAAGAAATGCTACAGATGAAAACACTGACAATGATCCACGTGTAGGACCTAGAGAAAGGTTATCGTTCTCATCTTACAAAGTCCTGCAACTTGGACTAAAATAGACAGCGTGCCCTTTACATGCACACACACACACACACACACACACACACACACACCTAAAACTTAAAGACTAAACTACTTTGTGGGGACTTGCATTTTGTCCCCAAAAGGGGAGCGAGTCCCCACAATGTGGGTGTGTAAACATGTTTATGTCCCCAAAACATGAGTAATATATACTCACACACACACACACACACACACACACACACAGAGGAGAGAGTGAGAGGCAGTACGAGAGAAAGTGCCAGGAGAGAGACTGACTGTGTGTATACAAAATAAAGTCATGCTGTTGATGTTCTTGGCTTCTGCTGTTGCACAAACAGTGACGGCAGATCAGGAGGGTCAAGGATCATGAAATAGGGAGGAACTCATCTCACAGGCCTTCAGTGGATGTTTAATGTGGCGAGAATCAATTATTGGGTCCTCGAATTCACTATTTGATAAGGAAATCCCTGTAAACACCTTCTCTCTGTCTTTCTCCCACTCACTCACACACACACACACACACACACACACCATAGGATTTGTTTTAACAGTGGCTCTGTCACCAGTCTGACAACAAATTACCGCAAATATTCCACTTCTAGTTGAATTTTTAAGCAATATAACAGCTGATGTAATCTATGGACCAGGTAGGAAACCACCTCCTTGGTTTGTCAAATGAGCCATTCTCTGTATGTGCATGTTGTTAACATAGTTTTAGTATAGAACAAATAAGGTCTAAATGATTGATTGACTGATGGCGACATGGTGTAAGATGAGAAGCCTTATCTATCTCCACTGACCCAGATTCTTTAATCTCACCTGAGCGCTGACACTGGGAAGTTATTTAAAGGCCTTAATATAAGCAGCTGTATTTGTTCAATGGGACATGATATACCCACACCTCACATACATGCCACTGTAAGGTATCCCAGTAAACAAACAGGTGTGTGTGATATAGGTGTCCTGCTGTCTTACCCTGTCCACGGTGCCTTTGGAAAGCCCCCGGCTTGCCAGCCCTGCCCGCAGTTCAAGGATATCGATTCGTCCATCTTTGTTGACGTCCAGCTGATCAAACAGCTCAGCCCAGCGCTTCTTCCTCTCCTGGTCCGGACCAGGGGGTTTTCTGTCCTGGCAGTGCGCCCGAGGGAACCAAGTCCATCGGGGTGTCATAACTGGTGCCAGTCAGAGTCAGCTGATAGGATAAAGGGGCATCAAATTAATCACCGCAGCCTGACACAACACAGCTCTTACGTCTACTCAAGCCTTAATCCCTTAATCACTTTGAGTATAAATAATCTAAAGCAAACTTGTGATGTACATTTAGTTAGACCAGTGGTTCCCAACCACAAGGTCGGGACCCAACAGTGGGTCACAAGATGACTCTGAGGGGTCATTAGAAGAGAACTCCAGTGATTTAACATTGTAAGGCTTTAAAGGGACAGTTCACCCTAAAATCATAAGTAAATATTTCAATCTAGATTGTTTTGGTGTGAGTTCCAGAGTGTTGGAGGTATCAGCCACCGAGATGACTGCTTTTTCTCCACTATAATGGAACTAGATGGCATTTAGCATGTAGTGCTCAAAGTGTCAAAAAATACATTTGAAAAACTCAGCAGCAATGACTCTTTCAGGACTCTTTCCATCTACTCAAGGACAAGATGCTTGTGCTTGTGACAGCGGGAGATGTAAACATTAATGGTGTCTTCCCCCTGTGGTGTTAGCTAGCTCAGTGGTGCTAGGTGAGCTAGCAGTCGCTGTATGCTTCCTTCTGTGCAGCGATACAGTTGGCGAGTGTAGTTTGGTAGAGAGAAAATAGTTCCTACATGAAACTGCTCACAACAAGGTCTGTGGATTATCTTGAGTAACTAGGTCATGATTTTTGGAAAGAGACATTGCTGTTAATTATTTCAAATGTTTTTGGGGTTTTTTGGCGCTTTGAGCACCACAAGCTGAGTGCCATCTAGTTTAATTATATTTGAGAGAAGGCAGACATCCCTACGGCCGATATCTCCAACACTCAGTAACTAATACCCAAACAATCTAGATCATAGACTGTATATAAAGATAGACGACATGTCTCTGCATACCCCCACTGTAAAGAAGTGAAGCTAAAATATATTGGATAAGGCTGCTGCCATTTTGCTTTGGTGACGTCATACAGAGCCAGAGTCTACCCAGTAGCAATCACCGCGGTATCAAGTTACCTGCCCATACACCCATCTGACCAATCAGCAGCACCAATGAATGCAAGCCCACTGATTGGCTCGCACAGCTGTCAATCATATTGTAAAATCCCAGTTTTATAGCATTAGATAACTAATTAAAACCAAACTTATCAGACAAATTATTGCTTGAACATACGGCAGCGTGAAAAAAAAAAACACTTTTAAATGACAGAGACCATCTTCTAGTTTGTCCCATCCACTAATATAGAGAAGGCGGGTTTTATGACCTAGCCTATACTGCAGCCAGCCACCAGGGGGGTGGTCAAGATATTTCGGCTTCACTTTTGGGGAGCTGCCATGATGTCATCTATCTTTATACACAGTCTATGATCTAGATTAATAAATAGCACTGCAGGTAAGGAGGAGAATATGTATTTTTTTTAATTTTTTAATATATTTTTGGGGGTGAACTGTCCCTTTAACATTCAGAAAAGTGGAAAGTTTTGTAAACATGGATTAAAACTGAGGCAGCAGAACCAGAGATATTGTCTTTTTTATTCCACACATTCTTAAAAAACCTGCGCCTACATTACCCACAATGCCACTCTCAGTTAGAGATTGGTTAATGTAGCTGCAAGACTAAAGCTCAAAGCAGAAGATAATCACATTCTTGGAATCAAATGTCAATTTATTATTTTTTTCAGACATTCATCTTAAAATAATTTTGTTTTCTGTGAAGGATCATTTTCATATTTTAACAATAATTCAAATAGAAGAAAGGAAAAATATTACACCCTGGTTGAACAGACCACAACATGTAGACTTATGCAACCAGTGATAAGGGGTCACATGCACACATAGCTTTGCCTCAGGGGGTCACAAGCCAAGATTTAGACTGTGTCAGACGTGACATGATATTTGGCTGGATTACACTGGATATAGGCTACAGTGTGTTCATGTTATTATGTTCTATAATATAGGACATAGGGGGCACCACAGCCAAATAAAGCAATAACAACAAGCATGCTTCAAGACCTCAGATTGCATCACATGTCTGGTTTGTATTATAACACAATGTCTCTGTGTGTCCTCCCACTGAATATTTACTCAACACATGCAGCTATTCTGCAGCACTGTTTTACATTATTAAAGCAGTATTTTAGAAAAACATTTTACAAGGTCTGAGGAATTTCTTGATTGGCCAAACATATAAAATTATTAGCCTAGTCATTATTACCGATATATTAATAATGCAATAGCCTGAATCATTCTAGCTCGCGCAGTTTAATCCACATGCAGCAATTTCTCTTCCACATATATTCATGACCGCGTTCATCTTGATCTTCACACTGTTATGGTCTAAAAAAAAACCTACGAGACCATTTTGTGACTCACTCTGTGTGTTTATGTCCAATCCGAGCCGCGGCCCATGTCAGGATGCAGAGGATCAGGACTCAGAGGAACCAGCGGGTCCGGAGCGCACTTTACTGGATCACAGTCCGTCCTGACACAGGATTTGATACCAAACAAGCAGCTCCCTGTGGGTTTAGCAGGTCCTTGTCCACCAGTATTGATCGCTCCGTCTTCTAGGTTGCACAGCGGCTCTTATTGAGGAAGCAGGAAGCGAGGAAACAGCCGCCGCCTTCCCCGCTGGTGAAGGCTGCTGACGGCCGGGTGTCAGATCTGTGTGTGTGTGTGTGTGTGTGTGTGTGTGTGGAGGATGAACAGGCTGGGACACTGTGTTTATACAGTCTGTGGGTGACTGCTCGTGACTTGTATCAGACACTTGACAAAGCATACTGAGTTTCGGCTGCTTGCTCTTAAAAATCTCACAGGTTATTAAAGAAAAAAAGGTCCTCCACCAGGCCCGTAGCCAGGAATTTTGAGACACTGAGGTCACCGGTCCAGGGTCCACCCCCCCTCCCCCCCCCCATAAAAAAATGTGACCTATTAAGAAAATGACAAAAGCATCAGAGAACCCAGCTTTCAATTTCTCTGAGCTATTTGGGATTAGAAGGACATTGTCTTTGAACTTTAAAGGGATAGTGCATCCAAAAATGAAAATTCTGCCATTATCTACTCACCCATATGCCGAGGGAGGCTCAGGTGAAGTTTTAGAGTCCCCTAACTGCCTCTCTGTGCACTGCGCTCACGTGTGCGCGCTTGCACGAGACCGTGAGACACGGGCACCGCGTTCATGTGTGTTCACGTGCTTTTGCTGGTCTTGTGCGCAAGCGTGCACACGTGAACATGGTGCCCAGAGAGGCAGTTAGAGCTACAGGCTACAATGAGGCTAAAAACAGAGTTCAAATGACATTTTTCACCTGAGCCTCCCTCGGCATGTGAGTGAGTAGATAATGGCTGAATTTTCATTTTTGGGTGCACTATCCCTTTAAGTAGTTTTTGACAAAATAATGACACTCTCATCTGAGGACAATGGGTTTATTTTTAATAGTCACAAGTGTGTAATGAACATTTGGCGCAACAACAAAACTGAAAACACCGCAACATATTGTAATGTGATGGGTTACACACCGTAACGTTATCTTCAACTAACGCTAAAACAACGTCGCAAGGTTAACGTTAGGCTACTCCTCTTATTTGTAATATTTGCCAAATGTAGGCCTAGACATGTATGCAATTAGCTAACGTTACTGAGATGACTTTAATACTTACCTCTAAAGTTTCCCTCGATTATGGAAGCTAACTTTGTTAGCGGGGATTTAGCACAGCAAGCCAGGTGCAGCGTTCAGTCTGGTTGCCGGTGTAGGTGGGTGTGTGTAGTGTCTTCCTCACTCCTCCACAGCTCCACCCTCTCGTCCAAAAATGTGCATATAGGCTATTTGCAAATTCGAGGCTTCAAAACGGCAGTCCACAAACCACTGGGTGGCGTCACGGTGGCTATGTCTATTATTTTTACAGTCTATGGTTAGGGGTAACTGTTCAAGTCTAAAGCTGTTCACTTCAACACCTGAACATGGCTGTGCAAAACAAAAATGCAAATAATGCAACATTTCTAAAAGTCTTGTGATTTGTTATTTTCGAGCTCTGAATTACTTTTCCTTGCTCCACACTCCAAGCTAGGAATGTCTTTTTTGTCTGTAGGAACAGTCTGTCACACCTGACTGGCCTATATAAAATGCAGCAATAATACAGTAAAGTTCCAATGTCCTCAAATTACTTCTTTTTAATGAACAGCGTCTGAGGTTGTATGTAGACAGTATTAAACTACAGATGTTATTAAGCACAAATAAACATAAAGAGGTATAGTAAACCAAAATGTAATGCCCTCAGTGCAATGTATGCAAAATTCAGAGCGCATGAGTTGTCTGGAAAATGGCTCTCAACATGGAAGTGGCTGAGAGGGTGGCTAACAGCTAACAATGCTAACGCCATAAACAATGCTAAGGAACAGCAACAGTGCTAATGGTGTTAACCAGAGGAAACCAGAGGGGGGGAGCTACACTGAGGCCACAACCGCATCCTGATATCAGCGGTAACCACTGTATGAGTGCAGTGCAAAATGGTGGCAATGAGCGAGTCAGTGAGATACACACTGCATGTGTGGCTAGATTACAACACACACAGAGGTAGCTTGACTTCAGTCTTTGCTCAGGGCACCATTACTCCACAATAAGTTTACATAGCAAATAGTGGTCTGCTGCTATATGAATGCTCTGAATGTTAAAAACAGAACCTCTAATGATCCCTCCAGACATGATTAATTACATAGGCTATAAAAATACTCTTTTATGACAATAGTTGTCTGATTGTCTTTTGACAAAATAATTTCTTAAAAGCACATTAATTCTTCATTTCATTTCATTTATTTGTCTCATGACCATATCACATGGCATCCAGTACAAACATTACACACAATAACAAAACAATGGCACACGGCGTGGCTAAAGTACAGCCAATGCTACTTAAACAAAGGA
The DNA here is from genome assembly GCF_041903045.1 of Epinephelus lanceolatus. Lineage (NCBI taxonomy): Eukaryota > Metazoa > Chordata > Actinopteri > Perciformes > Serranidae > Epinephelus > Epinephelus lanceolatus. The sequence goes on from NC_135736.1 coordinate 19,712,927, forward strand.
AGGACATTCTTCAAAAAATAACCTAGTTTACAAATGACTTGTGGCTTATCTGATTGTAATAATAAAATTAATGTAAACATAGATGGACAGTTTAACTAATACCTGTCTCTGTAAGTCATCCAGCTTACATTCTGACATTCAAACAAAATATGAAACTCATCTCCCACATGATCATCACCACAGAGGCTGCAGATCCTCTGGTTTCTGTCCAGCCTGTCATATCTTCCTGTTACTTTAGGAATTCTGGTGTTATTTACTCTAAAATTACAAACAGCCTGTCTGTACTTTTGGTTTTCATGCAACAGATACTTCTCCAGTTTAAACTCTTGTTTAGTTTTGACATATATCACATGATGTCATACTTCCGAGCTCACTTTGCCACTTTTGTATAAACTGATATTTAACCTCTGTTCAACAGTTGGTTTTAACCAGCTAATGTCGCTACACTTTTGTGTGAGCCAGAGGTGAAACAAGCCACATTCATCCAGTATCTGCTTAACCTGCAAGACCCATGGTGACACATATACGCTTGTATTACGCAGGCTGAGCAAACTGTTGTACATTATTCCACTAAGTTTAGTTTTACACTAAATATAAATACCACTGTTAGAGATTACATATGCTACTGAGAGGCTTTTTCTCTCTTTGAAAATTGCTTCCATGTATCAGCATCCAAAAAAAGGGGGATTAATAGTGAGCTGGGAGGTGCACCCTGAAAATATACAGTATAATAAGAACATGCACATGACACAGAGTTGAACAAAAATTGACAATATTCTTTAAAGAGACATTTTTATATGTTTTAATTACATAAAATCATTTGCAGGGATATAAAGATGTGCACTGACCACAGAGAGACACATAAGAGGTTCACTAAAGTGTCAAAAAAGCATAACAATATACATTATAAGATACCTCATCCATATTATTTTACACCAGTCCATCTTCATAAAATGGGTTCACGAGAAAACAATCTATGCTGGAAATGTAAAAGGCAGGAAAGCACCCTTATCCATGCAATGTGGGCCTGTTCCTGACTCACTTCAACTTTGCCTCTTGGGGGACAGGTCATGTCTATCCATGATCTCCAAACCAGCATAGCTCTACCTCTAACAGGCTTTATCTCAGCTGCTAGGGTCATCCTTCGCCACTGGAAACGTCAAGTTCATCCTGAATATAAGAGTGGGTCAAGTTAATGACAGATATTGTATCATTTGAGTTAATGATAGCCAGTCTGTGTAACTGTAGAGAACATGTCATAGGAGCTAGACACTGTACTAAAATGAACTGCAATTGTAACATACAGATGGAGGGAGTGGGCTTTTGTTTCTCTTGCTTTGGCTGTGTCATAGGGACCTTTTGTTTATTTGTTTGTTGGTATCATTGCTGTTGTATTTAATGACCTTGCCCGGGGTTTTGTCTCATTTTTTCCATCAACATTATAAACTCATTTCTCCATCCTGCAGTCCTCTGACTCTTCAGAGATGAGTGATGCTGCCAGCCCACCTGCTTCTACATCATCACTTTATTCTCTTGTGATAAATACTCTAAAGGTGACACACACACACAAACATAATGGAGGTCCTCCTGCCATAATTTTCCTATTATATGTGCTGACTTGATTTCTATCTCCCGTTGACAGGTGAACATAGCCTGTACGCATGTACGACACCTCCCTCATTCAGCTGTATTCTTCTCTATTCAGCTCCCGTCTCTGCACCTGCTGGTCTGAGGGGAGCAAATTGACAGATCAGACAGCAAACAGAGAGGCTATATAAGAGCAGCACACTGCAGTTGGGAAGACTGGCTGACTGAAAAACTCAGAGTAAACACTGTGCTCAAACACAGCCTGGTCTGTTCGTTTGACCTCTGCAAGTTTTTATCAAACGACACACCTCAATGTGTAAGGGGCTCTCCTCTCTGCCCACGTCATGCCTGGAGAAGTAAGTATGCAACTGGCACGTCATGTTATTTGTATTAATCAGAAAGTGTTGTATACGTGTGTGATTTATTGTGCCTGTGTGTTTCAGGGCAAAAGTGATGAGGGTGAAGTTGAGCCATCTGGCTGAGACTCACCACAAGCACAAGTAAGTAAACCTACTGAACCCAATATTTAAAATAAATCCACGTATCTGCCAGTTATCACACTGAAGCTGAATTCTGACTGTTTCTGTCTCTCTTCTCAGGGTTCAGGAGGGAAAGGCTCCTCATGACCTGGAAACTCTGCTTAACAGCAAAAGTAAGAAAGGCTTTTTTTTTTTTTTACCATTTGTTTCTTTATTTTCCAATATCAGCTTATTATTTCAGCAACACATGTAACAGCTCTTTTTCACAGGAGACATTTTGACACAGCACAGCAGGAAAAGCACCACTGTGAAAAACAAAATGGTTGATGTATGAATTTAATTAAGCTGCGTCAGTTTTGTAAGGTGCATGCTGCCTCACTGTAAGCTCGAATAGAACAGATCAATCGCTAACATAAATGGTAACACATCTACTTTTCCTATTGCGACAAGACAAAATGTCTGTTGCCATGTACAACAATGCAAAAAACTCAAACACTGTTAAGCTTGTACAGCAGGTAGTTTTCATGTATCTTTCAGTATGTCTCTGAATGTCTCTGTTCATACAACACTAATCTTCAGGAACGTCATGACATCCTCTTCAAGTTGCAATAATTTAATGCTATAATAGTGACTGAATATTAGCATTTCAATAGAAACATGTCATAAAAATAACAATAGTTGATTGCTCTGATATAAATATTGGTCAACAGAACTGTTACTTGCTCTGGAAAAAATATTACTGCTCAATTTAAAGAGAAAAAACAAATACGTTATTTCAATTCCTCTGATAAAAAGACAATTTCATACACAATAAAAAATATACTTGACCCATTATACTCTTGCAGATTTCAATTCTACAGCCTTACTTGGTCTGGTATGACCTGTAGCTCTGGTGGTTAATGCTAGCAAACTTAAGACTTTGACTCTTTTCTATGTGTTACTGTTATTAACATTTTAGCATTTACCCCAATTTCCAGTAAAGGAGATCTATTATGTTTTTCCATAGTGTTACAATGAAAGATGTTCATACTAAATGTGGCCAAAGTTTAAAACAATGAGGTAAACATATGTAAGAGTAATCCCTCTAAGCAAAAACTTGAGGCCTAACACGATCTGAATACTCTGTTTCCAACTGTTTTGTCTACTCTGGCTGCAAGATGAAGCTGTAATGTGACGTATTTCTGTATATGGTCATCTGCTACAGGAACACCACTGTAAGTGTTTACATTAACTTAGCCTACGCAGCCAAATGTAGCTACATACTTACGTCAGGGAAACTTAAACTTGGTATCCGATGTTGTAAATTTCTCTTCCATATTCCTGTTGGAACGTGTCTGGTTGTGTTTGGAAGCTTTTATGGGTGATTTTTCGCGGTAGAAAGTGCTGCCATATTGTGTTACAGTCATTCCCCTCGATGGCTCAGAGATACGGAGCACCTGAAAACACTGACCAATCAGAGCAGACTGGGCTTTTTTTTTTTGGAGGGGCGGCTTGAAGAGACAGGCGCTAAAACACTGCATCTCAGACAGAGGGTGTTATTTGAGCATTAAAGCATGTAAACATATTCTAGCAGAAACCTTAAATACAAGTAGGCTATAAATGAGCACAATAGGTCCTCTTTAAATGTCACTACTGTGCACACTGCTGAAAGTCACATAGCCTCACTTCAATATTAAATATATTAAAACATTTAAATAAATCCATATCAAATATTTTGATACCACTGATATCACACAAATCTTCCATGACACAGCCACATGGAAAAGGTGTGTTGAGGGTTGATTTTTGAATAGTTAATTGGCCATCAGAGCTGCATCGTAGAGCCAAGCAGGCATGAGATGCTCTGAAGTTTTGGCCTGAGTTGTTTGCAGCTTGCTTTTCCTTCTTCTCACATTAACCCATCTTGATTCATCACGTCCTGTTTCTCTCTTCTTCTTCTCCTTTTCTCTTTCATCCATCTGTCTCCCAGGCGGTCTGCAGGCATTTCGCAGCTTCCTGTGCTCAGAGTTCAGTGAGGAGAACCTTGAGTTCTGGCTGGCCTGTGAGGACTACAGGGTCTCTCCTTCAAACCTGCAGAAGACCAAGTCCAGCATCATCTACAGCCAGTTTATCACCCCTGAAGCTCCACAGGAGGTGGGTGGAGAGGAGAGGGTGACGCGTGCAGTCAGGATGAAGAGTAGACTCTAATTAAAGAGCATCTTCTAATTATCTGTTTTCCCCTCAGGTAAACTTGGACGCTGAAACCCGGGAGGCTTTGTTGAGTGTGACGAACTCTCCATGTGCCGACACATTCGACAGGGCACAGCAGAGAATCTACAGTTTGATGGCGAAGGACTCCTTCCCGCGGTTCCTGCGCTCCCCTCACTGCATGGAGGCCATCAAAGCTTTCTAAACATGCTGTTCATTAACACAGACCTGCTTTAGAAACAAGTGCTGGTGAATCTGTACTGCTTGAAATGGTGATTGGCAATTATTTTAACAAATATCTTGTTTAGTGATTGTTTTCCATGTGCTGTCCTTGCGCACTGTTTGCATAATGCATGCTGTTATTGTCAGGACACTGAGTTGTAGACATAGTTAAAAAGTCTCACATAGACACCTTAATTATGAAACCTAAATGTAGAGAGACTGCATAAGCTACAAGTGACACCCACTCAAGATTTAAATAAATACCTCATAGAAGACAACTCAATATGTTGCATTTAATGGCATCGGTATCAATAAGCTCTATTTATTTCATGTTCTGGCATGAGCTGCTTTAGACTGAATGTTGACATCAGAGCATTGCTCCGCCTTATCACTGGCTGGTTTGCTATCAGTGCTGGTGTGTGGCTGGATTAGCGGCCTTGAGTAAATTCTCGCCCACTTCTGTAGCTGATGGTGTTTATTCAAGAGAACCTTGAGCATGCTTCACCTGGCTTCACCTTGGCTTCTTAATCCAAAGTCAGAGCAGGGCACAATGGTGCATCACTGTGGTAATGTTCAGTCATTGGTGTAACGTAACTATGTACATTTACTCAAGTAAATCCAAGGTATTTGAAGTTTTCTTTTCTTTCATGCCACTTTCTACTACATTTTAGAGGGAATATTGTTCTTTTTTTACTTTACTACATTTATTTGACAGTTTTAGTTACTAGTTTCTGTACAAATTAAGAATTTTTGCACACAAAACAAACTATTCTACTCTATTAAATAAAATAATCGATTAATGGGAAAAATAATCAGCAGATTAATCAGTAATGAAAATGATCATTGGTTAAGGAAAAAAAAAAAAAAAAAGCTCTACCTCAACAAAATACACCAGTAAAATAAATCGAATAGAATGCATGAATAATAATTATCTAATGATGTAATAGTATAATATTATGTCACACAGGAAATATATCTGCACTGAGTACTTTTCCTGTACATTTTCCTGATTATACTTACATATTTGTACTTAAGTAACATTTCCAGTGCAGGACTTTTATTTGTGAAAAAGTATTTCTACAGTGTGGTACTAGTACAGCGGCTGAAGCTCAGAAGTAGAGCAGGTCATTCACTGATCGGAAGATCAGCGGTTCAATCCCTGACTCCTCCAGTATGCAAGATACTGAACCCCAAATTGCTCAGGATGGCTGTTCTATCAGTGTGTGAGAGCATATGAATGGTTACGGGGGAGCAGGTGGCGCCGTGTGTGGTAGCCTCGGTGAATGTGTGTGTTAATGGGTGAATGTAAGATGTGGTGTAAAGCACTTTAAGTGGTCAGAGGACTAGAAAAACACTATAAAAGTGCAGTCCATTTAATTTAACTTAAGTAAACGAATACTCCTTCCATCACTGTGTACAGTATTCTGCCCAGTCACACTGCTTTGGTTAAGTTCAGGTCTTTAAATCAAACATATATATTAAAGTGGAACTAACACATCAAAGTTTTACTCACATGATGTCACCTGAGTCAGCCTTAGACAAGTCTGAAGACTACAAGTTTAAAAATGACATATACTGGGGGTGAGGATTTAGAATTAAGTGAGGTTAGCAGACCTGTGTAGCCCCCTCTTCATCTTTGCTTCAGGCTCATGGCTACATTAGCTACTACTGCCATAACACACCTGAATCTCTGACCAAACTGTTGGGGGTCAAGTCACACAGGCTGTCCACAGGTATACACAGGTTAAATGTAAAACTTTTAAAAACCTTTGTCGTACCACTTTAAAAGAAAACTAAACAAACATCAAGATAAAATGACACTGGTGATAGTCCTGAGCATGTAATTGAGTACATTTATTTAAGTAATATACATAAAATATGTGGTACTATGCAGGATTTCCCTTACAAAAGAAAAAACATTGTATAGACTCATACAGAACCCACTCTCAGTGTGTGGCGCCGTATTTTTCTGTAGAGACCCTGCCTGTATTTTTTTATATTCTGTGATCGGGACATTTATGTGTGTGTATCCCACAGCCCTTGGGTGAGATAAGAGCTTTATAAAAAGGTGGTGACCAGGTGCCAGACTGACAAAAAAACAGCCCCTGCAAATATAGCACAGTTATACTCTGTGGTTGGCAAGCATGTTTACAAAAAAATTACAACAATCTGACATAGTAAACCTTTGAATACAATTTTTACGTACTTACACTTTACTTCAGTATTTAGGTTTAGGTTTATTTTATTTGATATGGACATCACAAATACATTGAGACTGTCCCAGTGGACAGACCAGATGCCTTTGCTTAGGTGTATGTAGCACACGTGCTAATTTTCAACACCAGTCCATAGGCGGCATTCTAAAAACACAAAGCATATAATTAACAAATGGGATAAAACAAACAGATGTTATGATTGCAAACAGTAATATTCAAAGATCACAGAGCATATGATCAGCAGTAGGAGATAAAACAAACAAAATTCATGATCGCAACCGTGGTATTAGTAACAATATTAAACTAAGTCCATATTTATACATGTGAACATTGTTGTTTTGCTTTTAACCATGCTTTTAGTCCTCTGTTAAAAGCATTTGTATCAGTCTCCAGTTTCAGGTGAGTGGGTAGAGTGTTCCATAGGTTAACGCCTTTTACTGAGAAGGCAGATTGTCCAAATGATGTTGTACACCTGGGAACAATGCAGTCACCATTGTAGGAGGCTCGTGTGTTCATTTGACTTGAGCTCAAACGTCTTTTTATCAGTGCAGAAAACAGGGGTGATACATAGTTATAAAGACATTTAAAAACCAGTCTGATATTTATGTAAATTATGAGATTTTCAAATGCAAGAAGGTTGTGTTTTCTCAGGATGCCACAGTGGTGCCATCTCATGGGTTTTTGATCCATAATTTTTATTGCTTGCTTATATATTGCTACTACGGGTTTCAGAGTGACTTGAGAAGCTTGTGACCATGACGTGATACAGTATGACAAATGGGAGAAAATCATAGCATGCATGTAAAGATGTGCAGCTTTGCATGACAGGTCTCTTCGGATAAAACGAAAACAGTTGAGGTTTGGTTTAACCTTCTTGCAGATGTACTGTACTTGTTTATCAAATTTTAAGTTCTTATCTAATATAATCCCCAAGTATTTGACCTTATTCACCTCAGTAATTATTTCATTTTTAATCTTCACCTCAAACAAGTCACACATAGGCTTATTGCGGATAGAAATGCACATAGAAACAGTTTTCTTAACATTCAGGGTTAAATGAGACAACTCAAGCCAATTAGTGACTTTCTCAAGTGCTTGTGTGAGGTGGTCAGCTGCTTTGCTAGCTGTTTTAGCAGATACATAGATGACAGTATCATCAGCGTACATTTGGCAGCTGACACCTGGACAACTTAGCGGCAGGTCATTAATGTACATAGTGAACAACAGTGGTCCAAGTATGGACCCCTGTGGTACGCCCATGTTGTTGGTGAGAAATTGGGATTTTTCCCCATTTACCTTGACACATTGTTGTCTTTCCTCCAGATATGACTTAAACCACTGAATGGCATCTGCAGACAATTTAAAACATTTTAGCTTGGCCAGGAGGACACTGTGGTCGACAGTGTCGAAAGCCTTTTTGAGGTCCAAGAACACTGTCCCCACAACATGTCCCCTGACCAACAGACCCTTGACCCTCTCAATAAGATAGCAATTAGCTGTTTCTGTGGAGTATTTAGGCCTAAATCCAAATTGCTGTGTATGGAGCAGTTGGCTGGTCTCCAAATATTCCATCAGTTGTATAGCAACAACCTTTTCCAGGACTTTTGAGACTATAGGGAGAATGGCAATAGGCCTCTAGTTACTTGCCATGTCCTTGTCTCCCGACTTGTAAATCGGGGTAATTATTGCTGTTTTCCAGCTTTCTGGGAATGTATTAGTTCTTATTGAGAGGTTCACTAAGTGAGTGATAGGCTGCAATAAATATTTCTGATATTTCTTTATTAAACCAGCGTTTAAGTTATCAATATCTTTTGACGTTGAGTTGTTCATGTTTGTAATAACCTTTTTAACTGTATCACTGGATACTTCTTTAATGCGAAAACCATCTAAGGAGGCATTATCACAGTCTTCAGGGGATGTCTTGAGGTCAGTTGATTTAAAATGGCTTGCTAGTTCGTGTACAGACTCAACAAAAAAGTGGTTAAAAGCATTTGCAATTGACTCGTTACTGTCAATTAGGTTATTGTCTACTTTAAGATTGGTTATTTTAGGGTGTTTATGTTTACTTGTGTCTGTTAGTCTATGGATCTGCTGCCACAGTTTAGAGCTGCTGCCATTAGCCTCTTCAATTAGTTTGTGGAAATAGTTGCTCTTGGCCTTCCATAGCGCAGACACCACTTTGTTCCTCAGACTGGTGAAGGTAAGGTGGTCAGTATTGTTTTTCGTCACTAGAGACCTTTTAAGGGCAAGATCTCTCTTTTTGATGAGTTGGTAGATATCATTATTAAACCATGGGAGGGAGGATTTCTTTGGTCTACTTTTCCATGTTTTTGTATGTTTACTTATCAAGCTGCCTAAAGTTGAGGTGAAATTGTTTACATTGTGATTTATCGTTGACTCCTTAGTTATGGTTTCCCAGTTTACTTGTGATAACTCATATTCAAAATCTGCCATTTTTGACTTAGGAATTCCTGTTGTCTTTTGATTTTCAATTTTGCTATGGTGAATTAAGCGTTTTTTTGTTAGCTTTCTTACTATTAGTATCATATTATGATCTGAGAGGCCAGTGATTAGATTGTACGTTTTTACTGCTCTCTCTGGCCTGTTTGTAAAAATCAGATCAATGAGTGTCTCACTCTTTCTTGTAATGCGCGTGGGTTTATCAATCAGCTGTTTATATTTAAATTTCTCCATGAGTGGTTTCAATTTAGATTTTTCGCTTTTAACCATCCAGTTTATATTAAAATCACCAAGTAAGATACATTCATTACATGTGTCACAAACAGGAAGAAGACTATTTAGTTCATTGTAAAAATCTGCACCATGAGGGGGAGGGTTATACAGAACAACAATATTAAAATTCATATTTGGTGAGAGAGTCACAGTAAGTCCCAAACACTCTAAGTTAATGCTCAAATCAAGGTTAAAACATCTGAAATGCTCCTTTATATAAATTACAACACCCCCTCCCTTGCTCGAGGTTCTATCTTTCCTATAACATGAGTATCCTAATACACTGATTCGATCACTAGAGATATTACAATTCAACCAGCTCTCTGATATACATAAGAAATCCAAGTTGGATTCCATAAGCAGTTTCCTAATCTGATCTATTTTTGGTAATAAGCTTCTGATATTTATATGACCACCTAGCAGGCCTTTAGGTTTTGATTCAGGATTCCAAATAACTTGTGCATGATTTACAGTTTGAAAAAGTTTGAGTTCTCTTTGTTTTGTATTTGCACAAAGACGTGAGGCTATTTTGCCCCTCGTCTGTTTCCGTGTTTGTTTACACTTGCCTACTGTCCCACGTTTGTTCTCGTGATTACTGTCTGTGGTTATCAGCTTGTGTGCATAACCATGGGCATCAGGACTCACCCCAGTGTCAGCGACAAAGTCTTTGGAGCGCTCAGGTTGCGCTGGATGACAGAGCGCTGAGTCCACCGCGGATCCACCGGGATACAGCGCTGGCTGCCACGTTAGCCCAGCAGCTTCCATGGCACATGTAGATCCCCGGCCGTCAGGTGGATCAACTCCAGCGACGGCGGCCGAGTGGATCTGTCCATCCGTCTGTGCCTCCTCCAAACCATCCTGCCGATGGGACATCACCTCCACCACCCGACCCCCAGGAGCAGCACCCGCGCCGACCCCGTCAACATAGACACCTCCCGGCAGCACCGGAGCCCGAGGAGTGGGTTGCAGGATTGTTACAGATGCCAATGCAGGTTGGAGGGATTCAGTCACTGGAGATACAATCTGCGTCGGAGTGTTGTCTTTCGCTGTTGCTTGTTCCGCTTGTTGGAAAATAGGTCCAGGGTTTAGGTGAACATCCCCCGATCGTATTCATAAATGGAGTGAAAATAGGGCCACTGCGCTCATGCAGTTGTTGATTTGAAGTCTGTTCCCCTGGCGAATGGTGTTTCCCTCTTGTTAAAATGCGTAGCACACACCGTCAGTGTTAAATAGGCTTCGACACAACACTGGAAATTTGTGAGGTGACATGACAAAAATCATTTAAGACCTATTCAATATTAAGCATAGATTATATATTAAGGCCTTTTATTAAAAAAAGGTGTTAAGACATTTTAAGGACTGTTGGACTGAGCTCTCCATGTCACCATTTCTAACTAATATATATGGGTTTATGTTGGGAAGCCACCTGTGATTGTCTACACTGTCCGTGTGCAACAGCACTTCCCTGAGCCTTGATGTAGCTGAAGTCTTCTGTTATTCTAAAATCATGACCAATAAAATAATCACAGAGACAGTGATTTACACTTGCAAAGTGTCATGAACCCATCTATCTTAAAGGGTCTTTGACAGTGACAGGTTTAAGACTCACATTTTTTTACTCTGATTATTTGTTGTTTTCTGTACAATCATACAATAGGAATGATACAAACCTGTTTTAGGGTGGTACAATCCAAAGCTCATAAAATCATGGTTTCTTATGTTCTGTTTTCAATCAGGATTTTTAAACAAGCAAACAAATCTGAAACTCCATGAGAGTCAATAAAGTCATGTGGTGCCCCCTAGTGGAGGTGTATATAATTCCCATGACCCTGTGACACACATCACATCTAGCATGTCTCTTATTTTATACATTCATTTGTAAACTGTGCAGTGCATAAGGGGTTTCTCACTACTTCTACATGTCTGAAGTCGGCTGAAACATTCAGGAATCAAAAGCGGCGTCGGTAGCGCCGGCGCCGGCGCCCCATGTACAGAGGCAACGCCTCGCTGCAGCGGTCGCAGGTTCGACTCCGGCTTGCAACCCTTTGCTGCATGTCACCCCCCGCTCTCTCTCTCTCTCTCACCCCATTTCACTCTGTCCTGTACATTAAAGGCAAAAGCCCAAAAAATAATCTTAAATCTGAGTCACAGGATCAATGTCGTTCAAGTCCTTGAGTTTAGCACGCTCAGCCTCAGGTCTGTGCATCATGTCCTAATTGGAGCTGGTTCCTGGACGGGCTGCTCCTGGGCTGCCTTTACCATCAGCCCCTTTAACCACACTCAGTGGCTTGTGAAGGGATGAGCTTGCCTTCTGCGTCACTTCCTGCTCAATCTTGTTCCTGATGGCAACCTCTAGACCCTTCAGGAGCAGCAGAGGAGGTCACGTTAGATTTAAGAAATCAGTCAAGCTGTTAGATTCTTCTATCAGAATAAAAAAGCAGGGCTGAGAGAAAGGTGTCCTCACCTTCTTCAGCTTCTGCTGCTGAACCAGAGCCTGAGGGGAACAGCCATCCAAAAAAACAAAAGACAAACAGAAAATGTCAACCTCAGGGTGACGCTAGATGCAATATCTGATGATCTCCAAATAAATAATTCATCCTCTGGACACCATTAAAGTCTGTACAAAATCTTGGGCACCTACCTCCCTCCGTGGTATCCACACCAGATGCTAAAGCTGATGATCCTGCAGCTGCAACACATTGAATGAAAATTAAATTAGGGTAAAATCAACCATGTTTATCAGAACATGTAGGCACACGGGTAAAGCCCTTTTCAGGTACGGAAGATGAATCATTGCTGCATTCATCAACATTATCTGTTAATGGGATAGTTTGGATTTTTTGAGGTGGGGCTGTCTGTCAGTGTTAGAGTCACCAGCCGACACCACCACCAGTGTCTGGACTTCATAGAGGGATTCATCTTGCTGCTGCTCAGGGCAGACGCCCCGCAATTACAAAATCTTCCTGTAGAGTCTAATCGCCAAAGTCTGTTCTGTCACATCTTAATCATCACGTATTATCTGTTGATCTGTACACCTGTAATCTGTAATACACAATTATCATTACTTTATTTACCTGTCTCTCCTGATTGAACTGTTACTATGGACAACATCTTTAACTAAGTCACTTACTCTCTGTGAGGAATACAGCAAACATTAGTTTTGAACATGATAACTACATCTACATAATACTATCATGTCCTGTACTTAGAATAAACAAAGTCTGTCAACATGTATTTTCAATGAAGAGCTACTCTGCACACAAAGTTTCTGATTTATAGTTTAAGTATAAAATGGGGCCACTGAATATGCAACTACTGTTTTTTGTTCCACAACTTACATTCTGATCCTGAACTGGTGTCTGACAACCGCTGCACCAGATCATTCCTCTGAATTTCCTTGAAAATGTCTTTGGCCACCTTCACAGACTCTTCTTGGGTATAGGACTGCAGCATCAATGTAGCCACGTCGATCCTGTCGCTGTTCTCCCGTTGGCACTCTGTGATGCATTGCAGGTGCCACTTGAAAGCTTTGAACTCTTCATTTCTCAGCTCATACAATGTATTCAGAAGCTTCTTTACCTCCGCTGTGATTGTTGCTCTCTGATAAATTCAAAGTGAATAAACAAACGGATATGATTTAACTACGTCATTTAACAATAACAACATGCCTAGTTTTTTAAGTTTTTAAATATTGAAATCTTTAATTTGACTCTTTCCCCTTGACTGCTGTAACACTGGAATTTCTCAATTGTGGGATTAATAAAGGTGTATCTTATCTTATCTTATGTATTGGTGGATAATATTGTTGCTGAGAAGCTCACTGACTACAGCATCAGTTGTGTGAGAACCATCAAACTTAAGACATGTGAGATCACTTACCTGGTGTTTATCTGAGGACAAAGGGAAAAAAAATATGTTTCATGAGTGACAGATTAAAAATCTGACCATGAATATTTTGCATCAGACTCTCTTGATTCATAAAGATAAACTATACAAAGAGGTTTATCACATAATGTCCGGCGTTGCTGGCAGCAGGTTATTTCAGCATCGCTAATTAATTCTGAGTAATTTGATGAAAAGCCAAAATGAAACTTGTCTGGTTTGTGTTCTCTTTCCAGTCTGTGTTTGTACTCAGTCAAAGATCTTTGGATCTTTGAGTTGTATCGCTTTTAAGGCGGCATCCGAGGTGGTAACAGTGCCAAGGCAACATCTGTATTATCAGGACAGCAGGCAGGATGGAATCATTGGCCTGATGGGTGTGACATTTTGACAAAGTGTTACGTGTGCAACCCACCACTGAGAGATTTAAAATGTAGGTGGTAGCAGTTAGTAGCTAACTCAGAGAAGAAGAACAACATCTAAAAATGTCCACGTTGGGAAAACAATAAGGTCCGTGAGCTCCTTACCTTACATATAACAAGGATGGTAAATTATTATTATTATTGCTATGTTATGCTATTGTTATTGTTCAGAAAGTAGTACTGACATATATTATATGTCACACTAGAGGCTAACGCTGTTGTGTTATATGTCACACCTCTTTTGGTTCCACGATGCCAGCATGCAGTCTAAAATCACACACTGGAGCTACATGATGCCGCCGTTGTTTGGTTCTGTGTAAAAATACAAATATGGCTTAAAGAAGGGACTTTTTTAACTTAATTTATCCACATCTTGCTCCTCCTGGTTTTGAGCTAAACTTATCCCCTTGTTACCTGCCTGTTTTTGAGTCACTCAGTGAATTAATGCCTGAAAGGCAAAATTTCTGTCATTTCACATGAGCATCTAGGATGAACTAAGGCAAATTATTTTAGCTTAACACTTACTAGTAAAACTTACAACACCTGGCTACAGTAACAAATGTTCAGGTGATACATACTGCGCAGAGGGATTAAGTTGAAAGTAAAATTAAAAATTAGAAGTTGGTTTAAAAACAGCTTTGCTGTAGTGTTTCACATTCAGAAAATAGAAAACAGCTCACTGTAACTTGGACCAGGCTCGGAGGATTGTTCAGCTGCAAAAAAAAAGGCACATACACAATGTTCAATTACAAAAACTGGTTTAAGATATAAACCTAATGAAAATACAAACAATGCTGACATTGCATTCTGGTAAAAAAACAAACACTACTTTTTAAACACTGAGCTCCAGACACTGTATAGATATACTTACATAAAGCATAAATTAGGTTGATTCAATGTGCAGTCCTAAATTTCCAGAATCAACCAAGAATAATGTATTTTGAACAAGATATTTTATCCGTATTTCAGACAAATATAATTTTAGGAAGCATTAAAACTTGCATGTTTTTATACTATTAAGTTCCTTAATCATTTTTGCTCTGTACCTACCACTTGCTGTTGCACTGTCACATGGTCCTGCTGATGATTCGGCACCTGCACAACATAAAATGACAGTTGCATAATAATGCATTTGTTTCAGACTCTATGCATTAATGACAAAAATACTACAGCAGGCTGATCAAAGTACCAGAATACTACACTAAGTAGCTGGCCCAGTTGCTTTTTTGTTTTCAAAAATTTAAACAGAGGTAACATTTTAATCGGGGGCAGCACGGTGGTGTGGTGGTTAGCACTCTTGCCTCACAGCAAGAGGGTTGCCGGTTCGATCCTGGGTGTGGGAGCCCTTCTGTGCGGAGTTTGCTTGTTCTCCCCGTGTCAGCGTGGGTTCTCTCCGGGCACTCCGGCTTCCTCCCACAGTCCAAAGACATGCAGATTGGGGACTAGGTTAATTGATAACTCTAAATTGTCCGTAGGTGTGAATGTGAGCGTGAATGGTTGTTTGTCTCTATGTGTCAGCCCTGCGATAGTCTGGTGACCTGTCCAGGGTGTACCCTGCCTCTTGCCCAATGTCAGCTGGGATAGGCTCCAGCCCCCCCGCGACCCTCAAGAGGATGAAGCGGTTAGAAGATGAATAAACATTTTAATCATCATTTAATATTTGAACATATTAATGTATGATAAACATTTATATGCATACATGCATTCTAAGACACGCATACATGCGCATACACACAGATTTAACCCCTTAGATGACACCTCAACTCCTTTGATAACTTAATTATAATTGTCTTTTAGTGTTTACACTTCTTACAGGTAACATGACCCTCATCTCAGTGATTTCAATTCAACAGGATGTACTTCTCTGTGAAATGGGCCATATTTATACGTATTTTGCGATGATTTTCAGCTGTAGATAATATTTATTCTAAACCACACATGGTTAATTGAATAACTAATCACACCTCAAGTTTCTATTAAGATCTTTTAGACATCTGGGATCAATATTGCTGCTGCATAAATTATTTTAATGGTGTAGTGGCTTCATGTTCACAGTGAATAAGAGGCCACTCATTCAGTGGCTTTAAAGAGGAGGTGTAACACTGAACAATATGACTATGGTTCGTTTGATTTTACCTTAGGATTTACCTTAAGATATGACACCACAAACAGACTTGATATCCACCTAGCTTTGCCATAAGAAAAGATTGTATTTCAGCAGGGTGCAGCCATCTTTGAACAAGATAGTTGGTGACCTCACTCGAATGGTTTGCCACTTGTTTACCAGAAGGAGTTCTTTAGTTCTCTGACAATTTGTTTTTACGTCAAGTTAATGAGATATTTTCAGTAAAGTAATCTTGGTACACAAATGTGCAGGATGTCATGTAGCACCCAACAGATGGGACATATGTAGGAGTAAACAGAGTAAGACTTTTGGTTTATGATCTAAGGCACAAATAACCTCATGAATGAACCAGCCTAACGTTGTGAGCCCATACTGACACTAAAGAAGGAGCTCTTCATTTCCCCTTTTTGTTTTTTACCCAATGCCAGCAAGATCCTGGTGGTGTCTCCACATTAAGGAATAATGACATTATAATGTACATCAAGAAGAGAATGGATGCATAAACGCAAAACCTGACTGGCACCAGCAGCTACAGTATCTTACTGGACTTTATTATTATACCCAGCCTTATTATCATTCTTCTGTACATTTTTTGGTTGACTACTCCTCCTGCATGCCTTGAGCCACAAACACCATTCAAATTTCAAATTTCAGCTCTTTAAGGACATTTATGTGACTTTGAAGAATTAGATTTATTAATTATCAGATTTTTCCCCAACCCCAAAACTTATTTTTGGAGGCATGGCTTTCTTACTCTAACTGTAGCACTAATAGAAGATGCTGAGTTGGCCCTGCCTTAGCTTTTTTTTGAAGGTGTGTGTATCTCTTTGAGAAGCACAGCGAACAGGCAGAAAGACAGTGTATAGGAATGAAAGTGGTACACAGGCAGTGTAGGTAAGTTAGTGTGGTATTATGTAAAACTGACCTTTTTGAATCTCACAGGTCCACACTGGTTGAAGCTCATTTTTTTGTTTGAGCTCAAGCGCAAAGTTTGTGTCTGGATTTTTAGTACACAACACTTGGAAGAAATTCGGTTCTGTGCTTTCATATGTGAGCATTATTGCCTGTGAAAAAAAAATAGATAAATAAGGGCAAGAAGTTACACTTTGAACAAGAGTGCACCATCACATATTTCTTTTTTTCATTTTCATGTTTGCAAATGAAATTGTGGTGGTAATGGTGCGACTGCTGGTCGCAAATTTGTTAAAATACATGTTAGTGAGAACTTTTCCCAGATAATCCATCCTCCTGACAGGTGTGGCATAACAAGACGCTGATTATACAGAATCATTACTACACAGGTGTGCCTTAGAATGGTCAAAATAAAAGGTCACTCTAAAATGTTCAGTTTACTCACACATCACAATGCCACAGATGGCACAAGTTTTGAGGGAGTGGCCATTGGCATGCTGACGGCAAGAAAGTCAGTCAGTGCTGTTCTTGCATGTTCTCACCAGATGTCACCCATTGAGCAAGTCTGGGAGGCTCAGAATCAGTGTGTATGACTGCCCATTCAATTCCACCTAATACCCAGCAACTTCACACAGCTATTGAAGAGGAGTGGGTCAACATTACACAGGCCACAATCAACAATCTGATGATCTCTACGTGAAGGAGATGTGTCGCACTGCATGAGGAACATGTTGTCACAAAACTACACATTTTAGAGAGTGGGCTTTTACTGTGACCATTGTAAGGAACACCTGTGTAGTAACGATGCTGTATAATCAGCATCTTGTTATGCCACATCTGTCAGGTGGATGGATTATCTGGGAAAAGGAGAAGTTCTCACTAACATGGATTTTACCAAATTTGCGACCCAAATTTCAGAGAAATATATCTATTGACTGCATAAAAAAAATCTTAGATCTTTAAATTTGTGAAAAATGGAAGCAAAAATAAGTGTTGTGTTAAATTTTTGTTCAGTGTACATACAGACATATATAGAAGACAAAGCCCTAATATAAAGTCTCTCTTAAGTAAATCACGTAATATTTTCTGGCAGATATTACTGAAAACATATTTTCATGATGATAATGTCAGTGTTCCGGTAAGGTTGTTTTTTTTTGGTATTCAAGAACTTCAGCTGCAGTGAGCATTTGATGATACATCTAATTAAAATGCCTACAGTGCCACACAGCTTGTGTATGCATAAGTGGAGTGGTAAAGTAAAGCTGGATCATTTGGTCACATATTCTAGTTTAAAATATGAAAAATCAGTGCAGTTGCTGTTCCATTGTACTCAAACACAATGAACTCCAAACATTTTAAAGCAGTTCAATACATACTTCAGGGCGAATTTTTGTGCCGTCCAAATCTGCTGTTAGGGTGAACCACTCATGCATTTTCAGGGGCTTCACTGGATGTGGCTCATGGATTCTTTTGTATCCATCACGTGACAAGGTTCTCTCCAATTCCTGTTTATAGAAACAAACAAACAGAAAAACATCTCTGTTGTTGTGTTGTTGTTTTTTATTTATTCATGGTGCTATTATATAACAGATTATTATTGGTACTGATAAGATTTGAAATAACCTGTATCAGAGCACGATCAGGTGGGATCAGATAAACGTGGAGTTTGAGGGATGGTGTGTCGGCCTTGTATATTAACACCTTACAGTGTATTTCCACCGAAAGGCCAAGATATTTCACCAGGATCAATTTCAGAGAGAAAACTGGTTCAGACAGCTTGACATGTGACGATGTGACCTCAGACACTCTTTCCACAACATCTCCACAGTCATCTATGTGTAGGACTGCAAACTTGTCTAATATTGTAGGATTGTCATCTGCACAAAATAAGAGCACATACAGTTAGTGAAGGGAAAAGAGTTGCATCAGTTTTTGAACGCATGCTGTCAGAAATAAAAAGTTAGTATATTTTATCATTTCCTTCATGTCCACTTACCTATGGCGATCCAGTGTGGCAGGTACACTACATCCAACTTTCCAGCAATGGCTGTGATGTCCATCAGGGGACCTGCAGGCATGTACTGCATGCTTTCAATCTTCTCCATGTGTCCACTCAAAGAGCAAAACTGGTACTTAAAGCTGACCTTTTCCTTACAGACCCAACGCACACCAGAGACACTGCATTCAAAGTTTCCTGCTTCAGACTGTAGGCTAAAATGTGAATGAAAAAATGTGAGTTTGTGTACGTGTACATGAAGGAACAAACCAGAGTAAATGGAAATTTAGGGAGTATCTGCATTGATTTTAACTGGTGCAAAATGTAGGGTTAACACTATTAGTGTAATATTGCTTTGTTTTCCTTCTGTGAAAAATTTCAACAACCAGGCAGTAGTGTTTCCTGTAGTTCTAGTTCGCTGTGACGCAGTATTTAGGATGTAATCTTTACCTATAAGTTGGAGCCTCGTCAGCATCAGTACAGTTCACTTCAGGGTCAAGTTTAGTCCAGTCACTGGAGTCCTGCTGCAGAGGACAATCATTTCTACAGATAAGTGCAGGTGTGTCTTTTTGAAACAAAACATAAAGGAACAAATGAATGAATGAATGTAAGGGATTACCGCAACGCTTCCACAACCCTCAAGCTCCGAGCTTCCTGAAGGCCCTTGTGAAGACACACATTCATATGTTTTAAATAATGTTATTTTAATATTTAAATCACATTGTAACTTTTTAATGTTTATGTTTAGCTGCTTTAACACTGTGTGCTACACAACTCTGCTTTAACGTGCGAGCAATATGTTACTAACATATTTACAGAAGGTGAGAACGGCCATGTAATATTCTTTTTTTTGTGCACTGTTATCTTGTGATAACGACTTATTATTTCATTATCTCGATATAACAAGGTTGTTTTCTCGTGATAACGAATTAATTATTTTGTTATCTTGATATAACAAAGATTGTTTTCTCGTGTTAACGAATCAATTATCTCGTTATCTCGATATAACAAAGATCGTTTTCTCGTGATAATGAATTAATTATCTCGTTATCTCGATATAACAAAGATTGCTTTCTTGTGATAATGAATTAATCATTTCGTTATCTCGACATAACAAAGATTGTTTTCTCATGATAACGAAATAACTATCTTGTTATCTTGATATAACAAAGGTTGTTTTCCTGTGATAATTGTCAAGTCTGATGATTGCGCGCTGGTTAATGTGATCGTCCTGATTTCAGCCTACAAGTGCTGCCACTGGCTGGTCCAGGTGTCCCAGGGAGGGAAAAAAATATACAATGATGTCACTCATTCATTCATTCACTTGGCAGCCCCCCCTACTTGCTTAAAACATCTTCCCGTGTGTGGGGAATACCAGGATGTGTTATCCAAATAAGGGCATGTACGTCAAATATAGCAGATGATGTGATTTCCCGTCGATTAGATAAACGCAACTGTCCTCATAGTAACATCAAATGTAACACAATAAACCAAAGTATATGGAACACACACGGCCCATGCACAACGCAGTCTCATCTTCTCAGAAGAAGTGTTGCAGCCTGTTAACACGGACATTTTCAGGTCCCAAATCCGATCGGATTATCTTTGGACCATGTCTTGATTAACACGCAGTCCAGCCAATCTGCACCTCTCGTGTATCATTCAGTAACCATGAAGACGACCCGGTCCTCTTATCTGGTTGCTAATGAAGTTAACAATCTCAGCAGGATCACTTAACCATCACCTGTGAAGCTGTAACCACGCTAGTCTTCTCCTTAAATGACAAGGACTAATCTGAATGCCATCTCTAACAGAAAGACACAATGCGTTTTCTGCCTGTGTTAGACCTTGATTGAAGTACATCCTGATGCATTGATCAATAATGTGATCTGCCATTTTCACCTCCCTGGGACACCTGGACCAGCCAGTGGCAGCTCTTGTAGGCTGAAATCAGGATGATCATATTAACCAGCGCACAATCATCAGACTTGACAATTATCACAGGAAAACAATTTTTGTTATATCGAGATAACGAGATAGTTAATTCGTTATCACGAGAAAACAATCTTTGTTATGTTGAGATAACGAAATAATAAGTCATTATCATGAGATAACAGTGCACAAAAAAGAGAATAATACATGGCCGTTCTCGGCTTCCGTACATATCAACTTAATAGTTTTCACAAAATAAAAATATTATGTGGCAGAATAAAAATGTAATAAAGTTTTTGCCAAATAGCAATTCAAATGTTCAACAGTTGTTGCTGTGCTGTGTTGAAAATTGGAAGAACAAATGCTTTAAAGTAGAGATTTAGCTTCTTCAAGCAGTAGAACAATCTTTAGAACAAGGAGTGCAAGGCCAAATTTTATGAGACTATGCATCCTCAAGATGCAGTTTTGTAAAATACTATTTCTTGGGTACATTTTAAGATCTGAGATTCTGTGTCAGCATATACATTGGTTAGAGTAAAAGTAAAAAAAAAAATTAAAAAGTACTTTTTTTTTACTTTTAAATTTTAATTCTGTTAATAAGGGTCTAGATATTCTGTGCTTCCTTGTTTCCTGTCTTGTTTTTGCTGGTGACAATGTTACAAAACTAAGAGTATGCAGTCATGCTAGCTGCTCTGTGAGGCTATGCTTTAAGTACAGTGGTGCTTTCAGCTAAATTCTAACATCAGCATGCTAACACGGGCATGCTTAGTAGATATAATGCTTTCTGTGTTCACCATCTCAGTTCACCGTGCTAACATTAGCTAATTAGCACAACACAAAGTACAGCTGAGGCGGATGAAAATATCATTTGTTTTGAGGTATTCATATTTAAAGTACTGGACAATAATGACTGATGATAACTTGATGACGATGCTAGAGGAAAAATCAAGCACTCATCAAAGACAGTAGGCCTCACCCACTGGGGACCATCAGTGACTAGAAAATGTCATGGCAATCCACCTACTACACATAATACACCTACTTGAGGAGCTGGGATGTTGTGCAAGGATCCTTTTCCTTGACTTTTCAAGTGTGTATAATACTACACAGCCCCCCATACTGAGAGGCTGGTTGGAGGGAATGGGAGCAGATCACTTCCTGACCTCCTGGATAATAAACTACTTGACAGCGCAGCCTCAGTATGCCAGGCTTGGAAGCTGTGTCTCTGGGATGGTCAGGAGCAACACTGGTGCTCCACAGGGAACTGTTTTAGCACCGTACCTGTTCACACTCTACAGAGCGGACTTTAAGTACAACTCAGAATCCTGCCACATAAAAAACTACTCTGACGACACAGCTATTGTGATTTGTATCAGTAGTGATCAGGGTCCTTGTGGATGCCCTCAGGGACTGGTGCAGTAAGTGCTGTCTCCACCTGAACCCAGCCAAAACCAAGGAGATGGTGGTGGATTTCAGAAGAAAGAGGTCACCCCATCAACCAGTCTCCATACAGGGGGAGGACATTGAGGTGGTGCACACCAACAAATATGTGGGGGTCCTCCTGGATGATAAACTGGACTGGTCCTCTAATACTGATGCCCTCTACAGGACGGGGCAGAGCTGCCTGTTCTTCCTGTGGACACTGCGGTCCTTTGATGTGTGTGTGTGTGTGGAGATGTTGACCATGTTCTATCACACAGTGGTGGCCAGTGCACTTTTCTACGCTGCAGTGTGCTGCGGAAGCAGCTTAACAGACAAAAACACCAAGCAATGAGACAAGCAGGTTAAAAAAGCTGGCTCAGTGCTCTGCAGGAGATTGGACCCATTAAGGACTGTGGTGGAGAGGGGCACATTGAACAAACTGAAAGCTATCATGGACAATAGCAGACACTCTCTCCACAGCCTCCTGGAGCAACAGAGGAGCAGCTGCAGCAGTCGGCTCATCTCACTGCGTTGCAGAACAGAGCTTTTCAGAGATCTTTCGTTCCCACAGCAATGAGACTGTCTAACACCTCCTGAATCCAGTCACACACACACTTACATACATCACATTAGCCACAACAGGACTGGACTGTGGAATGAGGAATTTTAATTTAATTTTGATTTGATTTCTAATTTCTGTTTATGCACTTATTTTAACTTATTTTATTTTATGTTTATTTTAATACCACTATGTTGTTGTTGATGAGGGCAAGTGTGGTTGTTGTTTTTTATGAGCTGCTGGATGACTAAAGTTCTCTCTATTCTATTCTTTTCCATTCTATCCAATAGTTGAGATATGACACTGACTGATCTAAATAGAGTGACTGTAGTGACGAGGCTGCATACATTACATGATTCGAGATAATAAAACAATTAATACAAACACACTACATCAAATGGCTGCCTAACTGACTACATGCATTTTGAATAAAAAATGAGTAACACTTAAGTAAAATTTTACAGATCATGCTCTGCATAGCAAATCTTTATTTTTCCTGTAACTCTTTTTTTTATTTAAGAAACAAAGAGGCAATGAGGCCGTCATGGGTGTTACAAGTTCAAATCCCAGTGCAGACTTCACTTACATTCAGACATTCAAAGTCACATCTCATATCTTAAAATAAAAGTCCAAACAGTATATTTCGTTTATAATCCCCCGCCATTGAACCAATGTTGGAGGATCGGCTTGCAACCATTTGCAAGTTATGGGCAGTGATGGGAATAACGGCGTTATAAATAACAGCGTTACTAACGGTGCTACTTTTTTCAGTAACGAGTAATCAAAAAAGTTACTGTCTCCCCTGTTATAACGCCATTATGGTTACTCACAATAAAATGCACTGTTACTCGGCTTTACTTGAGTTCACTGAAGCGGCTTTCACCCAGACCAGCTCCTTCTCAGTGGAGCTTTAAAGTGTTTCTTCTTTGGTGAGGGCAGGTGAGAGGGAAGCATAAGTGATGATGATTGGCTTAGAGAGAGGAAAATTTCAACATAAACCAATCAGAGGCAGAGTAGGGCGGGTATTCACAAGCAGGTTTGTCAGGTCCGTGACTTTGGGCTTGTGTTTTTGTAAAGTCGCCCACAAATATTGGTAGTCATGGGTTGCGTTTTTTTTGGGCTTGTTTCCAAAGTGGAGTTGCTTATTTGGGCTTGCTCTCTAAACATCGACTTTCTCTATATATATCCGTCTAATAAGTTATTCAAATGCATGATAGTATCTCGGACTGCAGGATGTTTCCACAGCTGCACTCCCTCCGCCCCTCTCCCTCTCCGCATACACACAGCTGACGGTCAGTCAGTGAGACTTTTCACATTTAAATTGCGCGATTAATGGCGGTTCTTACACACACAAACACACACACACACACACACACACAAACAATGCAGTGTAGTGAAGATAAGTGTACAGTGTTTTATAATAATGATTTATTCTATTAAGTGTCAATTTCATTCATTTAACATATTCAATGTTGTTTCATTACATACAGTTCCATTAAGGGGGAGTGTCCAAGCAATTTGACATATTTGAGCATTTTATAAAAAAAGTAACGCTATAGTTACTTTTCCAGGTAATTAATTACTTTTAGTGCAGTAACTCAGTTACTAACTCTGTTACTTTTTGGGGTAAGTAACTAGTAACTATAACTAATTACTTTTTTAAAGTAACGTTCCCAACACTGGTTATGGGTTTCCTGCTACTTGCCAAAAGTATCTTTAATAAATACTTATCTTTGTTTGAGAAGGTTTCAGGTACTTTTACTAAGTATAGCATGACAAATGAATAGACTACCATCCCAATTATCCTATGAATATCAGCTGCAATTTCTTGCCAATATGGTTGTATTTTTGGGCATGCCTTTGATAATGATTGGCTAGTGAGGTTCCACATTGCCTCCAACAAAAGCCCTAGCTCTGCAGTAGCTGCCTGTGTCTCACATATCTTTGTCCAGCCCTCTCCTAATATTTGTATGTTCGATTCTTTCTCCTATTTTTGTTTAATATATTTTGTAGAATGATTCTTTGAAATTTGAATACTTCCACACAATCTCCAAACTAACTTTTTAGTATCTCCCATTAAGTATGCATTTGAAAACACAGTAATAAGGTTGTGTTTGTTTATCTTTAAGCTTTGAAATTGTTTTATTAAAGTAGTTCCTAACTTGCAGGTATCTGTAGAAGTCCTGCTTTTCTAGTCCAAATGTCTTTGATATATCCACCATAGCTCTGTAATTTTCGGTTGGAGACGACTGAACAGAGAGATGTGATACCTCTCCTGACCCACAGTTTAAACCTAACTCAAGATCCCTGCCAGTTTCTCCTATTGTAATTTCCTCAAAACCTCATACAACAGCTTAATAGCAAAAATTAAGTCCATTGGTTCAGTTACCAAAGCTCCTTTCGGCCTGGCTTTTGTTGCCTAGTACAGTCTGTACTGGAATATCTATCTGAGTAATTTCCAAAGTCTTCCATTTAGATTCATAGTTTGGTTCACACCAATATACTAAAGGTTTCAGTTGTGCAGCATAATAATAATCTTGTAAGCATGGTAAAGCTCTCCCTCTCTTTTCTTTTGTCAACTGCAATGTCTTGAACCTTATCCTTGGTCTCCTACTGTTCCAGATGAACCTTGAATCCCTAGCAATTCATTAAATTGTTTTTGGGGTATATCTATTGGCAGGGATTGGAAGAGACAGAGCAACCATGGTAACAGATTCAATTAATTAATTATTTCTATTCTATTACTCATATGTAATGGGAGAAGTGTCCATCTAGAAATGTCAGGTTTCATGTCCTTGTTAATGGGGCCATAATTACTTTCAAAAAGTTGTGACAGATCTTTTGTTAAGTTAATTCCCAAATGTTTTATTGAGGGAGTTTCACCTAAAATCATATGACGTGAAGAATAACAAGTTAACAGTTTGTTCAGTGGATGAAGCTCCTTCCAAACGTCAATCATCCCTAGTTCTTTAAGCATCCACTGGACCATTGTGGCATTTGGATTTTTCTTTTGGGGCGGATTAGTCGTATCTAGTCTCGGTTGAAGTTGGACATTTAAATGTCCACCACATATTAGGGTTCCGTATGATTCAGTGGCTATTAAATCAAATCATTTCTTAAAGAATGATTTATTGCTACCTGGAGGTGCACACATAAAGTAATGTGACCTCTTTGTTATCTAATTTGCCTTTAACCAACATGTAACTCCCCTCTTTATCTTTGACTTCAGATATGAATTCAAAATTTACTGCATTAGAAATCAGGATAGCTACCCCCCTCCTCCTTCCAGATTTATGTGATGAATAATATGTATTTTGAAAACCCAATCTTTTAAATTTTTCATGCTCTGTTGGGGATAGGTGGGTTTCCTGCCGAAAAATTACCTGCAACCATTCTCGTTTGATCTTTGCAATGTTTTTACTTCATTTTATTGGATTATGCAGGCCATTGTGTAACTATCTTGTATTCCTGTTGATGCATATATTCTTTTTACATCGCTTAAACTTGTGTAACACTGCCCATGACAACCTATGGAATACAGTGAACCACATAAAGCTCGCGAGAAGAAAAATACATTTTCAATCCCAAAGGAAAGAACAGAAAGAAAAAATAATAATAAAACCCACAAAAAAACAGAGAAAAATAAGCTTGACTTCCAAGTCCGAAGTTTAAGTGAAATATCAAATTGAGAGGAAATCCTCGCATCAGTCGAGGGCCTCCCTTGTGTGTGGAAAAAAAAAGCCCTCTGTACCTTTAACGTCAGCTCCAAAAAGGGTTCACCTTTAACCGGTTAGGATTCAACTTAGGCAGGGTCGAAGAGTGACAGTAATAAATCTTCTGCTAAACTGTCCGAAAATAAAAAAGAAGAAACTTTGAGTGACAGGCTTTCTGCGAAGAAACTCCATAGCCTCTCTTGTAAGCGCTCCTGGTCCACTGTGTGCCTGCGGTGGTCTGCATCTGCCCTCTCCCACGTTGCTAGTCTCGGCTGTTTCGGCGCTGTAGCATCAGGCTCCCTGAAGTTATCTAAGGAGAATCCTTTCTCGATCATAGCTTTAGCTGCTTCTGATGCACTCTTGTAGCCTGAGTGTCAGACTGAAGCTCCCAGAACCTTCAGTCTGACATCGCCTCCATTGAAGGCGATTTACAAGGGGGAGGGAATTTGATTTTTCCCTAACCAATCAGTAGAGATCAACGACTCACCCAGAATCTGACGTCATTAGTATCCATGCCCCGGGGGTGCTGAAAACAAGCGAGCATTGCCCGTTTAAAATGTCTCCGTCGTCGTGCACGCCCAGCTGCATTGCTGTTAAATCCAGTTTAGCAGCTTCCTTAATTTGGTCCTCCATTAACGCGAGTAGTGGCGAAATACCTCGATAGCATCGTTAATGTGGTCTGTAGGATCTGTAGCAGTCGCCATTAGCATGGCGCTGATTGGCTAATCGCTAGACCCGCCCCCACCCCCGGCGTTCATTGGTCCGTCCATCGTTTGGATGAGATAAATCGCAAATTCATTGCAGTATGCCAGACCAGAGATGCAAGCCTACTCAGTTGAATGGGCGGGGTCTATGGTCTGGAACCAGGCTAGCATTCTTGTAGATTTGGGTTCCACTGTCAAAAACACCCTCAGTTTAGCTGGATGTGTCGTCTGAAACCCGATTCTCTTTGCCTTAAGCTCCTTCAATATCGCCGTGTATGCCTTTCTTTTCTGCAATATCTCGGAAGGATCATCTTGGTCAATGTAAATCCTCTTCCCTTCATATTGGACCTCTCTCTTTTTCCACGCAGCACCTGTTCTTCCACTCTGTAATCCTGGAAGCATATCATCAACGACCTGGGCTGTGCATACCACGTCTGCATTGAATCGACACCATAGCCAGAGCCGGCTCTAGCCACTTTGGTGCCCTAGGCGGAATTAGGGTTCCGTTGCTATGGAGGTTTAGAAATGTTTAAAGGCTTGGCCAACTTATTGACAATGTAAAAATAGACTTTCATATTCTCCATGTGCGGACAAATGGACAAAAACACTCCAGATGCACAGGCCAGGATGAGTTGAGCCCGAATCTCATTATAGATAGCCTGCATGCTTGAGTTAGCCAAAACTTCATTAGCCTTCCCCATCTCGCCATTGTTCTCGTAACTTTATTTGTTCACTTTCCTCGGTTGTTTCTCCTCTGTCTGGCCCCGGACCCGCCTTAATTATGATTTTTCTTGGCTTTTCCCCCTCCATGTTGCTTTTCAGTCTAGGTTCCATGTCTTAAAATTGCTCTTCATGAGGGTTAAAACCGACCGGTCAGGACAGGTTCTTCCACACAGCCGCCTGCCTCAGCGCCATACCAGAAGTCCCCTGCATACCAAATCTTTGATGCTGGAATAGTATTTGTATTAACCCCACAACTTACCTGAGCTGACTTCTGACAACCTCTCTACCAGATCAGTCCTGTCCATCTCCATTAAAACCCTCCTGGTCACTTCCACAGACTGCTCGCCGTAGATCTCCACCATCAGCTCCACTATTTCATCTCTGCTTGCTGTCACCATTCTCATTCTTGGGAATTTTGGGAGGTCTTTCTTCACTGTAGTGAGCTGCAGGACATGCTTGAATTGCTTGAGCTCTATGTAACTTAAATCTTTGAGTGTTTCAAAAAGCTTATCCATAAGTGATGTCATGGTCACCACCTGATGGATTCAAAGTAGACAGAGGACATTTATGCAATATTCCACTGTAGTGATGAAACATATATTTTTTTTGCATCAATGGAAACATTTTAGTAATAAGAGTATTAAAACAACTAATAATAACCACATAAGGATGATGATATATTTGGTTCTGCACGGTTGATCTCTGTAACATGATTAATTTAATTTTATTAACTCTCTCTGTCACTGTGCTACCAAAAGCAGGAGTGATCCACCTGATCACATGCTCTCGTGACTTCCACTACACATGTTTCTGGTTTAAAAGTTTTGAGGTTTGAATGCACTTTGATGCACTAGTACTGTTTTGTTTTGCTTCATGTACGCTCATTTGTCTATGTGTAGGTTTTTTAATATTATTATTATTTTAATTATTTCCCTTTTTTCTTTTTCTCAACGTAATCTCTTTGCTTTGGTTGTTGTTAGTCTCCAGCATCCTTTAACTCATTATTTTTTTTATTTTTTGGACATAACTGCAACTTGAGTGACGGCTTATGTTACTGTCTTGTATGTTCGTGGAAAATCTCAATAAATAAAGTTTAAAAAAAAAGATTTAAAAAAATTCCACCTCTTCACTGTCATAATGAGGATGATTTTCCAGCTGTAAAAATTTAATTAATTGCGTGTTGTGTAAAGTATGTCTAATGTGACATTACTTACCTTCTGGAGCCGTTCAGATGGATGTTTCTCTGAGGAGAAAGAAAACAGAAAATGACTCTTTGCAGATTTCAAATCAGACTATAAACAGCTTTAGTTAGATTAAGTTGCTTTTCAATAAAATTCCATATGGAGTATTAATCGCAAAATAACACTAAAATGGGCTTGGATCTGACATCATATAAACAGAATGAGAGAGGTTTGACACCATATCATTAACACCCATTTCAGTCAGACAACTCACGTTTTAATGTTTATTTCAACTGCAGAACATAGTTAGAGTTTGGCGTCTAGACTCCAGCATCATTGCTCCCTGCAGATACAGTACAGGCCAAAAGTTTGGACACACTTTCTCATTCAATGCGTTTTCTTTATTTTCATGACTATTTACATTGTAGATTCTCACTGAAGGCATCAAAACTATGAATGGACACATGTGGAGTTATGTACTTAACAAAAAAAGGCGAAATAACTGAAAACATGTTTTATATTCTAGTTTCTTCTAAATAGCCACCCTTTGCTCTGATTACTGCTTTGCACACTCTTGGCATTCTCTCCATGAGCTTCAAGAGGTAGTCACCTGAAATGGTTTCCACTTCACAGGTGTGCCTTATCAGGGTTAATTAGTGGAATTTCTTGCTTTATCAATGGGGTTGGGACCATCAGTTGTGTTGTGCAGAAGTCAGGTTAATACACAGCCGACAGCCCTATTGGACAACTGTTAAAATTCATATTATGGCAAGAACCAATCAGCTAACTAAAGAAAAACAAGTGGCCATCATTACTTTAAGAAATGAAGGTCAGTCAGTCCGGAAAATTGCAAAAACTTTAAATGTGTCCCCAAGTGGAGTCGCAAAAACCATCAAGCGCTACAACGAAACTGGCACACATGAGGACCGACCCAGGAAAGGAAGACCAAGAGTCACCTCAGCTTCTGAGGATAAGTTCATCTGAGTCACCAGCCTCAGAAATCGCAAGTTAACAGCAGCTCAGATCAGAGACCAGATGAATGCCACACAGAGTTCTAGCAGCAGACCCATCTCTAGAACAACTGTTAAGAGGAGACTGCGCCAATCAGGCCTTCATGGTCAAATAGCTGCTAGGAAACCACTGCTAAGGAGAGGCAACAAGCAGAAGAGATTTGTTTGGGCCAAGAAACGCAAGAAATGGACATTAGACCAGTGGAAATCTGTGCTTTGGTCTGATGAGTCCAAATTTGAGATCTTTGGTTCCAACCGCCGTGTCTTTGTGAGACGCAGAAAAGGTGAACGGATGGATTCCACATGCCTGGTTCCCACTGTGAAGCATGGAGGAGGAGGTGTGATGGTGTGGGGGTGTTTTGCTGGTGACACTGTTGGGGATTTATTCAAAATTGAAGGCACACTGAACCAGCATGGCTACCACAGCATCCTGCAGCGACATGCCATCCCATCCGGTTTGCGTTTAGTTGGACGATCATTTATTTTTCAACAGGACAATGACCCCAAACACACCTCCAGGCTGCGTAAGGGCTATTTGACCAAGAAGGAGAGTGATGGAGTGCTGCGGCAGATGACCTGGCCTCCACAGTCACCGGACCTGAACCCAATTGAGATGGTTTGGGGTGAGCTGGACCGCAGAGTGAAGGCAAAGGGGCCAACAAGTGCTAAACACCTCTGGGAACTCCTTCAAGACTGTTGGAAAACCATTTCAGGTGACTACCTCTTGAAGCTCATGGAGAGAATGCCAAGAGTGTGCAAAGCAGTAATCAGAGCAAAGGGTGGCTATTTTGAAGAAACTAGAATATAAAACATGTTTTCAGTTATTTCACCTTTTTTTGTTAAGTACATAACTCCACATGTGTTCATTCATAGTTTTGATGCCTTCAGTGAGAATCTACAATGTAAATAGTCATGAAAATAAAGAAAACGCATTGAATGAGAAGGTGTGTCCAAACTTTTGGCCTGTACTGTATGTTTACATGAGATACTGGGGAGTGATGATTAAATACCCTCTCTTATTGATTCAATTAAGTTTAAATGTAGCTTCACTATGAAATCTAAACTCTATTTATTTAACACTTATGAGAAACATGTGATTGGGTAATGTGGCAGTTTTGTCTTCTTTCTCTGACCTTTCATACTTGAGCTGATGACTGACAACTTCTTTACTAGATCAGTCCTGTTCATGTCCATGAAAACCTCCTTGGTCACCTCCACAGACTGCTGGCCACAGGTTTGGACCATCAGATCCACTACTGCTTTTGTACTGTCTGCCCTGTACAACTGTTCCCATGAGGTGCGTGGAAGGCCTTTCTGGAACTCCGTGAACTGCAGCAACCGCTTGATTTTCTCCAGCTCCTCTGAACTCAAATCCTTCAGTGTTTCCAAAAGAATCTGTTTCACAGCTGCCTGAAAATTTTCAAGGATACATTAAGCAAATGTGTAATTTCTGAACTGGCATGAATAAACATATTTCTTTGTATTTCATCCGTGTCAGTATTTTAGACATGGATCTTATGAGATTCTTATTTTCTCTGCATGATAACTTCCGACAATGATACAGCTGGTAATAAATGTTCTACTGATTATGTTTCCCTCTTTTTCTTAAAGTGTTTGGTTTTATCTCTGACAGGCTCAGATTGTTATTATAAGTGTCTGACAACATTATGGAGAGGAACCCTAAAGAGGTTAACCTCTTTGTTTAACAATAATATTCTTTCTGTTTAACCAGAAACATCCTTGAAATAATTTTCACCAAACACACCAGACTCCATTTAAACAAACATTAATTTTAACATATATAGAGCCAGCATATTTTCCATAGAATGTATAAAGTTGCTGTCTTGGTTTGTTGGAGTCAGAAGTGACCATATTTGGAGCTGTGGAAAAGCGAGGGATGGACGTAACTTACAGACTACAGCAACGCATCTCAGACAGCCTGTCACTCAAGCCACCCCATCATCAAATACGCGTGACTTTACGCCTAAATAAAATGTAAACAGGTGAGTTTCAGAAAAATTCATCCCCCGAATAATTGTCATGGGTTTTAAAATTAGCTACAGAGACCAAAACTGTATTTTTGTGTCAGGCTGTAAAGATGTTTATTTCTGCTGTAACGTTTCTCAGCTCCGGAGGTTGTTGGTTGATATTTTTGCATCTAACTGAATGAATTAAGGGATTATTTCAACCAAAGCAGAGTTTGTGATTTTTAGAACAGTGGAGAGACGTAACGAGATGGTTTTTGTGAGACTTATTTTGTTTCTGTTGTCAGACACTTAGAATAACAATTGGAGCCTGTCAGTGAAAACAAGCACATACAGTGGATGTAAATCGACGGTGTTCATTTCATTACAGTTGCTTTTGCCATTTTTGGATGCAGCGCTCAATACTGGACCACTTCCAAAAATTGTTGTTCCCATTAGTCACTTGAAAGCAAAATAGGGTCCAGGTTGGAAAACACAAAAGTTACCCTTCAACACTGTGAGAACCATCCAATTTAAAACCTTTGGCTTGATTTGTATCAGCATTTATGATGTTCAGGATGAGGATGGTTTTCAACCTGCATCTACTGAATGAAAGCTGTGATGTGTAAAGTCAGACTCACTTTCTCCAACACTGCAGTTTGATGTTCATCCACTGAGTGTTTCTCTGCAGAGAAAAGACATTTAAAATGACTCAGAGGATTATACTCTAACCTAACGTAGAAAGTATAATCGACTTTATAAAGGCTCAGTCACCTCAAGAGTAAATACAATGGATTCACAATATCATAAACACGGTCTAAAAGCAATCCAACACAAAAGTCCTGCAATCATTTCTTAACTCATTAAACTTATGACATTCTGTGTGACTGTTATTGATTTAATTGTGATTCAATTGATTTATTGATCCCTGCTCCATTCTTTCACATTGGTACTGATAGAGTTTGTACACAAGCAGATTTACCTTTTTCAAATTATGAATCACAAAATGTATTTATTAGACATTTATGAGACACATAAGATTATGATATTTTTTGTCTCACCTTTAAGTTCTGAGCTGGGCTTTGACAACCTCTGCATCAGATCAGTCCTGTTCATTTTCTTCACAGCCTCCCTGGTTAACGACACAGACTGCTGGCTGTAGGTCTGCAACATCAGATCCACTGTTTCTGCTCTGTCTTTTCTGAGGCTGATCGGTGATATGGCTTTGAGTGTCTTCTGGCGGATGATCCACATCAGGAACTTATTGAATTCCTCGAGCTCCTTGTCACTCAAACTATTCAGAGTTTCCAAAAGCAGCTGTTTAACCACTGCCATTGTGGCCACCTGAAAGAATCCATACATTTATAGGACATATATTCAGGGTTCCCACACATTTGGAATTTCAAAATTCCCTACTTTTCCATACCCTAATTTCCAGATTTCTCTGTGTTTTGTTTTTTTCAGAGAATATGTGACATCTGAGTAAATACATCAGTGTATCATATTTCACATCATATTTAATTATTCTTAATAGGCGATTGTAGCCAAGTACCATAATGGCATACAAATAAAAACTCGAAGGTGCAGTGTTGGAGTGAAACTTTATACCTGGGGGGCTGGAGGAGGGTCATGGGGCAGCGGACTGGACATACCACTTGTCAATCAGGTAAAAGGGGCGGTATGTTTTCTGAGACGTTTGCGCTCACACAAACTGTGCTTGGCCCGGCATAAAGCACGATCTGGACTGATTAAATTATTTTTGGAAATACCTAATTTTAGAAAACAGTATTTTAGAGCAGTGGTAATAGTCTGGAAACATGAATTTTTTCCCATACTTTATTTCTCATTTTCCATACTTTTTAATACCTGGAAATTGATCAAATTTATTTCCATACTTTTCCACACTTGCGTAGGAACCCTGTATATTTAATCCACAGGGACAATTACAAATGTGTTTCTTTGCACCACATCACTGTTAATGGAGATGTGAGTGGTACTGGCAGATCACATAAGGTATTGATCCATCTGGTGCCTGCTGTTGTTTTAAATACAGTTGGATTGGTTGTTCTTTATAAATTGGTATATTTGCGAAAAATTTGAGTTTTGGTATATTTTATGTTCTTTTGAGGAACCAAAGTACAAATCAAAAGATGATTCCCTTTTCCTTCTTCCTTTAATTCTTATAAACTGTTAATTGTTTTTGATTTAATTTACAGGCTGCGGGCTTTTCACAAAAACTGAAATGAGTCACAGTGGCTCAAAAATTATTTTCATTATTTTATGTTTTATACTTTGTTTAAAGGTTTTGTTCTAGCTGACATTTTCTCATCTCATGCTCAGTGGTAAAGACATCATATTATTACTGTTGCATAAAATTACTGCTAAAGAGCTCGACCTGAACACACATTCACTTCTGTGAAAAATAATTAAGTGAATCATGACTTCTGATTGTATCATTATACAAAATGTTTAAGATGATGATATTTTTTAACCTGCATCTATTCAGTAGAAGCTGTTTTGTATTAAGTCAGACAGATGTGACATTACTCACTTTCTGGATCAGTGCAGATCGGTGTTCATCTAAGTGTTTCTCTGAGGAGAAAAGTGTTAAAAGTCAAGAGTGACTGATCGAACATCTGACAATAAATATTGTTATCAGGACATTTTACTTTGTTAAAAAAATGAAAATAGGCAAAACTAAACCACCTCAATAGTAATTTTTGCCCCCTCTGCCCAAACACTTTTCATATTTCACATTAGCCATAAATTATATTTTCTATGAAGAGAGTGATTCTTATTTTCTCTAAATCATAAATCTTAATATTTATAATTTAAAGAGAGCAAAATGTGAGGTTACACGTGTAACCCTGGTTCTCTGCGTGAAGAGGCTTCCCCTCCACCCAGAGATATATTGTATATATCTCTATTGGAGACCTGAACCCATAGAGATATATACAATATATCACTGGGTGGAGGGGAAGCCTAGCACGATACAGAACAAGGTTTACACACTAAAGACACACATGTTAAGGACCAGTGAGTTGTTCATTTTCTTACTCTTGGATTGTGAGCTGCTGTGTGACAACCTCTGCACCAGATCAGTCCTCGTCATCTCTTTTAATATCTCCTCGGTCTTCTCCACAGACTGTTGGCCGTAGGTCAGCACCATTAAAAACACTGTGACCTGTGTGTCTTCTATCTTCAGCGGTATTAATGTGCTGTCTGAGAAGCATCTATGGAGGTTAGTCTGAGTCTGGAGGACACTCCTGAGGATCTCCAGCTCCCCATCACTTAAACCAACCAGTGTTTCCAAAAGCAGCTCTATGACAGACGTCATTGTTTCCACCTGGTAAATTCAAAGGAAATGTTCATAAGAGTACAGTTTATCATCAGGGATGATTACAGATTTTTCTGTTCACATCAATGTCTGTGTTTAAGAGATGTGGATGTGGTAAGAGTTAGTTATATCACACAAAGTAACCATCATATTTGTCCAACTGATCACATAATGTCAGACTGAAGTGACATTACTCACCTTCTGGATCAATGCAGGCCAATGTTCATCCACGCAGTGTTTCTCTGAGGACAAAGGAATTATGAATGAATGACTGACTTAACATCAGGCTTTACAATCAGACACTGTCAGACTGTTACAATTCTAATATCAAGGATTTATATTAGAATTGGTAAAATGAACAAAAAAAATCAACCTTAATAGTAACATAATAAAAATCAATGACAGTTTCACCTGGGGTCTTCTTTGCTATTAAACTCTGTGTTAAAGGTTCATATACAGAAATGTAAATTAAAATTACTACAGTGCTTAGAGGAACATAATTTTTATTTTGTTTTTTGTGTTTTAAGTTTTTTATAAGACACATACCTTCCTGCGTGGTACTCACACCAAACGCTTCAGCTGATGATCCTGCAGCTGCAACACATTTAATGACAGTTGTAATTGTAATAATAAAAACACTGTGTGAAGCCTTTATGTGTTCTTGTCAAGAGTGGCATACTGAGTCCTCCTGAGAATAAAATGTCTTTAATATTTCAGTTTCAGGTGTGTGTGAGGTGAAGGCAGGAGGAAGCCATGGTTACAGAGATCACAGAGGGAATCAAAGAGAAATAATCTGGCTAACACAGATTGCCTGTCTGTCTCCACAGTGGAGTGCAGGATAAGTCAAACCAAGGCTTTACACAGAGACAACTAAATGAATGAATGTGAAATCATGGAGACAATATTTGCCAAATCCCTAGAAGGCTAAATACAACACAAGACCGATAAGGAGCTCAAAATACACAAATTTAATGGATCAAAAAACAAAGAACATGTGGCTCAATCACAAAGAATGTTTTCAAAGAAAAGAACTTTTGAAAACACAACAAAGTCAACAGAGTCATTCATCTCTCAAAACATCTTTACTTTATAAGCAAAATCCAAAACATTCACCTCTGAGGTAATCTCTGTCTCATTTCACATTTAGTTTTTATTTTGTAAATTTAGTTTGTTAAATGAGTCACTTAATTTCACAGAGTGAGAAGCATATTTCCGTATTTTTAAATGACGGACAACTAACTCTGTGAAGCTGATATTTAGTTTTTAGTTGAGACTGTGTTTGAGAGGTGTTGTTTTAACTCTTTGGTTGTTCTGGGGTCATGGCAGGCCTACATGTTGTTACTGTATTGCATTAAACTATAAGCTGCTGATTTTGTAACAATACATATTTATTTATTATTACATATAAAGTTGCAGTTATCATCTTCAATCTTACCTTTGTGTCCTGAGCTGCTCTCTGACAGCCTCTGCATCAGATCAGTTCTGTTCATGTCCGTCAGAACCTCCATGGTCACCTCCACAGACTGTTGACCGCACTTCTTCAACATCATATCTACCAGTCGGTCTTTCATGTTAATTTGTCTCCTCTGTGACACAAATAGAAAGCTCGGTTCCCTCCCTGGTTTGCGTAGAGAGCTCACTTCAACCGATGAGGACAGTGGAGGTCTCCATTCACTCCATGAGGTGTGTGGAGGGCTCTGTTCACTCCATGAGGTGTGTGGAAGGCTCCGTTCACTCCATGAAGTGTTTTGAAGTCTCACTTCATCCGATAAGGACAGTGGCAGGCTCCGTTTACTCCATGAGGTGTGTGGAAGGCTCCGTTTACTCGTGTGTGAAAGGCTCCGTTTACTCGTGTGTGGAAGGCTCCGTTCACTCCATGAGGTGTGTGGAAGGCTCCGTTCACTCCATGAAGTGTTTTGAAGTCTCACTTCATCCGATAAGGACAGTGGCAGGCTCCGTTTACTCCATAAGGGGCTCAGTACACTCCATGAGGTGTCTGGAAGGCTCAGCTCTTTCCATGAGATGAGTTCAAGGCTCCTCTGGAAAAACGTGAACTGCAGCAACACCTTGAATTTCTCGAACTTGTCGTTACTCAAATCACTGAGTGTTTCCAAAAGCAGCTCTTTAACAGCCCTCATTGTTGCCACCTGGAAAATTACAAGTATTAGTTCATAGTGAAAAAAATGTTAGATTTATATTTTGGCTCCTGGTCGATATCAGTATTGTAATTTTTTTCAGCTGTTGGAAGATGTGTTTTCTTCAAGATTACCTAAGGTACTGATAAATTTGGTAATTACCTGATTGTTAAAGCAGATGTTTCTTTTTTCTGCTACTCTTTAATATCTGTAACCTGATTAATGTTCTTTTAATTTTATTTCCAGGCTGAAATCACTGGTGAGGTTCAGAACGGCAACTACACAAAGAAGTGAAGCCATCCTAAGATCAGTACAAATTTGCCTATATAAGAAACTGCAGCACAAGTGATGTCATCTCCACAATACCCGAAACACCTAGAAAGTCCTGTCACATATGCCAGACTGCATATAATGGATTTTATTTCTGCTTTTAATTAAATTCAGCCACACATCCTTATCAAAAAAAATAGTTAATCTGAATATGAACACTTTTAAGTGAGCAGTACTAACCTTTTTTAACAAACAGACCACAACAGGTGAAATTTAGCTCTGTCCTCTCAGACACAGCAGTACTGGGGCCCCTCAGGGATGTGTTAGCTAACCTTTTCTGTTTACTCTGTTTACAAACGACTGTATCAGCTACCTAATCACTTTGTAGTGAAAATATTGTCACCTTCAGTCTACTCACAAGCATCTTCAACACGAGCAGCCACAGGGCTGCTTTGGACAAGCTCACGGACTGTGATGACCATCAACTTCACATCAATACATGTAACACTGTGGAAATGCTGCTAAATCCTAGATCAATCAGAGACCGGAGTTCTGTGGCCATACATGGTCAGGACATCAAACAGTCAGTTCATATAAATATTTAGGGGTCCATATTGATAATGAGCTGAGCTGGCACACAAAGGTGGCGAGTGTTTGTGCGAGAATCCACCAGCGCCTCTACTTTGTCTGAGTTTTTGTTGTTGATGACATCACCGCAGAAACAGGTGGCAGCACAATGAAGATGTTTTATCATTTCCTTGTTTAGCATTTTGTTTAAGTCTTTGAAAAACAGTTTAAAAATACAACGACTTGATAAAAGGAACATTAGAAACATTTAATTTAAATCATGATTTTGGTTTAATTGATCATAATTAATGCTGATATGAATTTAAACCTGCATCTTATTTAATAAAAGCTGTACTCTGCGTGGTCAGACAGAAACGGCTTTGCTTACTTTGTGGATCAGTGCAGACAGGCGTTCATCCACAGAGTGTTTTTCTGAGGAGAAAGAAAGGAAATAAAAACACATGACTGACATCAGACAATACCGTTGTGGGGAAAAAAAAGAAAACACAATACAAAGACGTCAGCACAGAATTACGCTCAAACCTTGACAGATAATTCATCAGACATTTTGTCTCCTTACCTGAAATATTTTTCCATACTTCTATTAGTCATAAAAAAATCTTGTTCACCAGATATTGTGCCTTTTAAAATGTCTCTTTTTTCTACATCATAAATCTTATTATTTATAATGTGAAGAGATGAAAACAGATTATAAACTTATGAGACACATGTTTAGGAACAGTTTTATGATTTTAAGATGTTTTTGTCTTTACTGTCTTACTTTTGGATCCTGAGCTGCTGTCTGACAACGTCTGCACCAGATCAGTCCTCTCCATCTTCTCTAAAACCTTCTTGGTTGTTTCCACAGACTGCTGGCCGTCAATGAGCACCATAAAAAACACTGTGTCCTGCATGTCTGCCGTCATCAGCAGCCTCCATTGTATATTTGAGGAGTGAATTTGATGCAGGAACTTTTGGAACACCCTGAGCTCCCTGAGCTCCACATCTCTCAAATCAGCCAGTGTTTCCAAAAGCAGCTCTATGACAGATGTCATTGTTTCCACCTGGTAAATTTAAAAGAGATCTTCATGGGGCAAAAGTGCAGTTTGTTAGCTGGGATCATTACAGATTTGTCTGTTCGCATCTCATCAATGTCTGTGTTTTAGTATTGTGGATGTTGTATTGGTTATTTCACACAAAGTAATTATAGAATTAATAATATTTATCAAATTTATCTCAAACACCTGTTTTTTTTTGTTTGGTTTTACAAACTGTATAGGTGTTTACATTTTTTAGCAATATCAAGTTCATCAAGTACTTTTACAAGTATTTTATTCTTATAAACAGGTTCATGACTTTATTTCATTGCCTGTGTTTAACTGTTTCAAAGATGGTTCTATAAAAACTGTGACGAGCCTCTTGATTTTATAAATGGAGTGACTGTTTTGAAGTTACATATTTTCTTCAAATATAAAAAAGTAAGAAACACCTACTGTTATCTTTCTGTTATTTTAACTACAGTGAATTTCTTTTATTCTTATGACTACTGCGAATTTCTCTCTCCGTCACAGATTAAAAAAAAACAAATCAGGAGGAAGGTACTATATATTCCCCCCAAGGTAGATATAACACAAATTATCAAAATTATTGATAAATAATATTCATGCTTAAGACCTTGTGAGTACATGATGAAGCTTGATCAGTTAGTGAGAAATCTATCTGAGGAAAAAAAAATCTCTCAAGATTTCTTCAAGATGAGGATAATTTTCAGACTCCATCGCCTGAATAAAAGCTGCACTGTGTAAAGTCAGGGTTGATGTGACATTACTCACTCTCTGGATCAGTGAAGGCCGCGGTTTCTCTGAGGAGGAAAAAAAGAGTTATTTAGTAGTTTATTTAACATCAGGCTTAATGAACATTTATGATTTCATCCCAAAGTGACACTTCTGGTGACATAATATGTGCAGCTTCCGAAAGATGTCCCAACAGTGTTGAATGGTTTTAGATATATTTGCTATTGCCATATACAGAAACTTAAAAAAATCTGGGGTCTCATTTCTAACTATTGTGTACACACAAAACGAGGCCTCAAAGAGGCGTACGCCATTTTCCACACAAAAAGTTGCAATCTACAAAAACAAACTTGGCGGGAGAATGTGTGCACCTGTGAGGAAACTCTGACACAGTGGTACATGATGGAGACAGGACAAATTGGAAACGCAAATGGTGAGGTGCTGAATTTAAGCTGGATGGTAGAAATTTAAATGTGACAGGAATCACACACGTTAAATTTCACTTCATCTCACACATTACTTATAGATCCACTTTATCATAAACATTCAGTCCAACTGGGCTATCTGTGCTTGTGCTCATGAGCCTCAACTTTTCCATAAGCATCTTTCAGTTGTAAAAAAAAAGCACAAGCCAACCAAAATCTTTAATGATTTCAACTGAATCCAATACATTCCCCACCTCCAGAGTGTGGAGGAGAGGGCCAGACTGTATGCTACTGACACCTGGGTCAGCTGTGAAACACACAGCAGCTGTGTAACTGCACACATCAAATAGCATTAAAGGTCCAGTGTGCAAGATTTAGGAGGATTAAGTGGCATCAAGTTTTGAGGACTACAGATTGCAACTATCTGAAACTTCTCGCAATCAGAATTCCTTCAGTGTTTATTGTTCAGGAAGTTTTAAGCAGGAGCCAAATTACCCACAGAGGTCTCTTCTCTCCAAAATAATCAGAACCTGTGATTAAAACCAATAAAAACACTCAATAAAGCAGTTTCATGCCATGATTTCTATGCATCAACATCCATGAGGTGCTATGAACTGATTATGTTTGGTCAAATGTGGATGTGTAGTCAGCAAGATATGAGGCTGATCAACATGTAGACAATTCCAAGTTGATTTGGGATTTATAAAAGGAAAAGTACTTACTGGCAAGCGTACACACCATTTCATAGGCTAAATCAGATTTCTTTTTTGGCTCCCGCCACTTTAAGCCTTTGTCTTAACATACACTTTTAGTATGGATCCTAAACACTGTTTTATGAATAAGACCCCAGAACATTTTTCTTTTTGTACGTCGCCTGATAGAGCCACTTTACAATTTCACACAATAATCATATTTCTGTCTTCTTTGCTTTACCTTTGCTCCCTGAGCTGGTGTCTGATAGTCTCTGCACCAGATCGGCCCTGTTCATCTTCTTTAAAACCTTTCTGGTCAACTCCACACACTCTTCCCTGTACGTCTCCACCATCAGCTCAACTGTGTCCTGTGTGTTTGCCACTTTCAGTTGACTCCTTGAGATGGGTGGGTAATCTTTCTCCAATTCAATGAGTGACTTGAAATAGTCAAGCTCTCCCGTCCTCAAATCATTCAATGTTTCATAAAGCATCTTCTTAGCCATCACTGTTTCTACCTGGAAATATGGACATTAGATGTGAACAATAAGGACATA
The DNA here is from genome assembly GCF_041903045.1 of Epinephelus lanceolatus. Taxonomy (NCBI): domain Eukaryota; kingdom Metazoa; phylum Chordata; class Actinopteri; order Perciformes; family Serranidae; genus Epinephelus; species Epinephelus lanceolatus. Next base: position 19,754,666 of record NC_135736.1, read on the forward strand.
AAATGCAGTACATGCAGGATAGGATGTGTTGTGTGATCTACCAGGATTGGTGTTGGAACCATAACATATTTTTTGTTTGTTTATTTTATCCTTATCTAAACACAAGGTAAATATAAATATAGACATGCAGTTATGAAACAGAACACAGTGTGAAGCATTCATATGTGAAGTGCATATAGGCAAGCTCCAGGTAGTGTAAAATCAGGTGTGTGGAACAGGAAGCAAACAGGTTTTGACTGTGTTATGGAAACATGTCGTATAGCATTAAGTATAGGTGTGGAAAACTGAATTTGCTGAATGGAAAAATGATTAAATATGGACAATGCTGTTGCCCTTCTGTGTTATGCTGAGCATGCGTATATTATTTTGAGAATAAATGGATCGCCAAAACAAATAGATGACACACACTGGACATTGGTTTATTCTTAGCCCAGAACATGCATCCGGTACAAGTTCACCTGTTTGCCCCTCAGTGGCGTGTTTAGATATTTTATTTTGTTAAAAGTCAGTACAATTGGAAAGTGATATTTTTGCATTTTCCTTTACTCATTTTACATGAAGCAATAAAGAAAATCTAAACATGTAACATATGAAAAATAAAACAATAGAAAATGAGATTAATGTTGATACATAGACTTAACAAGATCACTTAGTTTTACTGTGGCAGCCGCACAAGACAAGCCACTGTTGGTTAAAGGAATAGCCACACTGATGAATTCTACTCCCTTTAATTTCCCTGTCATTAATCTTTAAGATCTGTACATTTGTTCACAACGCTCAGTTTCATATGACATAGCTAAATACACTTTTTCCATGTTGCAGTATTGCTTCCTCATATCTCACATTTTTTAAGGCTTGTTACACATAATTAAGGCCAGGACACTTTAAGTGACAGGCTGTCTGCCGATAGTGTCCTCGTCTTATCAGTCAGATCCACCCCTCGCTTCTCCACAGTGCTAGCCTCTTACCCAAGTATGGTCACTTCTGGCTCTAAAAAAGCGAGATGGCGACAGCTGAAATGCCAAACATCACTGTAGTGATGTCCATTATTTTTACAGTCTATGGTTATGTTTCTTCATTTGTTAGAATGTGACTAAAGCTGCTGTCCTTCACGAAGGAGCAAAGTATAAACTTTTCAGAGCCACGTTTTAGGCCAACAGGTGATGAGTATCTATTTTCAGCAGATGATTACTTTGAGGATTTTAGAATCGTTTCCCAAATTTTGATCTAATTCAATATATTATACTTATTAAAATGTGAATCTCGATTATATTCACTGAATGCGTCTAAAAAAACAGCGATTACATGAGAGGTACAACCTACGACAGCCACACTTCAGTTAGAATAATTTATATAACTAAGGACCTACTCACTTTCATGGGGTTCTCATACTCCATTCTCTTGAGGTCATCGATTAGATAAGACTCATGTTTATTCAGGATTTTGTAGAAGGTCTCTTTTCCTTGATCTCCACTTGATGTCAAAGGCTGATTAAAAAGCTCCCTCATGATCTCCTGAGAGGTGGGCAGAGCCCTGATTTTATCATAATTGTGTTGCTGGATGACATTTTCACTGAGGAGCTCATCCAGAATGGCTGCAGTGTTGTTTACTCTCTGTATTAGCTCATCTTGATGTTTATCCAGGAAGTGCTTGTCTGAGGAAAGAGGAAAAGAATGACTCAACAATGACTAAATGGATTTGGAGATGACATGAAGCCAACTTGATACATTTTGTCTGAAGACAAGTTTTATTGTATGATGCTATAAAACTTCTACTTTCTATAAACAAAGTGTAAATGACTGAGATTCATTAGATACAGACAATTAATGACTTTGATTATCTGAGAAAACGACTTAAAATTCTGAAAAAGCAATTTCTATCATTCAGTTGCATGTGTATTGTTTTCATTATAGTATTTTTAACTGCACGTTGGTCCCAGGATGAGTACCTTCCTTTTGTTACAGCTAATGGGGACAAAATAAAACACAAAAACAACTCATACAACAGTGTTTTAAAAGGAACAGTGACCCATCAAGTGTTAACATCATCTGTTAACGTGTCTACATCTTATAATTATGAGATGACGTTTTCGTCAAATGCCATTTTGTCGCATCTGAAGTTTTATGATGATAATTTGGGAACTACACTTACCGTCTTTCCTGCCAAGAGTGACATGAAAAGACTGATACCAGTCTCATGTTTGTACATTAAATACAATACAGTTAAACAATAAGACTGGACCCATGGGAAACAGCCAGCCTGTCCAAAGTGTTTTTGTACCAATTAAACAAGTTATAATGTGTTAACTAGAGCTTTAGAAATGCTGGTAGGCAGATATTTCTAAAGTTTGGGCAGAGCCAGGCAATGGCGGTTTTGGGGCGGGGGGGGGGGGGGGGGGGGTTAGCAGGTGCCAGTGCCCCAGTAACTCTGAGTCCGGCCCCCCCTGTGGCCCCCCTCCGAGGGGCAACGCGGAAGTTGCACTTAAACACACTGCAAAGACTACAACCAATGGCCAACTGGCATGTTTGTTCTGCGCCTGCATGAGAAGAAATAACTCTCCATACCAGCAGATGGTGTTAGTCTGTATTTGTCATTTAAAAAGGGAAATTTTAGGTATTATTATACATCCTTGCTGAAGACCAACAGGGAGGACTCATGATGCTTGTTAGCCAGTTAGCGCATTAACAACACATCCTAATGTAAAAATAAAAAGATATTTACTATGTGCTGGTGAACAACAACACAAACAATTACAAAATGTTTCTGCTAAAGAGCTCGCTGGCAAAAAAGAAAAAAATGATCTTGCACAAAATAAAAACTTTGTTTCAATCTCACGCTCTCTTGACTTTAGCTGGTGCTTTTCTCACTTGCGTTTCTCTTTCCATGTGCTGAGCTGAACTGCCAGTCACCAACGGGCTCCACTGACTCTGCCACCAATTCATCATGCTGTATCAGCCAATAAACAGGCAACAAGGGCCAACGGTGTAGGGCAACAGACTTTCAACATTAACAATTGGCTGACAATTGGTTTGGTGTGTCAGGGACCTTATTGTCAGATTCTGGGTTTCTAGATAGATCTGATCAGTGATCGATTACAAACAGAGAACAAATCATTTATTGAGAACACATCATACTACCTCTGCACCCACCTTCTGCCACGGTATCTACACCAGTTGCTCCGACTGAAGGTCTCCCAGCTGAAACAAAATTAGAGAAAATTCAATTTGCTTTACGATGGACAACAACTGTGGAGTTGTTCACAGTGAAACAAGAGTAAATATTGCATTTGTTATGGGCTGAACTGCAAGCCTGCAAAATATTTTATTTTCAGTTGTAGTGTTTAATGCTTTGTTTTTAGGTATTTTAATTGTATTCTTAACAAGACATTTATTCATTTTATCCTCTGATTTTGTTTTGCGACCATATTCGTTCAGTATGTTGCACGTTGTTATGATGCTTTTATGCTGTAGACAACCTGAACTCAGTGAGTAACAGACATTTAGTGAGATGACTGTGGACAAAAATACAACTACCTTACACCATTATATGTTTATCAGTTGCCGCCACTGAGGATCAAGTATCTTTTATTATGCCTCAGGTTAAATAAAAATCTTAGAACAATGTATTGTTCTTAGACATTATATACCCTTGTCATCTCATATACATCTTAATGATAAACACCATGTTGTCTTTCTTTAACAATCAGAGTTAGGCTGCAACTAATGATTATTTTCATTGTCGATTCATCTGTTGATTATTTTCACAATTAATCGATTAGTTGTTTGGTCTATAAAATGTCAGAAAATGGTAAAAGAGTCGATTAGTGTTTCCAAAAGCCTAAGATGGCACCTTCAATTGTCTTGTTTTGTCCAGATCGCAAAGATATTCAGTTTCCATTTCACTTTCACAAAGCTGGAATCAGTGAATTTTGACTGTTTCTTTTTCTTTAAAAATACTGACTACTAATATTAACCGATTATCAAATTAGTTGGTGATTAATTTAATAGTTGACAACTAATTAACGATTAATGTATTAATCATTGCAGCTCTAGTTTAGAGCATTAAGAAAGCAATTAGAACAGGTATACAACACACATTGTGAGACTCACTTAAAGGTATACTATGCAGTTACTGTTGGTTACGCTATGTAACAGTGTCGCCACCGCAAGTGAAGGCCAACCCCAGATCCACTCTCGTCTGGCACCTGGTTGCTACTATTTTATGAAGTCCAGACAGCACCTCAGCGCTGTGCCCATGAACCTCCCGTACATGTATGTACATGTGCATGTAAGAAGAAAATAAGAAAATACAGACAGAGGGCAGAGTCTCTGCAGATAAATATACTGCCACACACTTCTAGTGGGTCACAAGTGGTTCTTTTTTAGGATAATCTTGCATAGTATACCTTTAAAAGACAACTAAACAAAGCAATGAAAACATTTACATGAAGGAATGTGTCAATCACAAACAGACTATAAACGCACTAGAAAAAAAAAGTACATGGCACATAATGAGCTTCTGATGCAAAGCTTTGATCCATCTTAAAGGAACAGTGAGTGGAAGTATAAGGTACAATTTTACAAATACTAGCGCTAATTCAGCTTGAACTAAAGACACAAGTACTTCATTATTTATTTGATTAGTCTACAATATGACTGAAAACAGTGAAAATGGTCAACACTACTCCCCAGGGCCAAAGTGAGTCCAAAACACAAACATATTTATTTAATTTCCAGTAATATAAAAGAAAAAAGTTGCAAAACATCACATTTGAGAAGCTAAAACCACAGAATGATTGGTATTTCTGCTTAATGAATGGCTTACACAATGATCAGTTGCTAAAATAGTTACCAATTTTTGTGTCTCCTTTTCAATAGTTGTGTAATTTTGTAATGTAAAGTACATTCCTCATATAAACCACAGCAGGTGGGTCCCAGATATAATTTCATTTACTAAGCAGACTAAACTATACCTGGTTGTAGTGAAGTAAATGGTAAAACATTGGCTTTCAAAATACAGTGGAGTAAAAGAATGAAGTAGAATAACTTGGACACTCAAGTAAAGTACAATAGTGGGGCGGCATAGCTATAAAAAATTTTTGTGATAAAAGCACCAAATTTGGTAGATGTGTTGACAAATATATTTAGAACAAATCTGGATATTGGGGCATCAGAAACTCGCCCCCTGGTGGCCAGAGCAGGCAATTGAATCCTACCTGCCCATGGACCTGTCCCGTTAATTGGATCCACTCCAAAATGTAATGGCTTCTATGTTGGACCATGCTACATGCCTCCACCAAGTTTTGTGAAAATCGGTTGGACAGCTTTCACGTAATCCTCATCCAAAAAATGAATGGAAGTGAATGGGTGGCCACGTGTGGGTGGCCCGTGAACACGCCCCCTGAGTTGGATCAACACCAAAATGTAATGTAGTCTAAGTTGGCATGTGTTACATCCCTCCACCGAATTTTGTGAAAATCGGTCAAGCAGTTTTTGTATAATTCTGCTAACAAACTAATAAATTGGGCGGCATAGCTAAAAAAATTGTTCATTTTTGCGATAAAAGTGCCAAATTTGGTACATTTATAGCTTAATATACTGGAACAGAACACTTTGGTCATCCTTCCAAGCTGCTGTTACCATTGTTTTCAGGACCACAAATATAATTTAGAGACCAGTTAAAGTGAAAAACATGTTTCATTCTAATGTAGGACAATAGTAAATTAAAGACATCCAACACAATGGTGAGATTTATGGTTATTTATAAGGCCATTGAACAGTTTGAACATATGATATCAAACTAGTGGAGCCATCTGCAGCAATATGGAACCTTAATAATAGAGCTGTTTTTACAACGAGGCCTTGAATATCATGAGAAAAGAAGAACAAAAGGGGGAAAACATTCATAGATCAAAGTGTCACTGTCACTATAATCAGGAGGCCATGAAATTGGTAGTGGATTATTTAATACTCCTTTTCTTTTAATCTTCACGTTGAATGCATATTATCCTCTGTAGATTTTAAACTTTTTCTCATGTGCATTTTGAAAATACATTTAGTTCAATTAATTCAGGATATGTGAACACTAGAGAGCACAGAGCAGTGCCGTAACGGCCTATTTCCACCAGATGCGTGTTGGTTGCGTCTCCGCTCCGGCACGGCAGCGGAGCCGATAGGATTCAATTCTAGTCAATGTGTGTGTTTCCACCGGCTGCGGCTGTGCTGCGTTCAGGTGTTGTGCCAAGGTAGTTACCCCCGATAGGAAGTGCTTCCCCTGGCCACGTCGTATTACACACTGCACTGAACTGAATAAAAAAAGCAATCATGAATGTTCCTCCTGCAATTTGACATATAATGCGCTGTAATTCAAGCTAAGGAATTTGTTGAATTAAATAAACTTCGATACTCAAAATCAAGATCACTGTAATTGTTTGCTGGCCTCGATTAAGTCTACATTTATTTCACTCGAAATGTACTGTAATGGGCAGATGAAGCTCGACCATGAAATGATTTATTTTGTGTGTACTTCAGATAATACCCTATAACCTCTGTGAATATGAACAAGTTTCTTCTCTTCTAGTCAATGTTACAGGGGGAAACACATTATTTCTGACTGCTTTTCCAGTCTGCCAGAATTTGTATCCCCCCCACTGGGCAGATGAAGCCTGATCATCAAATGATTTATTTTGTGTGTACTTCAGATAATACTCTATAACCTCTGTGAATATGAACAAGTTTCCTCTATTCTAGTCAATTTTACAGGGGGAAACACTTCCTATCGGGGATAACTACCACCGGCTCCGTCTCAGCTCCGGCACTCTGGAGCCTTCCCCAACAGATACGCAGGACTTCTATTTTTGCCGGATGCCGGAGCACAACGCAGCAAATCAGCACAGAGCAGATCGTGCGGGGCAGGAAGTCGTGCACAGAAACAAAATAAAACATCCGGTTAATTTTCAAAATAAAATACACAGTGATCACGGTGGATCATATTTCCCTGCACTACACCTTGAAAACTACATAATGGGCAGAGGCAGGCCTGAAGTCAAGAGATCAGAGGTTTTCAGACGCCATTTCACCCCGCTGACACCATGGACGAGGAGATATTAATCATGGCAGTGCACCGAGATGTCTTCCGGCGGAGCTGCACCGCTCCGCACAGCAAATGCAGCGTGCGGCGGACATTCACTTGACGGGCAGCGGAACACGCAGCGGATAACCAGCGCTGCCGTTCCGCAACGGACACGCATCCACTGGAAATCCGAAGAAACTGCATAGAGATATCAATGCTGGGTATTTGTAGAAAAATAATGCACTACCAATTTCATGGCCTCCTTATTATAGTGACAGTGACACTGTGATCTATGAATGTTTTCCCCCTCGTTGTGTGCGTTTTCCCCCTTGTTGTGTGTGTGTGTGTGTGTGTGTGTGTGTGTGTGCATCTCGTTGAACGTCATCTTTGCTGTTTCTTATATTCTAGTTTCTGTTTTAGTAAACTGTCTTGTCAAAGCACTTTAGCAACTTGCGCTAGCAACCAGTTGTTCACATACTGACGTTAGAAAAGCGTTAACAGTTAGATATTGTACCGTTTTCACACATTAATAGAGCTCAACAGGAAGTTAAAACCATAAAAGTGAAAGTAAGACTTAAATTACGTTTTACAAACCGTTTTAAAATAGCTGTCAGCTGTCAGAGGTGAAGTCCGCCCATTTTGTATGACAGCGTTAAATCATGCCTCGCTGAGTTGACAGGACTTTAGGGTCGAAGTGTCTCCCGCCCGCTGGACAGCCGTTTCCCGTAGTAACGTTACCCTCCTTTCCGTCTCCTCCTCGGCGGTCGGGGTCAGTGCTGCCAGACGACAGGGGGCGGTAACACAACACAACTGCAGAGACATGCGATAAGGAGGCGCAGAAGAAGAGGGTTCAGGATGTCAACTACAAGCTACAGACAGGTGACCAGACTTTCTGTAGGATTCTCTTTATACATCCATGGCTGAAAGTTGTAGGTCATGTAACGTTAACTTGAATACGTTAATGTGCCGTAAACAGGCTCGTTTCATTCCGTTTGCGGTGTTCATTCACGTCTTGCTCTGGATGACTTTAGCTAACCTCTTCAGTCGTACCCGTTACCTAGGTAACGTTGACGTTCATTCGAACCCATGTGCCGACACATTGGACAAGGCACAGCAGAGAATCTACAGTTTGATGGCGAAGGACTCCTTCCCGCGGTTCCTGCGCTCCCCTCACTGCATGGAGGCCATTAAGCTTTCTAAACATTTGCTGTTCATTAACACAGACTTGCTTTAGAAACAAGTGCTGGTGAATATGTACTGCTTGAAATGGTGATTAGCAATTATTTTAACAAATATCTTGTCTTCACCTTGGCTTTTTCAAAGTCAAAGTCAAAGCAGGGCACAATGGTGCATCACTGTGATAATGTTCAGTCTATGTACATTTACTCAAGTAAATCCAAGGTATTTGCAGTTTACTTGAATCTTTCCTTTCATGCCACTTTCTGCTACATTTTAGAGGGAATATTGTTCTTTTTACTGTACTACATTTATCTGACAGTTTTAGTTACTAGTTTCTGTACAAATGCACACAAAACAAACTGTTCTACTTTATTAAATTTAACAATCAATCAGTTCATGGGGAAAATAATCAGCAGATTAATCCATAATGAAAATAATCATTAGTTGCGGTTACCAAAAAAGTGAAAATTAGCTCTTCCTCTACAGCTACATCAGAAAGATCCTGCGTGTACATTATCATGCATGAATAATAATAATAATCCAATTATATAATATACAATAGTATAACAGTTGTACAGGCCATTTTTCTGCATTGAGTACTTCTTCTAATAGTTGCAAGTATATTTTCCTGATTATACTTACATATTTTCACTTAAGTAACATTTTCAATGCATGACTTACACTTACACAAAATATTGTTATAGCGTAGTATTAGTCCAGTGGCTGAGGTAGAGCAGGTCGTCCACTTATTGGAAGATTAGCAGTTCGATCCCTGGCTCCTCCGGTATGCATGTCGAAGTATCCTTGGGCAAGATACTGAACCCCAAATTGCTCCTGATGGCCGTTCCATCATACGAATGGTTACTGAGTTGCAGGAGGCACTATGTAGCCTATGGTAGCCTCGGCCACCAGTGTGTACATGTGTGTGTAATGGGTGAATGTGACATGTAGTGTAGAGCACTTTAAGTGGTCAGAAGACTAGAAAAACTATACTATGCACTATAAAAGTGCAGTCCATTTAATTTAACTTAAGTAAATGAATACTCCTTCCATCACTGTGTACAGTATTCTGCCCAGTCACACTGCTTTGGTTATGTTCAGGTCTTTAAATCATTAAAGTGGAACTTACACATCAAAGTTTTACTCACATGATGTCACTTGAGTCAGCCTTAGACAGGTCTGAAGACTACAAGTTTGAATGACAAAATATTGGGGGTGAGGAGTTACGAAGTGAGGTTAGCAGACCTGTGTAGCCCCCTTGTCATCTCTGTTTGAGGCTCAAGGCTACATTAGCTGCTACTACAACAGTTTGGTCAGAGATACAGGTGTGTTATACCTGTATCTCTGACCAAACTGTTGGGGGTCAAGTTGCACAGGGTGTCTACAGGTATGAACAAGTTAAATAAAACTTTTAAAAACCTTTGTAGTACCACTTTAAAAGAAATTTAAGACTTGCAATGGCAAAACCAAGAGTGAAATTATACTCTGAGTAAACACATTGGTGTCAATTTTAAACAAACATCAAGATAAACTGACACTGGTAATGCTCTCCAGTGAATGTAACTAAGTACACTTACTCAAGTACTGTACTTAAAAGTATACTATGTGGGATTTGCCTAAAGAAAAAACAATGTATAGATTCATACAGAAGTAATCCCTCTTCATCACTTTTGACCCACTCTCAGTGTGTGGCGGCGTATTTTTCTGTAGACACTCTGTATTTTTTTATATTCTGTGATCGGGACATTTATGTGTGCGTACCCCACAGCCCCTGGGTGAGGTCAGGGCTTATGAAAAGGTGGTGACCAGGTGCCAGACTGTAAGCAGCAGACAAAAAATGCAAATATAGCACAGTGAAACTCTTCCTACATCCTACATGGTATACCTTTAAGTACAATTTTGAGGTACTTGTACTTTACTTCAGTATTTGCCATTATTAAGGGGTGAAAATAGGGGCATTGCACTCATGCAGATGTTGTGTTGAAGTCTGTTCCTCCAGTGAATAGTGCTTCCCTCTTGTTAAAATGCGTTAACACATCTATCTGAAAGGATCTTTGACAGTGACAGGTTTAAGACTCACATTTTTTTACTCTGATTATTCGTTGTTTTCTGTACAATCATACAATAGAACAACCCAAAGGTCATAAAATCATGGTTTCTTATGTTCTGTTTTCAATCAGGATTTTTACAATGAGAAACAAGCAAACAAATCTGAAACTCCATGAGAGTCAATACAGTCCTGTGGTGCCCCCTAGTGGAGGTGTATATAATTCCCATGACCCTGTGACACACATCACATCTAGCACGTCTCTTATTTTATACATTCATTTGTAAACTGTAAAACTACTAACATACATCTGTACAAGAAGGGTTCTGACTACTTCTACATGTCTGAAGTCGGCTGAAATATTCAGGAATCAAAAGCCACAGGACAGCTGGCGTGTATCTTAAATCTGAGTCACAGGATCAATGTCGTTCATTGACCCTGTGACTAAGTCCTTGAGTTTAGCACGCTCAGCCTCAGGTCTGTGCATCATGTCCTAATTGGAGCTGGTTCCTGGACGGGCTGCTCCTGGGTTGCCTTTACCTTCAGCCCCTTTAACCACACTCAGTGGCTTGTGAAGGGACGAGCTTGCCTTCTGCGTCACCTCCTGCTCAATCTTGTTCCTGATGGCAACCTCTAGACCCTTCAGGAGCAGCAGAGGAGGTCACGTTAGATTTAAGAAATCAGTCAAGCTGTTAGATTCTTCTATCAAAATAAAAAAAAGCAGGGCTGAAAGAAATGATCCTCCCTTTACAGAGGGGGAAAAAAATTGTTGTCAAATTTCTAAATGCTATTACCAACAGTGCATCAAATTAAATAACAAATACACACTTCAAGGAAACAGATGGGCCTGAAATGTCATTTGTTACACTGTGCAGAAATACACTGAATAATAAATAGGCTGCCTTATGACCAGAGAACAGTACCTACCTACCTACTCATTTCGAGGTTTATCTGCAGGGTGTTAAATCAACTTTGTAGTCCACTAGCCAGGTGGCTAGTGAATGTTCAAATTTTACCAGCCACTGTCATATTTTACCAGCATTTGGCCAGCAGATGATGCCAATTTTGTACCTTGTTTATCCGTCTACAATGATCCATTTATTGCTGCTCTTTAGTGTTGCTGTTGTTAAGAAACACTTAAAATAAAATTTGATTACATTAGATTAAGATAGGTGCTCCTACGCTAAAACTGCCAAGTGACTGAAGCAGGTACATCTGCCTGTACATGTCTGAATGATTGAGGAATAATTTATGTTTTATCATTTCTTTAAGTTGGTCTTTGTTTCCATTTTAATTGTTATATGTTTTGTTTTTAATTGTCTGCAACCGTGCTATCTGTGCTGCTGTCTGTCTTGGCCAATGAATCTTGAGAGAAAAAAACTAAAATGTATTCCCAGTCAGTCTTTTACTCCTGGTTAAATAATGGTTAAATACATTTTAAAAATAATTACACATGGCTTCTTTGTTAGAGAAAAAATAATAAAGCTCAATTTTCTGTATTGGTGTGATTAAATTTGGGTCTAACATTACTCTCTTTGGTTAGACGAGCCTGGTATTATCTTAACATAAACAATTAATACTTTATGTAAAGTCCTACAGTGTAACAGTATTAGAGTAGACATACCGTGTAGCCTAGTACTGTAAAGTACACTTACTCAAGTTCTGTACTTTTGTACTTCTACTTTTACTCCACTACATTTCAGAGAGACATATTGTACTATTTCATTAAACTGTAAGTTTACTTAATGAATTCAGATTTTTGCATAAAAGTACAATAGAAGAGTGAATAAAATAGTGTTTTGTCATAATTTAAACTACCCAGCAGTTAATACAAGTACAGCTGAAACGATAAGTCGATTCATCACTTAACCGATTGACAGAAAATTAATTGGCCACTGTTTTCATAAACATTTAAGTAATTTTATTTTTCTTCTTCATAATTGTACTTTTTTAGGGTGTGTTGTTTTCATTTATTTATTTTTAGATTTTTCTGCATTGGATACTTTGAATACTGTACGTACATTTTCCTAACTATACTAACTTACTTTTACTTATGTAACATTTTCAGTGCAGGACTTTTACTTGTAACTGAGTATTTTCACAGTGTGGTATTAGTACTTTAACTTAAGTAAATGAAATGAGAACTTCCACCACTGAAAATCAGTAATATTAACATGCATTACAACACAAGCAAACACAACAACACAGATAAAGAACAAGTATTGAGTGGTTTGCCGAGGAAATATCCAACACACCAGAGTTTAAAGAGTTGTGTTTAAATACGACTCAGTAATTCACCTGCTTAAGTACCTGCGTCACTGGCCAAATGCCCTCTTACGGTTAGTCAGTCGATTAGTGTAATGGTGGATACAGTATTTTGAAGGAAGAAGCACAGCTGCTATTAAACCATGGCCTGATATTTTTCAGCTGGATACTGTAAATAATATCAACACGAGTCACTGTAACAGCGTGTTCAGCTGTGTCCACGCAGGTCACGTGTTGATGCTGTTTGACTAAAAAATAGTTTCCACGCACTTTTTCAGCCACTCACGAAACAACAGGTGTGATGTTTTAGTTCATACCTCCTTTCTTCGGTCCTTTCTGCTTGTTTTGTTGGTGTTTTTTAGGGGCTCCAGGCCGCTGAGCTTTAAACTTCTTCGAGCCCTGAGCCATCTTATCTAACCGGAAATACACAAAGCTGTTCTTCTTCTTCGTTGTTTCAAAATTGTGGTTGTTCTTCTTCTTTGGCGTTTTACGGCAGCTTGCATCCTCATTGTTGCATTACTGCCATCTTCTGGATTTATTTAATTCCTACATTGTCCATCATGTCACACTCTTCTTATCAGGCCTGCTCTTTGTAGGAAGTTCAGCAGACACTTCCTGCTATGTTCACTATCACCACAGTCCAATGTGTCCTTTAATCCTTCCCCTGTTAGTCCTGCTCTTGCCATTCCCTCCATCATGTCCTTCCGTTCCTCATTATATTTCCTGCAGTTATTGAGTATATGTTGTGCTGTTTCCGGATGATTGCAATATTCACATAGTCCAGTTGGATGTTTCCCTATAATGTGAAGAGTGCTGTTCAGATTACTGTGTCCTAATCTTAGTCTTGTTATTGCAACTTGTTCTCTCCTGTTTCCTCCTCTGTGTCTGTCTCCCTCTTGTTTCCTGTTCCCAGTGCTGTTGCCATTCTGCCATGATTTTCCTCCATGTTAAACGCTCTCCCTCTGCTTTTGAAAGTTTAATTGTGGTGTCTATGCCTTCTTTAACAGCTTTTTTCACTTATATGTCCACTCTTTCATTTCCTGTAATGCCCATGTGTGCTGGAACCCAAATGAATGTGACTGTAATACCTTGTTTTATGATGTGTGAATGTATCTCCATAATTTCCATAACCAGGTCTTTCTGAGTACTGGATATACCCAACTTTAAGCTGATTAGACCAGATGTTGAGTCACTGCAAATTAAAACTTTCCTTGGTTTGGTTTGTTCCACCCACTCCAAAGCCATCCAGATAGCATATAATTCAGTTGAGTATACACTTGAAGAGTCTGATGTTCGCTTACATAATCCAAATCTATGTTCAGGAACTGCAAATGCAGAACCAGTTCTGTCTCTTTGGTCTTTTGATCCATCTGTAAACACCTGAAGATATTCTGCATATTTACTCTATGTATAACTATAGAATTGATTTACCAAGTCCTCATTTTTCTTCTTTACCTTAATTTCAAGAAGCTCTAAGTCTATCATACATGATTCTTGTAACCACACAAGGGTTGTAGGCCACATCACTGTTGGACAAAACTCCACTCTGTGCACTCCCAGTTCTCTTGCTGCTGCATCTCCTGTCCAGCCAAAACTTGATTTTTTTGTTTGTTTCGTGGGTTGATGGGTGGGTGGGGTTGCCTTTTTGTCCTTACTGGTTCTGTGTTACTCTGTAAAGCTTTATTGAATTACCAATAAAAATACCTTGTCTGACCTCGAGGCCTCTTTAATGCCCTCTGCTGACCTGAATGTTACCTTAAGCATAACTGTCATCCCTTTCCTTTACTGACCAAGGCTGAAGGCTGTAACACAACAAAAGTTGATTTAATACAGTCAGACAAAACACAAGAACACTTCATTCATTTCACTGTGGTTTTATTCTTTTTACTGTATTGATGTGAAAGAGAAATCTCTTAATTCATGACTGCACTTTACAGCATTATATTCATATACATATATATCAAAAAAATCCAGTTTTGAACCATTTCCACGTTACAAAATAAACCCAGATCAAGTGATTATCAATAACGACAATAACATACTTGCACTTAAAGAGGCCATCTGAACAACACTCCTTCCATGGTAACTGCAGGCCATAATAATCATGGAGAATAATACACAAACACCTGCTTTGATTAATTAAATCAATGTGGAAAATACGTGGTAAGCAGCGCTGAATTTTGGCACCTGATTATTCGGCGTGTGTTGGGCGTCCCGAGGGGAGTTTGGTGGAACAACTCTTTAAACACAGTACTATATTGCTGCTGCTTCAAAAGCATGGTGTAAAAAACATAGCGTAATGCAGAAACAACTCAGCTGCAACCCAACATAACACACTAGCCTGAATCTAGGCTACTTTGGCAAACTAAAAGCACCGCCACAAATTACTTGTCACTTTGGGTTCACGGTACAAACATTAGTGAGATGTGGAGAGGTTGAGTCCAGATTTTTTTTTTCCTCTACAATCTGCTTGGCTGCAGCCTGGCACGTTAAGTGCATGTGTTCATGCATTTCAGTGTTTGAGTCCGTGTAGGTAGACGGAGAGGTAGTGTGTATGGTTGAGGAGGCCTCCCCAGTGTGGTGTATTAATGGCCTAGTCACTAGGAATCACAATGTCATGAAATAAAACAACAAACCACAGCTTTAATCATGATGTACAGACAAACAAAAAGAAATCTCGTACCTCTTAAAGATAGAAAGAAATAATAATGTGGCGGGTCTGACAGCCACAAAGTTGCTACATATGTCTGGAACATTGTCTAAATTTGCCCCCAAACACGTGATTTCTTAAACTGTACAAAACAAAAGGAAGAAAATGCACAAGTGTCTTTTACGCTCGGCGTGTGTGACCTAGTAACAGCATCTTTGTGAGTTGAGGTTTGATGGGTGGACAGAAGACAAACGAAGAGGAGGAAGATGAATGTGAAGAAAGAAGTGAGCTTATATTACAGCAGGTTATGGACAGTGACACTATGGATACTGCAGTTACTATTATTGATGTTATTGTTATTTTTGGGGTGTTTTATCTGGACTTCTCAGTGGTTCTGTAGAGTAGGTAAAGTTTTGTGTTTGTCGCCTGTGAATGAAGTGAATGACAAAGTCCACGAGGGCAGTGTGTGAGATCAGACGGGGTGTAAAGAAGGTAGACTGACCTCTGCCTCAACAAGCTCCAGATATCTACAGGCTTGACGAGATGGCGGTCTGACTACATGATATAAACCAGGGTGAAGGAAGGACTGGGGGGGGGGGGGGGGGGGGGGGGTCGCTGTCTCTTCGGTCATGATGCCATGTATTGGTGCTGCACCAGTAAGGCAGTGAGCAGTGTGGCGAGTCTGGCTCTGTGACATTCAGTGCAGCGAGTAGGTGCGTCCCGTACAGATCGAGTTACCTGGGACTGTTTAAGAGCAACAAACGCATTGTGCGATCATTGGCCAGGTGAGCGGAGTTACACACCTTTCACACAATCAATAACAGTCTACTGGTTATGGGTAAATATTACGTCACTGTCAAGTTTCAAAACTGGTTGCTGCTCGCTGCTGGTTAATTTTGAACAAGAGAGTAAGGGTTGTGATGACGGTACAACTGCAATTAATGACTAATATAAAAACTGAGACAGGTAGCAAAAATTTACATTTGTGAAGCTGGATTTTTGCCTAAAAAAATAGCTTAACAATTATGTTACCAATAGGGCTGCCACTAAGGATTATTATCATTTTCAAATAATCTGCCAATTATTTCTCAATTAATCGATTAGTTGTTTGGTCTATAAAATGTCAGAAAATAGTAAAAAAATGTCAATCAGGGTTTCCCAAAGCCCAAGATGACGTCCTCAAATGTCTTGTTTTGTCCGCAACCCAAAGTTATTCAGTTTACTGTCACAGATGAGTAAAGAAACCAGAAAATCTTCACATTTAAGAAGCTGGAATTAGAGATTTTTAAGTCTAATAAATTTAATCATGCCAATTAATTGATCGTCAAACTAGTTGGCAAATAATTTAATAGTTGGAAACTAATGGATGAATCATTTCATCTCTAGTTATCAAAATAGTTAGGTTCTTTCTTTTAAAATTTAACTTCGTAATCATCTCAACACCAGACGAATCAGATTGTTTTCCCCATATATTCAGCCTGCGTCTAAAAATTGAATGCAACAATTTCTGCGCTTCAGTTCTTTCTTTTAGGATCAAGAAGCAATAAACTCTGTGCTGACAGAGATAGAAATTAAAACTATGGTGAAAACCCTTTTGTAGTCCTAAACGTCTACCTGTCTTCAACTGCCCATGGCCCTGATCTCATCGTCGTCTGATGGGGGTCAGTCTGGAGTAAAACAGCATTTCAGTTATGAGGAGGGATTGATCCAAACAGTCGCAACACATTCTGAACAGAGCACAAAGGCAATAAGTGACTGAGTGTCTGAAATCTGTCCTGACAAAAGCAAGTTCATCTGAGTTGAATATTACATTCTGATTGTTGGTGGCATCACACTATGTGCCGCACAGCTCTCTGCAGACAGATACTGCAGCGTGGATAACACCCCCCCAACCTTAAAGGAATAGTTCACCTTAAAAAAGACGTGAAGTCATCTACCGCTCATCCCCACATCAAGTGTGTATGGACACACTTGTGAGCCTCGTATTTCCCTTGAACTTCTGAGTAACTGAAGTTAAAATCATCTTTATTTTTAATCTGTAAAGTAGAATACATTTTGTTTCTCTAAACACTTTCAAATACCTGCGTGTCAAGAGCATGGGTCTGTAAACCTACATTAGTTTCTTTTTTGGCCACTTGAGGGCAGTGCAACAAGGTGTAAACACAACATCAACTTATTTCCACCTTATAACGTTCAGTCACGTTAGCTAACAGTTGCTTATTTACACATCCTGTGGACACAGAGCAACAAAATGAATCGTTTGGGTTTGTTTGTGGGTCGTATTTGTGTCCAACTGACAAATGTAAGCCCAATATTTGCTCTCGTTTGGTCTCCACCATCTCCTGAGGGGAATATTAACAAGTAATTCATTAACTGTGACTGTCTGGTGCTGGACAGGGTTTTTTCCAGAACTTTTGGCTAAAAATAGCTTCTTTTAAGACAAAAAGAAGTTGAGGAGTGCAGTAAAAGTGAATTAAAACAGTAAACCAAAACAATGAGCCGAAAGAAGCTAAAACGCTCACTGGTGCTGGAGAATTGAGTGAGAATTCTCTGTGGATCAGTCACTCTGAGCGACACCACATTTAATGTTGTCATTTTTTTCCCACTGCTAATATAAAAATATTATTTAGTGCAGCTTTAAAGTCAAATATTTAGTTTTTCTTATATTGTTCTGATGCTGATTGATTGAGCCCTTCAATGGCAAGCAGAGTGCTTTAGGAAATACGGTTACATCAAGTTATCATTTCATAATTTTACTAGGCTCTAAAATGATGATTTCAGCCTGACTTAAGAGAACAAGAATAATCTACTTTGTAGTTGCACAAGCATTAAGTCTTGACTGACATGCAAGTGAGGAGATGACCAAGCTTTCATTTTGGGGTGAACTATTCCTTTAATGGTGATGCCTGTATTACAGAAATACAACAGCATAACAGACCTCTGAGATCACAGCACAAGCTGCTTTGGCAAAAATGACACAATTTCCCTTTTTTTCTTTTGATTTTTCATCCTTACAGAGCATCCTGTGCAGTATGGTGAATATTTGTATGGTGCTGAATTAAGTATGGTTACATATATATAAGTACATTATGAGAATACAAGCGTGGTATGATACAGTACGACTGGAAATAGCAAGATACAAACAAAGAGTGAGGTATAAATACAGCCATGTATTGTCATAGGCTTCAGCTGACTAACGAGAACCAATCAAGAAATTCCAAATTTTGCCACACACGGTAAAAAGTGAGAGTGACAATTTTTTTTATGTCACTAAAAATCTGGCTGTGAAAATTTATGAGCTATAAATTTGGATTACTCCACTACAAAAGATTTCTATGCAGAACAAAAGAAATTAAATGTTAATATAACATTTTTTAATGTCAAATTTAATTTCAGTCAACCACATATTTGGTTAAAATAGCAGTACCTTTTACTAGCAGGGGTTAGTTTCTACATATGTACACACTACCAGCAAGAATATGCATATTTACAAGTGGGTAGCAGCATTTCAGAAACCATGGCTGATAAAAAAACACTACTTTGAAAAAAAAAAAAAAAATCAGTCCTGCCACTTAGACTTTTTGGAAGTTTCTTTTGTTTGTAGTTGAAGAAGCCCTGAAAAATTACCTAATACTTGTTTCTGCCAAATAGAATTGATGGGATTGAGGTCAGCTGAGCGCTATTCGTTGTCGCAGAAGCCATTAAGAAAGAGAAAGAGGCGGCAAAAGAGAATAAAAGATGGAACGGAAAACTTTGGAAAAGGTGAAATGTTAAGTACACAGAAAACAAAGAGGGACATAAAAGAAAGGGGAGACTGCACATGTGTGTCTGCTGAACTCCCTGCAGTGATTATGTGTGTGTGTGGGTGAGACTGAAGAACTTTTTTTTTCTTGCGTGTGCACCACTGACATGTTACAGTGACTGTGCGTGGACCAAAATAAAACTAAACCACACCTATGACTGTGTGTGTGTGTGTGTGTGTGTGTGTGTGTGTGTGTGTGTGTATTGTGTGATGAAATGAGTGTCTTTGAGTGTGTGACATTAAGGTGCAGTGGTGCACACGGACCAGCAGGTGGGGCTGAGTGGCTCTAGAGGGCAGTGAGGCGGCCGGTGAGCGCTGCCTGGAGCTCAGAGGGGAGGAAGACTCCCAGCTCTGTGATGATGCCTCCTGTGATGAGCTGGTGAGGGGTCACGTCGAACGCCGGGTTCCACACCTCGATGCCTGCAATGAACAGTTAGGAATGAGTGATACTGTGGCGATACTCTAGATCAGTTTGTTACGGTTTAATTGCACAAAACAACAGAAATATGACAAATAAATAAACAAAACAAGTTGTGCAGGTGAGATTAAGAAAACCCTGTGGTTTATAAGGAATCTCACCTCAGTAAGCAAAATAAGCAAACAGTAGTGTAATCAAGAAAGGTTAAAAAAACGAGCAACAACAACGGGTCAATAAGCAAACTTAAAACAAGCAACGTAAATCAAGCAAAAACAGAAAATATATATAAATAAATGAGGATTACTTTAGCTATAATAAAGAGTTAATAAACATTTCTGTGATCCAAACTTTTTATTTTGCCAATGAAGCCAATAGATTTAGACATTTTATATTGCAAAAAGACTGAATATGACTCTTTCAACTTCATCAACCAGGACTCCAAAGAAATATATTGTCCAATATTGACCCGGCTCATTATAACTCGTAATGGAAATGCAAAAACAACACGTCATGGTTTGGCTCAACACAAAAAAAGTACCAATGGAAAAGCCGTCATAGTTCGTGACTCAGTACTTCCAGACTTCATTCTATCTTACCGAATATTCGGTAACCGAATATATTCGGCCGAATATTGCAAAAAAAAACACACATTCGGTATTCGGTGGAATAAGTTAAAAGCAAGGCCGAATAATAGCGGCGTGTTTTGATAACGCAATCAAACAGCGTGCCATGACGCTCGGAGTAAAATGTCGGCAGTGTGGCGATCCGCCCGTCACCGCACTCGCATTTGCAACTAAAAATAGTTTTGAGCGAGCAAAACAGGCTTAAATCATTCAGCAAGCTGTGCGAGCAGCCTACAGATTTCAACCAGCAGCAGAAACGAAAGGCGAATCCCACCGATTGTGGGTTGAACGGGGGTCACAGACACAGACAGTAATATATTCCTGTCAAATACGGCGGCCATCGGCTTACCGGCGACGGAGAAGTCGGCTCCAATAATATCCTCTTCTTGGTGTCATGACTGCCCAGAAGTACCTGAACAGCCGAGCCAGCCGAACACAGGTATGTGACGTGTCAGAGGAGAAACGAGCCGTTCACGGCCCACAAACCTCACTGCACTTTAGGGACTGTTCTTTACTTATGAAGGGGAAGAGGGTGGCTGGTTGATTCTTATTTTATTTATTTATTTTATTTTGATCCCCCCTATGTTAATCACTTATTGATGCTGTTTTTGAAGTATGAATAAGTCAGTAAGTAATTTATTCCACTGAAATATCATTGATGTATTATAGAAAAGTGATTTATCTTTTTATAAATGACAAAAGGCACATCTGTCTCATTTTCGCTGTGGTATCGTGATACTACTCAGAACCATGATATTTTCATTGGTATCGTACAGTGGGATCCAATTTTGGTACCGAGACAACACTAATCTGGAGGGGGTTCATCTGCAAAAACTAATGAAAAACTAAACAATGATATTTGCTATTCGGTACTCGGTACTCGGTATTCGGCATTCGGCCAAGCATTTAATATTATTCGGCTTCGGCCACAAATTTTCATTTTGGCGCATCCCTAGTTTATTTTTTTAAAAAGGTGTAGTAATTTCCTAAAACAGCTGGGCACTTGGTTATTTTTTTTTAGCAAATCACTCAAGCAGGAGTAAACAGTGCACCACATTGGATGCTCCAGTGAGTATTTACAGCTGCAGGAGGGTGTATGTGGGACTGACTCTAAGTAAGATACAGTGCCTCTGTTTATGGTGATGAAGAACATGTCACCCAGTGCAACTGTGTGTCTTACTAATGCCATTTTAATAGTTGTTAGCCTCCATGGCACAGAGGAATATCCTAAATTAGGCTTTACCTTCAGAGGCAATACTTGTTAGTGTCATCAGTTCATTTTCTTTTAATGGGATTTACTGAGTGTAAGACAAAAAAAAGTAAAATAATGGCCTTATAATAAAAAAACAAAACAAAAGTCAGCTCTATGATTTTATTTTAAATTGCCGTTGAGAAGGAAGACCAGTGAAGTGTGTGAGAGTAAAGTTTAAGAAAGAGGAAAGCATAATGTACGAGCACACATCCTCTTCTCAGGGGGCCAGTGTGCTCATTAAATGTGTGCTTTAATTACTGTGATGTCACCGAGCACCTCTCTGCTCTGGCAACATAATTAGAGATCAAATGACTCAATTCAGCGCTAATAAACTCACTGAAAACACACTTGCAACGTCCGCTTCTATGAACTCATTGACTCTGTGAGGGCTCAGTGAATCCTGTTAAGCCATTGAGGGCTTTTTAAAAACACCCTTCTGAACACATTTTGTAGATCTGCTATTCTGCAGACTGCCATGGGGGACTTACCCACAAATCATAGCAATCCAATGTCAAAAACAGTGGCCTGGGGCAGAGTCCCAAATCAAATGAAAAAGATATATGTGTAATATTTTTACATCTAAATCACTATTATCAAGCTGCAATTCCTTTTATTTTGAACGCCAATGTCAAAAGTTGAACCTGTGCCCCCATCGTCACATTCATCACCAACATGAAGGACTCCAGTGGTGAAACTTTACAGCCCGAGGATCAGGTGGCAGCCTACATCAAGTTTAAGACACCCAAGAGGATCCTTTTGAGGTTTTGTGGTGGTGGAACGAGCATGCTAAAATATATTTTTAATATATTTTTTAATCTGGCGGTGATTGTACGGAATGTTTTTGCCATTCCAGGATTGAACGCAGCCAGTGAAAGAGACTTTTCCTCCGCTGGATTTGTAATTCAAGAACTAAGATCCCAGCTTAATGCGAGTGACTGTAGCCTGTGTGTATTTAATCACTGGTGTGGGTCTGGTTGTGGGACTCTTCTTAATGAATGGGTGCGGCTTTAACTTAGATATAATGACGGGTAAGGGGCTGGTTCAGGTTTTCATAAATGGACCAATGCCGGACTTTGGTCTGAGGCACCCTGGTGGCACAGTTATACTTGACTTTTGGCCCATGGGCCACATTAGGGTGCTGCTTTAGGTTAGGGGACTGCAAATACCAAAAGGTATCTGGAAGGCTCTGGCTCAGGTTATTGTTTTACTCCCAGCACACTACCATATAGAAAACATGGGGCAAGGTTTACAAGTCAAAAAGGCGGTGTGAACAAGTACATAAGAAAACTGGATCAAACAGAACAATATAATGAAAACTGTGAGAAAGATTAATGGTGTTAAAGAATTGAAAATGTCAGTCCAATAATAACTCTTTCATTTGGCTCCCCCTAGTGGCCAATTCAGGGTGCCGGCCAGGTTAGGGGTCAGGCCTGCTGACCGTTTTCTAATTTAGGTTAGGGGACTGCAAATACCAGTTCCAAAGTCACAATGAAAATAAATGGATATTTTTGTACTTTGAATGTAAATAAGATGCAAGAGTGCATAATAATGCTTCAAAATAGAGCTTGTTTGTCAAAAAAAAAGTGCCAGGGGAGGATTCCTCGGAGCCTCCGACAGAAGGCCGGCTAAACCTTAATGTCCTCAAATCCTAGAAATGCCCCTGCTTCATTCTGCCTTTTATTGTTATTTCATTTTATCTGATAAATATTATTAAGGTTTGTTTATTAACTGGCCCCTGGCCTCCTGTCATTTTGCAAAAGTGGCCCCCATGTAAAGCAAGTCGAGTATCCCTGACCTAGAGGTGAAGTACAACATCTCTGGTTTGAATGTGGCCTGAGACCTTTGTCATCTGTCATTCCGTGTTTCTATGGCCACTCATTTTGTGTCATCTCTCTACTGACACTGTCTAATGAGGACATCAAACAAATTCTCCAAAAAACAAACCAACAAAAGAAATGATGGTGGGCAGGGGAAATTCAAAAAATCCCCCAAAAGAGATAGCAGCAAGAGCTTTGTAAGATCGTAGCCCAACATTTTACTGGCCCCAAACATGCCTCTGTACAGGTAACGTGATTTCACAAAGTGCTGTTCCCTTCCTCATACAGCATTCGGAACACTTGCAGCCTCTTTAACTCTGGCACTTACACTGCAAGTGACGTCAATTAAAGTCTGTGAGGGTTCAGCGCTTAGGGCTTAGGGCGGACTTTGGAACTGGGCCATGCTCATCCATCTCTCCAAAGCCTGAATGCTTTCCCCATCACTCTCAGTCCACTGCTGAGCTCCCAGTTTGTACCTGTTATCTTAAACCTTTTAAAAACAACATTTGTGACCTCTCCCCCGCATATAACCCCCCCAACATCCCACACTTCTTACCCGGGGCAGCAATGGGGACTCCATTTATACTGGTGAGTTCCTCAGGGGGGCGCACTTCGATGATGATGTCCCTGCCGCTCTCCAGGCTCAAGTCGCATGACGTGCTGGGTGCGGCCACATAGAAGGGAATCCCATGATGCTTTGCAGCAATGGCAAGCTGGTATGTGCCCACCTTGTTGGCGGTGTCACCGTTGGCAACCACCCTGTCTGCGCCCACCACCACAGCTAAGAGAGGGAGAACACAATTGGAAAATGACTGCTAAGAAAAGAGGAACGTTTGAATAAAAGGAGAAAGAGACACAAACACACACCTGTGATGTCCATTTCTCTCATGGTGAGGGCTGCCATGCTGTCTGTAATAAGTGTGGCAGGGATTCCCTCTGCTACCGCCTCATACGCCGTCAGTCTGGACCCCTGGTTGTACGGCCTCGTCTCTGTGCAGTACACACGCTTCAGCCTGCCCAGCGCGTGCAGGCTTCGCACCACGCCTACACACAAGTACGAGTCATTATTACAGTTACAGTGCCATAAGTATTTTACCAATCACCCTCTTTTCCCATTCACACCCACAGCTCCAGTCTTACCGAGCGCAGTCCCATATCCAGCTGTGGCCAGCGAGCCGGTGTTGCAGTGTGTGAGGATGGTCACAGAGTCCCTCGGAACGCCGGAGAGGATGTGCTGGGCACCATAGTTACCAATCTTCCTGTTGTCATTGACGTCACGCTCCAGCATGTCTTCGATCCAGGCAATTACACTGTAGGAGGGGGGCCACAAGAGGTGGGAATTGAGAAGAGGCTCCGTCTGCCACTGTGGACTCAACGAGTCCATCAAGTCTGTAGTTACAATATGCCTGCATGTTTCTGTTTGTCCCAACTTCAGTGTCTCCATTCATCTAATTCATAATGTGAGGTTTTTACCTTATCCCTCCCTCACTGCTCCTACTGTAGCTGTATCACATTTCTCCTGACGTCCTTATCTTTCCTTCACTAACAGTATCAGTCAGTTATATAATTGTAGCCACTGATCTCAGTCATCTGTTGCATAAAGTGTACACTGGTCAACTCACAACAAGTTTCAAGACCCATGTGTCCGTGTGAGGTTATTCATCCCACTGCTCCTCCAGTATCACTCCTCAGCACAAACTATGCCCATTGCCTGTAGTGCCTAACAGTTGCATAGTGAAACATAACTAAGATGACCCATCACCTCTGCTGCACTGTGACTTTCAGCTACAGATTCATCACCCAGCAGCACTTCTACTGCTTATGATGGGAGGAAAGGGAGTTCTGAGTAGTTTCAATGGGCTATATTCACGAATATGTGCATAGAAATGTTCTCACCTTGCCCAAAAAATACATAAGCAAAAAAAAATAAAACCACTGGCGGGTGAAGTGAATGGCATTGTTCATTTTGTTACAATGCATTGTTCTGCTGAGAAACCTTTGGGTCCTGGCTTTCATGTGGGTGCCACCTGACATGCTCCATCCACCCAAACACTGTTGCAGACCAAGTACCCCCCCTCATGGCAACGGTACATCCATATGGCAGTGGCCCCCTCAACAGGACAATGCATCATGCCACACCACAGAAACGGCTCAGCAATCGCCCAAGGAACGTCACAGAGAGCTCAAGGCTTTGACCTAGCTTCCTAATTCCCAAGATCCTTATCTGATTGAGAAATCGTGGGATGTGCTGGTACCCAACCTCACAACCTACTGGATTCAAACGATCTGCTGCAAACTCCCTGGTGCCAGAAACCACAGGACGATTCCCAGAGGTCCCGTGTCCGAACCAAGATAGGTGAGAGCCAAGTCTGATCCACCAGGGGAGGCCCCACCATGGATCGCAGGTGCCTCTGGCGTACTGGCACTTCCACAAATAATCAATCAGATTGGGATCTGGGAAATTCTGAGGCCAGGTCGATGCCTTGAGCTCTTTGTCACGTCCCTCAGACCATTCCTGAGTGGTTTTTGCAGTTTGGCATGGTGCATTGTCCTGCTAGGGGCCACTGCTACTGCCAGGAAGTGCTGCTGCCATGAGGGGGCGGTGCTTGGTCTGCAATGGCGTTTGGGTGGGTGGAGTGCATCCACATGAATGCCAGGAACCAAAGTTTCCCAGCAGAACATTACTGTTGGATTAATGACACATGTACACCGTCCAATTTTTGTTCAACATGTAAGTGAATCAGAATCATTTCAAATTGACAGGGGCATGCCCACTATTTGCAACTGGCATACTGTCATGCCCAAATTTCTCTATATAAGGAAATATGTTTGTCTGGGGGTGTATCAGGGAGACAGCAGTGCTGTTTTCAGTCCGGCCCAGGTCTCTGCTGACTCTTGTGTTTCACACTGTGATTGCTATACACTAATTTATAGCCGTCATTACAAACATCATTATCACTACGACAAAGGTTTGGCTTCAATCTCATTGTGGTGCTCATAATACAAATTAAAGGACTCCATCTGTGTGTTTTTAGTGCATCAAAAATTAGTAATAAATAAATTACCGGCCAACTGTTTCACTGATAATAGAGTGCTGCAGGACTGATGTTTATTTGTAGGACATCACAGACATGGTGATTTTTCCATTGGATTTTGGATTATTGCAGAAAATAAGCTCTGTGGTTTACGATACTTACACGTTTTATTCAGCAAGATAATCTTCCCAAATGACGTCACTTTTATGATTTTCAAAGTGTAAATGCAATCACCAGGAGTAAATAGCTAATAAATTAACTACACTAGGGTCGCATGACTCAAAAGTCACCACCACAACAAGGCTGTAAAGCTGTGTTGAGCATGATGATGTACAGTCAGGTCCATAATTATTTGGACAATGATACAGTTGTCGTCATTTTGGCTCTGTACACCACCACAATGGGTTTTAAATGAAACAATGAATACCTGCTTAAAGTGCAGACTCTCAGCTTTCATTTAAGGCTTTTTTCAAAAATGTAGTATGAACCGTGTAGGAATGACAACCATTTCTTCACACAGTCCCCCGACTTTAAGGGCTCATAAGTATTTGGACAAACTAACATAATCATCAATTAAACAGTCAGTTTTAATACTTGGTTGCAAATCCTTTACAGTCAATGACTGCCTGAAGTGTTGGACACATAGGCATCATCAGATGCTGGGTTTCTTCCCTGGTGATGCTCTGCCAGCCCTTTACTGTAGCCGTCTACACTTCCTGCTTGTGTTTTGGGTGTTTTGCCCTCAGTTTTGGCTTCAGCAAGAGAAACGCATGCTCAGTTGGATTAAGGTCAGATGATATGACTTGGCCATTGCAGAACATTCCACTTCTTTGCCTTAAAAATGTCTTAGGTTGCTTTTGCAGTATGCTTCAGGTCATTGTCCAACTGCACTGTGAAGCATCGTCCAATGAGTTTTGAAGCATTTAGTTGAATCTGAGCAGATGATGGTGCCCCAAACACTTCAGCTTTCATCCTGCTGCTGTTGTCAGCACGAGAAGACTTCACTAGAATAAATACAGAGGGTTTATCACAAGATGCAAACCAGCCTTAGCCTTAAAAATGGAAGGCCAGATTAGAGTTTGTCAAAAACCATCAAAAAAGCCTGTACAGTTGTGGAACAGAATACTATGGACAGATAAAACAAAGATCAACTACCAGAATGATGGGAAGAGAAGAGAAGGAAGAAGGGAAGGAACTGCTCATGATCCAAAGCACACCACCTCATCAGTGAAGCATGGTGGAGGTACTGTTATGTCATGGCCATGTATGGCTGCCAGTGGAACTGGTTCTCTTGTATTTATTGATGATGTGACTGCTGACAAGAGCATCAGGATGAAAGCTGAAGTGTTTGGGGCACCATTATCTGCTCAGATTCAACCAAATGCTTCAAAACTCATTGGACGATGCTTCACAGTGCAGTTGGACAATGACCTGAAGCATACTGCAAAAGCAACCAAAGACATTTTTAAGGCAAAGAAGTGGAATGTTGTGCAATGGCCAAGTCATATCATCTGACCTGAATCCAACTGAGCATGCGTTTCTCTTGCTGAAGCCAAAACTGAGGGCAAAACACTCAAAACACAAGCAGGAAGTGCAGACAGCTGCAGTAAAGGGCTGGCAGAGCATCACCAGGGAAGAAACCCAGCATCTGATGATGCCTATGGGTCCAACACTTCAGGCAGTCATTGACTGCAAAGGATTTGCAACCAGGTATTAAAACTGACTGTTTAATTGATGATTATGTTAGTTTGTCCAAATACTTATGAGCCCTTAAAGTCGGGGGACTGTGTGAAGAAATGGTTGTAATTCCTACACGGTTCATACTACATTTTTGAAAAAAGCCTTAAATGAAAGCTGAGAGTCTGCACTTTAAGCAGGTATTCATTGTTTCATTTAAAACCCATTGTGGTGGTGTACAGAGCCAAAATGACGACAACTGTATCATTGTCCAAATAATTATGGACCTGACTGTATGTAGTCTTATTTGGGCACTGTTAGCAACTGTCTTTTTTTAAGACATGTACAGGCATTAAACTTTCACATTGGGGTATTTACTGACAGATCTGATATCGTAGAACAAAACGTGAAGGTCTCTTAGGCTTGTATTAACTACAGACCTTATTTCAGACATCTTAAAACCCATTCAAAAAACCTACTAACTTCAAGAAGAGGGAACCGGGAGTGCTAAAATGCTAATTCACCTACATTTGTATCCCTCTTGCTTATTCTTTTTATGCCTTTATCATGGTGTAGATTGTATTTTAGTTGAAATATTCTAGTTATGACATAAATTGCTGAATTGATACTCATTAAATAAATTTGGCCAATGCATTAGTAAATAAATGGTTTTAAATACTGCTGCCTATTAACGCCTTTTTAAATTAATACAGTGTTAATATGTGATTCCTTTAGTTAAAAGGTGTCTTTACATTTTCTAAGACAGCTGGGCCTTCAGCATCAGTGTGTACACATGGTCTGAGGCAGTTCTAAATTTGTTCCCAGAATACAAAAAAATTCAGCTAAGAAAATATTAATGTACCCTGGATTTTTGCATAAAACATTCGTATGCACGGTTTAAGCACAGATTTGTGTGCACGCACTGTTTGTGAATGAGGTCCAATCTCTCAAAACAAGTATCAATCCAACTTTTTATTTTGGATTCTGATCCCTCAACTCTGAAATTCTGACTCCCACTCCAGCACCAGTGCTTTATTCAAATTTAAAATCTGCATACCTCTGCATCAAACTTAGTTGAACTGTTATATTATCTACCATGATAACATGGGGGATTGTTCTGGCATGGAGTCAAGTGCACGCTGTGAATGAATGACTGTGACTGGCACAAACACTGGCTTTTTTTTAATAACACTGATGAAGACACTGTATCAAATGTAGACAGTAAAGCATCTGGTCAAACCTGATCTGCTTGGTGTATTGTCCCAACCTGACCACCACTATCCACCTGGATGCTATTTTTCCATCAACACTAACGTCTCTCTTAACACGTTCTGTTTCTTTCCCGCTCGCCTGCACGTGTAGCTTTTAACTACAGTCCTGTTAACCCAATTAATACTGTAAAAATAACACTACTCAGGATTTCTTTATCACCCTGACACTTACTCTGCACAGACAAGTACGGTATCCCAATTTTCACATTTCATATGATCTGATAACTTTCACAGCTTTTTCAAGAAGACACCTGCAGCTGGTGTTGAACAACGACATGCTGCAGTAGCAGTTCAGAAGTCGGGATCTTCTCAATTCACAGAATAAGTTTTGCTGATATGACAGAGCAGGAGATCCATATGCTCGAGTTTTGCCTTAAAAGGTGTCCTGTGGCGTTTTCTTTCTGTTTACATTCACTAAAACTCACTGTTTGTATCCTTGAGGCTAAACAAACGTTTTTCCAGCACAAATGCGTTATCTTCCTGATAAAACACTTTCAAAGCTGTTTTTTTTGTTTGTTTGAAGCCAGCATTGTTTACATCCATGTTTACTTGCTAACGGTTTTTCTTCCCTGCTCAACTGCCACCGAGATCAGTGGAAAATTGTGAAACCATTGGGAGGATTGTGTGACACCCGCATGCATGGTCCTTATGCTCAAAAAATAATTAAACAGGAGCCCACTCACAAAAACATGGCTCCATTGCACTACTAGTGATCGAAACACAGAGTACTTCTAACTAAACAATTGGTTAAAGCAAAATTAGACTACCATGCACACAGGCAAGCAAATCAAGATTTTGGTCAGAACTGAGGTAGGGTGGCTGAGAAAAAAACATTAACTTGTGCTCTGAACAGAGTTCATATTAACCAACCAGGGGGCGCATGGGAAAAAAATGCAATATTCCTCATTTGTGACAATTTACTTAAATACAAAACGTGGCAGAACAAATCTGCAGTTAAAGGTTAGGTTTGCATTTTTGAAGTCTATCTACAAACAATGTTCAATGTCCACTTTAAAATTTACTGGCCCCTGTAACCATTCTTCCTGTCCGTACCGGCCCTGAAGAAATCCCTCCAAGTGTGATTTCAATAGAGAGTTGAAGTCCTGCCTCTACTGGTGTCTCCCATGGGAAAATATATACGGCAATCAACACAAGAAACAAATAACTTCTTGATCCAGTCTGAACTGTGCCATGAACTACACATGTGATGTTTTATCACTTTAAAAGATAATTTAGCAAGTGGAGACAGTCACAGTTTGTCAAAGGTTTGTGGTACATTTTTGCGAAACTGCTCAGTGAACTACATCTCTTGTCTCGCACAATATACGTCACCTACACCAGCTAGGTAATTCAAGTCCATTCCACACACAAATGTAACATAATCTTGCCTGATGTGTTTAATCCAGTAACTCCTGGTCTTTAAAAAAGAAATCAGCCTGGAAGTGAAAGAACGAGCAAGATTCACATTGCTCATGCCAGTTCATTCCAGTATGAAGCACAAAGGCATTGTAGCTTAAGCCAGAGAAAAAGTTGTGATGTCACCTACGACCTTTGCAGCATATTTATTACGTATTTTCATAGTTTTACACTTCAACAGTTTCACAATGAACTGTGACTTTCTTGAATTGCAAAATTATCTTTAAAATTGACAAACATCATCTGTGTAATTCATGGGACAGTTCGTACAGGACTTATTTGTCTCTTGTCATTGACTACTGGACATATCTTTCCCAAAAATGGTCCCATGGTGGTCCACTGGACGAGGAGGGACTTCCCGTTTCTATGTAAGTGTTGGGAACAACTACGGGTCCATGATTTGCTTAGAAAATGCTTTTCAAAGTTTAGCCAAAGCTAACATGATCTCAGCAGCCAGACATATCAGGTGGGCATCCTCCATAGTTGCTGCCCTTTTAGTGCAAAATGTCCCTCTTTGTGTTTATTCCCTGAGCTCCAGCCAAGGGAGAGTAACAAGAAGAGAGAATGAAGTTGTTACAACACAGCAACTTTTGACGATACCCATTTGATTTACAACAAACTGCTTAAGCCTCACATTAGCTTTGGTTAAACTTTGACGTGTTTTTTCCCCCATCACTCACATTAAAATCTCATTAGGGAAGGGTCTGTGAGTGCTGCTATCCTTAATCAGCGTTTCAGTGAATCAGAACACCACAAAACAACTGACAAACACTGAATCCATGCAGCTGCCTGGTGGGTAACCTGAGGCTGCATCTCTCACCTTTCTCTGAGCTGCTCCGAGTTCTTTTCCATGCTCTCGTTCTCAGCAAACTCCATCAGCTCGCGGGCGGCCCGGCCCATGTTGACGGCAGTGGGGCGAGCTGAGGTCAGGTGGCACAGGGACTCCCTGATGAAGGTCACAGGGTCATCACCCCCGGCGCCTGCCCGCAACTCCACAGCCAGGCTGAGGCAGCCGACGATAGCAATGGCCGGGGCGCCCCGCACCTGGAGGAGAAGAAGGAAGACGAAAGTCAGCATCACACTGTGGTCCTCCTCTTTGGTTTCTATGCCAACTTCCGACAGCTGTCTCCATGAGAATTATTAATCTCTTCCCGACACAGAGTTGTAAATGTGTGATCACTGAGCCAAAAGTTGTCACAGCAGCTTTGACTGAGATGATATCATCTGATAAATATCTGTCTCAGAGTCATTTCTCTCTCTGTACCATTAGACTCCATTATCATGACATCACCCTCTGCTTATGGTACATTCCTTCACTATGACACAGGATCAAACGTGTGTGTCTAACTGGGGAAGACAAAAGAGTGAATATCTGCTCAGCCCTGAGAAGTGA
Organism: Epinephelus lanceolatus; assembly: GCF_041903045.1. Classification (NCBI taxonomy): domain Eukaryota; kingdom Metazoa; phylum Chordata; class Actinopteri; order Perciformes; family Serranidae; genus Epinephelus; species Epinephelus lanceolatus. The sequence goes on from NC_135736.1 coordinate 19,786,582, forward strand.
ACATCTGAAAATGTCTCCAGCTGTTACAAAACTTGAACACCATGCAAGTATCTGAACGCCTCTCCATGTCAGGGCTCCAGGTATATGGAGGGAGAAATGAGCTGGAGGTGTCACTGAGTGCAGCGCAAAGACCCAAACGCGAACAAAAACCCTGGCAAAGGTCATTAATAATTCATCAATAATCTCTCCCAAAGAAAGAGGAGGAGGGGGTGCATATTTCATGGGTGGGTGGCTGTGTGCAGATGCCTAGTTTGTCGCGCTTGCACATGATAATGTGAAAACTATATATAAAGGGTGGTCGTAAGGGGGGGAGGAGGGATGGCGGGTGCTGCAGGTGCATCCAAAACAAAAATACAGGCCGACAGCGGGAGCACGGTGGCGAGCATATGGCAACACACGCGTGCAGCGGTGGGAGCACAAAAGACCCGAGCAGGGAAAAAAGAGCCATGCACGACGGGGATAAATGCACAAGCAGCGGGCATCTGGGAAGTGGGAGAGAGTGAGGAGGGGTGGAGAGGGGGAAGAAAGGAGCTCCGTACCTTCATGGACTTGATGGCCTCGTAAGCGTCCTGCACCGAGCGGATCTCATCGTAAGCGGTCTGGTGTGGCAGCAGCAGCTGGTTGAGGATCTGCAGAGACCCGGCCCGGTAGCGGATCGCTTCCAGCGTCATGACCGAAGAGCGAGGCGGGATTGTGGGAGAAATAACACGGATAGACCGGTTGCGGGCGGGTGCGCGCACACGCACTCACTCACACACACACACACACACTCTCTGTCACACACACTTTCACTCACACACACACACACACTGAGCGGAGACACGTTGAAGTGACCGCGGCCTGGCTGTCGGCAGTCCCGGGAGCCGTCGCAAAGAGGAGCAAAGTGCAGCAGGAGGAAGAGGAGGAGGAGGAGGAGGTACGAGCGGGACGGAGTAAAGAGAGGAGAAGGTCTGCTGTGATGCACGGGAGGAGAGATAAGGAGAGGAGTGAGAAAAGGGCTGGAAACCTTCACACACTGACAGACAAGCAGGGGAGGCAGACACGGAACCACGTGTTCAGCCGAGCAGGAAGCCCTCGCGTCTGTGTCCACGCCCACCAAAGTCTCGCGGGTTGTCCAATTTTTCCAAGACTCTCCTCTTGTGTTGCTGCGCACCATCCCCCCTCTCATCTTTTCCCCCTTTGTCAGGGGAAATTTCACATTCAAACACGTTATTAGCATAACACCAAAGCCCCAAAGCTTCCCCCCAACAACAGCAAGCATTGTCTGGGAGAGGAATCTATTTTTGTCTCAGGTTTCATTATTTCACACTCTGTCTTTTAGTTACATTTTACACTTAACTAAGCAGCATTTTCCTCTAAAATATGTTTTTGAAACCCACTATGATTAAAGTATTAAAGAGGAAACCCGTCTCCTTGTCACATAGTGGGCTTGTATATTTCATGGTGACAAAATACAGAAATTACCACCAAATTACACCAGATAACTACATGTTGAAAGTTTAATATTAAAGGTCCAGTGTGTAGGATTTAAAGGGAAATATATTGGCAGAAATTGAATATATTACAACAAGTATATTTTCTTTAGTGTATAATGATCTGAAAATAAGAATTGTTGTGTTTATGTCATCCTAGAATGAGCCATTTAATCTACATAGGGAGTGGATCCTCATCTACGGTGATCGCCATGTCGCACTGTATGTTTCTACAGTAGCCCACTACGGACAAACCAAACACTGGCTCTACATAGTGCCATTTACAACTTTGTGTTGGCCACTATAGTTAGCAACCCCTCCGTGATGAGTGTTGGGAAAAAAATGCTGCATTTATTTAAAAAAAAAAAAAATTAACGTGAAACTGCTTTTTCAGTATTTTTACCTGTTTAACCCTTTGAAACCTGACAGCAAATTTGTTTGGTTTCTTTCAAAAACATGGGAAGAAGGCAACAAAAGAAGAAATGAGCAAGAAATTGGTAAAAAGAGAAAATTAAAAACAAGCAAATTAGTTAAAAACAAACAAACAAACAAGGAAATGACCTGGAAAAAGCGCTTAAAAATTATGATAATTCTGTGACATAATTTTAAACATATAATAATGATAATTATATAGCTTTTCCCCTACCTTTTAAAAAAACATTTTCTAAATCTATTAATTTTTTGCAATTTGACAAACATTTCTTACCAAGTTGTTTGTTGCCTTTCCCCCATGTTTTTGGAAGAAATCGCACCAATGTGCTCAGAGTTCAAAGATTTAAAAACCTGTTAAAGGCCTCTGAAAAAAGATGTCGGGTTAATCACCGGACATGTTGTTTATTTATTAATTTATTTTTTGGGGAGAGGATCCGACCTTTGCGGATACTTATAGATAAAAAACGACTGGCCAGCTCACTCAGTGTAAAAGTCCATAGTACAGGCAGGCAGTCCAAAAATGCATCCGAGGCACTCTGACTGTAGTCAGAAATCCTTTTAACTAATCATTTATGAAAGCAGCTCTGTACCTTCATGGACTTGCTGGCCTCATAAGCGTCCTGCACCGAGTGGATCTCATCGTAAGCGTTCTGGTTCATTTAGGAATTTTAACTACAGTCAGAGTGCCTCAGATGCATTTTTGGACTGCCTGCCTGTACTATGGACTTTTACACTGAGTGACTCTTTGCCCCATCCTTGACAAACTACCCAAAGCCTTCACCCAGTGCAGCACTCCCTATTTTTTCCTCATCATCAGTGACCTCTGTGGATAATTTGGCTCCTGGTAAAAACCTTCTGAGCAATCAACACTGAAAGAATCCTAACCAGGAGAGTTTCAGCTGGTTGCAATCTGCAATCCTCACCACTAGATGCCACTAATCGCCCTACATCTTAAACATTGCTCCTTAAAATATGCACGAACAAATACTCCAAACAAAGAGGACTTCCAGATGCAGACACCTGCATCTCTGTGAAAGTTTCCCCTGGGGACTTGCAGGACATGTACGCACTTCTTGGCAGTTTGGGTGGGGTACGCTGTATGGAAAGCTTTGCCAACACCTACCACAGATGCAGATCATTTAAAAATTCATTGTACTTAATCGTGTTTTACAGACCGCAAGCATAAGTAATCTTAATTTTCTGTGGCAGACTTCTGAAACATGTTTTTGAAAAAACTACACATATGATGTTTTCTTACAATTAATTTAGTGGATATAAACTGTTTAAAAGGCACAGGGTCTGAGCTAAAATGCTGATCAGAGCTCAGTTTGAATGGGAGAAATCTGGTCAGGATTCTTCCGCTCAGTGAAGACACAACCGCAGAGCTGGTTCACCATTTTATTCATGTTAACACCGACCTCATACAGAAGATAATAAAGCCTAAACAATAAGGCCTTCATACATTCCCCGTTGGAGCTTCACAAATCATCATGACTTACACGTAAAAATAGAGACAGAGCATAATATGCTGTATATTTACTGTATACAAATATTACATTTATAATGATTGCCCTTTTATGACTTAACGGATTAAAAAAAAAAGTCATATGTTTAAGAGTAGTGCTTTCCCAAGCCCAGATGAATACATGTACTGCAGCAGATCAGGACAGAAATATCAACAATAATGACAAACAATCCACCAAACTTTCTCATTTAAAAATGGAGTGTAGCCAGATTACAGAGTAGGGTCATACAGAGAGGAGAGCCAAACCACATTAAAAAAAACACAGAGACTGAGAAGGAGTGTGTGTGGTGTGTGTGTGTGGTGTGTGTGTGAGTGTGTGTGTGGTGTCTTGCAAATGCGAGAAAGGAGTGTGAGTCACCAGCAGGACAAACTTTAACAATATGTCCCTCTCCTCAGGTCCTGACCATCCAACCACCACACTGAATGCTGATGAGCACATTGCCATGACAACGGGACAGCCTCTAAGGCCACGAGGTTATTCGAGCAGTGGGGTGATGTTGCAAGGGTGTATGTGTGTGTGTATGTTTGCGGTGACATGGGGTTAAAGGTTTTGGAGTTAAAAAACACAAAGGGGTGCAGCTCAGTTGTTTCTGTGAGAGCCTTTAACCACATTAAAACCTGCAAACGCTGCAACACGGGTTTCTACCAGAGCTTTGTGGTCATGTTCAGTCTTCACTTTGTAAATCAGAAAAGAAAGATTCTGTTAAAGTTAGAAATCTGCATGTTTAAGCTCATGCACAGCACATCACATTTAATTCACATCACAGGCAGTCCCTCAAAAAACAAAATATGCTGCTGTGTTTAAGTTAATTTTTTTGTACATCTGAAACATTTTGATGATTGATCGATTCAATAATTATATCGCTTGAGTCATTTTTCAAGCCAAAGCACCGAAGATTCCCTAAATCCAGCTTCTAAATTCAGGGAATTTCTTGCTTTGCTTTGTCTCATGTGAAAGTAAACTGAATATTTTCGGGTTTTAGAGTGTCAGTCTGACAAAACAAGACATATGAAGACTTGGGTTTTAGGAAACTGTAAGGCATTTTCTCTGTTTTCTGGCATTCTATAAACCAAATAATCTATAGTCCTTGTTTTTGAACATTTTCAGGCAGCCATTGGTTTCCTTTCATTTCCATACAGTATGAAAACCAATTAGTAGACTCTTGAAATTTGCTTGAGTTGTTTAATCCACTAAGTCTGCATTTAATTTCTGTCAGTTACATTATCTTAATATTCACCATTAATGCAGATTTTAATCAAATAAATTTAAATTTAAACTACAATACTGCATAATGCCCTTGGGATGTGTTTGGCAAACAAGTTTCAACAGTGTGTCTGCTGATTTTTATTCCGCACTTAAATAAAATAAAAACTAATGGCTGCCTGGAACAGCAAGTAAAATACATCAGATCTGAAACCGTGCTGCATACTACTGAAAAACTGTTGGTGACAATGTTAAGTGCATGACTTGTATTTAAGGAGCTAAATGTTGCATACACACTGGTATGGTGCTTTTAAAGCTGGAGTAGGCAGTTTAATTTTGGCATTATTGGGCAAAAATCCCGTAATAAACTTTGAGCATATTGTGATTTAAGTGGAGTGAGAGAAAACTAGACTTCTGCACTTCTTCTTGGCTCTGTTTTCAGGCCAATCAAAGGTCATTTTAGGGAGACGGTGTTCTTATTGACTGCTCAATGAATACAGATGCACATGCATGTCCCTTTAGATGATTAAAGCCTGATTCATAGCGGAGAGTCCTGCAGAGAACGTTGCTATTCCAGCATTGACAACAACTGCCTACCCTGCAAAGCAACCCAAACAAAGGAAGAAGGACTTTTTTTGACAAAAACAGTTTAAAAAAGTGTCCAGCAATAAAAGTAATAAAACGTGTCAATATAGCCGAAGCATTTCAGAGATGGGGAGAAACTATTTCTAATTGTTTAGCCTGCTGCTAACCACAACCAAAGGCTCATGGCTGTGGTGTCAATTTCTAACATCAGCTAACATCAGAGCCTCGAATCATAGTGTGTCCTCCATCTCGCTGCCCGCCACCACAGAACACCTTCCCAACAGCTCCAGAGACAGACTTCCGGTTAGCGCCTGCAGCAAACCAAATACAACCAGCACAAACCTCAGCCTCAGGACAGACAGCCATACTCCACCCGGGGTCAGCAAACGTTTGTTGTTGACGTTACACAGGTTAAACCTGGCGCTGCTGCAGGCCACCAGCCAACTGTAACACCCTGGGGCTGGGGGGTTTGCGCTGGCTGAATTTGAGCCAATACAGCCGCCCACCGAAGGCCCTTCTTCCAAGCCGGTGTCCACTCTGCACCAAGAGAAGTAGTCCATAGTGGCAGGGAGCGAGGAGGAGGGACCCTAGGGTTGCTAGCAGCTAATTCTTGTGGGCGAATGACCTGCGGGCAACTGTACAATGAAATAATTAATTAAATAAAGTGGTGTAGGGGAAACACTGGGCTAATGTATGAAGTGTGGTTGGCCTGTGGTTGTCTGGTGGGAGGGGCTTGGGAAAGAGGGGGGTGGGCTGCCCTTTCCAGATTTCTGCCTACCCCAGCTTCAAGAGTCCCCCCATTATTAAACTAAAGGTTATCATGTCACTATAAGCAGTCACCTGCTCCACTGCCCTGTCCATCAGTATCAGATGATCAAAAGCTCCATAATGTGCCACTTACAGAGACTCAGAAGACATCCTCTCCTGATAGAGGAGTGGGGGGAAGGGGTGTTACATAAAAATCAACACAGACTATGGAGGGCCGCATCAGGCCAACTTTAACCAGGATTATTTGCTAATGGGGTGAGGCAGTGGGTGGATTAGAGCAAACACATGATTTTCTGCTGTGTCACGTGACCAAAAAAAACTATTAGTGGAGTTAAAAGACATGATCCACATCGAAGAGTCAAAATAAAACATACAGCGAGGCTCATTTAAAGTAGTCTGCTACATCCTGGCCGCACGCAATCTACGAGGATCAACGCAATTTGCTGTCGCTTGGTTAGCAGGTTGTCAAACACACAGAGCAAACATCTGTCCTGAGTACGAAACAGAACAGAGAATACATGACACGTGTCACGTCACTGTTTATGTACATCTAGTGTTGTTGTGGCAAAAGCGTTAATTTAAGGGCATTTGTCAAACATCTTACAAAGCTTTAGAGGATTCGTTTGACTTTTTTTCCCCTTGACTTTATGGTCAGAATAAGTGTTAAGCAGAGAGGAATGACAAGGATGCCTATGACAGGGATGTCTATGGGGGTACAGAAATAGAAATGAGCAATTACCCAGCCGTACTGACACATATTGGGTTGTCTTCCTGTGGGCAGACTATTCAGCATCCACCGCGCTGCCACTGGAGAGCTCAGTGGGACAGAATCTGGTTTTGTAAACTGCATATGCCAAAAAATCTGTGGAAAATAGCAGCAAGCTGACGCAGCAGCTGTTAATTATTTTCTAATCGACAGCATAATAAGCTTAATATTGTTTAAGAGTTTAAAGGAAATCCAAGTGGAGCAGCCTATTACTCATGACTCTGAATAATCTATGAATGTACGCGATGGAATTAGTGCGAGGAACGTGGAGATGGAGACGACAACAAAGAAGAAACAGCTGATGAAGAAGAGGCAATCCTTTTGCAGAGCTAAGCTTCTACCACATTCATGGCACGCTGCTAACACCCCCTCTCCCCAGCCCCAAAGGCGACTCCACGTCTGATCTAGTCGTCTCCTTGGTGACACAAACACTAATCCCTCATTATGGGATGTAGGCTGCGGCGCCCCGAAGCCCCGTTTTTTTATTCCCATATCACACCACTCCAAACGGAGCAGATTACTGTAATCTGGGAACACTGGAGCAGACAGATTAGATTAAGCTCATTTCCCACATTCACACATAAAATATGGGAAAAAGGGGTTAAAAACACCTCAGTCCGTTGGTTAAACACACTTCAGAGCACGCACACACATGCACACATATTTTTGGTCATCTGCGGACGCCAAAAGACTCTGAGCTGGTGCCAAATGTAAAGTCTTCTGATGGATCTCTTTACCAACAATTGTCAAAAGAAAGACGGGAATAAAAAAACAATTAACAGCGCACAGGTAAGGTCTTTAGAGTCAGCTTTCTCTGGTGTTTAAGTGCAAATAAGCCTGCTTCTCCCTTTACACATTTTAATGCTTGCTTTAATTTCTTTGTCCTTTTGTAGTCACAGGTTTCTTTTTAATTACTGTCGCAAGCGATGAACCACACGTGACACAAGTTATATGATCAACTGACAGAGTTATCCAGTTGGTTCATGCAGTTGTCGTGGACATGAGCAGCATAGCATCGTGCTAAAGGTGCTTAAAGTACCCACTGTAGTGTTTGTATATGAGTGTGTATGAGAAAGAGGGAGAGAGAGAGAGATGATATAACAGTACTCCAGCCAAGTCACCACTGCCTTAACTCTCCTTTCATCCTGTGCGTTTTCTTTTCAGCGATTCCAACTGAAGCAGGGAGAGAAAAGGAGTATATTACATTCAACATAAGCACACACACATCATGATAAAACTTCTGCTCATACTGACAGTATACAGCAACCCTTACCTCATTCTCTACCATCTTCAGCCTGCCCAGTGCATCCTTGGCAGCATCCTATAAAAAGAGAAAGAAGACTTTACACAATAAGACCCAACATGCACACACACAATAACACACACACACACACACACAAGTGTTCTCTGTACAGCTGTACTCACCCTGTTGCCTTGGCTGGAATACTTCTTCACGGAGTCAGCATACCCTTGGCAGGAGCGCCGCAACACATTTTCATACTCTGCACACGTGGAGAAAGGAAACGTGGGTGTTTGAGAGGTTGAGACATGAACTCAGGAGCATAATTTATGTGAGGGGGGACAGAGGGGACATGTCCCTTGCACTGTTTTAGAAGTCAGTAGTGGATTCCTCCAAAAACACATTACATCTGAAAATAGTTATGGAAGTTGGATGGTATTTATGTTTTATAAGTTGTAGGATACATAGTGAAAGAATGGAGAGAATGGAAATGAAAAACTAAAAAGAATTTTAAAACCTGACTTTTAAAAAGTGGTAATAGTGGAGGCTGGAGTGTTGAGTTTAAACATTGTAAGGCCCCGATCACAAAGAAAGAGTTTTGTAATCTCCAGGTTTTATGAGAGTCTTATGGAATGTAAGGGCAATTCAACATTATATCTGAAATCAAAATGGGAAGACGAATTAGAAGTGGAAATTACATCAGATGAATGGTATGACATGTGTGAACTCCGGCATACTTCCACTAGCTCACAACAATGGAGGGTGTTCAATTGGAAAAACTTGGTTCGGTTTTTTATTACGCCTAAGATCCAAAGTAAAAGATTATCAACACGTCAGCCCTGTTGGAGACAATGTGGTTCCTTAAATGCACATCATACACATATTTTTGGAGTTGTGTAAAATTGAAATCATTTTGGGAGGATGTACACTCAGTTTTGACCAAGGTGCTTAGATATAAGATTCCAAAGACATGTGTTACTTTGTACTTGGGACACATTGCACCAGTGGTACAGATGGAGGATCGCTGTTTGGCTAAGGTACGTCTTACAGCTTCTAGGAAAGCCATTACTAGAAACTGGTACAAACTTGAATCTCCTACCCAGAACCAGTGGCTGGACATCATAAAGGAAATAAGGACAATGGAAAAACTGACTCATGTACTACATCTGAGGGAAGGCTTGTTAGAGAAAAGATGGCAGAAGTGGACAGTTTATTTAGAAAAAGTATAAGGATACTGCCACATTGTATGTGAGCACCTTTTTCAGGAAGACAATTACTGGAAGGGGAAAAAATGTCTTTCTTTATTAATGTATTCTCCCACAGCTTTATTATGTTCTTTAAGCACATTTCTTTTCTCTTTTTCTCTTTGCTTTTTTTTTTTTTTTTTTAACTTTACTTTTATTATGTTCAATTATAGTATCTACTCAGGTGATTTTGTACTGAGCAAAAAATATGTGTTACCTTAAAAACCCAATAAAGCCCAAGTGACAAAAAAAAGAAAGAGTTTTGTAGGTTGAAAAATTGAATGCCACTAGTGAAAAAAACAAACAAAAAAAAAAACGCCTGTTGCACCTTTCTATTGTTTCCAGGCAACCACAGACTCACCTCCTTATTCTAACCTTCCCATGTAATCAATTTACACTTTATTTATTGTATTGCATTTATTTTATCTAGTTCCTAAAATGTTCAGGCAGAGGGTACTTGCTGTAGCTCTGGTCGAGGGTGAGAGGCTGGTTGCACACAGGGAAACGGAGATCTGTGTGGGTACATGAGACCCTAATAAGGAGGGTGGATCATGGAGAGTACCACCAGTTGGTCCAGGAGCTTCTCCTCCATGATGGCTGTTTACAGGCATATTTTAGGATGCCTCGGGGGCAGTTTGACAACCTGGTGTATATTGTCAGGCCGTATAGCTCTGGGTATCCAGCAACTGCTACCAACAGTTTCTCCTCCACTGTTTACCAACTGTAAATTTGTTGTCGTGACCACCACCGCAGAAGGCCCGCCTCTCAAAACATCCGATTGGACAATGAGAAAAAGATTGCGAAAAAAGAGATATTGTGTGGCGTTTTTCCGCTTTGAGTTGAAGTTTTTTCAACTCTAGGAGTTCATGGCGCTTCAGCAAAAACGCCAGGCACTCAGAGTGCAGAAACACAAGGCGCATCGCAACTCAAAAACAGTGAGCAAAAAGCTTCGATCCCATTGAAAACAATGACAAAAAGGTGCCTCCAGCTGCTAAAATGTTTTCTGTGTGATCAGAGCCAGAAGATACATTTTGAAATCTTATGTTCCATCCAGTTTAATGGAGTTAAAAATTTGTTTTTAATATATCACATGCATATTACAATGAAAAATGCATTGTACTCCTCACTTTATACATTTTGCTTTATTGCACCACCTTTATTGTGCTTAGTTTCTTAAACAATGTGAGGGCTTAAATGTGCCGACATAACATCATATATTGCCTTGTGTAAAAGTAACTTCTTTTATAAAGGTGTCTTTGTGAAATCTTTGCCTATGACAGCTTTGTACTTAAAAGCCTCGAGGCTCTAGTTTTATAATAAATACATAATTTCATTTGCATATTGCTTTGGGGTGTAGGGCAGATATCAGGGCGAATTTGTATTTAATCCAAGCACGAGGAGATGAATTAAGTACTCCCGCTATATCCAGTGTGGTTTTATTCTGCACTTTTTTACCTATGGGGTCAGTCAGAATATCAATCAATGCACCCCCACCCCCCCAAAAATGAAAATTCCACCCCTGCATATACTTACATATGTTGGTAAAGTGCAAGCTCTTATGTATTCTGTGTGTGTGTTACCTGTCAGCAGAGCAGAGGAGCCTCGCTCCAGCTGTGCTTTCTGCCACTGCAGTCTGCGTGTGACCTCTTTGTATTGATGGACGAGGTCGGCTGGGGGATCCCGTCGCGCCTTTTCGTACTCTGCAATCTGAGAGACAGCGTAATGACTGACGAGACTTTGGTGCCTTCGGGGCATCACACGCATTAGAGAAGTGGATGCTGTGGATGGGCTTAGACCACACAAACACACACCAATACCTTTCTATCCAGCCGCTCCCTGTCATAGTTGAGGATACTGAAGCTGTGGAGTTTGTACTGTGGAGGAGAGCTGCTGGGATGACTGCTCTTGCTGCCCGCTTCATGTCTGGGTTTAGACCGAGGAGATGGAGCCTGATTCAAACAAACACACACACACTGATCTGATCCGACATTATCAATATGTTTTTGTGTCAATGGTGTTAGCTTCTGTAACTCCTGCATGTAAGCCTTTACATGCAGGAGTTACATTGCAAAGGAGGCTACAGGATGACAGCACATTAATAACTGACTGAAGGCCGGTTATGCTTGAGACAAACTAGTTTGTATAACGTGTCGTCCAACCAGGTCTTAAGTGTGTTTAAAGAAATACCTCACCCACAGAATGACACTTTGTAGATCAGTTACTCACCCTGTGTTATACTGACTTTGTTTAAACATTTTGTTCTTCATGCATGTCTCCACAGTGAACAAAGAATCCAAAAAATAAGGCAACATTTTTCATGAATTGAAGTAATTAGGGTCCGTCTTTAACAACAGCAAAACTACAACAAAATATCTGCTTACAAACTGGTGCAGTATAATCCAAGTCTCTTTTTATCCAGTTGAATGATCAGTACTTTCCAAACCTGCCTGAGCATGCGCATGAGACTTTGATTATGCTGCACAAATTGTGTGAGACTGTGTTGTTCTGATATAGTTTCACGGCTGTTCTGCTATAAAGTGTGGACCCTGATTATTTCAATTCATGAAGAACGTTCTCTGCTTTTGGATTCTTTGTGGAGGCATGTAAGAAAAACACATAATCAAAGTAACATGTGGCAAGTCATTGATACACAAAATGGTCATTTTGCAGGTGAAGGAGTCTATTTGTTTAAAGCTATTATAGTCATAGCTGAAGGTGAGGCGAGGGCCTGCTGTGACAAGTCAAGTTCCCATCTAAATATAGTGCAACTTTTAACCAAATTTCCAAAGAACGGGCAAAAGAAAATGTGACTTCATGAATGCATGTTTCCATGCACTACAGTTAAGTCAATATTAGGGGTTAGACCATTGAGATAAACAGCTGGTGGTGTCAGTTCCTTGGTCAAGTGCAATTAAATCATTGCAGAACAAGAGCACGTAACAAGCTGTTGAATTAAAAGAGCCGCAGTCAAATGCCAAAGGAATGAAACCGGTGTAGAAAACATAATGGCAATATGACATTTGTTTGTTTCATGTATTAATTTGAGGAACGTTACAGTCTCCTCCACATAGATCACACTTATCACCTGCCTGAACTTCACAGGCAAATAAGATGCATGCTGCATGCGAGTCTGTTTCCACTGTACTTTGTTACATTTTACTTTATTTATATATCTGTGTATGGATATTCAACAGGTGCCATAAATTGTTACATACAGATCAGCAAAAGATGTAATGTTTTCAGAGTGTCTAGTTAAAGCTAATACAGCCCCCCGTGTCTGATGTTATGCGTATTTTGTTTTGTTTTGTTTTGTTTTAAATTGATACACCAACTTTTCCAGCTTAAGCCTTTTTAAAATTCCTGGCGTTTCCACTATAACCATTAAGATGGGGACTATGTTGCACACTTTTGAACAATCTGTCCTTGACGGCATTTACAGTGTTGCATTTGGATCAAGCTTGCAGGGACAACGCCGGGCTATAAAACCATTCTGACATAGTGGCCAAACAGTGGCATTACAACTCTCCGGTCCACTGTGTGACGCAAAACGCTTTTTCCCATACACTTACATTGTGAAAGAGACATCTGTAAATCAATGGATAAACTTTTCTGAGTGTCACAACCCCTGCAAAATGACTCCTTTTACTATCGCATATTGATCCATGTGGTCCAATAACACTTCTAAAGTCTAAAAGAGCTGCATGATTAAATAATTTATTCCTATTTAAGTCAGTGGAGCACTAAACCAGAATTTAGCTGCTTGGCCAGTTTCTAGTGCACTTGCTTTTGATCCAACTATGCAGAGGCAGAGCGGAACATTTGGGTTGTTTTACACATGGAAGGTTAACATTTTTGGCTAAGCAACTTTCACAGAAATGAACAGTGCCCTACCTTCAATGTTTTATCCAGTTCTCTTTACACGTACATGACTTGAACACATAAAACAAGAAGTACTTGTGTGAAAAATGATAAAAGAGATCTTGAGAGAGACGTTAAAATCCTGCATACTGTAAAACCTTGCCAGATTAAAATGTTACAAAATATTATCAGATGTAGCCCCTCCCCAGATTCTTATGTCGGAAAGGTGTAAGGACGTGGCACAGATTCCTAGATGACCGATACACAATGCAGATTTCGGTGCCTCATTTAGGTGCCAGATAGTGTGCATAGCAAGCGTGCAGTTGAAAGGGATAGAGAGAATGTGTATGTGTGTGTGTGTGTGTGTGTGTGTGTGAGATGATGACGCGTGACAGTGAGGCTGCAGCGACCAGAACAGGAAGTATGAAGTTAAAAATAGCCATGTAGTGTGTGTACAGTTGAGGCTATTTGTCAGTGAATGAATGCTACAACTCTTCAAGACCCAAGACAAGTTGCCATGTCTTGCTCACCACTTGCTGATAAAAGTGAAGGACGTTAGCCCAGAGGGCAAAGTTAGCTTACAAATGGAACCTGACCAGGCTCACTCAAGGTGGACTGTTATGGTGGACCAGCTATTGTCATTGTAGCAACAGTCTCAGCCGCTCCTACACAGATAATGGCGACATTTCCGGCTGCTGAGTCTTTCCTAAGTTAGTGAGACCATTATGATCCCAACTCAAAATTTATTTCGCTGTTGTTTGCACTGTAACTTTTTTTTAGTGTTAAAAAAGCCTAATTTAGAGCATATTGACATTTGTCCTGGCACATGAGTATCCAATTTTTAGGATGGCACACTGGCTCAGTTTTTCACACTGAAACACAACAAGGCTCTAAGTTCAAACACGACCTGGTCGGAGGAGTCTGCATGTTCTTCCTGTCCTCTAGAGGAACCCCACTCATACACAAAGACAGTGATTTGCCCTTCTTCAGTTTCACTCAGTCTACACACATGAAAGTCGGAGGAAATGAAAACTTAACTCACCCGCTCCTTTTGTCTCTCTGGAGGAGAAAGGGACGACACAGGATCGAGAACCAGCCACTTCTCAGTCACCGGCTGGAGATCAACTCCCGATAACGGCTCTCTGATCTTCACTCTCACCTCCAACTTGCCACCTGTGGCTTTACGTCCATCCATCACCTACGAAACACATACATGCTGTTAGACAGATGTGGTGTGTACATGCATGTGTGCGTTTACTTGTTAATAACACTCACATCTATTATCTCTCTAATGTCACAGTGGTTCTCCAGAGCCTCTAGCTTCAGCTGAGCAGTGCCCACAACTTTGTCACCTTTAAACAGGCCTCTGTAAACACAGAGAGAGAAGAACTGTCAAAAGCATAACAGACATTTACAGCAAAAATCATGAGGATAAACAAAGAAGCTTCTGCCCATATTGCCGCAAAAGCAGTTGTGGTTTTTACCCCTTGTGGATGATTTCAAACTTGATGCCTTTGGACTGGACGACTCGTTTGAAGCCTCGGTGGGTGCGGTTGATGTTGAGTTTGAAATTCTCTTTAAACTCTGGGCTGTTGGTGTTCTTTATTGTGCTGGTTTTGTCCCTCTGAGCCTCCTCCTACACACACATAAATGAATGCATTAAAACATATCTCGATGTAAACAGAGTGAAATATCCATAATCTCCTGCTGAGTGGGAAAGATTCTTACCGCACTGGGGAAAGGGAACTCAAACTTCACACTGGCATCTAGATCGTTAGGTGAGACACCTGAAGGCAGAGAGGTAGGTGTTAAGTGAACATAATATTTAATACGTTTACTGCTGGATTCTTTCAAAGACACAGAGCTGCCTTGAGTACCTGAGGGAGCTGGCAGGTTGATGCCTTTGATGATGTACAGTATCAGGTCATTAAGTGTCAGGCTGGAGTGGGTCCTACATAACAAAAACAGGGGTCATGACCATACAGAAACAGCATCACAAGTGTCAGACAACAACCAGCCAGCATCACTGAAAGCCAAACAATCCCGACTGGTGAATGAGTCACTGCCAGAGTCAACTAGCTGTTAGCTTGGTATGATGCTGAAGCAGAGCCAAAATGAGTCACAGTGAGTCAATCTGACTCATCCACTGCTCTGGTCAGGGACTATCTAAAAAAGTGTTTTTTTTTTAATCAAACATCTGATGTGTTGAGAATCTTTATAATCAAATATACATTCACTTCAGCTTTAAAGCTTCTACTAAAACATGAAGCTTATAAATCCTTAAAGATACACAGGATTTTCCTTATAAAACAATGAATAGAATCATACAGAAGTAATCCCTCTCAATCATCACTTATGACCCACTAGATGTGTTTGGCGGTGTATTTATCTGTAGAGACTCTGCATTCTGCCTGTATCTTATTATTTTCTTCTTATTTTGTTGTGTTAGGGATGTTTATGGGCACAATGCCCAGGTGAGGTCAGGACTTTACAAAAAGGTAGTGACCACGCCAGCAGCATGCATCGAAGAGGAAGAAAATTAGGCACACAGGGCCAAAAAAAACCCCAAAACAATTATAGTGAGGCAAAACGCCAAGCAGAGTGAATCTAGGGTTGGCTTTCACTTTCTCCAGCGATACTGTAACAGTAACTGACAATTCCTGCGTAGTGTACCTTTAACATTACAACAAAACCACAATTATGACCCAATGATCTACTGCTGTATTTCCATTTGTGTTCCAGGATGTTAATGCCGGGATGGATTGCATAAAGTTAAACAACTGTTGGTACCCTTTAGCCATCACGCACCCTCGCTCAACTGGGATGAAATGATTATGCAACTAGAGTTGATCATTTTATGCAAGTAAAAGGAAACAGGATTTCTGGTGGTGAATACACACAAATACACCTTGAAACCCAGGAATCACCTATGCCTTTTTAAAAAATTTAGTTTCAAGAGAGAGCCTCATGATTTATGTTAATAAAAAAAAAACAAAAACGTGAAAGACACAGTATGCAGGATTTTTCTAAAAATAAAACAAATGTATAGACTCAGAAGTATTTCCTTTCAATCATTACTTTGACTTTTAGAAAAAGACAGCAACCATGTGCCATACGGTACGTAGCAGGCGTCCAAAAGACACAGAGTATACCTTTAACAAACAAAGGAGTTATTACAACTCGTTCTGTGGTGGACATGCATGTGTACACCAAAGTGCATGGCAATCCATCCAATAGTTTTAAAGGAACAGCTCACCCCCATAATCAAAAATACATATTTTTTCTCCTACCTGTAGGGCTGTTTATTAATCTAGATTGTTTCAGAGTGAGTTGGAGATATTGGTTGTAGAGATGTCTACGAAAAAAACTCAACAGCTATGTCTCTTTCTAGAATCATGACCCGGTTACTCAAGGCTTGTTGTAGTTCATGTAGGAACTATTTTCTTTCTACCAAACTACACCTGCCACTGCGCAGGATGAAGCTCACATCTACTCAGTGACAAGAAGCTCATGACAGCGCGAGATGCAAACATTAGTGGCGTCCTCCCCAGCTGAGCTGTAACGTTAGCTAGCTCAGTGGTGCTAGGCGACCTAGCAGCAGAAGCCTGTTTCCTTCTGCGTGGTGATACGGTTGGCAAGTGTAGCTCAGTAAAAAAAAAAAAGGTTGCTACATGAAACTGCTCACAGCAAGGTGTGTGGATTATCTTGAGTAACCAGGTCATGATTTTTGGACAGACACATTGCTGCTGAGCTTACAGCTGCTATCTCCAACACTCAGCAGCCCACACAGAGACTATTTAGACTGATGAATGACACTAAAAGTAAGAGGAAAAATTTGATATTGGGGTGAACTTCTCCATTAAAATATTTCCCTAAAAGCCAAAAATATCAACCTCAAGTTTGCGCTACAAGAAAAGTCAGGGGATCACCAAAGTCATTGGGATTCTTTGTTTGCAAACTGTCAATATCTGCACAAAATTTAATGCTAATCATCTGATAAATGTTGAGATATTTAAAACTTGACCAAATTGGTAGACTATCTGAACACCACTGGCATCTTTAGAGTCACTAATGTGGCAATAAATGTGGACCTAAACTCCCTCTGTCCTTACGGAACACATGCCATTCAAAGAAAATACATTTTAACATAATATTATTATTTTATCATCCATTATTATCCATTATCTATGAAGTTGATGCTGACTTGGCAATGTTGAAGGTCCTCTCCTCTGTGCGGCACTTGGGGACTGGCTGGCCCTTGGCGTGAGCATTCTTCAGTATCTCTATGTTCTTCATACACTCCTCAACTAGCTTCTCGAACCTGGGGAGAGACAGAGACGGCCCTTACACACAAACCCTCATAAGAAGTCTTACAGGAAGGCCTGGGGCTTAAACTGTCACAGGTCTGATCTCTGCACAGACGGCAGTGACAGTACGCCAAAACTGTTTCTAGGCAGTGACATTTGTCAAAGCATATCTGAAGGAAAAGGAAGCAATGCAGACTCTTCGGGAATGCATGATGTGTAACGGTTAAATGTATGTGAGAAATCTATGAGGAAAAATGCAAAATATGCAGTGTGACCTGAAAGTTACACTGTATGTACTAGGGTTATGCCGGGAAACAGTAAAATCACATGTTGCCATGGTGACACCACACTCCATGACTGTTATGAAGTGCAGAGTTGAACAAACCAATTACAGGTAGTGTATCTATACAAGAGAATAAAAACATACTAACCTGATAAGCCATTGTGAATGTAAATATTAAAGGAGCTATATGTAAGAAATCTAAAGCAAATAGTCATAAAATCCTCCTAATATGTCACAGAGACGAAGGAATAATGTTCATATAACATACTGATCTCACCGACAACAATAGTACAGTCAGAATATTAGCATTTAAAAAAAAAAAATTGCGGTCCGCAAATCATGTTTATGTTTTGAATTTGTGTTTTGGCCTGTTGCGCCACCCACCGCCGTCTACCAGTCACGCAGTCAGTAGAGTCTCAGCATCAGTTACAGTTACGACTGAGCTACAGCAGCAAGGCAAGCAGCATTAGCAGTGTCCCCGTACATAGCATTAGCAGTCTCCTCAGCTGTATCCCGGCAGCAGCGTTAGCAGCAGACAAGCCGGACTTGCTTGAACGGTCCGCTGGAAAACCGAAGATCAAGGACGCGGCGACGCAGCCCTGCCACGGCAGCCGTCCATGGGCAAACAAATCAGTCTCCAGCGTGCCGCTGTCCAGCAATCTCGAATCTGTAGGGGAGGGGGGGCGGACACGACTCGCGGCAGTATTTTGAATTTGAGTGCAGTAACCGTTTTGGCCACATTCTTTCATACAGCACCTTTAAAGATTTGCCTCTGAAATGTGACAATTTGCTTGTTTTCCTGCTTTCAATGTGATTTTAAAGAAATGTATCTATTTGTGTTGGTCAGGATTTGCAATGTGAGGGCTTTGGGCTCTAGGATAGATAATTGTATGTGTATTTTTGTAATATGACTAATTAACTAGCTGATCTCAAATGTGTTTTTGGTAGCTGCCTGTGATTTGTGATGAGTAAAATCCCCTAAAACCCATAATTGAGTGTAAAATGTATAGGGCTGTACTGAATGCCATTTTTTCACATTTAAAGCTGCTATTGGGGTTAGTGAATGAAGCTTTAAATGTCTGCCGTCATATTTTATGATGGCATACCCCACTAAATACATACATAAATAACTAATTTTTTAAACAAAATCCTAAGATAATGAATAAAACTAATTTATGGTGCCTGATACTAATGGTACATGTGTTCCTTTTTGTGTGCCAAGTGGGAGAGCAGTACAGTGAAAATGTTGTTTTTTGTTTTTTTTTTAAAGATTATTTTTTGGGGCTTTTTTGTCTTTAATGAACAGGACAGAGTGAAATGGGGTGAGAGAGAGAGAGTGGGGGTTGACATGCAGCAAAGGGTTGCAAGCCGGAATTGAACCTGCAACCGCTGCAGCGAGGCATTACCTCTATACATGGGGCGCCGGCACTATCCACTACGCTACCGACGCCCCAGAAAATGTTGTATTTGAAAGGCTAAACTCCAACACATATGGACTGATGCAAAATGTTTCACTGGATAAAAACACGTTGTGAATTTTGGAAATGATAATATCTATCTTTTTTCAATATATTTTGATTTTTGGACTTAACAATAACTGGAGTTATTGTCGGAAACAATCCTACACAGACACCACTGGAATCTAATTCCACAAAGAGCATAATACATAGTATAGCCTAATTTGTATCTGCAACTCTACAGAAATACTAGGTCTAAAGAGAATAAACAGACATGCAAAAAACAGCTGTGCAGCATTTGAATGTTGACGTAGAATTTGAATGTTTGAAGCCTCTTAACATCGAAAATTTTGAAGCTCTAGCTTCCAACTATTCAGTTTAGCCCTTGAAATTTATATTATACCATAAAAATCAAAGACAGATCGATTCAATTCAATGAATTATGTGAATAAATGGTGAATAAATGACTTATTGTGCTGGTACCCAAATATTCAATTATAGTTTAAACCAAAAATAAAGTGCATTTAACTCAATTTCAACAGCCAGAAAAAAGAGTGGTTTTTAAACTTCATCATAGCAGCACAGAACGTGCAATAAAATTCACATACATCAATATAAAACAAAGAAATATCTCTTACTTCAGAGCCTCAGACACGTTGCCCATGAGTGTCACCTGCTGAGAGTATCCCAAACATTTCTGTAGATCGAGATACAGAACAAAAGAAGGTGTGGGTATGGAAACTGACAATAATAGCCAAAGATAATACAATACAGAACAATTGTGATTTATCTATTTAAAAAAGCTGCATGACTGGTAGGCCGCAATCATCATTTGGCATCAGTATAAGCTGGACACTGATATACAGCAAGGAGAAGGGAGAGGTGTGTCCTCCTGACCTCATGCTGCTTCCGCAAAAGATCCATGAGGCCGTGGTACTGTTCACTAGAGCGCGGGGAGAGAGGGGAGGAGCGGGAGCGGGCCAGCGAGTAGTCCTCGTCACTGACTGGAGCACTGGGAATCTGTCAGGAGGGAGACAGTTACAAATGTGGTGAGAAGCAAAAAAATCTGTCCACCAGATATTGTGAATATCTGTTTCTAAGTTTGTGTGATATTCTGCAGACAGACAGGAAGACAAACTAACAGAGGCACAAGCTTAATATTCTCAGTAATCACAGTGTGGGGCTGAGTCAGAGAGAAATACATGTGTTATATGAGGCAAAGATGTTAAATAAAAGTGAGGCAAAATGAAAAAGAAAGACAGTCATACGGGAGACGAGGCAACTAGATGAAATATGAATGGTGGAATGGCACTGAAAATATGCAGATAAACTGACAACCACACACAGATACAGACACAAACACACAGAAGGTGAGACCGTGAAGAGCACAAAGGTGTTTTGATTTCACCCCATACTTCCTTCCTGCTGTCTTCTATTTCTGTCCCACTTTGTGTTAACACACATCACACTCCTGGTTGCTCCTGTGACAACATGTTCAACACACACAAGCCTGCCGTGTACCTTCTCGTGTGTCATTTATTTGCACATGAGAATATATTTATGACCTTGGTGATATCAACAGGGAGGCCAGACTTGGCAGCAGTGATCATGGGATCCAGCCCCTTGGCATGTCTGAGGTGCTGCGCTGCTCCCGCCATGTCCTGCAAACAACCACATGGCAGCAGATGCATCAACTGAACCTCAGCAACACAACAGAAGTTCAGGACTCTAATAAGACAACAGGCGGCTGTAATAAAGACATCTACAAAAACACAGAGATGGCAGGGACTCTATCTACAGCAAACAAAAAAAATAAAAAATAAAAAAAAAAAAAAGTCCACAGTTTACCTTCATCTGTTTGGAGCGCAGGGCTGCACGCAAAAAACCCTGTCGCCTTAGCAACAGGAAATCCACTTGC
Organism: Epinephelus lanceolatus; assembly: GCF_041903045.1. Lineage (NCBI taxonomy): Eukaryota > Metazoa > Chordata > Actinopteri > Perciformes > Serranidae > Epinephelus > Epinephelus lanceolatus. Next base: position 19,807,641 of record NC_135736.1, read on the forward strand.
TGCTGGGCTGCAAGGATAATTAAAACAAAAAAGGAGTGAAACTCTGCCTTGTGTAACACTTTGCATGACACATTTTGTACGTGGAGTGCAGACAGGTGGGCATGTGCACACACATACACAAACCCACGCTCTGAATGCACCTTTAGGTCCCAGTTTCGGAGCTGAGGAGCCTCCAGGTGCCTGAGGAGCTGGCGACTTTGCTTTCTGGGCAGTTGGACGCCCAGCAGGCTGTGGAGGGAGAAAATATGAGGGTTAGGGTCATCAGACAAATGCAACAATACAGATACAGATTTCAAGGTACAATATCATTCTATTAGAGTGCAAAAGCTTGAGATACCTGTGAGATTAATTTAACGTTTTTTAACAATTTGCCTGTCTGAGCTAAATTTGATTTGATTTCACTTTATCAGAAAAAAGTTCTGAAATTTGTTGTGTCCCAGGATGTCAACTGTTTCACATAAATACAGAACAATGTTAAATCAAACAACAAAAGCACACTACAAATGCTATAAATCACATGAGACATTACAAAGAGTGGATGCATATGGAGTTAGATTTGTGTCTTTATTACATGCGAGAAAATAAATGATATGAGAGAAAAAAAATGTTTGAGAGAAAAAGTTTTCACACTGATAGCAAAAAATAATAATATTTGAGACTAAAAAAAAGTTTTGAGAGAAAGTATTTTGTCATAGAATATAAAAAAAATAATTTAAGATTTAAAAAATGATTTCCGAGAAAAAAACTCTCTCTCAAAAAACTTTTTTTTTACTCTCAAATATTATTTTTTTGCTATCAGTGTGAAAACATTTTCTCTCCAAAAAAATTGTTTCTCTCAAAACATTTTTCTTCTCTCTCTCAAAACCTAGGTCTTTGCTCTCGTGTCACGATTTTGTTGACAGCTAGGTGAGGATTGTCTTGGGAGTCAAATTCAACTGAATCATTCATCCACCATGGTCAATTCATCTGCATAGATGCGCTGCGTTATTTGGGAGCGGAGACTCCAATGTTTGGGTAAGATGATGACACAGATGATGAATGATTCACTTGAATTCGACTTCCAAGACGATCCTCTCCCAGCTGTCAATTCGATTGAGACTGGCCAATAGGAACGTGGCCCCGCCCATGACATTATTTTCACAGTGAGAGCAAAATCCTGACACGAGAGCAAAGACTTAGGTTTTGAGAGAGAGAAGAAAAATGTTGTGAGAGAAAATGTTTTCTAAAAAAAAACTTTTTTGAGAGAGTTTTTTTTTCTTGGAAATCATTTTTAAATCTCAAATTATTTTTTTATATTCTATGACAAAATACTTTCTCTCAAAACTTTTTTTAAGTCTCAAAAATTATTATTTTTTGCTATCAGTGTGAAAACTTTTTCTCTCAAATATTTTTTTTTCTCTCATATCATTTATTTTCTCGCATGTAATAAAGACACAAATCTAAATAGATACAGTGCAACGAATCAAAGGGGAACACCACCTAAATTAAGAATTTTCTTTTTTCGGCCCAATGAGCTTTATTCTACTGAAGCGTCTCAGTTCTGAAACAGAAAATGTTCCCATATACTCAGAACATTCCCCTGGGTGCTCTCAGTGTCATCTAAAACATCTTTCACCATTTATTGTCTCTGGATCAGCTCCAGACTTTATACCCTATGATGTCACAAATTTGAGTTTTAGCACTCCAGTTTTTGGATTTGGGAGAGAGTTGTTAATGTTTACTAATATTTTTGGACTGACTTAGACCATAGGAATAAAATGTAGGAATTTTAAAAATGGATGTTGTTCCCCTTTAATCATTCCTATTAAATTCAGTGTTAGACTCAGGTACACTGAGGCTACTTAGAAGCTGCACTCTGGTTTAATAGGTTGACAGGCTGGGAGACTCCTCAACCTGCTGAATCAGTCTTGTGGGGCTCTAATCTTCTGTCTGGTGGCAAAAGCGTATATTCTTATACTAACGCGTGAGAGGAACAGAATGTAGTATTACCTGCCTGAGACAACACTCTTATATGCAGCTTGAAAGCCTGACTCAAGCGTTTCACCTACAATCTTTGAGCAGGTCAGTAGCACACTATCCAGTCTAGCTGAACAGAGAGACTGTACCATGCAGTGATTCCATACCACATAACACTCTGTATTACAGATTAGAAAAACAATAACAGGATCTGTTTGTTTGCTGCAAATGACCTCAGTTTACCTTGCTACAAATGTAATCTATATGTGCACTCCAATTTAGCGATGTACTGTTTTGTAAATAACCAGAGTATTACTTTACTGTAGGCAGGAGGTGCAGCAGAGAAAACAGTAATGATTCAATAACCTAGCACAGAAGCTGGCACAGCGAACAATAAAACATTGGTAGCTTTGATTAAAAGGCATCCAATCAAGTTCCTTGGCTGCATAATAACAATTTGTCCATTTTGTAGGGGCTTTATTTATTTATTTATTTTACCTTGGCAGCCTCTCTCTGCCTGTCCTCTTCATCATCTTCTGCGTCTGCGTCCTGATTTGCTATTTTCATAGCCGTTTCCAGGACACCCATGAAGTTCTGCTGACCCCCCTCTGTGCCCTGAAGGGGTGGACAGCCTGGAAGAGCAGCACACACAACTTACTGTGAGTATAAAGTGTAGCCTGGAGGCACAATCCTGAAGCACACCTGGGGAAAGTTACCTGGTGGCACGGGTAGATCGGACAAGTTGACAGGACGTCCAGCTTTGTTAACTTTGATGGCATCCTGGTATTGCTGTTAAGAGAAGAAGAGATGATACATTATTCTGGGAAAATCCACCCTCGGACACTCTTACATGACAATATACTGTTACTTTGTGATAGCAAATGCATTTTTGTTATGATCCAGGTTTTTAAACCTGCTTTTTAAAACCTACCATGTTTATTTTGAAATATAACACCAGCGCTGTAAGACAGAAAAAATGCAGCATATTTGCAAGACCGCAACCTCCCCAATTTTTCCATTCCCACCCAAAATAAAAAGCGGCTTTCTTACATATAAGGAAAAAGAAAACAATACAATATTGACAAAAGCTTAACTCCCACATGGAAATCAATGTCATCAATGTGCTTGCACTCCCACAAAATATACCTCATGCAGAACAGTTTTTTTTGTCCCTTCGTTCCTGCCTCAGCCAAATCTACTTCAATTAAAGGTTTCCTATTTTTCCCACAATGCCTTTCAACAATCCCCAAGGGACAAGACAGACTTTATTGCAGGCTATTCTGGTAGGTAAAATGAGCAACAGTAGTAGTTACAGTCAAAGCAACAGAGGGTACTTCCAGTCAAAACAGAGTGAGTCACACACCAGTTATTCAGGGAAATAAGAGAAACACACCACAACCAAACAGCAGCACAGAGCCAGGAACACAACGTGCATCACAAATAGCTGTTTCTTTGAGAATATCTAATATCTAAGATCTAATTAGATGTAGTTTCAGGTGACAGTATGCATTGTGTCTTAGAGAAAAATTATCTAGCTCTTAAAATAATTGCAATAATATTAAAGTGCATCGTGCATACCTTGACAATGCGCTGGTGCATGCGAGCCTTACGATCATCTCCTTTGCTCTTGGCTCCCTCTGCTGCTGACTTGTATATGTCCATCCTCTGCTGCAGGGCTTCTGCCACAGTGCTGGGAGGACGCAGCTCTTTGCACGACACACAGACATAAACACACACTTTATTCTCTAAATTCAACATGGAATATTTTTATCATCTCGAATCAAGGCTACCGTAGTCTTACCGGCCGTGGCCACCTGGGCGGGTGCAGGTGCAGGTGCAGGTGCAGCAGGTTTAGAGGAAGACTGGGGAGGAGGTGCACAGTGTTCTGCTACTACGTCTCCTGCAGATTATCAGACATGAGTGGAGGGGTGGAGATGGGTTTTTATTATTATCATAACCTTTACTTAATCAGGTAAGCAAAAGAAATACACACAATAAAACACAGCCAGTTACACATGAGCACAATGCTTTAAATACAGATGTTGCCACAATGAAGCTACGAATTCTAAAACATGGAAGCTTCACACACATCTTCAACCCAGCAGCACAGAGGATCTATACAATCAGCACAGTTTAAGGAGGACACCCAAGATTAGTGTCACCAATTCAGTGTCTGACCAAATGTCTCCCCTTCTGTTCCTGAGTTATGACTTGGAATAATGATGCCACAGTGAAGCTGACCTTTGACCTTTAAGATATAAAATGTCATCATTCATCGTTTTATGCTTTTAGACATCCGTGAAATTTTGTCACAATTAGCATATGAATTCTTGAGTTATGGCCAAAACCATGTTTTGTGAGGTCATGGTGACCTTGACCTTTGATCTTCAACCACCAAAATCTAATCGGTGCTCTTTGACTCCAAGTGGACTTTCGTGCAAAATTTGTGTAAGTTCTCTCAAGGCATTCCTGAGATATCATGTTCATGAGAATGGGATGGATGGACGGACAACCCCAAAAAACATGCCCGCGGCTACGACTACCGCTGGTGCAGAGGCATAGAAATGACACCGTGTAGTTGCCTTCTTGTTGTTTGTGAGGACCAGCCTACTTTTTCATGTAGCACACAGTGACAAAGATTATGATATTATTCTCTGTCATAAAATACAGGGCACAGTGGTAAACTGCAGCAAGCTGTTTTAAGGTGAAATCTAATTCACAAATATCTATAAGACTGAATGATCTCAACTTCAGTGCCATTATGTATTTACAGACAGGAGGAAGATGCAGGTCAGAAGTATGGCCTCTTGAGAATAAAACAGTTTGTCTCATCAGTATTCAGTATAAATTTGAGGTTAAGCAGTGATGTCTGAAGAACATTAAAAGACAGGCTGTAATCTAGACGCAGCTTGAATTGGAAAAGAGCCATAAAGTGGATGTTATAAGCCTGTGATCTATCAGACAAATATGCACAAAACCGGTTTGAGGGTGATCCTCCAAACCAAGAAAATATAATTTGTTTAGTAAAATGCAGTGGTTAAGAGTATCAGAAGCTGGAAAGGTCAACAAAAATGCACTGATACCACTCAGTTCTCCATGAAGGAATTGGAGAAAAAACCCCATTTGTAAAGAAGTCAGGCCATGGTGTGTGAGTAATTGAAACAAAAGTCAAACACTTTAGGGGAAAGTATTCCTTTAGTGTCAACACTGACCAGGAGGAGGAGGCAGTGAGCTCAGGTCTACTGGTTCGTCTCTGTCCAGTGCCTCCACCAGCACGTCCAGCTTCTGCAAAAAGGAAGGTCAGCTCTATCAGGATCAAATTTTTCTATATACACTTGCACAAACATAGAGATTTATTCATGTGATAACACAGACAATAATTTTGTTACCTTGGCAATGAGGTAGTGCTGTTTCGCCAGATCTATGTTGCCGCTCTGTTTGGCGTGTATGGCAGCTATCTTATACTCTCTCTGTCTGGACAGCACTGCCTGTTTCAGCTCTGAAGGAAGGGAAGACATACATACGTGTTTGTGCGTGTGTCAAAATAAAATAGTGAACAAAAAAGAAGAAAAACAAAAAGATTTGAAAAGCTCATTTGGATCACATTAACAACAGGGACATTTGTGAGCAGTAACAAATGAGTAAAAGTGATTATGAGTGTGACTACAGGAATAAACAAATTGAATTAAAGACTTCGCAGGACCTTTTAAAGACCATTTTAAAGGAATTAAAGACCAAACTTGGGATGGAAATACACCTCAAAAGTGAATATATACTCTTTCCAAGTAAACACGCTGATGTCAGTAAAAAATGAACAGTAAGGGAAAATGACACTGATGATACTCTGTGGGCTTACAAAGAGAAAATAAATGAACAAGCAGCCTGACAAGCTTTAATTTAACAATAGACTCACTACGAGATCTAAATGCAAAGAGGGGGTAAATTAGGGGCATTGCACACATACACATTTTGTGTTGAATCTGTTCTCGCGTCAAATAGTGTTTCCCTTCTGTTAAAATGATGTTTCCCGTAGCGGCAACACCAGAAATTCTTGCAACCCATCAAATCTTAATTTACGATAATTAAATACTTTTTAGGTCTTTTATTAGTAAATGAGTATTTAAGACATTTTAAGACTTTTTAAGGACCTGCGGACACTCTGGATCATGTAGCGGTTGTTTTAGATGAGGCAGTGCTAATCTGATCATTCGTGACTTTTTCAGTCGAAGAATAAGTCGGTGAATTCAAAGTGTTAGAATGGACAAATGTGTCCACATCTTTACTCTCATACATCCAGTACACAGCACAGAGAAGAAGTGGCAAGGTGGAGGCCTGCACAGAGTACTCTGTACTGTAGACTAGAATAGTCTGTGTGTAGACTAGAACAGTCTGTGTGTCAGCCGCTCTGCCCCCCGCCTCTGGAACTCCCTCCCTCCCGACATCAGGAACATTGACTCACTGTCCACTTTCAAATCCCATCTGAAAACCCACCTTTTTAAACAGGCCTATTCTCCATTGCTCTGCTGCAGATTTCACATTTTTACTGTTGATGTTTGATGTGTCTTTTACCCCTTTTAAATTTAACTGTCTGTTACTTTCTGTAAGGTGACCTTGAGTGCCTTGAATGGTGCCTTTAAATAAAATGTATTATTATTGTTATTATTATTATTATTATTATATCTTGAGTGTTTACCTGAGTGCTGTGCGTCAGGCTGGCTGGGGGTGAGGGGAGAGATGGCAGGTGTTTCTGGGGTAATGGCAGCAGCAGGCTTTTGGGGCACGGTCAGATGGAGCGGCTTGGCATTAGGAGCTGTCGGTGCAGCCTCCCTCAGAGGTTTCTGATTTGTGGGAGGAGAGGGCATGAGTGTGGGTTCTTGCAGTTCTCGCTCCTTGATCGATTCAGGCTCGGCTGGGACGTTGGGCTTTCCACCGAGAGCAACTGGAGGCGGCATCTCCTCCTCATTGACTGGTTTTCCTTTCCTGACAGATGTCAACATGGACTGCAGTGTCTAGGGGTTCAACAAGAAAAAAAATCATGAATATATGTTTCTAACATTACAGAGAACACATTTGTTTAAAATATCAAGTTTTAGATTTATATATAAGAAGTGCATTTAGACATTTGAAAAAAGTAAATGGCAGCAAGATATAGAGATCAACTTGTACTGAGGTTGTGTGTTATGTTTTTCACTCTCTTTCTCTGTTACCTTTAACCCACGGTCATATCTTCGACTTTTGCTAGTTTCCCCTGCAGCTTTGGCATTGGCAATGGCTGTCTTATACATGTCTATGCGATCCAATAGGCGAGACTCGACCCCAGTTGCACCACTGGGAGCCGCAGGAGGAGCAGAGTGCGATGTGACGCTCACTTTGGGAGCAGTCGGTGTGACGGCAGGAGGGGTGGGAGCAGGAGCTTGTTCCTCATCATCCTCTAAAACCTCATTTAGTTCTGCCTATGTCAGAGACACATACATATACATGGTTAAAAAAAACTGATAGTTAAAGCAATTAAACAGCTAAGATTCATCAGTACATTATAAATGGGATTAAAGATTAGGAAGGAAACAAACTATAATTTTACCAGTTAATCTGTTCACCTTTTTCTCGATTAATCAAGTAATCATTTAGACTGTGATGTGTCAAAATAGAGTGACAATATGATGACAAAATTTCTAATGATCTCTTGAAATTACATGTGTAGTCCAAAACCCCAATATATTTAGTTTGCTATCATCATATAACAAAGAAAAGCAGCAAATTCAGCATGCTGGAGAAGCTGGGACCAGCCAATACCCAATTTTTTGTTTGAAAAAATGCCTGATACAATAAATCCTTTATCAACATACTTTTAAGATACTTCTAAAATTGCTTCAGCTGTGGGAGGGAAAGGGACAAAAACGGTTTGTGTTACCAGCAGATCTTCATCATCCTCCAAATCGTCATCCCCCATGTCCTCATCATCCAGGTCTTTCATACAAAGAGCTGCCATTCGCTCTATATCAGCCATGGGAACTGGAGCTGTATGTACACAAATACATTACAAACAGCACCTAAATCATATCTGGCATATCAACATTTAAACACTAGCACATGAATGAGACAGAGACAGAAAACTGTACTTTACACTGGTAGATGTCTTTGAGTTGCATCAAGGAAAACATGACTTTTCTCACCTCTGCCTTCACCTTTCTTCCCTTGTGGTCTCCCTCCACCTCCGCCCACCAGATTCAGCAGCTCTGCCTCCAGCTCGTCATCATTTCCATCATCCATCCCTCCGTCTGGGGACAGGTCAAGGAGCAGCCCCATCTGAGACAAGGTGAGACAGACATAAGGAAGGGCAGGGAGACATGTGCTGAATCATACCTGTTGTTGACATACTAACAGCAGATATTAATCACACATCTCATTATCAGACATGAGGGATGTTACCTGTTTGGCTCGGGCTGCTCCTTGACCCCGAGCAGGGGGGTTGCGACTGCGACTCATGGACTGACCTAAAAGTTAAGGAGGGGTTAAAGTAACTGAGCCAATGGAGAGAAGAGGAAAGGAAGAACATATCGATAACTGAATATCCACCTGTACTGAGTCAACTTCACTGCCAGCCACTTTGTGTCATTTTGTGTATAAATCCAAACTGATCAAACTGTCTTGTATCAAGTTAGCTTCTGAGCCCATGTTGGCTAACAGCTAGCACAACATACATGTTTTACATAGCTAATGAATGCACAGACAAGCTACTTACCTTGTCGGTTCCGCGGACCGTGACGTTAGTGCTACAGCGAGTCGGGTCGGTTATTTAGAGTGAACGCTGCTCAGACACGACAGGAGAAAAGTCAGAGCATATACGAGCAGAAAGATGTAATTTAACGTTTAGTTTGGGCTGTCAAAACAAGAACGGTAGGCTGTGGAATTTACTTCCGCCATTGCGTATCCAGTGGCAACACACATTGCGCTTTACGGCTACACGAAGCACACCCATCACTGACGTAAAGCACCGACGAAGTAACGTTACACCTCCAGCCCACGGTTCAGGTGGATAGTTTTATTACAGTGGGAGAAACACACGGCAGCGTTTTGCCAGTGTTTATCTAACGTTACTGGGAATTAATTAGCTTAAATTAGTTATTTGAACATCAGTAATTTCACTCAGTATCCAAGTCATATCTACAACTTCATTTAGTCAGTCAGTTTAACTTTGTTGATGTTAGCTAGCTGCCTCTCAAATACATTAACTATTTGTTAGCTATTAGCTAACCATCAAGATACAAGTGTAAGGTAACAATGGGAATTATTTATGCTAGCTTAAAGCTATTTTTTCCTACTATGTTGTTATATTTTTGTCACTCAGTTTATTCTTTTTATCCTGTAGGGAGAGAAGATGACCAAGGGAAAGGCAAAGATGAGCAGCAGTGGTAAAGGAAATGCTATTATCACATATCATGGGCTAACTTTGATGTGAACAGAAACAATGTATGGTTATTTGATATTTGTTAAAGACCTAAATGTTGAAACTTAATGATAATTACTACTTGAAATACTCCAATCAGCCAAAACATTAAAAACACTGGTGGGTGAAATGAATAGCATTGATCATTTTATTACAATGCAATGTTCTGCTGGAAAACTTTGGGTCCCTAAAATTCATATGGATGCCACTTGGCGTGCCCCACCCACCCAAACACTGTTCCAGACCAAGAGCAAGTACACCCTCTCATGGCATGGCACTCTTATCAAGTATTTGTTTGATGTGCTGATACAGCAGATGTAACCATGATCTATGGTGGGGCCCCTTGGATTGGACTTGGCTCTGACCCGTCAAGGCATAGACACAGGACCTCCAGGGGACCTCCTGTGCTGTCTGACAGCAGGGGATTGGCAGTAGATCCTTTGACTACTGTCAGTTTTGAGGTGGGGTAGCAGCATGTCCCATGGATGCTCTATCAAAGTGAGGTCTGGGAAATTAGGGAATCAGGTTGACATCTTGAGCTCTTTGTCTATTTTCTTGGGCGATTCCTGTTTTTGTTTTTTTTTTAACCTTGCATTGTTATAAAATGATCAATGTTATTAACTTCACTCAGCTGTGGTTTTATTGTTTTTGGCTGATTGGTGCACAGTTGCTCCGCTTTATCATTAATACGCTCATTTTAAGTGTTAATCAATCAGTGGTGAAGGAAGTATTCAGATCCTTTACTAAAGTTAAAGCATAAATACCACACTGTAAAAATACTCAGTTACAAGTAAAAGTACTGCACTGCAAATGGTACCTTAGAAAAAGTATGCAAGTATAATCAGGAAACATGTAGTTGCAGAAAAATCCTCACACTTGAGGAGCTGGATAAATAGTTATATAAACAAACACTCATGTTTTATAAACTCTTCATATGTTATGTGTGCAAAAATCTGTATTTGTAAAGTAACTAGTAAGGAAAGCTGTCAGCTAAATATAGTGGAGTAAAAAGTACAATATTTCTCTAAAATATAGTGGAGTAGAGGTATAAAGTAGCATGAAAGACAAGACTTAAGTAAAGTTAAAGTACCTAATATTTGTACTTAAAGGTCCAGTGTGTAGGATTTAGAGGCATCTACTAGCAGAAATGAAACATAATATTCATAACTGTTTTCATTAGTGTATAATCACCTGAAAATAAGATTTTTTACATTACCTTAGAATGAGCTGTTTATATTAACATACAGAGCTGGTTGTCTCCCACGGGGTCCGCCATGTTGTTCTACAGTAGCCAAGAATGGACAAACACTGACTCTAGACAGGGCCATTTGTGTTTTTGCATCAGTTATCCAGTTCTCCTTCATGCTTGGAACATGAGAGAAGTTTCAGTTCTGCAACCTCAACAGTAGATGTCACTAAATCCTACACACTGGACCTTTATGTATAACACTTGAGTGAATGTACTTAGTTACATTCCACCAGTGTAATCAGCTACAGTGACTGTTTTAATTGAGCTGGTTCTTATCTGTTAAGTCACCTCAGCTCCACCCCAGCCTCGGACACTCAGGTCCAGGAAGAGGGAATGTCCAAGTGATGAAACCTCAGAGACTGATGATGCTCAGGCTGCTCTCCATCAGCAGGTAATGTAGGTGATTGAAACAGGACCTACATTTACATCTTATCAGGCCATTTTTTTAACAAGTTTTTTTTTTTTTTTTTTTTCAGGATACTGAAGGAAATAAAACAGCAGTAAATGAAACACTGCTACAGTGCCACCAGTCCCCTCTGCAGGAGTCTACTATGATTTCAGCTCAACAGCATGAGGCAGCAGAACAAGCCTGTCTCACCAAACAAGATCCTGACACGGGAGAAAAACATGCAGAAGCAACTAATGTTAACTTCAAAAATGTGATGGCTAAAACTTTGGAAGAGCAAGAAGTCACCAATCCCAACAATGATACTGAGCTGGAGGTCTTTAGAGTACCTGCTGATAATGATGCTGATGAGAGTGGAAAGGACAAAGAGGAAATGACTAGAGAGGATTGTAACAGATCACCATCTCGAAAATGCGCCGATCAACTCAAGGTCTGCCTGCCAATCTCTGAAAAGGGTGATGGATCTGCTCCGGAGGAGCAAGTGGGTGCAAAGGGGAACTCTCGGGGTAGTTTGGAAAGCAGCCAAGAAGAACCTGGCAGTGTGTACGTGGCTGATGTCAAGGAAATCCCAAAGGAAGCAGCAGCTGGGTTACCAGCCAAAAAGAAGAGAAGGATGGGTATGTGCGGTCTGACAGAGAGGGAGAGGAGTCACTTTCTACAGATGCAAAAACATGAAAACGGGCAAAAAGTAGCGGAAAGGGTTGAGAAGCAGATTTGTATTAACACAACTGACCTTCAGCCTCAGGAAGAGATTATATCTTCACCCACCTCATCATCCTCACTGTCCATCTCAGTAGGCAGTGTCACAGAGCGGAGGGAGGCAGAGATAAAACTTCAGTCCAGTCATTGTGGAGGGGATGACAGGTCAGAATAATGTCAAGAGGAATCTGTACTCTATCATGGAAGCATTTTAAGTCATATACACTCCTTCAGTAATATTTAATTGAAATCCCTGGAAAACACTCCATATACACAAAAAGATACCTAATTACACTGACAATTTGTTCATTTCCCCCTTGATGATAACATTGTTTGTTCACACACAGGGCAGAAACTGAAATCCACAATGCTATCTCAGATGTCACCGAAGCTGTGAGTAGTCCAGGCTGCTCAAAGGGAAAGAGCTGTGGGGTTGAAGGAGGCACAGAGTCTGGTCCAGAGCAAACTGGTGACACAAAGTCAGACCCACCTGCAGAGGAGGAAAAGGAGCAGCTTCTGGGCAACCAGGAGCAGCAGGAACCTGAGGGACACACAGCTGAGATTGTGGCTGCACAACCTCAGGAACAAATGAAAGAAGATGGGTCAGCAGTCGTAGACCAAAGTCCTGCCATCACTTTTTACTCTAATCCGACTCAAAATGAGGAGACTGAAAACCCGGATGCAGCCAAGGCTGCCCCTGTGTCGGTGAATGGTGTGATCGGGACAAGAGATGAGAGCAAGGGAGAGTTGGTTGGTGAGGCAGGTGCTTCATCCACAGACAGGTGCTCAGGAGGATTCAAGGCTGTGGAGCTCTGTAAGGCTGCAGTGACACCCAGTGGCTCAGAGAGGAAAGACAACGTGAGTGGTGGGACACAGTTACAGCTACCAGTTTAGTTATGCCTTTTGTTGAGACTGTCAGAGGTGTTAGTTAAAATCAGAGGACATTTTTTGGTTCGGTGTTTTACACATGGTTTCATGCCTTTGCATTATCACACAATGTGTAGTGTTTATGACTAAAGCACCAGCGACTAAAGTTCTATAAATTAGTACTGAAACAATCAGTTTGGTGATCACCAGACAGTTAATCATCAGCCTGAGTGAGCAGTTGTTTAAGTCATTAACCAGGAGAAAATGCAGAATATTAGCTGGTTCCAGCTTTTCAAATGTGAAGATTTGTTGCTCTTCTCTGACACATCATCATAAATTGAATATCTTTGTGATCTGGATTAATAGCTGGACAAAACGGTTTTTGATGAAGTGACCTACAGCTCTCCGAGTTTGTGATGGGCATTCTTCACTGTTTTTTTTTTTTGTTTGTTTTGGGTTTTTTTTAAACATTTTATTGGCTAAACAATGAATCAGTTGTTTGATCAGTTGAAAAGGTTGAAATGATGAGAAAAGTTGAGAAAAGTTGTTTAGGAACAGTCTCACTGTAAATCACATTAACAAATGCAGCGACACAATAATTTATATGAAGCTGCATACTTAACAAGCAACATGTAATCTTTAACAGACATCTGATCAGTGTGTAAGATTTAGGGGGATTTTGTGTCATCTAGTGGTGAGGATTGCAGATTGCAACCAGCTAAAACTTTTCCAGGTTAGATTCACTCGGTGTTCATTTTTCAGGTGGTTGGGGGAACCATATTTAAACACTGAATAAAGCAGTTTCACATTACAAATCAGTGTTTCTCTGACACAGTTTGGCTCATCAGAGACATGCTGCCAGCCCAGCACCTGCCACAGTGTACTCACTGTTTTTCTCTGATAACTTCCACATCCAGACCGTCAGGAGGTTTTTAACGGGAGCCGAATTTCCTGCAGAGGTCTCTTCCTCTCCATAACAAATGGACCTGGTGATTTAAACCAGTATAAACACACAGAAAAAGCAGTTTCACTTTAAAAAATCTGTGTTTTTCTGACACTGCTTGTCGCGGAAGGGCTGCTAACCACAGTGGCTGCCACAAAAATGTGAATGGCCTTATCTAGAGCTGCCAGTGTTTACTTTGTCTGTTCTGGGCAACTGTAGAAACAGAGCTTATGCCATGGAAAAGGACCCGCTCCCTTTGTAGATATGAACGACTCATTCTAAGGTAACAAAACCACAACGATTCTTCTTTCCAGGTGATCATACACTAAACGAAACATACTTAATATATTATACTCCATTTCTGCCGATACATCCCCCTAAATACTACACACTGAACCTTTAAAGGAAGTAACGCTGACACTGAACAAACATGAACTTCATCAAATTGATATTTACTGAAGATATTTTACTTTTTACCTCCTAACTTTACAGAACTGGTTGATTTATTTTTGTTACACACAGTGCAATTATGATGATGAACCTGGTGCTGGTCCTTCTACTGTGAACGCTGAGCCCCCTGAGACCCAGGACTCCTCTGACCCATTTGGATCTGGGTGCTTGGATTACGTGTCAGACTCACAGCTGTATACCATTGTTCTGACGTAAGAAAGAACTCCAGGTTTTAGAAAGAACAAACATTGTTAGCAAGCACTATCAAAAAGTAAGTAAGAGAAGGAAGGTGGTATACTAAAACAAAAAAACTGTGACTATCATGCAGTGAATTCGGATAGAGAGGTTTAATTTGGTATAATTCCGTATCTTATCCTAAAGAAGTCAACATTTTTAACAATGAATTTTCCTGTTAACCTATCTACACATTTTCGTACTCTTGTAAAATAAAAAAACCTTAAATTTAGGATACAAGGTAATATGCCACTGTTTCAGTCAATCCAACTTTTCCCTTTCTCTTTATCCAGTGAGGAGGAGGTGATGGAGAGGGATGAAGAGCCTGGATCTCCAGACCATCATGAAGACGCTACAGAGCTGATCTGTGGACTCATCAGAGAGCTCTCCTCTCTAAAGTTAGTAAATGCTTAATTGTGTGTTCTATCCAATCTGTTTTTTTATCATCTTGTCTCCTTTTTGGCCACTTTAATCATTTTTTCCTAACCTCCCTCTGCCTTCACTTCCTGCTCCTCTCTCTTGCCAGCTGAACTTTTGACCTGTAATGCCATTGGCCAGTTTCATCCTCACCTCTGTGCTGTAATTGGCTGGAGTGTGTAATCAGGTCTGTCAGCTGTAGACTGCTTGGCACCTTTTTGCAAGGGCCACCAAGAGTTCAAGCCTTTAATGTGGGTGGATGGTATACTGAGGAAAGCTCTGGGCAACACATCAAACTGATACACTAATATGGGTTTAGTACCAGCCAATAGACAACGTGTCCACCCTGGAGCAACACAGTAGAAACAAACAAATGCAAATCTTCATGAGCAGAAATTTGCAGGTTTCAGCTAGACTGACATTTTAATGATCTGATGGGCTAAAGGCAAAAAACATGAAAAGAAGAAGTCAGTTTTTCCCTCTGTCAGTCATTTATCCTTAAACGTCCAGTGTGTAGGATTTATGGGAATATATTGGCAGAAATGAAATATAATAAGTATGATTTTTTCAGTGTATAATCACCTGAAATTAAGAATTGTTGTGTTTTCATTACCTTAGAATGAACCATTTATATCTACATAGGCTGCGGGTCCTCGTTTATGGAGGTAGCCCAGAGTGAACATACCAGACACTGGCTGTAGATAGGGACATTTACCATAGTTAGCAGGCCCTCACCAACGAGCAGCAATAGAAAAACACAGATTTTTTTTTAAGTGAAACTGCTCTATTCAGTGTTTGTAGCAGTTTAAGTAACATGTAGTTTATTGGGGAGAGGAGGAGACCTATATTCGGCTACTGGTAAAAACCTCCTGAACATCTGGATCAGAAAAAAGATGAACACACATTAGCAGGTGCTCCTAACTGTGATAAGTTTTAGCTGGTTGCAATCTGCAATCCTCACCACTAAATGCTAATAAATCCCCTCTAAATCTTACACACTGTTCTTCAGCTGGCCTAAATCTGGGTGTTTCTCAAAGTCAAGGAAAGATCCTGAAACGGCTGCATTTCAAGGATGCTGTGTCATCAAATCCAGCCTAAGGACTGTTCCAATGTCAAGGATCCCTTAAATTCTACCAAGAACAGATTCCTTCTTTCAGAGGAACTTCAAGGATGCATGTGTGTATCCTCGGTACAAGGCGCCCACAATTCTTTACTCACAATTTGCTGGCAGGCTAAAACAAAAAGGTTTTTTAAATTTATCATTTACAACAGTGATGGAGCACTAAGTGCCCACAATGTAGCAGAATTCTAAAACTACTTTTTACAAAAGTTACATTTAGCCCACCTGGGTTTTTGAAGTATAATCCAGAAATATATTCTCCCTAAAAGTCACGTGACTCTGAAAAAACTACTAACATTTGTTCAAATTGTACAACATTAGAGAGTGCCAGAATGATCACAGTACCCTGACACCCATCAGTCCTGGAAGGGTTAATGACGCACACCTGTGTGCTATGAAGGACACTTGCCTTTCCTCTGTAGGACCCTTCCTTGGAAGAACCTGTCCTACGAAGGAAGGATCCTTGACTTTGAGAAACACCATCTGTCTTACTTTTTCATCAAATGCAAATCTGGTAGAAAGAGAAAAGTTATTGAAACTGATAATTACCATTTGTCCTCTGGTTGCTTCCTTCTAGTCGTAAAGTCATGGCCGCTCACAGAGAGTTGGAGAACCTGCGCCGTAGCAGTAAAAGTTCAAGGAGCTCCGTGCGTTGAGGATTTGTTTCAAGTCCCTGCCATCCTGATCTTTCTGTTGCCCTAATGGTTTGTGGGTAATTAAGGTATTTATGCCATTGTACAAATGTTTAAATGTCACTGTATGACTATTGCTCTTCTTGTATTACTGACTGCTGGCGTGTTCAGTTTAATGGCTTAGCTGTTCTGGCTCTCCCCAAATAAACCTGTGTGTTTATTGAGTTAGCAATTTGAGTATTATTCTGGAAGTAATTAGTGATGCAGCCAGAGAAAATCTATACTGAAAGTGGCTTGCTTAAAAAGGTCCACTGTGCAGGATTTAGGGACATCTATGCAGGATTTAGGGATCCTCATCCACAGAGTCCACCATGTTGTTCTACAGTAGCCCGCAGCAGACAATATCAAACACTGGGTCTAGATAGGGCCATTTGTGTTTTGGCATCAGTGCCGTAGTTCTACAAGCTATGCAAGTTTCAGTTCTGCAAACTCACTGCTAGATGACACTAAATCCTTCACACTTAACCCTTAAAATTTGTTATAATTCTTTTAAAGAACAGAGAATGATAACAAAGAATACACACAGACAGATGTTTTCACTATGTATATTCTGGCATACAATAATATTCACACAGATTAATTCACACATTTCTTTTCCCAGAGTGAGAAGAGCTTTTACGGCATTTTAGAAGAGCCACATGTACAATATTGAAAATAAAACAAACATGCCTCAGGAACAGGTACAGAACAAGAACACCTCACTCATATTAATTAAAAATAATAATTTTAAAATGCTGACATGGTCACTTGATGTTTACATGGTGTATTAAAGTTATTACTGATAGGTCTTCAGAGAAAGGTGTGACAGTGTGATGATCCTTTAATGCATGGGCAGGAGGTATGAAACTGGATATTAAGTGGCCATGTTAAAATATGTTTCATTAAAAAAATAAAACTTACATTGTCTTTTCTTTTTTTCTCCTCCCAAACATATCTGGCAGTCGTTATTGAAAGAACAATACAAAATGAAAACCCCCAAAAGGGACGCTGTTAGAGAAGGCAAGGCCGTCAAAAAGACCAGCTGGGAAATAAATCCAATCAGCTTTAAGAGAAGGCTACACGGCAAACGTGCCAAAGCATGCAAATAAAACCCAAACTACACACGTGATAATAAACAAAACCACACTCAATAAAAGGAAGTTTCAGCCCTCTGTGTCTTTTTGCTACCTGCCTCCTGCTGGTTCAGCGTCTGGACTTGGCGTACACGGAGCTGTACGCGCTGTCCACCTTCGGACAGAAGCGCTTGGTGTGAGCTTTGGCCCCCGTGGCTCCGCACAGAGGACACACATACTGCCGCAGATAGGGACACAGAACATCCCCGGCCTGGTTCTTCAGCCGGTGGGATCGACACACCAAGTCGGACTCCCCGTTGTGCTTGCAGAAACTGCAGAACGTGGGCTCAGGTGACGCGGGTGACAAGGCCGGTTCCGGTGTCTTGAAACGAGCGCTCTTCTTGCGGTCTTTTGGTTCACGTCTTGGCACTGGCTTCATATCCACCGCGTCTGGTGGATCAGCACGGAAGGGGTCTGTAGCGTACCACAAACCATCAGGTGGACGCTGATGAGCCATTGAGGCCAGCGTTGCTGTACCGGGGAGATCTGGCGCACAGCCTGCCCCGAGGTCGCCGCTTTGGCACACCGCGTTATTGCGCACGGACATCGGTGCTCCGCACAGGTCATCAGATTCTGGGTGCGGAGCTTTGGGGGCCGGCAGTGAGGACTCAGTGTCCGTGTGCCGGCCCAAAATCTCTCTGATTGTGTCCGACAGTCCTATGTAGTCTCTCCAGGGCTGGAAACTTTTATCCGACTCCATGAAGCGCGGCAGGTGATCAAAGAGCCCCCAAACCATGCCTTTATTCAAACACCTTATCTGCCAAATGTTTTCCTCCTGTCTGCCAGACTCCCTTTAGTGAGAGGACGGAGTTGTTGACCTTGTAATAACGATGCAAAGGACAGGAGATAGGAGGCGCTTGGCGCGTAACAAAGGTTTGAAGTTGGTAATTGGTAATTGAGTACAAGTGGTGAGAAGCAGCCGCCAATCACGTGAGCTCATGCTCCTCGTGTGCAGGTCAGTGAACTTCTCCATTTACTCCAATCCAGGTGAAGTGATGTCATTGTGTTCCCTCATGCACACGTGTCTAGCGTGCGCACAAAGAAGCCACATGATTTTAATGTTTTAATTTTCTTAGGCGTTTCGTTTCTAATATTTAAGTCAATCATAGATAATGGGTTTAGGGAGTTAAAGCATGATGTTCACATTTTAATAGGAAGATACTTTTAAACAACAGTGGGACCAAGTCATTGTTTTGCAAGTCACAGATAAGTCTCAAGTCTTTGCAACCCAAGTCAAGACTAACAAATCTCAATCAAGTCCCAAGTCCTAAACAAATCATTGTGCGCTCCTCACCAAATGTAATGCTATTTTAACAACAGATTAATACATTCAATTGACAAATTATGATCACTTTTTAAAATCTAAACTCTTTCCTGGTTTGAACAGATTAAGTTATGGCCAATGTGTCAAGCAAATATAGTATATGCAAAGTGACAATTGTATTTTATATCCTGCTGTACACTTTTTAAGTGCATGATAACTTGCTTGGCAGTAGTCATAATTAGCCACTATTAGAAAATTTTATTGGCCAGGCTAGATTACAACATCCATCCATCCATCCATCCATCCATCCATCTTCGTAACTGCTTATCCTCTTGAGGGTCGCGGGTGGACTGGAGCCTATCCCACCTGACACTGGACGAGAAGCAGGGTACACCCTGGACAGGTCACCAGACTGTCACAGGGCTGACACATAGAGACAGACAACCATTCACACTCACATTCACACCTACGGACAATTTAGAGTCACCAATTAACCTGTCCCCAACCTGCATGTCTTTGGACTGTGGGAGGAAGCCGGAGTACCCGGAGAAAACCCACGCTGACACGGGGAGAGCATGCAAAGTCCTAGATTACAACAGCCTAAAATATATTTTCATTGCATAGCATTATGGAGGAAAACAACATCACCAAATAAAAATAAAATAGCCTTTATTGATTATTTTAAAAAGTGGAATTAAGGTATAATATGTATTAAAATGACCAGTCTAAGTGTGGAGCCTGTTGTACGTGCACCATCCTGTCTGCTTGGCTGTCCCATGTCTCTGACTGGTGATGGAGCTCTCTGGTTCTGAGGGAGAAGAGAGGAATGAGTAGGTAATGGACAAAATTATTTGTACATATCATTAAACTGATCTGTAAAGATGCCCTTTACATATGAGTAAATGTCAGCCACCTTTCTTCTCTGCAGAGGGCTGTTGGTTACTATTAGCTGTGTGAAGAGAATTCATTTAAAAAAGGGAGAAAAACAAAAACATATATTAGTTGTATTTGTTTTTTCTGCATCAGCACCACACAAGACCTGACTTAACTCGTCCAAAGCAGACACTGCAGTGAACTACTGCTATGAAAGCACGACTGTCACTTGACTAACCTGCAGCTGTATGACAGATTGAGGGCAGAGTAGAGCTCAGGAGTGCTGGGAGTCTGAACTCTTCCCTGACATGATCCAGAAATAGCTGCCGTCCCCGACTTGGTGGAGGATGGTGTGATGGGAAGACAGCCAGAAACGCCTGTGGGCGCCAAACTTGAGAAATCTGGAGTCACAAACAGGTAATGTTTTTAGGACTTTTGTAGTAAAATGTTTAAACACATAACCACAACAGTCTCCCACCACTCCAACCTTTAATGTAACTGCATACTCACTGAGAACACAGCTCTCTGTCCTGCTGCTACTTGGTGCTTCTTTACCAGACAGAGGTGAGTCAGACAGATACTGCAGCTTCAGCAGGGAGGCCTTTTGTTGCTCAAAATCATGGCGCTGCAGACACAAAGATATCATTTGTAACACGCAGACTTTAAAGGCAGTATACGGTGCTCTTTGGTATGAGGAAACTACTGTAAATGTACACTGAGAGAAATTCCTTCTTGGTTTGCTCTTCCTGAAGTTTCCTCCACTTTTGCCTCATTAAAAAATGTTTAGGGAGTTTTCCTTTATTCTAGTCAAGGATCTAAGGACAGAGGATGTTGCACACTGTACAGACTGTAAAGCCCTTTAAGGTGCATTTGCAAAACAATGCAACCTCCGCCTCATTTCTCTCCCACCTCATGGCTTAGCCGGATCGCAGCATTGGTGAAGGACTGCCTCTCCTTTTCAAAAGTTCGCCTCTGATGATCGAGCTCCGCCCAGCGCACCTGAAGACGTTCCCACTCTTCCAAAAAGTAGGAATCAGCCAGTTCAGAGGGGACAGGTGCAGCAAGACTGTCCTGCAGTCAGAAAAGTATTTCTAGATCTGACTCTAGCAAAAGTTCATATGAGAAAGCGTGTGTGTGTGTGAGAGATAGCCAGTCATACCTGCAGCAGTTGCTGTTGTAATCTGACAACCTGTTGACTCTCCTTCAGTTCAGTTTCTAGTCGAGCCAGGAGCTTATCGTGGTCGGTTCCAAAACCAGTGTGGCCTACGCAGTCAGCAGAGACCACATATTGTATCCTGATAGTGCTTCTCAGTCATTGGTTTGGCAAAAATGAATTCAATCTGGAAAGCAAGATTCTTGCTATAGTCTTTAAAGACTGATACCTTCAGATGGGACGTCACCCAGTCTCCTCTGCACCTGCCTCCAACTCTGAACCACACCTCCCGTCACATGATCACCAAGTGCTTTCTCAGCTTGATCCAGCCTCTTGTCCTTGGCCTGGGCCTCGTCCTGGACATAAACTATGTCTGACAAAGTCTTAAAAAAAAAAAAAGAAAGGTTAGACTGATTGTTATGTTGAACACTGATCTTGGACTCAGCATTGCAACTTGGAGTTCATTCTTGACTTTGGAAACAGTACTTGAGAAAACAACATCAACATGTGGTCATTTTAGCAGCCGTTCTGGAGCTTTTGATAGCTTTACATGATCTTCCTCAGCAGATGGAGTTTTGCCAGTGTTCTGGAATTGCAGACGTTTCAATTTCCATTTTTTATGAGCACTTTAAGGAGATGGTTTCATCAAATAACGTTGTTAAAAAGAGGAATGTGTAGGATTTAGTGGCATGCAGGAGTGATGATTGCAACCAGCTGAACCTTCTCCAATGTGCCAAGCATCAACTCCTGGTTGGGATTCCTTCATTGTTGTTTAGGAGGTTTTTAACCAGGAGCCAAATTATCCACAGAGATCTAAACAAACGGACCAGGGGTCTCATTTATAAAACAGTACGTAGGATCCATGCTTAATATGTACGTACAGACAAAAGCCAAAAATAGTGCGCGCCAAAAAATATTCGACAATTTCAACAATCAGGCTTCCACCTCACCATCTGCATCGCCAATATTCTGTCTCCAAAATGTTGGTAAGCATAGGTCAAAGTTTCTGCCATCAAGTCTGTTTTTATAGATCACAGCTTTTGCGTGGGAAGTGGTGTACGCCTCTTTCAGGCCTTGTTTTGTGCGTATGCAATGTATATTAATGGGACCCCAGGTGGGTAAAAATACTGAATAAAACAGTTTCACGTTAAAAATCAATCAGTGTTTTCTGACGCTGTTTTTGCCATCACAAAAACGTAGAGCCAGTGTGTGGTTTGTCCATTCTGAGGTACTGTAGAACATGGCAGTGCAACACAGTGGACTATGTGGAAGAAAGAACATACTTATTAGATTTAATTTCTACCAATATATCCCCCTAAATCCTACACACTGGACCTTTAAGTCCACTTAGCATTTAATAATTGCCTCTTGGGCCCAATGCTAGTAACTGACCAGCACCAGCCTTATTTAAAAAGGCTCTTTTCTTTTACTCACATGCTCCATGTCGACTCTGAGTGCATGAAGTAAAGTGGTGAGGCTGTGGCGGAGCTTCATCGCCTCCCTGAGCTCTGCTTCTCTGCGCTCCAGCATCAGACGCAATGCTGCCTCCTCTCTTCTACAAGGTGAAGACAGCAAGTGAGGGTTAGGAAAAGGTGGACAATGCACTTGAAGGCTATAATCAGAAAATGATGATGATAATAATCAGCTCACTTTGCTGTAGACCTGAATGATCTGACTGGCTGTTCTCTTTTGCCTCGACTTCCAGGTGGAAAGTTCAACACCTCTATGGCTGGATAGAAAAATGCAAGATGGTAAAAGCTGCGTGGTTTCAGTGAATATTTTATATATAAGCGAACAGCTGTGTAAGTGAATTTAGCTGTAACAGGACTCACAGGGTCCTTTCCCTTTGAGTCTGTCGGTCAGCTGAGACAGTCGCTCCTTCAGTCTGTTAGTTTGCTGCTCTCGAAGCCTCAGCTCCGCTTCCTGCTGGTTACAATGCAGCTGTAGGCGAGTACACTGAAAAGAGATGATTGTGAGGAGGGGGATTAGTGTAAAGGATTCAGATGGTAACATATTCCACAATGTCTGTCGCTCATGTTGCAACTTACTTTGGCTCGTTCACATCTCAGCATGTCCTGCAGCCTGGCCACATGCTCATCCATCTCTTTAAGTTGCTCCTACAAGGTAGAGGTTTAGTTCCCCCCAGCATTATGAGTATTAATCTGTTTCATTTAAATCATTTTCACCCACCCTGAGGGAGTCTCCTTGTTCTCTGTGCTCCTCCCTGTCAGGCCACCAGGAGGTGCTGTGAGAGAGCTCAGTCAGAGGGCTGGGCTCCTTCAGCAGACACGAGTCTGTAGAGGACAGATTAGATGATTATGAGTGGTGGGGACTGGTGGTGGCATGCATGGTTTGATGCTTTTGGCTTGTGCTTCTGATGTGACAGTATTACCAGAGTACTCCAAATGTCCTCCAACTCGCCTCTGGCCAAACCTGGAAGCCATCTTGGTGCCATATTCACAGCAACAAGGGGACATTTTACTCACATGCAAATGTAGCTGCTGTGCATCACAACAGCATCAAGACAATATGTACACATACTTGTATGCTTTAAATGACAAATACACACTACTATATTACAATAGTAACAATGGATCAGCCTTACCTGAGCAGAAAAGTAAAGCCTCTTCAGACAGACGCTGCCTCTTTTATTTCCAGGTGACAGCACTTCTGCTGATTACAACTGATGACAGGCAAGAAGGTGAAAGCTTCAGGATTTCAAACGATTAAGTCCAGCTGCTTCCTACCAAGCTTTACCTTGTGCATATGGTTTTTAAGTATTAACTTTGTACCCAAGGAGCTGGAGGTGTTATAGGCCACATGGGCGCAGCAAGCTTGATAATATCTGAGACACACCCAGAGTTTCACGTCTAGCTGGTTCAGGTTTAGCTCAGCATTTTTCAAATCTTATATGGCGAGGGAGACTGATTCAAGCCCCAAATTCACATCATGTGAGCATGTGGTGTCACCTGACCAGTTAATTTGTATGTATTTGCATGTATTACCAACATTTTTTGTTGTTTTTTCCCATGCAAATAAAATAAAATATCAATAATTCTGTCTTGGAAATCGTCCAGGACCCCGTCTGTATATAAAACAACCACACCAGAGTTGGCACTGTGCTTCTTGTGCAGCCTGCCTGGTGTTATCCTGTACATTTATGACTGTGGCCAGATGTCCACCAAAGTAATTATTTGACCAAGTAATATCAGTCCAGTCCAGCAGTTCACCGGCCTACAAAAAAAAAAAACACCTCTTTCAATTTACTATGACCGCATTGCGGTGATTTAAACCCAATAACATCAAGGAGGCTCCAATCTCTATGTAACATCTTCTTTCACCTGTTCATGTTTTAGTAGAATCAATAAAGTAAAAGCTCGAGTCATGAAGGCTTATAAACAATTAAAGGAAGTAAAGTTTCTCTCTCATGCCTCCACAGAAAACGGCCAACAAACTGATTTACTGATTGAGTGGAGACCACATTTATCAGCATATTAAAGCTCTCACACAGCTCATGCAGTATAAACCACATCTCATTTATCCAATTGTATGCTCAGTACTTTTCAAACACATTCATTTCCACTGAAAAACCTTAGCGTTGGAGTCTGGCTTGCACATGAGACAAGTTTTCCTTGTAGGTTTTCTCCAAGCAAGCTCTTTCTGACAGAAATCTTTTAATTTCAACCCAAACCACGACTTTTTTCCTAACCTTAACCAAGAGATCCCTTCCTGATAGAAAGCCCACGAGGAAAATTTCTCTCAACTGTAGTCTGGCTTTGAGGAGAGCATAAAGAAGTTTCACTTTCAGTTCAGTCTAAAATAGAGAGCTTTTTGGGATTTACTGAGCATATGGCTGGATAAATGAGACTTGGATTATACTGCATGAGATGTTTGAGTTTGCGAACTCATGTAATGATATAATTTTGCTGTTGTTAAACATGGACCCCTCTTAATCAATATGTTAGCAGTTTTTTAGTGAAGGCATGTAAGGAAAACAAAGCTTTTCTTGACAAGAAAGACAGCACACGGTGAGGAATTAATACACAAATGGTCATTTAAGGGTTTCATAAAGACACTATAAAAGGAATAATTTCATATACAGCAATCAGTCAGTGTCCGAAAAAGTAGTTTAATTTTTAAAAGGTTGCCCACAGTAGCAAAGTTAAGAAAGATACAGGCTAACAGTAGTAAAAGTTTTGGTTGAATGGAATATGACTCCAGTGTGAAAAACGATTAATGCAACAAGTCACTGCAGCACGATTCATTTAATACAAACAATATTTGGAAGTTTTGAACAGATATATTAACATTTGCTGTTTGGCCATTCGTGTATCTAAAGTGATTTACATTAAATTTGCTATCAAGTTTCACTCTCCAAACAGTGTAAGGCCTTAACGTGTTTTTTTAAATTAAAGACGGAACATATAGGCTAACGAAAGCAACCTTAACAGGCTGTTAAATATATACAGGAAAAAGACTGGATGAAAGGACAATTGCACGCCCTGCACTGAGAGTCTGTACCATGTTGCTGTACCTTAGATTAGTAGGAACACCATTACCATTGCCACAGATACATGGATCGTTTGAGACACCAATCAATTTAGCCCAAAAGCTACCACTTTGTCTAATGGCCACATACACAGTTAGTGTTTTGTAAAGACACACAGTACAATTCAGTGTATATAACACAACATGTTCTGATTGTTTAACAGCACCTGGTTTAAATTAATGTTTGACCTGCCACACTAAATACAAGAGGAAGTTGCACTTTCAGTAGCCAGTCACATGGGCTAAATTTCACCGACTGGACACAGACACCATTAGGTCAGGAAATTGAGACCGGACATGTTAAGTACTAGGTAAACCAAGAAAGGCTTAATCATTAGTCAAGTTAGTGTCAACAACTTTTTTTTTTTTTTTTTTGAACATGTAGCATTTGGCCCTGCTTTAATGTAACAGATGGGAGTTATGATACCACTAAATTTGGCAAACAATACGAGCACTTCCCTCCCCCGAACCCATCAGTCCCATGTTGCATCATCCCAAGAGGAGCTGCTGGTCGATCTACAGCGGCATCAAGTAGAAGTGAAGAAAGCCTTCGACGGGTAAATTCAGAAATCCTCCAACTTTCTTCCTGCTGTGAACAGACAAAGAGAATTGGAAAAATGAATCAATAATTTAAAATGAATACATTAAAAAAACATTGTAGGACTTTTTTATTTCGGAAAAGTATAGGTGGAAAAGTACAGGTGTAAATAATAAAAGTAGTGACTGAACTCCATTTATCTGCCTCAGTTTCAAGGTCCTGATATTGTGGATGATGGCTCACTGACTACATTTACATGCACAAAATATTCCAGTTTTTGCCTTTGTTTAAAAAAACTACAATCTTTCAACTAAGCTGTTTACATGGCTTATAAAAAAATATATATTCCACTAATTTACGTGCATCTGTGCATACTCTGCAACCAAAATAGGATTTTTCCCTCTGTTTTCACTTTATACTACTGCCACGGTTTGGTTAACTTTGAAAACCCCAATAAAAAAAAAAGAGTTTTCCATCTGTGGCAGATGTGTCCAACCGTGCGAACACAGCCTTACTCTCGCATTCCTTCAACCCTCTTTTAAAAAGGTCGGCATTGTGATATATGCGTATATCAAAAAACCTGTCAGCATCCAAGCCTGTCATAATGTGGGAGTTTCTCCTTTTGACCAAAGATGTGGCCTTTTTTATCTTTGGGCATGTATTTCTACACCAGCCTTGCAAAATGTTGGTGTGTTGGTTTGTGTACAACGTATCCATGACAACGCACAGTGCTGACCACAAACAGATCAGAGGCTGTGTTTTGCAACCCCAACTGAGACACGAATACACACTGTATGCATGTCTAAGGAATGCTCCAAAAACCCAAATAATAAAGGCATATCCCACATGTCTTGATTGGAAATTGAAAAAAGGCCTAATTCAGAACATCCAAACAGAATATGCTGTTTACACGACCTGTATCAAATTCAAATTACTGTCATAATCAGAATAATAGTGGAATATATCTGTGCATGTAAATCAACCAGAGCTGAGTCTTTAACGCAGCTGTAAATCATGTCAATCACTGCTCATTAAACTGCAGTCAAACTAGGCAGCGCTGATCAAATATGAATCAAGATCCTGTAACTGCATTGTCTGTTTCTCACCTCAGATATTTTCAGGAACATATTTTACCGTGTACTATTTAGCTGTAAAATGAGAACACAGTTTACAAGTAGTGATTGGCAGCTGCGTTGGAGACTCCTCAGCTCTGATTGGCTGTTTTCGGTGCACCGCAGAGGATTCTAGCAAACGCCGTTAGAAATAGTAGGAAGAGGAGGAGGGGCATGATTGTTTCACAGGCTCTCTCAAATGCACTTTTGTCCGAAAATAGTGACAACTCCAGCATATATGATGAGAATTTGTTTTCATAAAAGTTACCAAATGTAGTTTTACGTGTGATTGATATAACTCGAGGGAGGCTGAGCCAGGAGATACTGTTTAAATGAGAAATGTTCAGCAGTAGAATGTAACTTAGTAAATTTACCCAAGTACTGTACTGAAGTACAAATTTGAGGAACTTTTACTTTACTTGAATATTTTAAATCTCAGGCCATTTTCTCCTATTACTCCACTACACTTCAGAGGAAAATATAATACTTTTACTCCACTACTGTTAGTTGATAACTTTAATTATTAGTAACTTCACAAATTGAGATTTTTGCAAATTAACTTTATAAAAAATATACACGAGCAGTTGGAAGAATTTGTTGATTGATTAGAAAATTAATTAGCATTTTGGGTCAAGCTTATTAAATATGAGGACTTGCTGTTTTTTATTTTAATTTATTTAAATAATTTGTATTTATTAAATTTATTTAAACTTTTCTGCATTGAGTACTTTTACTTTTCATGCATAAATACATTTCCCTGATTGTAATTATGTTATTTCATTCAGTAACATTTTTAATGCAGAGCTTTTACTAGTAACAGAGTGTTTTTACAGTGTGGTGTTGATACTTTAAGTAAAGGATCTAAATACTTCCTCCACCACTGGAAATGTGAATAGACTGTTCATTGTTTCCTGACTGAAGACAAAGGTTCCATTGAATTACAGCTCTATATATTTTTCACCGCACTTAGCTCATGGTTTTGGCGATACAAATTTACCCCCATTAGCCTGCCTAGCATGGCAATTATCTAATCTGGACTAGGGTGTTTGTTTTAGATTTCCAGGGGCTTAGTGACAGGAGTAATTCTCATATAAGTGGTGAGTGGTAAAATAGCAAATATTTCTGTTACTTTGGGCCATGATAAACCCTAATGCATGTCACTAAAATATGTTTTACAACAACAAAGAGCACAGAGCGTTGGACAGCAGCCATGTCTGATAAGACTAATGACTTCTGAAGGAAAAGCTCCAATCTCAGAAGAGCTGGAGCCATCGAATGTTTGGTACTTTTGATTCAAGCAATTAGATGACTTATAAAACTTGTCTGTTGATCGCCTAATTGATTAGTTAATTGATTTAGCGTTATTTTCAACTAAAGTATAATTAGATTTGGATGGAAGATAAGTATAATTAGATTCCCCAGCGGTGGAAATTTGCTTCTGGTTTCACTAGCATCCATGATAAAAAATTAAGTACAGTAGAGTACAAAGCAGGGTGTAGCACAATAAAATTAAGAGGCACAGAATCAGCAACATAACTGGAGCTGAAACAATGAGTCAATTAATCAATTTTTGCAATCACAAAAAATAAACTGTGCGATTGTATTGTATAATTATTTTGTGTCATTTTTCAAGCAAAAAAGGCAAACGTGTGCTTGTTCTAGCTTCTCAAATGTCGGGCTTTCCTGTCTTTCTCCATTTCATATAACTGTAAGTTTAATATATTTAGTGTGGGCTGTTGGTTGGACAAAACAAGCAATCTGAGGACATTAACTTGGGAAATGTAATGGCCTTTTTTTTTCAGGCATTTGACAGACAAAACAATAAATAATTTAATCAAGACAATAATTTGCAGACAAGAGTAGGATAAAAATCTCTTTTGTCTTTTGAAGCCCCAAACTTGCATGCAGGTGAAGTGAAACATTCAAAATCAATCTTGAGTTTGAATGAAGTCATGTCATGTGAAATATTAGACCTTTTATATTAGATTGCTTTCAGCAGAAACAGCATGTGAAGCTGTAATTAATTTCTTCCCTTGTGAAATGAATTAAACAGCCTAACTCCCCAGCTGAGGCCTGAGTGAAGGAAAAAGCAGGCCTACCTCAGAACAGGGAGCAGGACTTGGGGGGTCTGAAGGGATTATCACTGGAGGGGACCCCGACCAGGAGGGGGTCCTTGGAGGCATTTTGCAGACAGAAGTTCCTCAGCTCAGCAGCAGCCTGGGACACCTGCAGAGCCAGACATATGATGATGATGACGAGAGGAAACATAAACAGCCTCTTATCACGTGCACAGTATCTGTACTGCTCCAGCTGGCCTGCTGTCACACTCACACAACCCGGCAGGCTCTCATTTACATACACTGAATAACTGACACTTTTTTTTTCTTTTTTTTTTTACATAATGATTTGCAAGCAGCGGCGCAATACACCCATGGGTGTGTCTACTATGTAACATTTGGGGGTCTCACCTGTTTCCTTTGGATAATGAACACCAACAGGTTTAACTTTGATAAACGTGTCACTTCTCTCGAGACTTTGACACTTTGAGGTGGTGACGCCTCCCCCCAAACAGCCAGTAAAAACTACACTGACAGTCGCTGAAACACGGAACTGTTTTCTAGTAGCTGCGGTGTGGTCAACCAGAAACCAGTTAATGTGTCGTGTGTGTAACTTTAAAGCCCACTTTGTTGAGCCTGTGATGTAAGAGTCCACTGTGTGTTATTTCTGCAACAGTTTGTCTCCGCCATTCAGCGGCTCAGTCTTCCGTGTTTGTGTGTCAGTGTTGAGGGGTTCCTACCTTGATCCTCCGGATACTGGCCTCTAACCGGAGCTGCTTCACGGCCCGTTGAGCGATTATTAAGTTGTTGCTGGCGTTGTTGTTGGACATGGCGACGGCTGTCGGCTGAGAAAAAGTTGAGGGCTACTTATTCTTCACAGCCACCACCGAGCGGAAATTAGCCCCAACTGCTCTAAACCCTGAACCCTAGTGGGAAACGTTGGTCACTCTGCGCCCCTCCCCCTCTGTGCCAGTGAGCCATTCTATTGGACGCTACCCCTGTCAATCAAAAGTGAAACGGAACGCCCCCTGCATACACTGGCCATTATTTTGAGTTTCCTAGAGAGCAGAGCGGTGTATACTGTGACCTTCAGCTGGAGGGTGAACCACCACAACACAGTGGTTAATCACCACTTCAAAATTTATTGTTGTGTTGGAGGCACTTACACCAATCAACCAAAACATTAAAACCACTGGTGGGTGAAGTGAACAACATTGATCATCTTGTTATTGTGCAATGTCCTGCTGTGGAAACCTTCGATCCTGCCATTCATGTGGATGCTACTTGACGTGCTCCACCCACCCGAACACCGTTGCAGACAAAATAAACCCCCTCATGGCAACAATACTTGTCGATGACAGTGCACCATGCCACACCACAAAAACTGCTCAGGCATGACCCGAGGAACAGGGCAAAGAGCTCAAGGTGTCGACCTGACCTCCAAATACCCCAGATCCCAATGTGATCAAACATTTGAGGGACATGCTGGTGCCCTAGAGGTACCTCCAATCCATGGTGGGTGCTCCTTGGACCGGACTTGGCGCTGACCTGTCAAGGCATGGACACAGGACCTCTGGAGGGTGTTCTTTGGTGCCTGGCATCAGGATGTTACTTTCAGATCTTTTAAGTCCTGTGGGTAATGAGGTGGGGTAACAGTACGTCCCATAGATGTTTGATCAGATTGGGATCCAGGGAAATTGGGGAACAGGTTGACGCTTTGAGCTCTGTGTCACGTTCCTGAGCAGTTTTTATGGTGTGGCATGGTGCAGTGTCTTGCTGGGGGGCCACTGCTAGGAGTGTCATTGCCATAAGGGGGGTAACTGGTCTGCACTGGTGTTCAGGTGGGTGGAGCGTGTCAGGTGGCACCCACATGAATGTCAGAACCCAAAGTTTCCCAACAAAACATTGAATTGTAACAATATGATGAATGTTGTTCACGTCACCTGTCAGTGGTTTAAATGTTTTGGCTGATCGGTGTACACCCACCAGACCAGCAAGCAAGTAAGAGCTGGGGTGGTCAGTAGCTTACCACACAAGTTGGCAGAGGTGGAAGTGGTATTAAGATCTTTTGTGTGAGTAACAGTAGCAATACCACACTGTAAAAATACTCAGTTACAAGTAAAAGTCCTGCAGTGAAAATGCTACTTAAGTAAAAGTATGTAAGTGTAATTGGGAAACATGCAGTTGTAGAAAAATCCTCACACTTAAGGAGCTGGATTTTTTTTTTTTTTTTTTTGCATGAAAAATAACTGAAACAATCAAAATAGTTCTGTCAGTCAACTGGCTAATGATTTCAGCTGTGTTTGTGGGCCTATATGTTCTTAGGTAGTTTAATTCATATTCATATTTTATAAACTCTTCATATGTTATGTGTGCAAAAATCTTTATTTGCAAAGTAACTTGCAAGGAAAGTTGTCAGCTAAATCCAGTAGAGTAAAAAGTACAATATTTCCCTCTAAAATGTAGTGGAGTAAAGGTATGAAATAGCATGAAAGACAAGACTTAAGTAAAGCACGAGTACCTAAAATTTGTACCTCAAGGTCCAGTGTGTAGGATTTAGGGGCATCTACTAGCAGAAATGACACCCATGGGGTCCACCATGTTGTTCTACAGTAGCCCAGAATGGACAAACACTGACTCTAGACAGGGCCATTCACGTTTTGCGTCAGCCACTGCAGTTCTCCTACATGCTTGGAACATGAGAGAAGTTTCAGTTCTACAACCTCACCCGTGCCACTAAATCCTACACACTGGACCTTTAACACTTGAGTAAATGTACTTAGTTGCATTCCACCACTAAAAGGCTGCAGTGATTGTTTTAACTGAGCTGGTCCTTGTCTGTTAAGTCACCCCAGCTCCACCCCAGCTTCGGACACTCAGGTCCAAGAAGAGGGAATGTCCATGTGATGAAATCTCAGAGACTGATGATGCTCAGGCTGCTCTCCATCATCAGGTAATTTAGGTGATTTAAACAGGACCTACATTTACATCTTATCAAGTCAAATGCTTTGACAAGTTTGGTTTTTCAGGATACTGAAGGAAATAAAACAGAGGCAAATGAAACACTGCTACAGTGCCACCAGTCCCCTCTGCAGGAGTCTACTATGATTTCAGCTCAATAGCATGAGGCAGCAGAACAAGCCTGTCTCACCAAACAAGATCCTGACACAGGAGAAAAACATGCAGAAGCGAAAAATGTTAACTCCAAAAATGTGAGCAATTATTTGTTAAATGACAGAACTCAACAGGCTTATATTTGGGACAGGCCTTTAATTCTTTTCACATCAAAGCTGTTTGTCAGCAAAGATGGGAAATATGATCAAATTGTTTATTTCAACCAGTATGAATATTAATTGTATAAAAGTCAGGCTTTGAATAACATATCGTTTATGTGTTATGTTATGACACTTGTGTCACCCGAGGATAACGGCACCCGGCATACCAACACAACACCACTTTATCCTGTTAAAACAATATTCATAACTTGGATTAATTTTTTATGAGAAACACATTTATTCTTTTGATTGGTGGACACTAAAGGAATATAAATAACTTAGTGGACACATATTCTGACTTTATGACAGCATTAGAAGAAAGGAGTCACCATTTGTTTTTCTTTTTTTTTAAATTCTCTTCATTGCAAGGTGCACATTGTATGAAATGCTTGTTATTTACAAAGCAACCATCATTATTCGTTTTTTTTTAATAACAGACAGAAAGAAATGGAAAAAAAATAAAAATAAAAATAAAAAATAAAAAATAATAATAAAAAAATAAAATAAAATAATAATAGCTAAACGAGACAAAACAAAAGCACAACAAAAATAAAAAAACAAAAAACAAACAAAAAAAACCCCCGAAACAATAACAAAAAACGGCAGCAATGACATACATGAAAATGAATTGGAGATATCACTGGCGGATTTCTACACGGAATTGGTAAAGTGCTGTAACTAAACAAAGAAAGTGCAAGTTTGAGCTGGACACCAACAGCAACCAAAAGTTAAAAAATTAATATGTCTGAAAATAGATAAAATTAAAATAACATAAGACAGGACCTACTTACAGTCACTGTTCAGATATTTCAAGACCGGCTCCCATAAAACCACCATTTGTTTTTCGTCATGAAAATCTGAATGACTTACAGTCTTCTATGGTGCTCGTGGTTTCAGTAAAACGAAATGAACCAAGCTAACGATGTGTAGCATCTCCATATTGACAAAAGTGTAAACATTTATATTTGTAGCTCAAGTGGGTAATCAACAATCTGGTCTTATATATCCAAAGAACTTGCCTCTGTTTTGAAACCAGACCAGGCGTTTGATTGAGACAGGCCTTCATTTGTCAAAATTTGTAGCTACACCAGGTGAGTAAAAGGGACTGGGCATTGAATTGGGACTAGGCTTTTAACTGAGGCATTGCAGTAAGCAGGTCTGATAAGTATAAAAGAAGTAAGCATTGTCTCTGAACAGTAAGCAATTTTGAAAGAAATATGTCCTCATATGGGGGTTTTGGGTTTCATTTTAATAGCTACAACAAGTGTCTAATAAAGTATAAAGCTATTTATTTTTATGCCTGAAAATTGTTGTGCAAAAACAAAATTAGTAACAATGCAACCTTTGTTCAATGTTTTGTAACTCTATGGATTAATGGTCACTCTAAAACTGTTCAAAAGTGTCAATTTCAATGCCTTGTGATTCGTTTGTTTTGTAGCTCTGTATGAATTTTCCCTGCTCTCTACTCCAAGTTAGAGATGGCCTTTTAGTCTGCAAGCACA
Source organism: Epinephelus lanceolatus (assembly GCF_041903045.1). Taxonomy (NCBI): domain Eukaryota; kingdom Metazoa; phylum Chordata; class Actinopteri; order Perciformes; family Serranidae; genus Epinephelus; species Epinephelus lanceolatus. Next base: position 19,841,555 of record NC_135736.1, read on the forward strand.
GTCTGTCACTCCTAATTGATCTGTGTGTGTAATTGCAGGAGGTTAAAGGTTCAGTGCATGGGTTAGTGACATCCTCTGGCAGGAATAGTATGTAGGCTAATATTCATAACTATGTTTTCATTAGCGTATAGTCACCTGAAAATAAGAATTGTTGGATTTTTGTTACCATAGAATGAGCCATTTATATCAACATACTCCTGTTGCTCTCCTCCTGTTGTTTCTACAGTAGCCCAGAGTGGACAAACCAAACACTGGCTCTAGATAGGACCATTTGCATTTTCGCATCAGTGACTGTAGTTCGCCTACACACTTGGCACACAGAAGACGTTTCAGTCCTGTAACCTCACTGCTAAATAAATCCTACACACTAGACCTTTAAGTAAAAGTGATGTGTTAGTTAAGTATGTGCATCAAAACATACTTAAAGTGGGTTGCACTAACAAGGATTAATTTAATCTAAGGTCAATTCTAATCAGAGTTTAGTAAAACTAAGTGTAGGAGTAATTTTCTGTGACAATAAACCTTTCACTGTTGCTAGCTAGCCAAAAAGTTACTACTATGATGGCTCAGTAGAGACCCTCAAATTTTTCCTCCTAAGAGAAAAACTTATTGGCTGAATTATGGAACAGTATAAATTTAAATTTAATTTAACCAGGCATAATCTTAATCTTAATCTTAATCTTTCTTAATTTTCATCTAGTTTTAAAGTGTGGTGCAACAGAATTTAAAATTAAACCATGATTAAATCATGTTTAGAAGTTAATTCTTGTTGGTGCAATCCAGCCTTAAAGTACCACAAATAAAAGTAGGTTAATTAATATGCACTATGGCTCATTTAAGAATAATATATCATGCTACTGGGTTATAATTAGTGGTGCATTCATGTGTATGCACCACTGCTGAGGTGGTAAAGGTCAAGCTTATGTCAGCTTATTTGTTCAAGCTTATTTGTTTCCCAGTGTCTTTTTTTTTTTGTCTCTGTCTCTGCCTCACCCCCATTGGATTTGTTTGCCTTCACTAATTCTGTGTACCCAACCTACCTTTTGACGAGTAAAGACTATGTTATTTTACCTGAACAGAGTTGTGCATTTGAGTCCACTCTCACCTGGTTCACCAGCTGATTAGTAGCATAAGGAAATGTCCAAGTAAAGTACAAATATCTCAAAACTGTCCTTGAGTACGGTACTTGAGTAAATGTATTTAATACATTCCACCACTGCAGTTTTGTTTGGATCTGATACCAAGCAGGAGCAACAAGTAAAACAAGGAAAAGGGAAAATGACAGCTCAAATATTAGATAGAAACTAATAAGAACAGGAGATCACCTTTCAGAATAAGTAGTTGACAAAGAAGAAAGAAAGAAATCCCTTAGGATAAATATAAAGAGGGAACTTTTTTTATCAGTAAGCATACAAACATGTACATAAATATGCGTACCATATATATGCACATTTGTACTATCTGAACCAAGCAAAGGCATCCCAGGTTAAAGAACTGTGATCATACAGAAATTAATATTATGAGCATAAGCAGTATAAACACGTTTTTAGTACAAATATTGATATTCTGAATAAACAGTGTAAATACTTTGGACTGTGTTGCACCTCCTGCCGCAAACTTCTCTTACAGTGGAAAAAGGCACATTGTATTTTAAGCAAAAATAAGTAACAAAGTGAAATATTTTATATTAAATTTATTTATTTATTTATAATTTATTATTATTTTGCGAAAGAAGTTTCTTTGTTGTTTTTGTTGTTATTTTTTGTTGTTTTTTTTTGTTACTCAGCCACAGAAACAATACTTCATTTGTTATTTCACTGTGATCATCAAGTTTATGTTGGACAGATAAGCAAAACAACAGGAAAATAGGCACCAGGGTACAGAATAATGTATTTGATGTGAAGTGATGTCATATTTTGTGTTCTTTGAGATTGATAGCAATATTACCTATTTTTTTTAGCTTCTTGTTAAATTCCATATTAACATATGGAAATATTGGTGTCTGACCCCAAACCTTACTTCGTTGGTTTATTGTTGAACTCAAGCAGTAGGACACCTTACTCGAAGATGTGATGGGAAAAAAAAGCTTTCAGTGTTTTAAAGGAAGCACCTTTACTTTGAACTCTGAAATGACTTCATATGAATGGACATGAATGGACTCATGTTCCCTCTGGCTTGTTTTTTTGGTATGAAAATTGTTGTTATACCTCTTTGTATGAATAAAGTTTGTTAGGAAAAAAAAATGCACTTAATAAATATGGAACTGTGTCACCGGTGCTCCTCCAACAGTCGTTGGTTACATCATCCCGCAGACACCTGGGAACCTGAAGTGCAGAAAGTCCCTAATGCTGCGTTCATGACACGTGGGAATTTAACGTATGGAAAGTCCCTCATGCTGCATTCAAGAGACACGTGGGAACTTAACGTATGAAAAGTCCCTCATGCTGCATTCAAGAGACAAAGTGGAAGCAATTGGTCTTCAGGTCCAGATGGAATTTTTAACCAGTTTTGCCTTGCATTAAGATTTCTGAAGATTATCAACTTCTTGACGATTTCCTCATGATTTGTTGAACGTTCCCTGGAGAACAAATTGTCATTTGGTTCTAAATAAAGGGGAAATCATTTTGCTAAGTTAAGTTTAAAAGCAGCAGTTGATTGTTTACGGCCAATAGATATTGATCTTTATGTTAAATTTTGTGGTTCAGATATGTTGAATTGAAATGATTGCAGGTAAATTTCAGATTAAAACACATGAATATCAGACTTACTTAATGAACTGGAATGAACTCCAATTAAAAACGGTCTCTATTTTATAAAAAAAAAAAAAAACTTTTCCAGGAAACTCTGTAGGAACAAGAGCATCTTATCTGTCCAGTAACAAACACTGTTGATCATGCATTGATTATGGAGTTGACAGTCATGTTTTCTGGCTTTTGTTCAGCTCTTTGTTGAGTTCCATGTGGCTGGATAGCTTCCTCTGCTTGTCATTAGAAATCATGTGACGCCATCATTCGCAAAATACAATACTTTGTGCTTCTCAGAGTTAAGGAAGGATTCTTAAATGGCTGAATTTCAAGAATTCTCCCTCTGAAGGACTGTTCCAATATCAAGGATTCTGTGAATTTTACCAATGACCGAGTCCTTCCTTCAGAGAATTTTCAAGGATGCACGACAGTATCCTCAGCGTAAATAAAGTACGCACAATTCGTTGTGCACGATTTGCTGTAATTGAAAGCGAGGCCTCTTCCTTGGGCACTTGCTAGCCTGTTCCAATGTGTGTTCACCAAATGCAAGCAAGGTCTTCTCAAGCCTCTGCAGGACCCCACTTGGAAGGACCCATCCTATTAAGAAAGCATCCTTAACTTTGAGTAGTACTGACTGATAACAGCAACAGTCAACAACATCTTATTGTGAAAGTATGCTCCTGTTACCGCCCTTCCTGCCTGTCCTGCTGTTATTCAGGGTGGAGCTCTGATTTCATTCTGGGAAACAGCTCACCTGAGACAAAGCTATTTCTCTCAGGGCGTACAGTCATAGTCATCCTCTTCAACACATTGGATTCTTTGAAGAAACTGTAAGTTGGCTTTGTTTGATACTTCATATCATATTATTTGTATTTGGTCTCTTTAGGGTTTGATTCATGCTGTATAATGTTTGCGGTAGTTGTTCACTTCTTATTTCATAGGAGAAAGGTCAGAAAACAAAAGTCACACACAACACTACATTGATGTTTCCTCTGGAACCCTTCAAAACTGAAATGAAGTGAGCTGAGACACGATTTGTAGTGGAGTTATTAAGTTTTGTGTTGTGACAATAGCTCCTTGATTGTGCACATAATCCACTTCTATTGTTGTTTAGTATAAGCTCTACAGAGTTTATTTTTACACCAGATTTAAATTCAGTGTTTTGACAGTAGCTGAGTCATAGTTTGCATTTCTGTTCACTGCTCCTTTCAGCATGAACAGTCACTCAGTGCTCAGTCAACAATTTTCCACTCATCCCACCTCTCCTGCCTGCTTCATCTGATTCCCTGTAAATGCCCCAGCCTTCTGTCTCTGACCATGAGACCCTGACCGTGTCCTTGGTACCTGTTTGCCTGTGGCTGCCTGCTGTTTTCACTTGATGAAGACCACTCTACAGTGTGAGTTTTCCAGTCAGCTTACCGGTGGTTTCCTGTGGTCTAGAGATTTTCACCATGTTGCCACTAGCCATTGTGTGTGCTTCCTGTGAGTACTTACCTGCTGGCTTCTCAACCCTCCGTCTGGCCTCCACCTGCCATCTGCCTGCTCCCTGCTAGTTCGTCTGTTTGGACTGTGGATTAACTTGGCGCAGGGTTTTCTAGTATTTTCATGCATCTGATCAGGATGCCTCCAGGGCACCTCCTGTTAGAGATGTTCCGGGCATGTTCCACTGGTAGGAGGCCCCGGGGCAGACCCACAGCATGTTGGAGGGATTACATATCTCATCTGGTCAGGGAATGCATTGGGGTCCCCCAGGAGGAGCTGGAAAGCATAGCTTGGGAGAGGGGCGTCTGGGGTGCTTTGTTTGGCCTGCTGCCCCTGTGACCCGGTCCCAGATAAGCGGATGAAAATGGATGGATGGATGGATGGATGGATGGAAGGATTTTGTGCTCCCTCGACTATGTCCCCTGCCATTTCCTTCACTGTGCCATTGCCTGTCATTTAACCGAACTGTATTTGTTGTTGGGCTAACGCCCCTGCTCACTTGCCTGCCTCTTGGCCTCTCTCCTAAGCCAGCCAGGCTAACAAAGACTTTGTGGAGAGACTTTGCTGGAGTGTTGAATTGTATTACGTGGTTATTGGTGTGCTGCAATTGGGTTCAAACACTACCTGCTATAATATGAAAGAGAAAATAATAGTAGCTCTTATTTTGACAATAGAAATGATACAAAGGGTGATTTGAGTTGATGTGCAGATGAATGATTTGTGTTTCCTCTTCAGATGAAAGTGTATGTGAGTTGAGCAACATGAATCGGTGTGAGGACAGGGAGGAAGGAGCCCCTCCCTCCAAAATCACTCTGTGTGGGGAACATGACAGCCAGACTAAAGCTCAGAGGTGAGATGAGGATCTCTAACTGTTGATGACTTTTCTCCATGTCGGAGCTCAGCACTCAAAACGTTGTGTGTTGTGTTAAAGCCCAAAGCAGCAGCTCACACCAGACTCTCCTGAACCTGGACCCAGCTCTGTGTCCTTGAGGAGTGGCTGGTCTATCGATGATGATATTAATTTGAGGTGAGATGTTGTTAACATGATAATATCAGTGATTCATTATTTAATTGTTGTTTTTAATTTTGTTGTTTCTTTAGAGTTCTGAGTTTGTTTTCAGCATTGTTCTAATTTTAACTTTCTATTTTTTAGCCCAGGTTCAGACAAATTTAAGTGTGAAGATCTTTTATTATTTTGTTTACTGAACTTTTTTGTGTTAATCTTGTCTTGGCAACTGCTGCTCCTGAAGACTGTAAAGTGAATGTCCTTCTCTGGTGGACTCCTTTCTGTCTAACAGGATCCTTCAGAGATCAGACTATCCTGGATATCCACCCAGCTGTGTGTCCTTCAAGAGTGACTGGTCCATGGAGCCGCCCATATTTTTCAAAGGACAGCGTTTCCCAATGGCAGAGTAAGTCAACATCAGTTACTTTATAATGTCAGCAACATAACAAAACATTTGAAGGAACAAACTCCTTCTGAAGAGCTGTAACATCTTATAAAAGTGGAAACTCCACTCTTGAACTTCATTAACACCAAAGTAGAAAAGTGTCGTCCAACATATGACAAGACAGAAGAGTTTCTGCTTATACATGGTGTCCACAGATTAAGGCCCGGATCCCCAATATTGACCTCCTAATTCTTATAATAGATCCTTGACTCCACATAGAGGAGAGAAAGAAGTTAAATTACCTTAGTCCTGGAGTCCTTACATTGTTCCTGTTCTCCAAAAAGACATTGATGAGCAGGGAGAACAGAAATCATTCAGTGAAAAGCTTCAGACTTTTTTCTGGTTGATATCCTTTAGTTCCTCCAGCAGCTTTTGTGTTTGAAGTTTAAAAAGTGAATTTCCTTCTCTGGTGGACTCCTTTCTGTCTAACAGGATCCTTCAGAGATCAGACTATCCTGGATATCCACCCAGCTGTGTGTCCTTCAAGAGTGACTGGTCCATGGAGCCACCAATATTTTTCAAAGGACAACGTTTCCCAATGGCAGAGTAAGTCAACATCAGTTACTTTATAATGTCAGCAACATGACAAAACATTTGAAGATACAAACTCCTTCTGAAGAACTGTAGCACCTTATTAAAGTGGAAACTCCACTCTTAAACTTCATTAACACCAAAGTAGAAAAGCGTCATCCAACATGCGACAAGACCGAAAAGTTTCTGTTTATACATGGTGTCCTCAGATTAAGGCCTGGGTCCCCAATGTCGACTTCCTGATTCTTATATTAGATCCTTGGCTCCACATAGAGGAGAGAAAGAAGTTAGATTACGTCAGCCCGAGAGTCTTCACAATCTCCCTGTTAACCCAAAAAGACAATGATGAGCAGGGAGAACAGAAATCATTCAATGAAGAACTTCAGACGCTATTTCCGGTGGATATCGTATAGTTTCTCCAATAGCTTTTGTGTTTGAATTTTGAAAAGTGAATTTCCATCTCTGGTGGACTTCCCCTCTCTCTAACAGGATCCTTCAGAGATCAGACTATCCTGGATATCCACCCAGCTGTGTGTCCTTCAAGAGTGACTGGTCCATGGAGCCGCCCATATTTTTCAAAGGACAACATTTCCCAATGGCAGAGTAAGTCAGCATTGGTTATTTTATAATGTCAGCAACATTACAAAACATTTGAAGATACAAACTCCTTCTGAAGAGCTGTAACATCTTATAAAAGTGGAAACTCCACTCTTGAACTTCATTAACACTAAAGTAGAAAGTGTCATTCAACATACGACAGGATCCAGGCACAGGTCCCCAATATGGACCTCCTGTTTCTTATATTCGATCCTTGGCTCAACATGGAGGAGAGAAAGAAGTGGGATTACCTTGGTCCTGGAGTCCTTACATTGTTGCTGTTCTCCTCAAAAAGAATGAAGAGCTTCAGAATTTTTCTTCTGGTTGATATCCTCTAGTTTATCCAGCAGCTTTTGTGTTTGAAGTTTAAAAAGTGAATATCTATCTCTGGTGGACTTCCTCTCTGTCTAACAAGACCCATCAGACATCAGACTCTCCTGGATATCCACCCAGCTGTATGTCCTTTAAGAGTGACTGGTCCATGGAGCCGCCCATATTTTTCAGAGGACAGTGTTCCCCACTTGCAGAGTGAGTCAACATTAGTTACTTTATTTGGTTTACTTATAAATCAGCTGTGTTGGTGTGGCATTACTGATGCTTTGAAACATGTCTCCAAACTTCCTAAAAGATGGAAAAGTTCCCTCTTCACTCAGAGAACCAAGGTTACAATGTAACTAGATCTTCTCTGTCGTATCAAGACAACCCATCCACACTGTTACATAGTCCATGTCTGGACTGACTCTGTAAGACATCCTCTGAGGAGGCAGCGCAGCCCACAAGACTAATTCACAAACAGCCACATAACAAACAAACTGTAGCCTACAAATGTGAACTATTTACATACAAACCTGGTTATGGCCCAGTATGAAGGAAGAAACAAACCTGAGAGGTCTCAGGGCTGCTCAAATAAATCTGCAACACCCTGAAACAGGGTGGCCATTTAGACCAGTCAACCAGTCGATATGTTACCCAAGGAAGATAATGAAATAATGGCACATGAAGCCTATGTCCCACATGTATCCCACTTTTCAAGGTGGCAAAGGGGTCGAAGGTACTTGTTTAACTCCCCTAAGATCCACAATGGGACAGAACAGGAAAATAGTGCCTTATTCCACTTCAGTCCCGAAAAGTCATATGAAAAAACACCATGCAATTCCTTGGCTTTACTTCCTTGTGCAGCGTAGCAAGCACCCATAATCTTATCCTAGGGCAGGCCGCCTTACCATAAATGGAAATGGAAATAGTAATTTAGAAGCATCCTGCTTCCTGTGTTTTTGGGAGTCATCTGCAAGATGCAGATCACCTGTGTAGCTGCTGGCCAATCAAACAAGCTGAACACCAGGTCTTTGAAATCAGACAAGATGGGCTTCTGCACTGGTGTTAGGTGCACCTCCACATCCTCTTCAAATTAAGTGAGGTGTGCAGTAAATATTCCCCACTCTGCAGGCACTGTCCCCGACCTTCACAAGACACTGACGAGATATATCAGCCATGATAGCTCAACAGTGTTCAGTGCCTTCAGCATCTTAGGGTGAATCTCATTCACACCTGGTGCTTTAGTGGTAAGGATTTTTTTAACCACCTCAGAGACCTCTGCTAGGGATATAGGCGAGGCTTCCCTAAATCTTCAAACTTTGCCTCCTTCACAAAGGATGTGTTGATCGAGTTCAGAAGTTCCCCACAGTGCTCTTTCCACCAATCCACATTATTGAGCCAAGCCCTGCTTTCATTTCCTGAGTTGGTTTGCCAGGACCTCCTTGAGGCCAACCAAAGTCATTCTCCATAGCCTCGCCAAACTCCTCCCACATCTGGATTTTTGCTTTGGCACCCATCAAAGCAGTAGCCCCTCTGGCCCCACAGCACCTGTCTGCTGCGTCAGGAGACCCCTGGGCCAACCAAGCCCAAAAGGCCTCCTTCTCCAGTTGATGGGACAACCTTTCAACCCCCCTAACCCCAACCCCCAACCTTCCAACATAACTCTTAGGAGCCACCTCCACTGGAATGCACAAGAAATTCTTCTGGAGGTCCTACTTCATGCTTCAAGACCTTCTGTACAGGGGCCTCAGACAGGCGTTTCCAGTTTATCATCACTTATGTTTTGGTTTACAAGGTCTGTCCAGCAGCCTCCCCCGCCATCCGATCCAACTCACCACTAGGTGGTGATCACTTGACAGCTCTGGTCCTCTCTTCACCCAACTGTCCAAAACATATGCCTGCTGGTCTGTTGATATGACCACAAAGTTGATTAGTTGATATTTGGCCTAGGGTGTTCTATTAACAAGTACACATAGGAATCACCTTGTGGTCAAACATGGTGTTTGTTATGGCCAATCCATGACTGGCCCAGAAGTCCAAAAACGTAACACCACTCATGTTCAGATCAGGCAGGCCGTTACTTCCAGTCAACCCCTCCAGGTTTCTCCACTGTTGCCCTGGAAAGCCTTCAAGTCCCCCAGCAAAACTGTAGAGTCCCCAGACAATATCCTGTCCAGGACACTGGCCACACAGAGATTCCATGAAAGCACATAATATCAGAGACTTCCTCTCAGAGACTGGCAGTTGCATAGAAGCAACCCTGTCATTCTTCGAGCTGAACTCCAACTCTGGGGCGCACAGTCACAGGCTTATACAAATACCTATACCTGCCTGGCTCCTCTCAACCTGGGGAACTCTGGAAAGGGGAGAGTCCAGCCCCTCTTCGGGAGTTTGGTTCCAGAACCAAATACACATTTGACATACAATTCAATGTGAAATAAGGAAACCTTTAGTTATGGATTTGATGCAGTATTCTCCAGATTTATTTTTGGTTTTCCTGATGTTTTTCTCACCGTACCTGCTACGTTTATTATGAGTCACTACCAATTTGTGCTGGACAGGTAACATTACACTTATATTGACCTGATGATGTCAAGGGCCACATGCCACAGTGACCAATGGTGAGGGAAGAATGGCCAGAGTTGAACATAAAACTGTGTCTTCCTGTCTGCAGTTTTATAGAGATCAATTAGAGCTGGAGGGACTATACTGGACAAGATAAAAAACCAACACAGTAAACTGAAAGCTGAACAGAAATGCAGACTGGACTATTGATTCACAGTACGACCAACACTTCAATGTCATGGGAAACTATTTGATTTAATGTTGTAATCTTCACTTTAACGCTAAGTACCTTTACCATGTGTTTGTCTTTGTGTGTACAAACATAATGTAAGCTGATTCTTTACGATTCCTCCACAGATTGGACCAGGAGAGCTTAGAGGTTCCCAGTGGTCAGTCTGGCCAGCAGCATCAAGCATACCTGTTCTCCATATTTAGGGTCTGTACATCTATTTTGTTTCCACTTGTCTCCATGCTGCATTTCTCAGTCAGTGTGTTCAACATGTATTTGATGTTTGGTACCATGATTTTATTTTGACTGTATAAATCATGTAATTTTCTGTTCCAGGTGCTGGAGGAGAACATCATCACTTTTGTAAAGAACGAGCTGAAAAAGTTCCAGAAGGCTCTGACTTCAGATTACCTGGATTGCTTAGAGAGTCAGAGGGATGATGAGGAGGTGTTGGATGATGAAGATAAAAAGCAGAGGAGGAGCAGCAGAGAGGCATTTCTGGAAATCACACTGCACTTCCTAAGGAGAATGAAGCAGGATGAGCTGGCTGACTGTCTGGAGAGAAGTAAGAGGATTTCTCTTAAGATTTAGCATCATGGATAAATAAGACATTTACCAATGTCTCAAGAGATGGACAGAAATATGTACAGTATATATATGCATTCTTTGAGGAAATGAAATGTTGAAATATTTTCTTTGACCTATTGTTTTTTGTGTTCGTTCAGACAGTCCTCCTGGAGTTTGTCAGCGTAAACTCAAGTCTAACCTACAGAAGAAGTTTCAGTGTGTGTTTGAGGGGATTGCTAAAGCAGGAAACCCAGCCCTTCTCAATCAGATCTACACAGAGCTCTACATCACAGAGGGAGGAACCGCAGAGGTCAATGATGAACATGAGGTCAGACAGATTGAAACAGCATCCAGGAAACCAGACAGACCAGAAACAACAATCAGACAAGAAGACATCTTTAAAGCCGGACCTGGAAGAGATGAACCAATCAGAACAGTGATGACAAAGGGAGTGGCTGGCATTGGGAAAACAGTCTTAACACAGAAGTTCACTCTGGACTGGGCTGAAGACAAAGCCAACCAGGACATACAGTTCACATTTCCATTCACTTTCAGAGAGCTGAATGTACTGAAAGAGAAAAAGTACAGCTTGGTAGAACTTGTTCATCACTTCTTCGCTGAAATCAAAGAAGCAGGAATCTGCAAGTTTGAAGGGTTCCAGGTTGTGTTCATCTTTGACGGTCTGGATGAGTGTCGACTTCCTCTGGACTTCCACAACAATGAGTTCCTGACGGATGTTACAGAGTCCGCCTCAGTGGATGTGCTGCTGACAAACCTCATCAGGGGGAAACTGCTTCCCTCTGCTCGCCTCTGGATAACTACACGACCTGCAGCAGCCAATCAGATTCCTTCTGAGTGTGTTGACATGGTGACAGAGATCAGAGGGTTTACTGACCCACAGAAGGTGGAGTACTTCAAGAAGAGATTCAGAGATGAGGAACAGGTCAGCAGAATCATCTCCCATATCAAGACATCACGAAGCCTCCACATCATGTGCCACATCCCAGTCTTTTGCTGGATCACTGCTACAGTTCTGGAGGATGTGTTGAAAACCAGAGAGAGAGAAGAGCTGCCCAAGACCCTGACTGAGATGTACATCCACTTCCTGGTGGTTCAGTCTAAAGTGAAGAACATCAAGTATGATGGAGGAGCTGGGACAGATCCACACTGGAGTCCAGAGAGCAGGAAGATGATTGAGTCTCTGGGAAAACTGGCTTTTGAGCAGCTGCAGAAAGGCAACCTGATCTTCTATGAATCAGACCTGACAGAGTGTGGCATCAATATCACAGCAGCCTCGGTGTACTCAGGAGTGTTCACACAGATCTTTAAAGAGGAGAGAGGACTTTACCAGGACAAGGTGTTCTGCTTCATCCACCTCAGTGTTCAGGAGTTTCTGGCCGCTCTTCATGTCCACCTGACATTCATCAAATCAGGAGTAAATCTGCTGTCAAAAAAACATTCAACTTCCCGCAAATCTGTAACAAGGAAACACAAACCTGAACTAAAACATCTCCACCAAAGTGCTGTGGACAATGCCTTACAGAGTCCAAATGGACACCTGGACTTGTTCCTCCGCTTCCTCCTGGGTCTTTCACTACAGACCAATCAGAAACATCTACAAGGTCTGCTGAGACAGATAGGAAGTAATTCACAGACCAACCAGGAAACAATCCAGTACATCAAGAAGAAGATTGAAAAGACTCTTTCTGCAGAGAAAAGCATTAATCTGTTCCACTGTCTGAATGAACTGAACGATCGTTCTCTAGTGGAGGAGATCCAGCAGTCCCTGAGTTCAGGAAGTCTCCACACAGATTTTCTCTCTCCTGGCCAGTGGTCAGCTCTGGTCTTCATCTTACTGTCATCAGAAGAAGATCTGGACGTGTTTGACCTCAAGAAATACTCAGCTTCAGAGGAGGCTCTTCTTAGGCTGCTGCCAGTGGTCAAAGCCTCCAACAAAGCTCTGTAAGTGAGATTTATCTATCAATAAATACTACTGCTGTCTTTCAACAAATGAAAAAAGTAACTTATGACTTTCTTTACTGTTTTCCCTCAGACTGAATGGCTGTAACCTCACAGGGAGAAGCTGTGAAGCTCTGTCCTCAGTTCTCAGCTCCCAGTCCTCTAGTCTGAGAGAGCTGGACCTGAGTAACAATGACCTCAGTGATTCAGGAGTGAAGCTGCTATCTGTTGGACTAGGGAGTCCACACTGTAAACTGGAAACCCTAAGGTCAGGATTCATTTACCCATTCAACTGATGAAAATTGAAAATCAAAATTTTTATTGGTGGATAAACAGCTAAGGTGTATGATTGCTTCTGAAAATATGATATGTCAAAGGACCTGTTACTAAAGTTTGTTAGTTGTTTCTAGACTCAGAGAATTATGCCTAGTTCACACTACACCACACTTCTGTCCATTGCAACAGTCACTTTGTCAGATTACCCAATCGTGGAGTCATAAAATCGTGCCGTGACTTGGCCGAAAGACATGACAGACTACGCGATAGTCCACACCAATCGTTGTCTTTCACGAAGTGTGTGATGTCATCAGGTTAAGCTTGTAATATTTTTATCATTAGCGTATATAAAGTGAATAGAAGTAGTCTGAGCACAGAACCTTGTTGAACCCTGTGGGAAACTTCAGCATGCATGGAGGATTCCTTATTAACAGAACAAACTGAGATCAGTCTGATAGATACGACTTATACCAAGTTAGTGTAGGACCTTTAAGGTCACTTAAATGTTCCAGTCTCTGTTATAGTATAATAGTCTGTTTATGACTATTATGACTATGACTGCCCCCGAGTAAGAATTTTCCTAGTTGACCAATGGTCATCATTTATGGCCATTAGTCGACTAGTCACCTGCATGTTTATGATATTAATTTAATTATTAAATTATATATTTTGGGTGTGGCAACACAACGGTTTGAATCCAAGGTCTTAGAAAGAACAGTATCAGTAACATTGTTCACATTGTGCTACATTACAGAGAAATACAAACCATACTAATGAACCTTCATTAATATAGGCCTATATTTTATCTACAAGTGCACGTCACACACTGAGCGAGTCGCCTGTTAATGACGCTGTCGGCAAAGCAGTAATGATTGTGCTAAGTGGCTAATGGGCATGTAGCTACTTCCATGTTTCAGATGATACGTCATGTTTGTAGTCGACCAATGAAGATGAGTTTACATATCACCTTGGGTTCATCCTTCACTTTCTCAAAATGATCCCACACTTTGGATTTCCTGCCCGACATGTTATTAACTAGCCTGTGTGATAACCGCGGGTACCAGCCCTGTAAATTAGGGGCCATACACATGGCGTCTTTAACTGCCTGGAAAACACGATGTCCAGTGCTGGGTGCTACTCTTGTGCCTTTCTTGTGCCAGCTTTCAAGAGCACAGCAGCAGGTTGTATCTGAGGTTGATAAGCAACCTTACTAAGCATTGTACAGCCTATTTACCTACAATCCTGAGTGTAGAGCTGATCTTCCTCCAGGCGCTGTTTATAAGTGTGTAGGCCTATCGTCTGTGAAACAGATGTAAAGCTCTGGGTAGCCCTGCACTAAAATGATCAACTTTTCCACATTTATCACAGACTGATATTTACGGAAGAAGGGAAAGATGTCTGTAAGCTGTGATTGGTTTGTAACATGACTCCTGTCTGACTGCTGAGCGTGTGTCTTCCTGTGTCTGTCCTTTTAAATTAATTTCCCACACGGTCCAGTCATACAGGTTTTGGTTTATTTTGATAAGGCGCAGCTCCCAGTGGAGTTTCACAGTTTGTTTTTTTCTTTTGTTTCTGTTTTGTTTTGTCTGTTTCTGTGACCAAGTGACCAATTAAATTTTGCCGACTAATGACCTTTCTGGTCAATTAACGTTTGGTCGCCTATTAGAGGGCAGCCCTAATTGATATTTAACGAACTAGGAACAAGCAGTATTCTCGCTAAACATAAATGTTAAAGTTGAAAATGCCAATGACATGGTTACAGTTAACTCTGATTAAGACATTGTAATTATTATTTATCTATTTGTATTTGAGTGACACAGCAGCACCCTCAGATAATCTGCTGTGTGTTGTTTTGTGTGTTTGCAGTCTGTCAGTCTGTCTGATCTCAGAGAAAGGCTGTGTTTCTCTGGCCTCAGCCCTGAGCTCCAACCCCTCCCATCTGAGAGAGCTGGACCTGAGATACAATCATCCAGGAGACTCAGGAGTGAAGCTACTGTCTGCTCGACTGAAGGATCCACACTGCAGACTGGACACTCTCAGGTATGAACACTGGTTGAACATAAACATGACATATTTGTGTAGGAGGTCTCCAAGGAGAACATCTCCAGGAACAAACATGGTAATTGCCTGTTGGAAATAACTGATGCAGTTTTTGGCAGATCTCTGCATGTTAAAAGAACTGTCAGTCATTTTGATATAAATTTCCCTTTTTACCCCCGTATCTGGGATCGAATCAGTTTCATCTTTACAGAGATAGGTCTAGGGCATGTTTAGCCTAGCTTTGCACAAAGACTGGAAGCAAGGGAAAATTGCTAGCCGAGCCTAATTTCTTTCTTTTTTTTTTAAAGATATTTTTTGGCCTTTAAATGATAGGACAGACCAGCGTGAAAGGGGGAGAGAGAGAGGGAGTGACATGCAGCAAAGGGCCACAGGCTGGAGTTGAACCCGGGCTGCTGCGGCAACAGCCTTGTACATGGGGCGCCTGCTCTACCACTAAGCCACCGATGCCCCCGCCGAGCCTAATTTCTAAAGAAGTTACATTAAGTTAAAACTGAACCTTGAACTAGACAACTTCAGGACAGGCCAGGGCAGGACTTTTAAGACACTTCCCTCAAGTGTATTTCTCAAACTCCTGGACTGTTTCCTTGTCAATGTATAACAATATGTGTATAAGAGACACAACATGTCCATGTTTGCATGTTGAAAGAGGATGTTCTGCTCTGACCCCCTTCCTCCTTTCAGGGTGGAGCCTGGTGGAGCCCGATGGTTGAAACCAGGTCTGGGGAAGTGTAAGTGTGTTTTTAATTTGATTCATGAAAACAGAGCATCTTCAAACTGTGACATCATTCCTTCAGATATCTGATTTCATCGTCAAAGTGTCAATAAATGAACAAATGATAAATTAATAGCGGCAGCTGTGTTGTGTCTTGTTGTCTCCATCAGATTCCTGTGAACTCGCATTCGACACAAACACAGTACACAGCAACCTCAAACTGTCTGACAACAACAGGAAGGTGCTATATGTGGACGAGGATCAGTCATATCCTGATCATCCAAACAGATTTGACTTCTGGCCTCAGCTTCTGTGTAGCACTGGTCTGACTGGTTGTTGTTACTGGGAGGTCGAGTGCAGACCACCGCTTTCCATAGCAGTGAGTTACAAAGGAATCAAAAGGAAAGGATTTACAGGCACTAACTTTGGAGAGAATGATCAGTCCTGGAGTCTGTTCTGCAGTGTTGATGGTAGTTACTCTGTCAGTCACAATCACAGAACAACAGACCTCCCTTACTTCTCCACCTCATTCTTTTCCTCCTCCACCTCTGGCTCCAATAGAATAGCAGTGTATCTGGACCATCCTGCTGGCACTCTGTCCTTTTACAGAGTCTTCTCTGAAACAATGTTCCCCCTCTACACCTTCAACACCACATTCACTGAACCTCTTTATCCCGGGTTTAGGCTGTGGTCTTGGACACCTTGTTCCTCAGTGTCTCTGTGTTCTCTGTAGGTCCGAGAGTCTCCTGCTGTTAGAGAAACCCTCTGCTGATCTGTTGAGTCTAGATGGGATCACAGTTACTTTAATTAAGAATGACTGAAAGGATTCCTCATTGTAAACTTCTTCCACTACCAGTCCTTTAGAGACTGAAGCTATGATCATTTAAATGTAGAAATGCTGTTGATTTGTACCTTCTGTCATTTTTTCATTTTGAATTCTGTTTCTTGTCACAATAAAAGCATTGTGTTACATTACGTGTGTTTGTTGTGTTTCTCAGATCAATATTACTGAGACGAGACAGCTGAAAGATACAGTATAAGGCTAAAGTTACTGTGCTGTTGTCCATACGTTTATTGCTCTGAACCCTGTGGTTGTCATTTTTACAGCGTTTATCCTGGTGAAATTGATTAACCTAAACTGTGGTAGTCAATTTTTTTTTACAGTGCATTCCCTGGTAATGGTGGCTGGTGCCTATCCCAGCTGACATTGGGCGAGAGGCAGGGTACACTCTGGACAGATCACTGGACAGATCACTAGACTGTCTGTCTGTCTATCTGTTTGATTTTGTTTTTTTTTATTATCTGAATTAAATATTTAGATTAGTTAAATTAATAATTAATATGACAGTATATGTATGTATATATATATATATATATATATATATATATATATACAGTACAGGCCAAAAGTTTGGACACACCTTCTCATTCAATGCGTTTTCTTAATTTTCATGACTATTTACATTGTAGATTCTCACTGAAGGCATCAAAACTATGAATGAACACATGTGGAGTTATGTACTTAACAAAAAAAGGTGAAATAACTGAAAACATGTTTTATATTCTAGTTTCTTCAAAATAGCCACCCTTTGCTCTGATTACTGCTTTGCACACTCTTGGCATTCTCTCCATGAGCTTCAAGAGGTAGTCACCTGAAATGGTTTTCCAACAGTCTTGAAGGAGTTCCCAGAGGTGTTTAGCACTTGTTGGCCCCTTTGCCTTCACTCTGCGGTCCAGCTCACCCCAAACCATCTCGATTGGGTTCAGGTCCGGTGACTGTGGAGGCCAGGTCATCTGCCGCAGCACTCCATCACTCTCCTTCTTGGTCAAATAGCCCTTACACAGCCTGGAGGTGTGTTTGGGGTCATTGTCCTGTTGAAAAATAAATGATCATCCAACTAAACGCAAACTGGATGGGATGGCATGTCGCTGCAGGATGCTGTGGTAGCCATGCTGCTTCAGTGTGCCTTCAATTTTGAATAAATCCCAAACAGTGTCACCAGCAAAACACCCCCACACCATCACACCTCCTCCTCCATGCTTCACAGTGGGAACCAGGCATGTGGAATCCATCCGTTCACCTTTTCTGTGTCTCACAAAGACACAGCGGTTGGAACCAAAGATCTCAAATTTGGACTCATCAGACCAAAGCACAGATTTCCACTGGTCTAATGTCCATTCCTTGTGTTTCTTGGCCCAAACAAATCTCTTCTGCTTGTTGCCTCTCCTTAGCAGTGGTTTCCTAGCAGCTATTTGACCATGAAGGCCTGATTGGCGCAGTCTCCTCTTAACAGTTGTTCTAGAGATGGGTCTGCTGCTAGAACTCTGTGTGGCATTCATCTGGTCTCTGATCTGAGCTGCTGTTAACTTGCAATTTCTGAGGCTGGTGACTCGGATGAACTTATCCTCAGAAGCAGAGGTGACTCTTGGTCTTCCTTTCCTGGGTCGGTCCTCATGTGTGCCAGTTTCGTTGTAGCGCTTGATGGTTTTTGCGACTCCACTTGGGGACACATTTAAAGTTTTTGCAATTTTCCGGACTGACTGACCTTCATTTCTTAAAGTAATGATGGCCACTCGTTTTTCTTTAGTTAGCTGATTGGTTCTTGCCATAATATGAATTTTAACAGTTGTCCAATAGGGCTGTCGGCTGTGTATTAACCTGACTTCTGCACAACACAACTGATGGTCCCAACCCCATTGATAAAGCAAGAAATTCCACTAATTAACCCTGATAAGGCACACCTGTGAAGTGGAAACCATTTCAGGTGACTACCTCTTGAAGCTCATGGAGAGAATGCCAAGAGTGTGCAAAGCAGTAATCAGAGCAAAGGGTGGCTATTTTGAAGAAACTAGAATATAAAACATGTTTTCAGTTACTTCACCTTTTTTTGTTAAGTACATAACTCCACATGTGTTCATTCATAGTTTTGATGCCTTCAGTGAGAATCTACAATGTAAATAGTCATGAAAATAAAGAAAATACATTGAATGAGAAGGTGTGTCCAAACGTTTGGCCTGTACTGTATATATATATATATATATATATATATATATATATATATATGGGCTCTGCCTTTCAGTGGAAGGTGTTGAGAGATATTACTCAAAATTATTATTATTTATTTATTTATAGATTATTTTTCTAATTCAGTGGCTTTACACTTGTTCTTGTTACAAATACTGTTTTTCTGTTTTGTTTTCTTCTGCTATTTATTTATTCATTTGTTTGCATGTTCGAAATAAAGATTACTAAACTAAACTAAACTAACACATAGAGACAGACAACCATTCACACTCACATTCACACCTACAGGCAATTTAGAGTCACCAATTAACCTGCATGTCTTTGGACTGTGGGAGGAAGCTGGAGTACCCGCAGAAAACCCATGCTGACACAGGGAGAACATGTATACTCCACAAAGAAGGGCCCCCCCACCCTGGGGTTCAAACCGGCAACCCTCTTGCTGTGAGGTGACAATGTCGTCAAAAAGGGCTATACACTTCAGTAAAAATGAATAATTGAGTGAGTGGAGTAAGAAATGAATGAGTGAATGAATGTCACCACCACATATTCCAACAAGGTGATGTTATCAAACAATGTTCAAAACAGGAGCGCTTCGTGGACTCATCCTTGGTTAGAGGTGCTCTTTGGACAGGGACACAAAATACATACAAAAAACACAGAAAAGTCCAAGGCACTCTCTTTAAATCTATAAAATGCCTTTATTCACATGGCATTGTCACAGTCACATTAAAAGCCAAACTCCGACATGAAGGTGATGTTATACCACTCACATCTTTTGCACACTTAATGCTAAAATATGGAAAAGTTGTCACTGAAGTGAAAGAATAATTTGCTTTGAAATGTATTCGTAGCCCAAGAAACAGAGAGACTACATCATACAAATGCAAAAAAAATCTTTAATAAAAATATGTATATAAATTCATATACATACAATGTATTCACATCAGGGCTGTGCTGATAACAGAGACAGAGAAGAAGAAAAGTACTGGTACCTTCATTTCATTATAACCACCGGAGTTTCTTTTTAATTGTTATTTAATAAGACAACCATTACAAAGGCAATAGAACTGAGGATGGATACAAAGTGTGATAAAAATGTATTACAAACTGTTACAACAGTTTTAAAATCTTATGTCTTGTGAATTAAAAACATCTTTAAACAAAGAATCATATCATAAATTTTACTGTGTTTGTATTATTGCATGTTAGCAGCTCACTTTGGTGACTCGTCCCCTGCAGATGAATAAGAAAGAGAGAGAAAACAAGCATAGTTATTAATTTCGTGTAGTTCATTGTGTTGTGACATCAGCCCTGAGACCAAATTGTTGCCCATACTCACAAATGATTGGTCCAATGGTGAGGGTGCTCAGAGGATCAGAGTCAGAGACAGAGCGAGCAGTCCTATGTGTGCAAGGCTGCGTGGTGGGAGATAGTGGAAAAAATACCATTAAAACACTGTGTTTAAGCAGCATTGATTATTGATCAATGTTATTGATAAAATCAATGTGTGACTCACTGGAACGCAAGAGGAGCTCCTCTGTTCACACAGGCTGAGGCTGCAATGAAGGTAAACGTCTCTGTATTCATTTTGGAGCAGGAAGAACAGGGTAGAGAAACGAGCCCGGAGGGACGAGCCGCTCTCAACCACTGACACCTGCCTGCGGTCAATGGGACACCTGGGAGAGAGGACAGAGTGCATCACTACAGATTAAACATTTTCCCCATTATACTAAACAAACCATCTGCTGAGGCTTACGAGGGACACTTACTTGTTCACGATAAGAGGGTACTGCTTGGGGTCTTCAGGGTTTGATGAGTGAGTGGCGTAGCAGTCCTCCAGAACAACTGCAAAGCTTGGATCTCTCTCTTCCACAGAGACTCCCACATACAATGGCGAGCCCACTGGCAGGGTGACCCGGCCGGATGGATAAGTCTCAGTGTAGTTGGAGTTGCGGAAAAGAGACATGATGGCTCTGGCTTTGTTACCTGAGCCTGAAATGCCACCTGCCAGCCTGTTGAGAAAAATATGGTTTGTTTTGTTATGGCGAATCTTCTTTCCAAGTTTTTCTCTTCTGTTTTCTTTATCGTGCTATTGTTAAATTCTGTCATTTATATACAAACAACAGGCAACGACACAAAAATGATCTTTAGACCAGTGGTTCCCAACTGGTCCAGCCACAGGCTCCAGATTTCTCCTTAGTCATCAGTTCAAGGTCCACACAGTTTAATATATTCAGCATCATATTTGTGTTTGGCCATGTCGTCCAGTTAGTTTGCTGTCTCTGTCAATTAGTTGTCCGTTAGTCACTCAGTCTTCAACAGGGAACAGCACTTAAAAGCTCTGTGCTGGAAATTCACAGTACTTTAAAATAAAGTCTGTTTTTTATGAACTTGCGGCCACTTTTGGACCGCAACCCACCAGTTGGGAACATCTGCTTTAGTCTACATATCAGCCAGATAGGAATCTAGTACAGCCATCTCTCAGGCTGCTTCAGTTACACCCATGCTGATTATTTTACAACTTTCCGTAAAAGGCAACTTACGACAGGATTGGTCTGATCGCCACATTCAGGCTGCTGTCTGTGTCCAGGGGGTACGCACAGGAGAAGGGAATACTCACAGGAAGAGCGAAGGATACGTTGTTTATTGGGTATATAAACAAGCTATTGGAGTAGATGGCATGTGTGCCATTAGTCTGAAAGACAGGATGATTAGATTATTAGTCAGTTCGTGAGATGTGCTACAGGCAGCAGCATGAGCATGTGTTCAGAGATATTGTCCTTCAGGTGGTGGACCTGATTAGGATTACTTCAAAAAAGAAACAGTAGTTACCATCAGTGTGTTTCCACAGGCACCTGCTGTGGCCTCCACTTCATACCACACCACATCATCACGCACTCTGACCCAGGAGCAGTTGCGGGCTGCCAGGTTGCTAGAGAATGGGTTCAAACCAGAGGATGTAAAGCCAGGCATATCCAGCCCTACGTGGAGTTTATCACGGCCACAGATAAGCTGAGGGGGTGGAGGGCGCTGGACTGAAGAAAAAGATAGAGGGTCATCAAATAAAAGTGTGAGAGAAAGCAGATAAGATGGGAAATACTATACAGATGAGACCAAGATGAGAGCCTCAATAAGTCTTTACCTCAGTATGTATTATTTACTGTATAATGTCAAAAGATTTCAAAATATAAAAGAAAACTTACATTCACAAACAATACTGGCATCTTCACCGTGACCACAGTTGTGGACCCCAAACCCTGGATGTCTGCAGTCTGTTATCGATGGTTCATTTCCAAAACAATTGACATCGTCCAGCCAGATGGGTCCACTGCCCTGTCCAAAAGCTGCATTTTGTAGTGCTGAACGAGCAGAGCCACAGCCCAGCTGTCTGCACACCACATTGGCATCGTTTAGGTCCCAGCCATCATCACACACCGTCCCCCACAGTCCATCATGGTAGACCTCCACTCTGCCAGAGCAGCGGTTGTCAGAGTTGACCAGCCTCACTGGTGAAAGAGCTGACAGAAAAACATGACACAAAATTATCACTAATATCAGACACAGATGAGAGATGGACTTCGTGAAGATGATGATATCTTTGAAAAACTACATACAGCTGTTTTCTGTTTAAAAAGGACAAAACCCTTTGAAGGCTGCAGATAATAAAGAGTAGTGTAAAACACATATTTCATATTACTGTAACAAGTGGTAACGGAACTCCTCTCAGCTAAATGTTACAGCATGTTACACAGTGACACTTCATTGCCTTTAGCTGCATAAATCTGTGTTTACCTTCACAGACGACACCAGCATCCTCATTGTGACCACAGTTGTGAGATCCAAACCCTCTGTGTCTGCACTCGCTGAGCTCTGATTCGCTCCCTTTGCACATGACATCATCCAACCAGATGGGTCCTCTGCCCTGTCCAAAGCGTGCACCTTGTGGTGCTAACAGGACCCTGCCACAGCCCAGCTGTCTGCACACCACCTGAGCATCAAGCAGGTCCCAGGCATCGTCGCACACCGTCCCCCACTGTCCACTGTGGAAGATCTCTACTCTGCCAGAGCAGGAGCTGTTTCCTCCGTTGACCAGGCGGACCTCCCCCTCAACTCCTGTGCTGTTGTTCACTGCTGGTGTGGTAGTGCTATTAGCTGTCACCTGAGGTGTTGGACCAGGTGAGGGCGGTAAAGCTGTGGTGTTGGGTCCTGGTTGAACTGAAAGAAAAGTTTCTGTGAAGTCACAGGACAACTACAGCACTGCCATCAGTGTTCATGCCGAAAAGCTCTGTTTCTTTATAATAGATATAACTAATTATCACTGCGCACACAACTCTGTTCATGTTCTTAACAAAGCTAGGTTTTACTGTATATTTGACTTCTTGTGCTGCAAACTAATATCGGTTGTGTGAGGTAAATTAAACGTATTGATGAGGCCATTTTTCTAGTTAAATGTGAGCAGTAAGAAATAAAGTGGACCTAAAGGATGTATAAACATTTACCTTCACAGATGATGCTGGCATCTTCACTGTGACCACAGTTGTGGACCCCAAACCCTGGATGTCTGCAGTTTGTTATCGATGGTTCATTTCCAAAACAATTGACATCGTCCAGCCAGATGGGTCCACTGCCCTGTCCAAAAGCTGCACTTTGTAGTGCTGAACGAGCAGAGCCACAGCCCAGCTGTCTGCACACCACATTGGCATCGTTTAGGTCCCAGCCATCATCACACACCGTCCCCCACAGTCCATCATGGTAGACCTCCACTCTGCCAGAGCAGCGGTTGTCAGAGTTGACCAGCCTCACTGGTGAAAGAGCTGACAGAAAAACATGACACAAAATTATCACTAATATCAGACACAGATGAGAGATGGACTTCGTGAAGATGATGATATCTTTGAAAAACTACATACAGCTGTTTTCTGTTTAAAAAGGACAAAACCCTTTGAAGGCTGCAGATAATAAAGAGTAGTGTAAAACACATATTTCATATTACTGTAACAAGTGGTAACGGAACTCCTCTCAGCTAAATGTTACAGCATGTTACACAGTGACACTTCATTGCTTTTAGCTGCACAAATCTGTATCTACCTTCACAGACGACACCAGCATCCTCATTGTGACCACAGTTGTGAGATCCAAACCCTCTGTGTCTGCACTCGCTGAGCTCTGATTCGCTCCCTCTGCACATGACATCATCCAACCAGATGGGCCCTCTGCCCTGTCCAAAGCGTGCACCTTGTGGTGCTGACAGGACCCTGCCACAGCCCAGCTGTCTGCACACCACCTGAGCATCAAGCAGGTCCCAGGCATCGTCGCACACCGTCCCCCACTGTCCACTGTGGAAGATCTCTACTCTGCCAGAGCAGGAGCTGTTTCCTCCGTTGACCAGGCGGACCTCCCCCTCAACTCCTGTGCTGTTGTTCACTGCTGGTGTGGTAGTGCTATTAGCTGTCACCTGAGGTGTTGGACCAGGTGAGGGCGGTAAAGCTGTGGTGTTGGGTCCTGGTTGAACTGAAAGAAAAGTTTCTGTGAAGTCACAGGACAACTACAGCACTGCCATCAGTGTTCATGCCGAAAAGCTCTGTTTCTTTATAATAGATATAACTAATTATCACTGCGCACACAACTCTGTTCATGTTCTTAACAAAGCTAGGTTTTACTGTATATTTGACTTCTTGTGCTGCAAACTAATATCGGTTGTGTGAGGTAAATTAAACGTATTGATGAGGCCATTTTTCTAGTTAAATGTGAGCAGTAAGAAATAAAGTGGACCTAAAGGATGTATAAACATTTACCTTCACAGATGATGCTGGCATCTTCACTGTGACCACAGTTGTGGACCCCAAACCCTGGATGTCTGCAGTTTGTTATCGATGGTTCATTTCCAAAACAATTGACATCGTCCAGCCAGATGGGTCCACTGCCCTGTCCAAAAGCTGCACTTTGTAGTGCTGAACGAGCAGAGCCACAGCCCAGCTGTCTGCACACCACATTGGCATCGTTTAGGTCCCAGCCATCATCACACACCGTCCCCCACAGTCCATCATGGTAGACCTCCACTCTGCCAGAGCAGCGGTTGTCAGAGTTGACCAGCCTCACTGGTGAAAGAGCTGACAGAAAAACATGACACAAAATTATCACTAATATCAGACACAGATGAGAGATGGACTTCGTGAAGATGATGATATCTTTGAAAAACTACATACAGCTGTTTTCTGTTTAAAAAGGACAAAACCCTTTGAAGGCTGCAGATAATAAAGAGTAGTGTAAAACACATATTTCATATTACTGTAACAAGTGGTAACGGAACTCCTCTCAGCTAAATGTTACAGCATGTTACACAGTGACACTTCATTGCTTTTAGCTGCACAAATCTGTATCTACCTTCACAGACGACACCAGCATCCTCATTGTGACCACAGTTGTGAGATCCAAACCCTCTGTGTCTGCACTCGCTGAGCTCTGATTCGCTCCCTCTGCACATGACATCATCCAACCAGATGGGCCCTCTGCCCTGTCCAAAGCGTGCACCTTGTGGTGCTGACAGGACCCTGCCACAGCCCAGCTGTCTGCACACCACCTGAGCATCAAGCAGGTCCCAGGCATCGTCGCACACCGTCCCCCACTGTCCACTGTGGAAGATCTCTACTCTGCCAGAGCAGGAGCTGTTTCCTCCGTTGACCAGGCGGACCTCCCCCTCAACTCCTGTGCTGTTGTTCACTGCTGGTGTGGTAGTGCTATTAGCTGTCACCTGAGGTGTTGGACCAGGTGAGGGCGGTAAAGCTGTGGTGTTGGGTCCTGGTTGAACTGAAAGAAAAGTTTCTGTGAAGTCACAGGACAACTACAGCACTGCCATCAGTGTTCATGCCGAAAAGCTCTGTTTCTTTATAATAGATATAACTAATTATCACTGCGCACACAACTCTGTTCATGTTCTTAACAAAGCTAGGTTTTACTGTATATTTGACTTCTTGTGCTGCAAACTAATATCGGTTATGTGAGGTAAATTAAACGTATTGATGAGGCCATTTTTCTAGTTAAATGTGAGCAGTAAGAAATAAAGTGGACCTAAAGGATGTATAAACATTTACCTTCACAGATGATGCTGGCATCTTCACTGTGACCACAGTTGTGGACCCCAAACCCTGGATGTCTGCAGTTTGTTATCGATGGTTCATTTCCAAAACAATTGACATCGTCCAGCCAGATGGGTCCACTGCCCTGTCCAAAAGCTGCACTTTGTAGTGCTGAACGAGCAGAGCCACAGCCCAGCTGTCTGCACACCACATTGGCATCGTTTAGGTCCCAGCCATCATCACACACCGTCCCCCACAGTCCATCATGGTAGACCTCCACTCTGCCAGAGCAGCGGTTGTCAGAGTTGACCAGCCTCACTGGTGAAAGAGCTGACAGAAAAACATGACACAAAATTATCACTAATATCAGACACAGATGAGAGATGGACTTCGTGAAGATGATGATATCTTTGAAAAACTACATACAGCTGTTTTCTGTTTAAAATGGACAAAACCCTTTGAAGGCTGCAGATAATAAAGAGTAGTGTAAAACACATATTTCATATTACTGTAACAAGTGGTAACGGAACTCCTCTCAGCTAAATGTTACAGCATGTTACACAGTGACACTTCATTGCTTTTAGCTGCACAAATCTGTATCTACCTTCACAGACGACACCAGCATCCTCATTGTGACCACAGTTGTGAGATCCAAACCCTCTGTGTCTGCACTCGCTGAGCTCTGATTCGCTCCCTCTGCACATGACATCATCCAACCAGATGGGCCCTCTGCCCTGTCCAAAGCGTGCACCTTGTGGTGCTAACAGGACCCTGCCACAGCCCAGCTGTCTGCACACCACCTGAGCATCAAGCAGGTCCCAGGCATCGTCACACACCGTCCCCCACTGTCCACTGTGGAAGATCTCTACTCTGCCAGAGCAGGAGCTGTTTCCTCCGTTGACCAGGCGGACCTCCCCCTCAACTCCTGTGCTGTTGTCCACTGTTGGTGTTGCTGAAGTGAGAGGGACTGACTGGCTTTCAGCAGATATGTATGGATCAGGTGTGGTTGGCGGAACTGCAGGGCTGGTGCTGTTCACCTCTGTTACAGGGAAAAAACTATGAGATACTGGTGCTAAACCAATGAGATTTTGGTTTCATAAACTGTGCATTCACTTTAAGAACAAGAGGACAACAGTGGCATGACTCCTCTAAAACACTTAAATGAATTAGATGAGAAAACTGAATTTGTTGTTACAGTGAGAGATGTTTCAGATGAAACAATACCAGGAGCAAAGCGAGACTTTGCAAACAAGCATGGCTCAGCCCAAAGCTAGAGGGGTCCGGGGGCATGCTCCCTTGGGGAGATTTTGTCCCCTGTTTAGCTATATACACTGTCTTTCAAGCCATTTGAGATAATAGAATGACTAGAACCTGTACATTATTTGGGGGGAAAAAAACATCCTCCCATAGAGCCTATGTCCTATTTTGTATCCAGTTGTTCTCCAACTGTCTTCATCATTCTGAAACCATAACACAACAAATGTTCAGGATGACTTATTTTCACTCCTGCCAGCTAAAGGCTAAAACTATCAGGTGTTACTATGGTTAAGTTTCAAAACATAGGTAGGGTAAAGACTTTGGCATAAACAGCATTGCTAATGTTCAAACCTATTGTTGTTATATTGTGCTGGAGTAAAGTTCTCTGATCTCTACCTGCACAGTATGCAAGCTGGCATGCAGTTGGCTTCACAAGTTTGTAGACGTAGTAGTTTCCATAGCAGAGCTTCACATGGATGGTGGGTGAGGGAAAATAGCAGCAGCTGCCGGCCCATGCATTACAAGCAGTACGAGTCACAATTTCGTCTGGCTGCGTGGGATTTGGTTGTGTTATCCACATAGGAGTGTGGGTTCCACACCTGTTTTCACCTATACACCTGTCTGGAATATGAGCACTGGTTTGCCCCAGGAAGAAGCGATACCAGCCTTGCCAGTTCACATTTCGGTCACAGTGTAGGATCTCATTTGATGTGTTATTTGTCGAACGCCAGTCATCATCCAGTACAGTGTAGTGCTCACAGGGGTCAGCGCAGCGTTGAGTCCCATTGTTACGGATGCAGTCCATGCCTACAGGACAAACAGTGTTTCCACAGCTAAACTGGACAGATTGGGAAGAGTTTCCCATTCTGGCTCTGGAGGAGGGCTGCAGGCACTCGAAAGAGCCTGGTGTGTTTTGACAAACCTGAGGTGGGGTGCAGGGTGAGTCTGGGAGGGAGCACTCGTCAGTGTCCACGCAGCCCCTGTCTGGTGACCAGTGATAACCTTGGCTACAGCAAGAGGAGTCACTGCAGAGTTTTGTATCGTAACAGGTAAGACCATCACCCACAAAGCCATCTTTGCAGACACAAGAGACTGCCTGGCTGGTGAAAGTGTCGCCTCGTTCTTGTGACTCCAGGCAGGTGGCTTCATCATGACATGAGTCACAGCTGGAGACAAGTGTCCCTGTGAAAAGTGAGGATAGTTTGATACATGCTATTGCTCATTTTTAGTTATTACATGCAAAGGACATAAATGAACTAAGCTTTTCTGATTCTGAATAATTTGTTTTGAAGTATTCAGTGAGTACAATTACCTAGAAAAACAGCTTTAAATCTCATAACAGAGGGATACCTGTAGAATTACATCAGAGGCGTGGTGAAGTCTAGTAATACGGGACACTTTTTGGTCGATTACAAAGAAAACCAAATACAATTCAGTGTTACTTTCAGAACTTGTTATGTATCTTTGCGGTTGTTCTACAAAGAAAATATGTTGCCAAGAAAAATACTTTAGAAATCTCAAATACATCAAGAACCCCGACCTCACTGTGGTGGCATGTTCAGGTAAAATGGGACAATCATATTTTTTTGTTTTTGAAATGGTTAAAAGATTCTCTAACTTTTCTGCCATGCTTTCCCTGTTCTTGTCACAATCCCAGTCTCTCAGTCCTCTCCTGCCACTCTGCTGCAGTGTTTTTCCACTCCCCCTCCCTCTGCTTCACTCTACCTGCCAGCCGCGCCCACCTCATCAGCCCAACTCTGCTCACCTGCCTACACAGCTGCAGCTCATCAACCAGCCCTGCATATAAGCCTCTCCAGCACCTTCACTCACTGCCAGATTGTTCTTTAGCATTATGCGAGACTCTCCAGCGTTCTTCTCCTGCCTGATCTCCCGGTGCCAACTCTGCCTGTCCCCGACCTGCTCCCCTCGTCTGCCTCCCGGTAAACTCACCTGCCTTCTGTCCCCGACCTCGTGCTTTGCTTCAGCGTCTCTGGTTTCTGCCTGCTCGTCTGGTCTCGACTCCTCCGCCCGGCCTCGTCTACCCTCCTGCCTGCTCCTCAACGGTGCTTCTGCCTTCGCTGACGGCTCTTCTAGCTACGACCCCCCCACCGGCTCCCGACCTCGCCTCAGCTCACTCCTCGTCGACTTCTCAGCACGATCAGCCGGCACTTCAGCCTACGGTGCGTCTGCCTCGCCACCTTTGGCTGCCGTAAGCTTGATCTCTTTCCCTCATCTGAGCCTCAGAGACTGTGTGAGGGCAACTTGCCCGAAGAACGAACTTTATTCTGTGTTTATTCTGCCTGCTGCATTCCCTGTTTGCTGTGGTGCTAATAAAAGTCATTACCAACTGTTCCTGCGAGCCTGGTACTGCATTTGGGTCCACAAACACACCCGTTTCAGTACAATCTGGCCAGAAATGGACCCAGCAGACCCTGCTTCACCTCAGTCTCGCCTAGCCCGGGTGGAGGGCATGCTCCAGCAGCATGAGGCTCAGTTAGCCTCCAACGCGGCAGAGGCTCGTCAGTCGGCGTCTGCTCTGGAACGAGCGCTAACCTCGCTAGCCGCCCAGGTGCAACAGATGGCGGCCGCCATGACACAACACGCCGTTCCTGCTGCGGCTCCAGCCCCTCCTGCTCCGACCCCGGGGCCGTCCTCTAGCACTGCACCCGAGCCCCGGGTGGGGGCGCCAGAACGCTACGCAGGGGATCCTGAGGGCTGCAACCCTTTCCTGACAAACTGTTCCATTCTGTTCGCCCTGCAACCTCATACCTTCGCCACAGAGGGGGCTAGAGTCGCCTTCACCATCAACCACCTCACTGGAAGGGCACGTCTGTGGGGAACGGCAGAGTGGGAGAGAGGCACACCAGCCTGCGCCTCTTTCCAGGCCTTCTCAGAGGAGCTTCGCAAGGTTTTTGGTCCCGTTTCCCTGGGTCCTGATGCTACAGGGGGTCTCATGAGCCAGAGGCAGGGGGATCGGACAGTTGCTGACTATGCCATTGACTTCAGGACCCGGGCTCGTCTCAGTGATTGGAACGCTGCCGCCCAATGTGACGCTTTCCTCAACGGGCTGGCTCCGTACGTGAAGGATGAGCTGGTTTCGTTCGACCTCCCCAGTTCCCTGGACGGACTCATCGAGTTGACCACGAGGCTGGACAGGCGGATTCAGACAAGGAGGAGGGAACAACGCCACGAGGGAGGAGATCACCGGCCATCTTTCCGTCAACGTCGACTCCCAGCCCCTCCTGTCCCACCTCCTGAACCCATACATGGAGGGGCGGAGCCCATGCAGGTGGGGCGGACCAGCCTAACGCCAGAGGAGCGAGAGCGACGCCGCCGGGGAAATCTCTGCCTCTACTGTGGCCAGGCCGGCCATTTTGTTTCCCGGTGTCCAGCAAAAGGGAGGGCTCAGCAGTAAAGAGGGGCATTCTGCTGAGCCGTTCCCAGAACTCTGCCCCCGACCCAAGACCTCTGTTCCACGTCCAGCTTTTGCTGCCAGGGGGGTCCCACACCCTCGCCACATTCATCGACTCGGGGGCAGACGTCAGCCTGATCGACGAGGAGCTCGCCCGCCAGTTGGACCTCATTAGGGTCCCTCTCCCTCATCCCGTGCCAGCCAGCGCCCTGGACGGTCATCTCCTGGGGACTGTCACTCATCAAACCACTCCCATCTCGATGCTTCTGTCCGGCACACATCAAGAGACTATTCAGTTTCACATTCTGAGATCTCCCAACCTTCCCCTGATTCTTGGCTACCCCTGGCTTCGCCGTCATAACCCCCACATAGACTGGTCCACGGGGTCCATCCTGGGATGGAGCCCCTCCTATCAACAGATCTGCCTCAGACCAGCAGTGGCATCCACGCCACCGGCCAGCTCCCGTTCCACCTCAGACCTCTCCATGGTGCCCCCTGACTACCACGACTTTTGGGAGGTGTTTAGCAAGGCTAGGGCCACCTCTCTGCCCCCTCATCGGCCCTATGACTGTGCCATCGACCTCCTTCCCGGCTCCGTCCCTCCCAAGGGCCGCCTCTACTCCCTGTCCGCACCTGAAAGGGAAGCCATGGAGACCTACATAAACGACGCCCTGGCCGCCGGGATCATCCGACCCTCCTCTTCACCTGCCGGAGCGGGGTTCTTCTTCGTCGACAAGAAGGACGGGACATTGAGGCCCTGCATCGACTACAGAGGGCTCAACGACATCACGGTGAAGAACTGCTACCCTCTCCCCCTCATTGCCTCAGCCTTCGAGCTGCTCCAAGGGGCCACCATCTTCACTAAGTTGGACCTCCGCAACGCATACCATCTGGTCCGGATCCATGAGGGAGACGAGTGGAAGACGGCCTTCAACACCCCTACTGGACATTACGAGTACCTGGTGATGCCTTTCGGCCTCACCAATGCCCCTGCTGTGTTCCAAGCCCTCATCAATGATGTGCTCCGAGACATGCTCAATAAGTTCGTGTTCGTCTACCTAGACGATATTCTCATCTTCTCCCGCTCCAAGCAAGAACACATTCATCACGTCCAGACAGTGTTGCAGCGACTACTGGAGAACTCACTGTTCGTCAAGGCGGAGAAGTGCGAGTTCCACGCCCCCTCTGTCTCCTTCCTGGGGTACATCATAGGCCGGGACCGCATGGAGATGGACCCCGTCAAGGTATCAGCTGTCACCTCCTGGCCCGTCCCTGATTCGCGCAAACAGCTGCAACGATTTCTGGGGTTCGCCAACTTCTATAGGAGGTTCATCCGGGGCTACAGCACGGTGGCAGCACCTCTCACCGCCCTCACCTCCTCCAAGGTCCCTTTCAGGTGGACCTCGGCCGCCGAGGAGGCGTTCCTGCACCTGAAGGGGCGGTTCACCTCAGCCCCCATTCTCCTGATCCCTGACCCCGAGAGACAGTTCGTCGTAGAAGTCGACGCTTCGGATGTGGGGGTGGGGGCCGTCCTCTCCCAACGTGCTGCCAGGGACCAGAAGCTTCACCCCTGCGCCTTTTTCTCCCGGCGTCTGTCCCCAGCTGAAAGAAATTACGACATCGGGAATCGAGAACTGTTGGCGGTGAAGCTGGCACTGGAGGAGTGGCGCCATTGGTTGGAGGGAACCAAGACCCCCTTTCTCGTCTGGACTGACCACAAGAATCTGGAGTACATCCGCTCGGCCAAGAGGCTGAACTCTCGTCAAGCCCGGTGGGCCCTCTTCTTCGCCAGATTCAACTTCACTCTCTCCTACCGTCCAGGCTCCCGCAACGTCAAACCTGACGCCCTGTCCCGTCAGTTCATGGTCGGGGAAGAGGACTCCCCCAGCCCTGACAACATCCTCCCCACTTCTCGTCTGATGGCCGCTCTCACCTGGGGGGTGGAGGAGCGAGTTAGAGCTGCTTTGGAGGACCAGCCCGGGCCCAGCTCCTGCCCCCAAGACCGCCTATTCGTCCCGCAGGAGTTAAGGACGGAGGTTCTGCAGTGGGCCCACGACTCCCGGCTCACCTGCCATCCGGGGATCCTCCGTACCAAGGAGGTCCTACAACGGCGGTTCTGGTGGGCTACTTTGGATGAGGACACCAGAGACTTTGTTAACGCTTGCCCAATCTGCAACCAGAACAAGGCCCCTCGGCAGGCCCCTGCCGGCCACCTGCAACCCCTGCCTGTGCCTCACCGCCCCTGGTCCCACATCTCTTTGGACTTTGTCACTGGACTGCCGCTGTCAGGGGGCCACACCGCCATTTTGACTATTGTGGACCGCTTCAGTAAAATGGCTCATTTCGTGCCCCTGCCCAAGCTTCCATCGGCCAAAGAGACTGCTGAACTGATTCTGCAACACGTGTTCCGGATTCACGGCCTCCCGTCTGATGTGGTCTCCGATCGAGGCCCCCAGTTCACCTCTACCTTCTGGAGGGAATTCTGCCGTCTCCTGGGGGCCTCCACCAGCCTGACGTCTGGATTTCATCCCCAGTCTAATGGTCAGTCAGAAAGGATGAATCAAGAAATGGAAACGGCGCTCCGCTGCATGGTCTCCAGGCACCCTGCCTCCTGGTCCTCGCAACTGCTGTGGGTGGAGTACGCCCACAACACCCTCATCAGCTCCGCTACTGGACTCTCCCCTTTCCAGTGCGCTTACGGCTTTCAGCCTCCCCTGTTTTCTGCTCAAGAGAAAGAGACCGTCTGTCCCTCAGTGGAGGCCTTCATCCGCCGCTGCCGCCGGACCTGGACACAGGCCAGGGCTGCACTTCTACGGGCCGCCGACAGATACGCGACAGCCGCCAACCGTCACCGCTCCCAGGCCCCCCCTTATCAGGTGGGACAGAAGGTGTGGCTTTCTACCCGGGACCTGCCTTTGAGGGTGGAGTCGAGGAAGTTGGGCCCCAAATTCATCGGTCCTTTCCCCATCGAGAGGGTGATAAACCCAGTGGCTGTTCGACTCAAGTTGCCCCATTCCATGCGGATTCATCCCACCTTCCATGTCTCCAAGCTAAAGCCGTGTCGGGAGAGCCACCTGCAGCCCGCCTCCCGGCCACCCCCACCGCCTCGCATCATCGATGGGGACCCTGCTTACACGGTGCACCGCTTGCTCCGCTCTCGTCGCCGGGGAAGGGGCCTGCAGTACCTCGTCGACTGGGAGGGGTACGGTCCGGAGGAGCGGTCATGGGTTCCGGCCCGTCAGATCCTGGATGCACGGCTCATCAGGGAGTTCCATCGCCAACACCCTGACCAGCCCTCCAACATCACCTCGGCACAAGGGGGCCCCAACACTGACCTTCGGTCTCCTCCTGCATCTGAGGCATCTGGGTCTGAGGAGGAGGATGCGGGACCGGCCTCGGAGGATGAAGAGACTGGGACAGAGGCCTCTGAGGAATTTTAGCCCTCCTCCAGGCCCCCGCCACCCACCCGGCTCCTCTGGAACTGTTTGGGACGTCAGGAGCCGTCCCTTGAGGGGGGGGTTCTGTCACAATCCCAGTCTCTCAGTCCTCTCCTGCCACTCTGCTGCAGTGTTTTTCCACTCCCCCTCCCTCTGCTTCACTCTACCTGCCAGCCGCGCCCACCTCATCAGCCCAACTCTGCTCACCTGCCTACACAGCTGCAGCTTATCAACCAGCCCTGCATATAAGCCTCTCCAGCACCTTCACTCACTGCCAGATTGTTCTTTAGCATTATGCGAGACTCTCCAGCGTTCTTCTCCTGCCTGATCTCCCGGTGCCAACTCTGCCTGTCCCCGACCTGCTCCCCTCGTCTGCCTCCCGGTAAACTCACCTGCCTTCTGTCCCCGACCTCGTGCTTTGCTTCAGCGTCTCTGGTTTCTGCCTGCTCGTCTGGTCTCGACTCCTCCGCCCGGCCTCGTCTACCCTCCTGCCTGCTCCTCAACGGTGCTTCTGCCTTCGCTGACGGCTCTTCTAGCTACGACCCCCCCACCGGCTCCCGACCTCGCCTCAGCTCACTCCTCGTCGACTTCTCAGCACGATCAGCCGGCACTTCAGCCTACGGTGCGTCTGCCTCGCCACCTTTGGCTGCCGTAAGCTTGATCTCTTTCCCTCATCTGAGCCTCAGAGACTGTGTGAGGGCAACTTGCCCGAAGAACGAACTTTATTCTGTGTTTATTCTGCCTGCTGCATTCCCTGTTTGCTGTGGTGCTAATAAAAGTCATTACCAACTGTTCCTGCGAGCCTGGTACTGCATTTGGGTCCACAAACACACCCGTTTCAGTTCTTCTGCTGCCTGTTTCCTTGTCTACGGTGGACATGCGTGTGTGTGCTTGCACGCTTGTTAATGATGGCTAATTCTGGACAACTGTGGTTAACATGGACTCACTGCACCATCTCTAAAATTTTATAGTGACAAAAATGATAAAATGTCTGTAATATTACAGGGTGGCACACAACAGCATAAGTCATAAATGTCCCATTCTATCTTAATGTTTTGTCCCATTTTACCTGAATGCATGAAGTATTCACTCAAAACCCTTTCCCATAAATAGTCAAGAGTATTCTGAGCATATTTTCATCATAAGTCAAACAGTTAATCAAATGTAACATCCTACAAACATTTTTGATGTTGTTCCCTTATTATTTTGGATGCAGCACTCTTATAACCAAAAAGAGAAAATCAACATGCCACATGGCTGACCTGGTAATTTCTGGGATCAGTGATTTTTTTAAATCTGTTCTGTCCATCCTTGTTATCTCAGACCAGTCAAAATGATTGTTTCATGTAAAGCACATATGTAATAAAAATGCATCAACATGTTTGATCATTTTTAAAGGGCTCAAGATATAAAACCTTATTTGTCCTATGTTACCTGACTTCTCTTGTCACCCATACCATCACTTGTAGTGATGATAATTTTGGGATAAGAAAATGCAACACTGATAGTGCCAAATTAAATCTTTTATCTTAAATCTACTCAAGGATACAATTCAGGGTACAATTCTATTAGTCTGTTACTTGCAGCCCATCCATATGTGAGACAAGAAGAAAAATATCCACGAAAAAGTAATTAATTTTTCAAAAAGGAACGTACAACTACGTGTCAGATATGTGTCATAATGTCTAACCCAAGATGAAAAGATATCAGACGGTTTACCTGAAGTGCTTCCTGTAAAAACCTGCAAAATTAGGAGCAGTGACAGCACCCCAGGCACCCCCATTATGGACCACATCCACAACACAAACTTGCTGAAAAAGACCAAAGAGACAATTCAAAACAATAATTATTTATCAATATAGAATTATGCTGCCTTGCAGAAAATTACTCACTACGCCAGTCTTTGTACTCACCTTTAGAGAGACTGTGTGGGAATCCAGGAGTTGGCGAATGACTTGTAAATCTCCCAGCGAGTAAGTGTGAGTATTTATAGGCCTGTGTGTGTGTTCAAAGGACCAATGAAGCAGTCATTGGTAAAACACATAAATGGGTCAGTGACAACAATGATTCATACGACATGAAAAGAGTTACTTATTAATCAAATAAGACAAAATTAAGATACAATTCAAACAGGACTGGCACGCAAACAAAGTCCTGAGTCAATACATTTTTATGGCACTACAATCAATCTCAGGTTAGTGTTGAAACATAATGGGGACCTCTTGGTCCTCATAAGTTTGCACATTCCAGCGTTAATGCATCGACTGACCAGCCCCTCTATAAACACCTTTTGTCACAGCAGTGGCTAAAATATCTGAGAGTACATTGAGTTCCTGACCATTTGAAATATATTCTGACCAAATAATCATTAAAGGCTTTTAAGTTTGGCACCCTTGACAACATCTTGTGCTTTTTCATT
This sequence comes from Epinephelus lanceolatus, assembly GCF_041903045.1. Classification (NCBI taxonomy): domain Eukaryota; kingdom Metazoa; phylum Chordata; class Actinopteri; order Perciformes; family Serranidae; genus Epinephelus; species Epinephelus lanceolatus. Next base: position 19,877,670 of record NC_135736.1, read on the forward strand.
TTCTCTTACATCAGACATTTATGGGGCACGGATGTGACTTGTCACGTAGGTGGAGTGGAGCAGGTTTTCTTCAAGTAGGTATAACTGCAGATGAGCAGCTACATGACTCACCCACCATCCCTACATGTCGATCCAGGATCAGCAAAATGCTAACACATTTCTGGGTTTTGGGCAAGGAACCTTTAAAGTTTGAAATATGATGAGTTATAGTGTGATTTGCCACACCCATCCTGTTGACTCCTATAGAACTGGCACCAAAGTCTGACTCCTCGAACGCTGTCACTGACATATGCCCTTTCCTTCATTAAGGCTATTGATTCCTTGGTTCCTGGGGTACTTTATAGTTGATTATAATGAACGCTCTCTGCTGCTGGCATGCTGTGGCAGACACGTCTATGTCCCATATAGTTTAGACGTTACTCTAATACTTTCCGCATACACTCCCTAAAGTTTGATTTTTTTTTTTATTTATTTTTTTTTTTTCTGATGTCAAAAAAGACAGATTTTTTTTTGGCATGCCTATGTTGCCTAAATGAAGATGCACTTCTGACGGACATATTAATACATTTAAAAAGATAACCAGTTGAATCTCATGCATGAATTAAACTGGTACATCATATCTCATACACAATTATTACTGTACAGCATGTTTGTGTTGGACCCCACCTTTTGTATTTAACTGTCTGGCTTTGAAAAGGTGTTTTTCTTTTCTTTAATCAGTCCAGTACAAGCCTGGAAAACATTAGATCACTATAGACTGGATGGATTCTCACACTGTCAGTTTCATTTATTGTGATTTTATGGTATTTTTGTGTCACACCTTATCATTATTCACTGGAATTACTGGTGGTCTTACTGTAATGTTTTTGTCTAATCATGTTTCCAAGCTCACTCCCCCTTTAGTGTTACACTCAAGTAAATAATTGACCCAGTCCTTTGTTCTACAAGACAAGAGTGCTGATAATATTTTTTACAACACTTTATGCTGGTAAGTACCCGTGTGCAATAGTAATTCAAACACTTCATTGAAGAGCTGGCAATCATCAATGAGAGAGCCTTACTCAAATACAACTTTCAGTTACTCAGGCAGAAACACTGGTAATAAAAATGTTATGTTTGTGTACCTCTCAGGATGTGTTTGAATACACTAGGTCAAATACTTTCACCAATGAGATGTCAAATAATCAAATCCAAAAGTAAACAGCACATTGTGACAGAGTTACATTGGACCTGGTGGGTGTTTTGATCTTGGTCATAAACAGATATGTTATATGGCATATTCGTTTTGATTAATCAAGTTCACTTCCTGGGCACTGCCGAGGTGCCCTTGAACAAGGCACCGATCCCCCCAACCGCTCAGAGAGCCTGTCATGGGCAGCCCCACTCTGACATCTCTCCACTTAGTGCATGTATAGGTCCTGTTTGTGCATGTGTGTGTTTGGACCTGTGTGTAATTGACAACAGAGTGAAAAACTTGAATTTCCCCTCGGGGATTAATAAAGTATATACAGTTTTTTTAAAAAATGTAAAAACTTGCAGTGGACAGAAGTGCATGGTCGCCTGTCTTGGAATAGCTTTTTTCCCTTTAATTAATATTTTTTATCTATGTATATTGTAATTACAGCCTTGATCTGGTGTGACTGTCCTCCTTGATGTCTCTCTGTCTGTCCACTGACTCCTGGCTGACCCCTTCCTACTCGATGTGTCCACTGTTTTGCTCAGGTGTTGACGGACAGACAGCTGACATCTGTTTCCAGTGTCCTCACTTTGTTGATCAAGGCCCTCACACCCATCTCTTTATTCTGGCCATTTACAGTATACCCATCTATCAGTCAAAAAGCCATTGTAATATATAAGTATACCCATTTACCCCTTGGTAACCTGCCAATCTACGTACTAGTAGACCCATCAACTACCACTACATCACTTCTCATGCGCCACTCCAGTCCTACTCTCAGGGCATTAGCCAACAGAGGTCTTACAGCCCCCAAAAACTTAGCTATATATTGTTAATTTTAAGTGTTTCTTGTATGTACATATTGTTATATAATTCATAATGCTAAATAAGCAATGCTGAAAGTGTATTAGGAGTTAATCACTCAAAAACTCCATCAGGACTGTTTGAGTGTGATCTGATCAGAGTTGACTGACAGTTCTGATAACATGAACAAACAAGACTAAGAGTCAGCTCTGTGTGGCCGTGCTTATGCACAGCTATGCCAAGAGATCAGGCAAATAGAACAGCAAATTATTTTGTAGTCAGAGATTGTTTTCTGTTGAGACTGAATCAGTCTATTTCTTGACACTTGACATAATGCAAACATGCTCAGGATGATAAGGCTAGCATGGCTGACCTCATGGCTGCTCTTTCAGTTTGCTCGTGGCAGCTTCCATTAAAATTGATTATTAATGCCTCACTAAGTCAGTGATTAGCTGGCAGTATGGGAGACTCAAATGTTTTTTTTGTTCAAGATGTGCATTTAAGATGAACACAGTTTCTGAGGATTATCATACAGAGCTGATGGGAGTCGTAGTGTTGAACTGAATGTAAGAAACCATAAAATGTGTATATTTTCACGGGCCCCTGATCAGGAACCTCTCCTGGTGATGCAACAGCCTGGCTAATAATTACTAAACCTGGACACAGCTGATGGATTACAGGGTCAGGATGATGGATGAAGAGGACATACTCAGCCGCCCTGAGGTGCACAAACACTTCATCCTTTTGTACATGTGAAACCAGCTCGTGGTCCTCTGAAGGGCTGGACTTTTGTACTTAACCGTCAATATATACAGGTGTGGTAAAACGTCTTACATAAGTTACATTTTGCAAATTTGGTGTTGAATACTGTACGGTGTTTATTTAATGCTGACACAGTGTAGGCTTGTTAAGAAAACCAGGTGATTTATGCCTTCAATGCTTTCATAAAGCAACCGCTTACTTTGTGATTATGCAGTGCCAATGAAAATATTCACCCCCTTGGAAGTTTCATTATTTCACAAATTCATCAAAGATGTTATTTGTTTTTAAATAGATCAACAGAATAAAACTAAATGTTAAAGTAAAAACTGACTCTGCAAGGTAATCTAGTTTGATTGAAAATATATTACAACCTTACGTCTGTCGGGTGTCTGAGGTTGATTTTCAGCTTGGAAATACTGTGGCAAAGCATTGCTCAGGCCATGGACTGGTAGATGCTGCTGGTTTTGTAAAGGTCTGGTCACAGATTTTACATTAGCGTGGATGTAACTGAGGGTTTATGCATATATCAAATCATGTGGATTTATGGTTTGTGATGTGAAATCACCGGGAAACCTCTGCTTTCAAGAAAATCAGTTTTGACACTAATGCTGCCTCATCATGAATGAATCAGATACCCTCCATGATGACACGAATTTGTGGAAAACGGTGCTGAGACGAATCAACAATTCCTTACTTGACTGCTTTATCACACAAACACACATACATATGAAAATGTAAAATTTTTATTTTAGTAAAAACTCCTCATACAGATGTGGTGTTTTGGGTCAGTAATGTAATTCAATCACTGTTAATGTGACAAGTCCATTTAAACTATTTTGCCACTGCCTTGGCAACATTTCTTTACAGACATAAAAGTAATAAAAGTAAAAGAAACTATAACTTCACCTTTCCTTTTAAATAGATAAATAAAACAATTGATATGTGTCAGCTTTTCTCTTCTGTTCAGTAATCACACACCCATTGTACCTATTCATATTGTGTAAATTCAGGCTTGGTCTCTTGAAGCCCATCTATCACCTTCAGATCTAAAATATAACAGAGGAAGTTCTCTGTTTCTAAAAATATACCTATCTAAGTAATATGATTTTTTTCATTATCTCCTCATTCATATAAAAAGCACGATGTCCCTTAAAATATATAAAAAGCTACAAAACACAGTCTTTTGTCCAATGTTGTTGTGCAATCGTAATATAGTGCTGTAATCTCAGAGATCCCACAATGACTTCTGAAGTCAGGTTTAGCTGTACACCTGACAGCCAGTGAATCAGCTGTTGGAGGTAGTTCATTACTTTTTAACTTCATAACAGCCCAATAATCCCAGATCAGATGTATGGCTGATCAGTGACAGCAGCGAGCATCAAACATCTCCTCTCCAGTCTGTGATTGGACGGTGTTAGTGTTAGTCATCGAGGAGGCTCTCCGCCTCCATCTGCAGTGCCGCCTCCACACTGTGTGTATACCTGAAGCCCTGCAGGTCAGCTGTTAGGAGAACCTCCAGAACAGAGGGCTACAGGTGGGAGGAAGACGGAGACAGTGTGCGTGAAAGAGATAAAAACAGAGGGAGGAACGGATATTTTGTTTTGTATTGTTGTCCTAAGAACTGAGTTACCTTTAATCTGGCAAAGACCAGTAGCACTTCTCGTAGTTTGAACTGCCTCAGCAGGTCCCGAAACTCGCTGATGACTGTGAAATCTATGATGCTGACATGATGGCAATCAAGGACCACTGACCGCGGAGGAGACGCTGGGGGAGACACATTAAGGGGGGACAGAAAGGAAAGGAAATGAGAGGAAAAACCTAGAAAGAGGAGCTGGTTATACAAGAAAAAGATCACCACACATTACTGTGATGGTGTTTTTTTTTACTCTTGGTGCTTTTCAGGACTCGGCATTTTTTGCGCATATGTACTCAGTACGGTTTGCTTCAAGTCCACAGTGAGGTTTGCTTGACCTGTGCACTGTGAACATAATGCGCTTCAGGTTCAATTTGCTCTTTGCCATTATATTTAGCCCTCTAGATCACATGCAATTGTACTGGTACGCTTTAAAAAATAGACAAAACCACGTCAGCCTGTAATGCTTGCAAGGACGCAGGACCAGGAGTAGTTTGGTCTGTGGAAGATACTGCACGTCTTCTGGTGTGGAATGTAGAATACATGGAACTGCTCCAGTCTACAGCACAGAAACACACTGTTTCCCTCAAACTTGAACTTAATCTGAAAGCGAGGAGCTTCATAACTGCACTGCCACACCAAAGTAAAAAACAAAACTACATCAATATATATCATGTATAGGCCATAGTGTGAACAGAGAAAGGACTGAGGCCTTGTCAGAGCTGAAGTTGACCAGAAAGAGAACTGAGTCGTCTTTCAAATGAACTGACAATGTGAACACAAAAAGAACTGAGTACTTTTTATGTTGGTCCACTTTTTGGTGCACGTTCAAAAGACTGAGTTTGGTTGCTAAAAAAGGAGTATATGTGAAAACACCTTAAATGTTCCCTGGAAAAAGATAGACCATCAAACAAATCCTTACCCTGCAGAGCCTGAGTGTGTATGATGTGGCTGAGATACTCCGTGGCCGGAAAGCTGAGTCCACTGCCCAGCTCCATCACCAGCGCACCTTGATCAGACACCTGCACACATCAGGAGCACATTGTTAACACATCAACCACCTTTTACTCTTGCACTGTTAGATACCATAATATTTGGCCTTTTTGTCTTTCACACCTAAATCCACTATTTCAGAGAGGAAGGGCTACTGTTCATTTATTGAGAAACTGTTGTGGGGGAGTAGCTCTGCCACTTCTGAGAATTCTAATAATAACTCTAACAATAAAACAATAATAATAGTGAATGTTATCTATTGGTGCCTTCCGTGGCGGTCAAGGTTACCTTACGTCACATATAATCAGTAATAAAATATATGAGAAGCACCAGTGATCAATTAAATCAACAATAAAACACACATTTTGCAACAGAACAACATGTCATGTTATTAAAAAAAGCCCTTGATCAAGACACTAAAATCTGATAACAAACTCTGATCTTTTAAACGGGAAGATCATATTTCTCTGAACTCTGTTGTGCTACATTCGAAATATCACCACGTGACCATCAACTAATGTTAATATCATTTATACTGTAATACCGGTGGATATTATGGTAATTACACTGAGAAACTGTTGTCTGTTTTTGGCTCACTCGAGTGAATTAAATCCTTGAAAAGTACCTACTGTACCTCTACAGGAAACAAACAAAGCAACATTTGTTAGTTGGCATTGAAAGGCTGCAAATATTTGTCCTCCTCACACACAGTTCTGTACACACAGGTACCTTTATCTGTGGCCTTGCTGCGTTGTACAGCAGCAGGGCTCCAGATACAGCTACACCTGCTATGATGCCGTACTGCACCTGCCAGAAACACATCAGGAACGTCACAACAAAAGGCAGCAGGTCCAACTCTGTGGGAGACACGTGAGCATGAGATCACAGTTAAACAAACATAAACATGTGAGACACACTTGAGTTAAAAAAAAGAAACAGAGAGGACACCTACTGCGTATCCTCCACATTTTAGCCACGATGCGGAAATCAAACATGGGAGCTACCGCACAGATGATAACAGCAGCTAGAGAAGCTTTGGGGATGTAGTAGAAGGCCGGCATGAGGAACGCCAGGGAGAGCAACACTATCACACCTGGAAAAACAGAGAGAGAGACATGAGTCATTTCCAAACCAAGAAAAACACACACACACACACACACACACACACACACACACACACACACACACACACACACACACACACACGAGAGAGAGAATGGAAAGTCACATAAATATTAGAAAAATTGCTTTCTGATGTTCAAGTGGATGATTTAAAATTCAAAAATGAATAATAAAATAACCCCTTTTGTATTTTCACTGACAATATGATGTTGGTCACAAAACCCAGAAAAAATATTTTTTACCTGTGTGATATTGAATTGAACCAGAAAAGCTAAAATACACAAATCTGAGGCCTTTCAACAAACCACTTATTATGCTGTCGTAATTAACTTTTGGAGCACACCCACACAAATCCTTCTGCTCATCTCTGACTCTTCAACCAATGATCACATAGTCAGGGTGATGTACTTATTCATGGTTTGATTCAAAAGGTCTCTTCTATTCTTTCTTTACTTCAGGGGTTTTCAATGTTTTAAAGCCTTAGCTGAAAGTGAGAATGAGTGTGCAGGGACCCTCTACTGCACTGTATAAAACTGAGCTGCATATTAAACTGGGTCTATAATAATGTTTGGGCAAACTAAAGTGCCATGTATAAACATACAGTACAGGCAAAAAGTTTGGACACACCTTCTCATTCAATGCATTTTCTTTATTTTCATGACTATTTACATTGTAGATTCTCACTGAAGGCATCAAAACTATGAATGAACACATGTGGAGTTATGTACTTAACAAAAAAAGGTGAAATAACTGAAAACATGTTTTATATTCTAGTTTCTTCAAAATAGCCACCCTTTGCTCTGATTACTGCTTTGCACACTCTTGGCATTCTCTCCATGAGCTTCAAGAGGTAGTCACCTGAAATGGTTTCCACTTCACAGGTGTGCCTTATCAGGGTTAATTAGTGGAATTTCTTGCTTTATCAATGGGGTTGGGACCATCAGTTGTGTTGTGCAGAAGTCAGGTTAATACACAGCCGACAGCCCTATTGGACAACTGTTAAAATTCATATTATGGCAAGAACCAATCAGCTAACTAAAGAAAAACAAGTGGCCATCATTACTTTAAGAAATGAAGGTCAGTCAGTCCGGAAAATTGCAAAAACTTTAAATGTGTCCCCAAGTGGAGTCGCAAAAACCATCAAGCGCTACAACGAAACTGGCACACATGAGGACCGACCCAGGAAAGGAAGACCAAGAGTCACCTCTGCTTCTGAGGATAAGTTCATCCGAGTCACCAGCCTCAGAAATGGCAAGTTAACAGCAGCTCAGATCAGAGACCAGATGAATGCCACACAGAGTTCTAGCAGCAGACCCATCTCTAGAACAACTGTTAAGAGGAGACTGCGCCAATCAGGCCTTCATGGTCAAATAGCTGCTAGGAAACCACTGCTAAGGAGAGGCAACAAGCAGAAGAGATTTGTTTGGGCCAAGAAACACAAGGAATGGACATTAGACCAGTGGAAATCTGTGCTTTGGTCTGATGAGTCCAAATTTGAGATCTTTGGTTCCAACCGCCGTGTCTTTGTGAGACGCAGAAAAGGTGAACGGATGGATTCCACATGCCTGGTTCCCACTGTGAAGCATGGAGGAGGAGGTGTGATGGTGTGGGGGTGTTTTGCTGGTGACACTGTTGGGGATTTATTCAAAATTGAAGGCACACTGAACCAGCATGGCTACCACAGCATCCTGCAGCGACATGCCATCCCATCCGGTTTGCGTTTAGTTGGACCATCATTTATTTTTCAACAGGACAATGACCCCAAACACACCTCCAGGCTGTGTAAGGGCTATTTGACCAAGCAGGAGAGTGATGGAGTGCTGCGGCAGATGACCTGGCCTCCACAGTCACCGGACCTGAACCCAATCGAGATGGTTTGGGGTGAGCTGGACCGCAGAGTGAAGGCAAAGGGGCCAACAAGTGCTAAACACCTCTGGGAACTCCTTCAAGACTGTTGGAAAACCATTTCAGGTGACTACCTCTTGAAGCTCATGGAGAGAATGCCAAGAGTGTGCAAAGCAGTAATCAGAGCAAAGGGTGGCTATTTTGAAGAAACTAGAATATAAAACTTGTTTTCAGTTATTTCACCTTTTTTTGTTAAGTACATAACTCCATGTGTTCATTCATAGTTTTGATGCCTTCAGTGAGAATCTACAATGTAAATAGTCATGAAAATAAAGAAAACGCATTGAATGAGAAGGTGTGTCCAAACTTTTGGCCTGTACTGTACCTTTAAATGGTGCATACATAATTTTTCACATCTTGGATTTCTTTCATGGGTAACAGCTAGCCTATCATAAATGTTACGTACTGTAAATTAAATATAGGCTGATTTATCTTCTATTTATCTGCTAATAGTATGTTGGATTTATGTTAATGTGTTTTTTCAGACATATTTCAAATTTGTGAGAAAATTAAACGCTTTAAAAAAAAAAAAAATCAAACAACAATTTGGCAGCTGTCCTGCAGTAACTCTGAGGAACCCATAGGGGTCACAGACACAGACCTGTTGAAGACCCAGGATTTAGTTTCTTAAACAAAGAGTATGTTGGTGGAAAGCAGGCCTCCAGGAAGTGCATCGAGCTTTAACATGGAAATATAAAGAGAAATGGATACAGCATTTGAGGCAGGGCTCCCTTCAAGTTGCACGATCATTTCGTGGGCGTTGTGATGCTCATAAAAATTATCCACTGATTCACAGTCGTCTCTCAGAATGCAAGTCTGTTAGAAAGTCTCACTTTGGGCTCATTGGCTTCACATGACAGGATAGGAAGTTGTAATTCTACTGTTTGGCCTATAAAGAAACTGGCTTCAAAGCCCAACACACTTCCTGTGGGCCTGGGCTCTGAAGTTGTAGTTGCCTAACAGTAGAATTACAACTTCCAATCCTGTCACGTGATGCTAATGGGCCCAAAAAGAGATTTTCTAGTAGACTTGCATTGTGAAAGAGACATCTGTGAATCTGGATTTTTTTTTTTTTTTTTTTTTGGAGCATCACAACCCTCACAAAATGTCAGGGAGGCAGCACCGATCGTTCGGGTAATTTTTTTCCCAGCTGTTGAACGTTTTTGGCCTCATGCACCACTGAGCAACTCTCATAGGAATGAACACAGTCCTGCCTCCAATGCTGTATGCATTTCTCTTTATACATCCATGATGGAGAGGGGATGAGATTAAAAAATCCATAAATTGCTTGTGTCCACATGCTGGGCTGCCTCTGTGTACTGCTAAAACCGGTTTTGGATGTTTCCTTTAACACTCTTACCTCTGACCTCCATGACAGCTCTCAGACATCTCACCAGAGGAGACAGAGAGGGAAAAGGAAGCAAGGAACTAAGAGAAGAGTGGATGATGGAGGATAACACAGACCACCACAAGAGGGCAGAAGAGACACAGTGAGATTTGAAAATGTCAGGACTCACTGGTGACAATCCCTCCAGCTGGAGTGCACACACCAGTCTGAGAGTTCACAGCTGTCCTGGATGTGAGGAGAAAACATGACAATGTAAATATCAGACATCTGAGCTCTCTAGGCTGCTGTCTCTCTGTCTGTCCCACATGCACATACACACCTCCCAAAGCTGCCAGTGACAGGGTAGGCCGACACAAAGGAGCCCATGATGTTGGTCACACCAATTGCCAGCAGTTCCTGATTGGCATCAATTCTGTAGTCGTTCTGACTGGCTGAGGAGAAACAAGGGAGTTAAAATCAGTCAACAGTCTGATGAAACACTCATTCTTTAGCTGCCTTAAATACCTAACACTGGTATGATGTGTAACAGTATGAAGTGCAGCATGACATGTTTTATAGCATGTTTTTATAAAGTCTACAGTTCCAGTAAATGGGTTTGCATACACAAAGTCGGCAGCCATGCTGGCAGCTCAGCGAGGCTTTACTTTGGAACAGAGGTGTTTTGAGCTAATGTTAACATCAGCATACTAACATGTTCACAGTGACAATGCTAACATACTGATGGTTAGCAGTTATAATGTTTAGCATGTTCCAAATGTTAGTTGGTAATTAGCACAAAATGCAGGTACAGCTGGGGCTGATGGGTATCTTGTAATAAACCAAAGTGTTGGACAAATTAAAATTTGGGCCTGATGATGGCGCTGGTGGAAAAGTTCAGATCATTGCAGTTGTTACAGGTCATTTTGAGAGGGAAATGTATGTCTGTAATGGCTGTCGAGACATTTAACTCAAAACCACAAGTGTCAGTCTCACTGTGGAGCTGCAGGAAAAGTAAATGGATCAACCAGGATTTATCCTCTGGAGAATACGAATGTCTGAGCTAAATTTCATGACAATCCATCTGACAATTGTTAAGATATTTCAGTCTGGACCCACGAACATATCGGGATAGTCGCCATGCTGCTGCCGTGGCTAAAAACACTCACCAAAGGCTTTAGCAATAGCAATGCTCTCCAACAGACCCATGAAGGGAATCACAGCAAGCCCTCCTCCAAAGCCCTGCATAAAACACACACACACACACACACACACACACACACACACACAGAGGCAGACTGTCTAGTCAGCTGCTCTTCTTGTGAACTGGAAAGATTCTGGGAAGTGAAAGTTGCAACTCATTCTGCAAATAGCGTCACTGCCTTCTCACTGTAGCTGGCCTCATCTCTCTGCTTCTTACCTCTACAATCTCTCCAAAGGAGACGACGGTGCCGTTGGCTGTGGTGTCCGAGGTGGGTGGGGGCCTAAATGGCGGGAGCCCCTGGGTAGTTTCCCCAGTGACTGTAAACACGGGATGACCGTAAGCATTCCAGGAAAATGCTACCAAGGATGCAGCCACGACCACCAGAGCGTTACGCACTGACCAAGACAGAGAGGACATGATGGAAATGGTCAAAGAGCACACCATCAATCATGAAAGATAAATGCATCCTGGAATACCATTCATTCATTGTAAATGAAATAATAATAGACCTGCAGTATATCTTAACAACCTATAATTGGCTATCAATTTTTCAGATACTTTGTAAAACACTGTCATCACACAGGTACTCACTGGTAGCAACAGTCCACACTAGTTTCCTGGCGACTCTGGAGCAGGTGGGGGCGTCGTCAGAGCCCAGACGGGTCTTCATAAACAACAACATGACCAGCAGAGCGAGACAAAGCAGACCCAGTACCACATCACCTATTCTGGCTTCTGGGATCTTGTAGAAGGTGTAGTAAACCTCCAGGAAGAACTCGTGGGGAACGTCCTGGAGTCCCAGAATATTCTAGACAGAGAAACAACACGACTGCCATCAGCTAAAACCAGCGACACTGAGAGGAGCTATAGATTTGGTCTCTCGGTTTGCTTCTTAGATTGAAACAGTAACTGCAAAATTAAGTTGCACACACAAATAAAATCAAATGCTCTTAAATTATATTCCTTCAGTTTGTATATAGTTTGGCACTGGAGAGTAAATCTTTACTCTTTACAGATTAAAACTATCGATGCAGCTGTAGATAAAAACAGAATGGTTTGGGAGACCTGCAAAAATGTCACAAGGCCCCAGTTAAAGTGAACCTTCTGTATGTAACTTGTAACTTCCTGGACAGTGTATACAGTGGATAAAACTAACAACAGGATAAAGATAAATGCTAAAACATAATGGCACAAGAGGAAAAAAGCCATCAAGTCAGTAAAGTAACTGACCGATACTCAGTAATATCCATTATACAGAAAATCAGCTATCATAATCTGCTGGTCAATCCAGACCACGTAAGACTGGCAGTGAAACACCTTTGTGTATTTAAAGGTGAAACAGAGTTTGAAATACGTTTTTTGCTTTAAATTATCATTAGCAAATAAATGTTGTTTGCTAAATATAATGTCTGTAGAACAGTGGTTCCCAAATGGTTCAGCCAGGTGGTCCAGTTTTCTCCTTAGCATTAGTTCAAGGTCCACATAGTATAATATATTCAGTGTCATGCTTGCATTTGAACATGTCATCGAGCTAGTTCGCTGTCTCTGTCAAGTAGGTGTCCCTTAGTCGCTCACTCTACAGCAATAAACAGCACTTGAAAATAAAAGCTCTGAGCCGGAAATTCACTGTACTTCAAAATAAAGTGTGTTTTCCACAGACTTGGCATGTTAGCGAGTCACATGCAGTCTATTTAGAAAGGTCTCGCAACCCACCAGTTGGGGACCACTGCAGCAGAATAATGACACCATCTACATTCAGAGTGGTTCCCTTTAAGTATCATTTTCACTATACAATTCTGTCTGCCACCGTGTATGAGCTCGATTTAAGGCACAAAGGAAGTGCACCAACCATCGTACAATCAAAACAGGAAGAGGATAGCACTTTTGTTTTCCCTGGTAGCTATAAGTCACGATCCCCAGTTACTAAACAGTATCAGTGTAAGTTTTTTGCAGTTACTATCCCCAGTAGAGGAAATGGCAGATAGAGGAACAACCAAAGTGACCATGGAAAACAAAATGCAGTGTGTCCTGCATCACTGGTAGTTGCTAGTTTCTGAAGAAAACAGAAAGAACCCAGTTGTCTTTGCGACAGCAGCGGTAACAATAATATCACTGAGAAATACTAGGGGTATAAAAGTTGAGAAGTTGTCTGACTGAGTGGGACATTTTGCGGTTGAAAAATAAAATTGTGCTTTTTGCCAGACAAACTAAAAGAGACACTGTTTCTAAATCACCTCAAACATATCTTTGACATTTCTGTTAATGAGTACAGGAGTTGGGAACTGCTGGTTTTGTAGATGTGGGTCATTGTTTCTGTTGCTGTAAGTGTGCGTGTGTGTGTGTGTGTGTGTTTGTGTGTAGTGACAAGTGTGTGCATGTGTTTCACTCTCACCTTGACCTGGCCGAAGCCAATGGTTACTGCAGCAGCACAAGTGAAGCCTTTTATAACAGGGTAAGAGATGAAGTCCAGCAGAAAACCTGCAGAAGACAAGCGAGGCCATGAATGATTTACAGAGCCGTGACTCTGACTTTGATGGTTCAGATGCACAGGTTTCACAGAAAGAGTGTGCGTGGTTAAGCTGAGGAAGTTGTAGATATGGTGGCAGGAAGTGGCTCCTCTGCGCTCACAATCTAATCTCCTGTTTCCTCTCTGCAGTTTGTCCCTTAACATTTATCTCTCTCTTTTCTACACAATTTGTTTTTAATATTGTTATATTATTATATCAGGGTTTTGATACAGAGCTCATCCTAAATTTCACAGACTGGAAGATGTTACAGAAAAATATCATCGCTCTTATGTGAAAACAACATGTCACATTGTGAAACAAACTCACTTTTATTTTGCTAAAAACTGCCTTTTGTAATTACCACTTGGCTCACAAGTGACTCAAACCAAAAAAAATCCCAAAACTGGTATCACAAGATTTCCACATGACCCCAGCAGCCCTCCCCTAATTACCTAATCTCAGTAATGCCATTACAGCTTGGATGAGTCCACAGAGGAGGCTGAGCAACACGGCTCGGTGTGGCTGCCCCCCGACCACGGAGAAACACAGGAGGGACATGATGGCCGTGGGACCCAGTGTCACGTCCTTAGAGGTCCCCAGGAGGGTGTAGATGAACCCCCCCATGAAGGCAGAGTAGAGTCCATACTGTGGAGAGAGATGCTTTTAGATCACATTTCAGATTTATTTTCATCACTCAAAAATGTGTTTGTTAACACCAGTGCAATGTGCTATATACTAGATGAAATACAACAGTCTTTTGAAAAATACTACAAAGAATTCTACTCTCAACCCAAAGCAGCAGAACTTTCAACCATAAAAAACTTCTTGGAATCACTTGATTCACCATCGATAGGTGTAGAACAAAACAAACAGGTAATGCAGGAAATCACAAAAGCAGAAATAGAGTGTGTCATATCCAGACTGAAAACAAACAAGGTAGCGGGAGGAGATGGTTTTCCAGCAGAATGGTACAAGTCATTTAGAGACTCTCTGATACCCATTCTTCAAAAATGTTTCAACCATGTTCTTGCAGGGGGAGAGACCCCAATTTCTTGGAAACAGGCTATAATATCTGTGATCCCAAAAACAGGTAAGGACAGGACGGATTGCAGCTCTTATAGACCTATCTCAGTTTTAAATATAGATTACAGGTTATTCGCCTCAATAATGGCAATAGACACAGACCAAGCGGGATTTATTAAAAACAGACAGACGCAAGATAATGTAAGATGTGCTCTCTACTTGGTTGAAAACATGAATAAAAATAAGTCAAAGTCCCTGGCAATCAGCCTAGACGCAGAAAAGGCTTTCGATTCAGTACGATGGGACTTCTTATATTTGGTTCTACAACGTTTTGGCTTCAGGGAGGAATTCATAGGATGTATCAAATCCTTATATGACTCACCAACAGCTCGGATTAAATTGAATGGCAGTCTATCAGGAGTAATTACTCTAGAAAAGGGTTGCCGTCAAGGCTGTCCCTTAAGTCCCACCTTCTTCGCAATATTCATAGAGCCACTTGCTCAAATAATTAGGGAAGATGTTGAAATAACAGGAATCTCAATTGACGAGACTGAGCATAAAATACGTCTGTACGCAGATGACGTTTTTGTGACCCTCTCCAACCCAGAATCCAGCCTGCCTAAACTTATGTCATGCCTTGAACAGTTTGGTTTTTATTCAGGATATAAGTTGAACACACACAAAACCTTAATCCTTTCCTATAACTATTCACCAGACGAGAACACACGTAAAAAGTACAATTTTAAATGGAAAGCCAACATGATCAAATACCTCGGTATCAATATACCAAAGAAACTGACTAATATCTATAAAGAAAATTATGACACTGCTACAAAGGAAATAAAAACTGATATGGACAGGTGGGCACCCCTAACACTAAATATGTATAATCGAATAGAGATTATAAAGATGAACATGCTCCCACGATTGCTATTCCTTTTTAAGTCCCTGCCAGTAGAGATACCAATGAAACAGTTCAATGAATGGAATCGATTAATTTCCAGATTTATATGGAAAGGTCAGAAGCCTTGGGTGCGCTTTAAAACGCTACAGTTAGCAAAAGAAGAGGGGGGAATGTCTCTTCCCTGCTTAGAAGATTACTTCAAAACAGCACAATTAAGATACCTAGTCTGCTGGTGCAATAATAAATATGATGCAAAATGGAAAGACATAGAATTAAGTCAATTGGATACCCCCCTTCAATCCATACTGGGAGATAAAATGTCTAAATCCATACATTCAGATAAGTTAAGCTATTGGACCATGGTCTACCTCAATATTTGGTTTAAAGAATGTAAAAATCTAAAACTGGAGGGAAATACTCGTTTGTTAAGATGGGTGGCATACGATAAAGATTTTATGCCAGCGAAGCTAGATTCAAAATTTAAGCAATGGGTTTGGAAAGGCATAACATCATACTGTGTGATCTCAAACAACAGAGGCTTGGAAAGTTTTCAATATTTTAAAGACACTTACGACTTGGACAAACGGGATTATTACAGATATTTGCAGCTTAGGCATCATTTTGATAAAAATATTAAAACTACTGAGGAAATAGAATCGAGTATTATTAACATCTTTAGAGATGCTTATAAGGGTAACACTCACAAAAGACTGGTATCAAGAATATATTCATGTTTACAATCCGCAAAGAACCATTCAACCTTATATGTTAAAACCAAATGGGAGAAGGAATCAAACATAACTCTAACAGAGGAAGAATGGTTAAATATATGCAAAATACAATCCTCCACCTCCAGCTCTGGCCAATGGCGAGAGTTTGCTTGGAAGAACATTATTAGATTCTTTATTACTCCAAGAATAAAATATTTACAGAATGGTAGACCAGAATGTGGGATTTGCTGGAGACAATGTAACAACTTAATGGCTGATCATTTCCACATATTTTGGAATTGCCCAGCGATACAAACCTATTGACTATAGTGTTACAAATAAAATTAATACTGGGTCTTGAGATTGATCATAGTTTTGGCACTATATATTTAGGTAATATACCACCCGAATTAAGTGCTCAGGACAAGTATCTTCTTAAGATATTGCTTGTAGCCATTGACTAAGAAATGGCTAGATAAGGACCCACCAACAATAGGAGAGTGGAGAGCAGTAGTACAGGCAATGTATGACATGGAGAAACTGACCTTTTCTTTAAAGGCCCAGTGTGTAAAATGGGTTGAAAACAGTGACATCAGTGGTCAAATTCTAGATTGCAGGGCTCACTCGCTCACCCCCCCCCGGCGACCTCTCTAAAGCAAGGCCCTTGATATATATATATATAAAAGCATAATTATAAGGCTACGAAAACCAAACGAATTTTATTTTATAGCGATTATACACTTGTATAAACATATTGATGGGTAGAATATTCAGATTCAGATTCAGATTGACAATAAACCATGCCAAATATTACACACTGGCCCTTTAAGACTTAACAAAGAGAAATTCCGTAGGTATTGGTCAAAATGGTCATATTATACATGCAACAGGGTATTGCCTCTATTTTCATCCTTGTCTTTACACATGCGGTCTAATTGTACTACCATATTTAAATTGTTTTTATATATGCTGTATACCCAGTGAATATATAATTGTATTTTATTTTATATTTATTTATTTTTTTGTTGTACCCTGGACTGAGTGGGGCTTACACTAGAGTTGCAAGCAGATCTGTAAGAAAACGGTGACAAGACATTGGACATTTTAAATTTCTGTGAATGCCAACAATGACTGAGATTGGGATGTTTTGGACTCAATCCCCACCAAATTGATGCTGGGTCCATGATTTCTTTGTACATCTTTCCATCTTTACAGGACTACTGACAAAAGTAACCCTTAACATATTTGACTACTGATAACACAAGAATTGTATTGTATTACCCCATGGTGACCTGTCTGTTAGATTTATGTTCCTTTATAACAAAAATCTAAAAATAAAGTAAAAAAAAAAAAAGTGTTTGTCTTCTTGGAATGAATGTAATTTAAAGAGTATTTCTAGATGTCTTAAAACATGTCTGGAAGGGATCTTGAGATTTGACAGTTTTGTCAATTAATCGATTACTCATTTGGTTGATAAAAACATTGAAAATTACCCTCATTATTTCCCAGAACCCAAATTGACATCTTTAAATGTCTTGTTTTGTCCAAAAAACAGTTCAGAACCAACAGATATTCAATTTGCAATGGCATAAGACAGAAGAAAGACAGCACGTCCTCACATTTGAGAAAATGTGTGCTTGACATAGACAATTGATTGACTCCCAAAACAGCTGTTGATTAACATTCTGTCTATAAACTAACAGATAAATAAAGATGATGATTTAAGTGAAGGCAAAAGCATCAGTAAAAATGTATCAGTATGATACAGGATGTGACTATATTTTTAACTCTGTAGTTGAGCAGAAGTGACAAACATAGGGAGGGGATGCACACTGCTTCTCTTCTTTTGCTCATGTAATTCTTTCAGTGTGTAAGGAAATGGAGATCCAAATAAAATATACTGGAACAAGATGATTTTAGCATCTTGATGACTAAATACAGCCCGGCTGAAATATCTGGAGAGAGCTGAACGTGATTCACCTGCACAGGAAGACCGGCAACTTCAGCATAAGCCAGAGCCTGCGGTACAGTCGTCAGCCCGACGGTGAGGCCTGCGAGCAGGTCCATCTGAAGCCACTTCAGCTTGTACCTGGGCAGCCAGGAGAGGATCGGCAACCAGGCCTTCAGGGTGCTGTAGGAGCAGCAGCCCCGTGCTGTAACTTGGCCCAGCAGAGGCCGGTCCATCGTACCAAGGATTAGAGGTGATGAAGGAGAACCTGGAGAGGAGGATGAAGAGACAGCAGCAAGTGCATTAAGTTAAAGTGATGTTTTACATATTCAAATGTGTGCATGAGTGAGCTGATTACAGAACAAAAGCCACTTACACAAAGTGATTAAGTTTCCTCCTCTACTTTAAATGCGACTCATCGACTGGGAGTGCCGCTTGGTTTCTCTGTCTTTGGTTTGCCTTGTATTTCCCTGCAGGCATTCATGGAGACATACCGAAGGTCTGCTCTGTGAAAGTGGAAGCCATATCTTCAGATGCATGCTGTGATCTGTGTGTCATAGAAAAAGAAGAAGTCTTCAGTAAGCTCACCTGCAAGATGCTAAATCACCTGAGGACGGA
Source organism: Epinephelus lanceolatus (assembly GCF_041903045.1). Lineage (NCBI taxonomy): Eukaryota > Metazoa > Chordata > Actinopteri > Perciformes > Serranidae > Epinephelus > Epinephelus lanceolatus. The sequence continues at coordinate 19,896,304 of NC_135736.1, forward strand.
GATTCCTCAGAGCTTTAAGGTCTTTATAATCATATGATGGTCATATGACAGGTAACTGCATATGCATCGCTAACCAGACGTCGTTTTATAACCCCCACAACTTTTTCTGCACAATCACCTCTTGTACAAACCATAAAACTCCCTGACAAAGACACATTCCTGCACATATTCCTCAGTTTAATGTGAGTTACCAGTAGCTTCATCTTACAGTGTGGTGTTTTATTTATCTCTTATTGGGTCCTATAATGTATTTAGGTACCATAGGCTATAATGTTCCACTAGATATGAATAAGCAATGAGATGTTGCATTGACAAAGTGGGAAAACAGGAATAAAATAACAGTGTGACTGTAACAAACAGAATGTGCTAAATTAAGATAAAATACAAGAAAACAAAACAGAACAAAAACCACCACAATAAAATAAAATTGACTAGAATAGAAAAAACAAATGGACATAGGAAAATAATAGAGCAGAAAAAAGTGGAGTATAATAGAAAAGAAAAAGACACACACACAACTGAACAACACAGAAAAACAAACAGAACAAAATAATAATAAAGCAATAATAATAAAACAAACAGAGAAGTTTACAGCAGAAAAAGCAACACAATAGAAAAAACAACACAACAAAACAAAATAGAAAACACCACACAATAGAATAGAATAGAGCAGAAAAGCAAGGCAATAATATAAAACAGAAAAACAATAGAATGGAGCAATAAAGGCAACACTAGTATAAAACAGGCGAACAACGCTGTCGAACACAATAAAAAACACTATATAATAAAATAAAAAAGAAGAAAAACAATAGAATATAATAGAAACCCTTACTAAATGTGATGTCCTCTCCGTATATATTATTCCGGGGTTCAGCTGTGATTTTCAGGCTCTTCTCTTTAAATGTGTCGCTGTGTTACTGTCGCTAAAAACCACTTCCCAATAGTTGACATTCTGCTGATGAAGCGCGAGACACGGGTTCCTGTTTTCTGCTTTCACGTGATCTCTATCATGTGACCACGGGTGGGCTGGGCTTAAATTGTTTCCGGAAGACGTGAAAACAAGTCCAACACCGTCGTTTATTTACGGTGATGCTGCACACAGCTTCACTAGGAGACACTTTAAATACTTTATATATCACTTTTGAGGAGTTTATTAATTTTATTTATTGAATGCTATTGTTTTCACTCACATTGAACCTTTTAAGTCAAACCAGAAATCATTTTGAGACCCAGTAACGTGAGGTGTGATTTATGGGTAACAGAGAGGAGAGCTAATCATCATGCTGCTTGAGTTATTTTTTCTCACTTTGGCATCATGTGACACCGGGGAGTCAAAGACAAGAAATGTCCTCCTAATAATTGGTGAGTGAACTCTTTATGGTAATGTCTTCTGAACTCTGACTGAAGACATGTATGTAGTGTAGTGGTCCTCTGCAGTTGCCTCAACTATCTGAACTCCTTTTAATACCTGGCTGTACTGGTATGTTCCATGTGAACCATGTCTTTGAGTTTGATACAAGGTTCAAACAATGAAAGCATGAAACAAACATTAAAACCACTGACAGGTGAAGTGAATAACTTTGATTATTTTGTTCCAATGCATTGTTCTGCTGGGAAACCTTTAGTTCTGGCATTCATGTGGATACCACCTGACATGCTCCACCCACACAAACACCGTTGCAGGCCAAGTACCCCCCCTCATGGCAACAGTACTCCCCAATGGCAGTGCCCCCCCCAGCAGGATAATGCACCATGCCACACTGCAAACATCGGTCAGGAATGGCCCGAGGAATGTGACAGACCTCAAAGTGTCAACCTGGCCTCCAAATTCCCCAGATCCCAATCTGAATGAGCATCTGTGGCACATGCCATTAACCCACCTCACAACCCACTGGACTAAATGGATCTGCCGCCAACGCACTAGTGCCAGACACTGCATGACACTCCCAGAGGTCATGTGTCCATGCCTCGATTGGTCAGAGCCAAGTCTGAGCCAAAGAGGCCCCAACTTGGATTAAGGGTACATCTGGGGTACCGACACATCACAAGAATCCTGGAGCAGATTTGGACCTGGGAAATTTAGACACCTTGAGCTTTTTGTCACACTCCACAGACCATTTCTAAACAGTTTTTACAGTGCGGCATTTTGCTTTTTTCTGCTGGGGGGCCACTGCCATTGGGGATTACTGTTGCCATGAGGGCGGATACTTGGTCTGCAATGGTGTTTGAGGGGGTGGAACATGTCAGGTGGTATCCCCATGAATGCCAGAACCAAAGGTTTCCCAGCAACACAATATATTGGAACAAAATAATCAAAGTTATTCACTTCACCTGTCGGTGGTTTTAATGTTTTGGCTGATCAGTGTAAATAACAATACGGGAACCCTCTTTGTAAAACAGAGAAACCTCTTTTTTTGGTTTATTTTATTTTAGTGTATAATTTATTAGATTTATTCTTGTTGTTTGTATTTTGATATCTTTAAAATGTCTGACATGTAACGGAAGACTTTGTTTTGTTGTTGGACAATAATCTCTGCTTTCGATATTCTTCTGGATGAGGACACAGTTGCTTCCCAGTTCTTCAAAGTATTTGAAAATGAATAAAGATATTGCTGGAAAAAATTAATTATAATGTTGATATACATTCAATTGTCAGTTTATTAGGTACACCTAGCTACAGCTAATGCAGTCTAATACAACAGTCTTGAGGTGTTTCTGTTATTCAGCCTTCCCTGGATGATATAATTGACTTCTGTGTCATTTTTCCATACATTTCCACTCCTGTGTGGTAATGCTAGCATCACCACACCAAACTAAAGTGGAAGCTATTGAGGAGGCAGGTTAAGTTATCCCCTGCCTTATAGACTAATTACAAATCTAAACTTTTGGCAGTGTCTCAGCGAGAGGGTTCCACCAGCAGTATTTTAAGACAGAAATCTGATCCACATTCTTTTGTACTGAAGCTGCTGACAATATTCTGCACAATGTTCAGTGTCTTTAAATATGATCATAATGAGTTTTCAATGTGTTTTCAGAGAGCTGTATTCTGGTCACAGTAGAAAAGCCTCTGAAGCATTTTACATGAAGCAGACTACTGTTTAACTTGCTGGCACCTCGTGGCCTTCACAGGTGCATCAATATTAGGTGTGCAGAGACATCTAGTGGACCGGTTTGGACCCTCTGGTGGGCTGGTTCTGGCCCTCAGGCTGTGTGTTTGACAGGTTCTATGTATTCCACTCAAGGAAAATCTTAATGCTAAAGCACACAATGACAACAGCATGCCTTAAACTTTAACAGTTTGGGGAAGTCAGAACCATGAACCAATGTTTTATCCCCATTTTGACAGCAAGCCAGGCCTAATCGTCCAACATCAGTGGGCAACATAACGAATGCTCTTGTGGCCAAATGGGAACAAATCCCTGCAGCCAGGTTCCACAGTGTTGTCCACATACCTTTGGACAGGTAGCGTAAGAGCTAAGAACTTTGTCTTTTTCCTCTTCCAGCTGATGATGCAGGTTTTGAGACAGAGGTGTACAACAACTCTGTGGTCCACACCCCCCACCTGCGCTCTCTGGCCCAGCGTAGTCTGGTGTTCAGCAATGCCTTCACCTCTGTCAGCAGCTGCTCCCCCAGCCGCTCCACCATCCTCACCGGCCTGCCGCAGGTAAAAGAAAAACACACACACCAGCTCCCTGTCATTTGTGGATTAAGGCACAGTATTTAGATCTGTTTGGTGTGTTTTCAGCACCAGAATGGCATGTACGGGCTTCATCAAGGTGTTCACCACTTCAACTCATTTGACGGAGTACAAAGTCTGCCGCTGCTCCTCAGCAAAGCTAACATACACACAGGTATGTAACAATGAGACCAGTTTATTTTAAGTCTACTCTCACACACACTCATGCCTCTTATCACCATTCCCCACCCTTTCACTTTGTTTGCGCTATCACTCCCACAGGTATAATTGGGAAGAAACATGTCGGCCCTGGATCCGTTTACCCTTTTGATTATGCCTACACAGAGGAGAACAACTCTGTCCTCCAGGTGGGGAGGAACATCACCCGCATCAAACTCCTGGTCCGCAAGTTTTTCAAGACCCATAAAGAAGAAGCCTTTGAACGAAGGCGAAAGAAAGATGAGAATAAAGACAATTTAAAAGATGAAGAGAGGCCGTTTTTACTGTATGTTGCCTTTCACGACACCCACCGCTGTGGACACTCGCAGCCCCAGTATGGAGCTTTCTGCGAGAAGTTTGGGAATGGTGAAATGGGGATGGGCAGGATACCCGACTGGACACCAGAATATTACACACCAGAACAAGTAAAGGTTAGTGACATGCAGTGTTGAGATAGGGAAAAAAAATCCCATTGGAAAGTGTATTTTCTAACAGCACCAGTCAAAAGTTCTGTCCTGATTTCATGTTCTTCAGGTTCCTCCTTTTGTACCGGACACACCTGCGGCACGAGCCGACTTGGCTGCACAGTACACCACAGTTAGCAGACTGGACCAAGGTATGTAACAACACTTACACGTGCACAACATGAAGACTATTCTTGTAAAACACTAAGTTTTAATGGTGTGAATTTCCTCTGCAGGTATCGGTTTGGTTCTTCAGGAGCTCAGGGACGCTGGTTATGAGAACGACACTCTCGTCATCTACAGCTCAGATAATGGCATCCCCTTCCCAAACGGCAGGACCAACCTATATCGCTCCGGGACAGCAGAGCCCATGCTAGTGTCCTCTCCAGAGCACAGGGAGCGATGGGGAGACACCAGCCAGGCCTACGTCAGCCTGCTGGGTAAGAGATAGATGGCAGAAAGAGGGTGGCAAGTTTTTAAAGTTTAGCAGGTACTCGCTGTGAGCACAGTATTCATAGCAAGTTTGGTTCAAGGTTAGTGCTCAGATCAGTGGCTCCCAACCTTTTGGGCCTGTGACTCCTTCAAACAAAGCAATATCTACTTCTGTGACACCTCATCACAGGTTATAGCCTTAGTGAGTAATGAGTTAGGAGCAGTTCAACCAGAGAGGGATTTCTCTCAGATTACTATAGGCAAAACAATGTAAAGGTATTTCAGGCAGTTGGTTAGCGCTGTCGCCTCACACAGCAAGAGGGTCCTGGGTTTAAACCTGGGCTTGGGGCCCTTCTGTGTGGTGTCTGCATGTTCTCCCCATGTTAGAGTGGCTCCAGCTTTCTCCCACAGTTCAAAGGCATGCAGAGCAGGTTAAATGTTAACTCTTAATTGCCTGTAGGTGTGAATGTCAGCGTAAATGGCTGTCTGTCTGGATGCTGTAAAGGGAGAGCAGTTAAAGATAATGTGTGGATTTCAGGAAAAAAGAGGCAAAGTCATGATAAAATAACACGGACCCCTTGGTGTATTGCTAGGTTGGCTTACATAAATGAACAAAGTCAGTGTGTTCATCTGATGTGCTCGAACAGCCACCAGGGGGAGACATAATGATGCATCAGCAGCAGATCTCATACAAAATGAACTGAAAATGATCCCATCAGGAGGTAATAATTAAAAGTAAATATGAAAATAACATGACAGATGTGATATAAATGTCTGCAGAAGATAATTACAACACATTGACAAAACTTTAAATATGGCAAATATTTAATGACATAACATGGTAGGTGTAATGAACATTTAGTATGTGAGACATAAATACTATCCTGTGAAAAGCATATGTCTCCATGATATGTCAGCTTTTCATAAGCTAAAAAAACAGCTCAGTGTTTAAGGTTTTTTTAAATGGTTTATTTAGTTGGGGCACAATTTTCTCAACCCAAAAAGGAACACTTTATCTTTATGTTCATTTAAAAAATTAAAAATCTCAAAATTTTAAGATGTTATAATATATATTGGTATAAATGTATTTATTTCATTGGACAGTGACATAAAAACATAAAGATGTTTGCAGTATAAAATAATAGCAACACTGTACTAATTCTGAGTACATGTGCAGTATTTAAGAATTCATATGATCATTGATATACGAGTATATCTGTGTGTGACATTGAATGTATTAATATAGCAGCAAACCACTGTTTGCCATGTAAAGATATAGTGGAGTAATGGCGTCCTGAGCAGAGAACGAAGTCACACTCCCTCTGTGCGTTGTAATCCGATCCTCTCTATTCGTTGTTGTAGACCAGGGGTGTCAAACTCATTGTAGTTCAGGGTCCACATGCTACCCAGTTTTCAAGTGGGCCGGACCACTGAAACCACTGCATAATAACCTATAAATATCAACCGCTTCAAATTTTCCTTTAATTCTGAATTTATGGCAGTATTTTACATGTAGTATCTGCTCACTGTTTAAATTGCTCTGTCAGCACTCTTGCTGTTGTTAGCACTCTGCTTTTAGCACCATTAGCGGCTACCAGCCGCCACCTCCATGTTGAGAGCCATCTGTAGGCAATCCTTACACTCTGAATCATAGACAAAATTAGATGCTCAGGCTCTGGATGTCGTTTACAGCTCCTTTACCATTAAAGCCAAATGTGTAACACCAGATGAGCTTCTAGTTTGTCATATTTTCTCACTGTCTTTTCTCCTCTTCTCTCTTTTTTTTTTTTGCAGACATCACTCCCACTATTCTTGACTGGTTCTCCATTCCCTACCCGTCCTACAGCCTCCCCGGCAGTCCCAACACCCCGGTCCACCTCACTGGTCGCTCCTTACTGCCTGCTCTGGTCACTGAGCCCAGCAACTGGCACACAGTCTACGCCAGCCAGTCCCTCCATGAGGTCTGTAGCACCATAGCACCACAGGATGTCATCGTCACTGTCACAACTAAAAGGAGCTGAACACAAGGTCTTGACTGCTGTACTGTCATTCTGATTTCAGGTAACCATGTACTACCCAACCCGCTCTGTCCACCAGGGGACATACCACCTTCTCCACAACCTGCACTACCGTATGCCCTTCCCCATCGACCAGGACTTTTACGTTTCACCCACCTTCCAGGACCTGCTGAACCGTACGAGGCTTAGAGAGCCCACACACTGGTTCAAAACCCTAGAGCAGTATTACTACAGGGAGCGCTGGGAACTGTTCGACTCCAGGTCTGTTACAGCTCATGTTGTTCAAGTGTTCCTCATGTTAACAGCTTCGGGGCAGAAGCACATTCTCTATCATAATTCACAGATAAAGATCAATCACATTTGGTAAATGAGTTTGGAGATTAAAGCCCTAAGCAGAGTGATCACAATACTTGACTATGACTGGTGGATGACACAAGCTCTGATCTTATTTAAATGAAGTACATCTGCCACATTTCATAGTTTGACTTGAACAGAAACGGTCACCATAAAGAACAGAAAATATACTAGAACAAATTTAAATTGAATTTTCATAAGAGGAAACGGGTGTGCTTCTCCCACTCTGAACTTCAGTTTTATTCTTTCCCTCTAAAAAAACAAACTGCAACATCTGGGCACTCCAGAGCTTAAGAGCAACAAAAGCAGCACTGTCTGTGTTGATCTTTAGGGTGAATTTTATTCATAGTCAATGTGCTGATAAATTATAATATTGTCAGTCCATATTTAATATAAATTGCCAATATATTGAATTATTATTATTTAAATGTGTCTAATACTATATGTTTATAAATTCCTGAAATTTGAATTCCTGTCATAAGGACTCTTAAAAGCCCCCAAACACTAATATCTTTTAATTTAACTTCACATTCTCTGAGAATCTCCTCTTTGTTTACCTCTGGAGGTTTAACTTCTCAGCTTGCTGCATTGATGTCCAGGTGTACTTCAGGGACCTGTGACATCATTGTTGTGGTGCAGTCCGTTCTCATTCCCAGGGCGCTGAAGACAGCAGCTCAGTCCAGCGCCATCAGAATCTGATTCTGATGCACAAGGCCCCATTCAATATGTATATGGGTGACCCAATCACCTATAAAATTGTTGGCATTGTATGTTTCTGCAAACCACGGATATGTTACATTTGCACATTATTATGTAGCAGATACATTAAAACTTTACATTTAAGGAATGATGTGGTTAACATGTGGTTAATTATGATTAGGAAAAGATCATGTTTTGGGTTAATATACCCGGTTTTGGGGGCTCAGTCCCGTCTGGAAAAGCAGCAATGTCTCGGCAAAAAACAGCTACTGCTGGTACCTAAAAAGCCAACAGGTTTTGTTGTTTGTTGGTCTCAAACAGTGGTCAACAGCTTGGCAGTTGTCTCACCTAAGTGACATGCCATCCACCATCCCCTACACCTCCACAAGTCAGCTTATATGCTATGTCATTTTAGAAACATTCATGTGATATGAATGAAGCATCCAAATATAATGTACTTGTAATTTGCAAAAACATACAATGCCAACATTTTCTTCTGGTGACTGGCCTGGTGGCAATGACATAGTTCAAAGAGCAAGATGGTCCAAGTAGGATGGGAGGGCGGGGCACAGGACTTTCACCCAGGAGACCAGTGTTTTTGTCCCCTGTGAACTTTTTTTTTCTTTAAAAACAATGTAACTTAACATCATGTGACCTGTGTCACGTGACATACATCTCATATGCCATGTGACAAAGTTGTTAATTTACTGAAGTTACAAAACAAGCAATCATGTTGTCACCCAAACTGTAATCTTTTTTCTAAACCTAACCAAGTTTATTTCTCATAACCTAAAGAATTTTTGGGGACCAAAACCTACGTTTCCTGTGAACATGGACATTTGTTTTAAAAAGACACTATGCATATAACAAGCCATAACTAACAGGTCGTCCCTGAGTGTCAAAAATCAACATTAGAGGGGTTCATAGAGCGTCATAGTTTGAAGGGTTGAGTCACTGACCAAGCTGCCGTATTGGACGAGTTGGGAGTGAGAACATGTTGTGTGGTCACAGGTTCAACAGAGCACCTGACTGCACCTGTCAGTGATGCTGCGTTTGGTCAGAGGTAAAACAGGTTTGTTACTTTCCACCAGAGAGGGCAGCAAGACACTGCTTTTCAGCCTGGTGTTAAGTTACACTTCAGACTACATTTATTTACTAGTTTAGCTGTCAGTTATGTGTTGATTGTATTTTTGAAGCACAGTATGAAGTGAGGAGGCTGCTGGTAAAGAATTGAATTGCATTGTCTATAATGTGAAGTTTCTCCCTTAAAAACAAACCCTGGCGTTGCCCTCCTTGCTTTGACTTTTGAATATATATATGTATGTGACGTTTAGTGCATTAATAATAAGTCACTAAAAGAGTTCCTATGTCCTCCCTGCTGTATGTCCCTGGGACCGTGAAAGGCTGCTAAAGCAAGAATTGGATGCTTGTCTTTTTTTTTTTTTTTTTACATTTTTTTTGGGCATTTTAGCCTTTAATCGATAGGACAGACAAGCGTGAAAGGGGAAGAGAGTGAGGGAGTGACATGCAGCAAAGGGCCACAGGCTGGAGTCGAACCCGAGCCGCTGCGGCAACAGCCTTGTACGTGGGGCGCGTGCTCTAACCACTAAGCCAGCAACGCCCCTGGATGCTTGTTTTTAGCGCTGAAATGAGTAGTCAAATGGTTGATCCATGATGAAGGAATCTCTACACATTTTGATAGCTGATACATTGCGTAAGTCCAGTTCCAGGATCCAGCTCCTCAAATGTGAGCATTTGCTGCTTCTCCCTGTCTAACATCACTGTGAATCAAATATCTCTGAGTTTCAGGCAGTCGGTCGGACAAAACAAGTCATTTAGAGAAATTTCAATGGCCGTTTTCCACTGTTAATGGATATTTTATAGACTACCATAAACGACTAAAAATCTCATCATATTAATTTAAAATGGGAAATAATCATCTACTGCAGCCCTGCTTCCTTTGCCTGACTGTGACATAACGCAATCAAAGAGCATGTACATTTTCTCTGTGACTTGGAGCTGAGTGTAAAAAATGAGTCAGATCTTTGTGGAGAGAGATCAGGGATGCTCGCACATTTCTGCTTTTTCTGCGTGTGTGTTTGGACTGATATTCTAACGAAAAAGATAATAGAGGATTGGACCTAGAATCCTAAATGAATTTTGAAAATCTATTTGTCTTTTCAATTTAATTTGAATTTCATCCATCAGCATTCATCACAGTTAGGTAGATTTCTTTATAATTCATATTAAAAGGCTTGCTTTGGGTTTTCTCTTGACTGTTCAGAGATGTAGCTGCCACTGAGGAGAAGTGTGTCCTCTGGGAATTTAGGGAATTCACATGGTGGGTATGGTTTAGGCTTAGTATATTTAACATTGGCAGCACGGTGGTGCAGTGGTTAGCATTGTTTCCTCACAGCAAGAGGGTTGCCAGTTTGAATCCAGGGTGGGGTGGGCCCTCTGGGTGCTCCGGCTTCTTCCCACAGTCCAAAGACATGCAGACTCGGTGGTGACTGTGAATATGAATGTGAATGGTTGTCTGTCTCTATGTGTCAGCCCTGCAATAGTCTGGCGACCTGTTCAGGGTGTACCCCGCCTCTCGCCCAATGTCAGCTGGGATAGGCTCCAGCCCCCCCGCAACCCCCAACAGGACAAAGGTTACAGAAAATAGTGCAGAGAGCCCGCAGAGGAAACAGCATTTAGACCGTCATGCTGGGAATTAATAGTAAAGCTTTATTTTACCATCAGTAGTTTCTTTATAATTATCTATAAGCTTTCCCAGAAAGAAACATGTAATCTGATACAATGACCTCAGTACAGGAGAATGTAATCTTGTTCTCTCTGTTCATGATGTTAAAATTTGAACAAATGCTTCACTAACACAGGACAGACCCACTGGAGACGAGGAACCTGGTATCAGACCCGTTCTACAGCGCCGTGCTGGAGAGCCTAAGGCAGAGTCTGCAGAAGTGGCAGTGGGAGACGGGTGACCCCTGGGTCTGTGGACCCGACTATGTCCTGGAGGACAAAATGGAGCCGCACTGCAGACCACTCTACAATGGACTCTAATGGTACTTTTACTTGTCTTGATTGACATGACGTCTGCGCACATGAGCACATTCCTCTTATAAAATAAATGACATTTATTTGTAGTTTTATTTTTGTACGTTAGTGCTGCTTTTAATGCTCAAAAAAATAAACGAAACTTGAATTGCCTTAATTCCTAACATTGTTTTTTGTATCATTCTTCTTTATGTAACCAGATAATTTCATCATTCAAGTTAGTGGTCCTTCTTATCTGTCTCTATACATTTAAGGTACATTTTCCCCTCATCCAGACCCCCTCATTACCCTGCTTCATGGAGAGCCAACATGGTTACACACTGTTTAACTGTTTTTGTTATGATTATTTTAACCAATGTAGATGCATCCGTCTCTGTTTTACATCTCCATCACTGTTGCTCTCCTGCTGATCTGCTGATACATAGGTGGTAGAGTTCATGACGCATGACTGGTGAGGTCGGCAGATCAATGGGGAAAAAGGGTTTGTATTGATTCCTCAGAGCTCCCGTTTGAAGTAAGACTGATTTTAGGTCTGTCCATGTAGAAAGCTGTTGGAAGGGAACACAATTTGGATCTGTTGATTATTCACTGATGTTTATTGATCTGCTCTTTTTTTTTCACTCCAATAGTAATCTTTCCATTTCCACTCTTGTTGATGTCCTTAAAACCACGCACACTGATTTTGCTTTGTTGTGCACCTTTTGTTGCACGCAGGCAGTGGGTCAGTGATACTTTCCAGCACTGACCCAATTTAAAGGCTTTTAATGGGTGATTATTTTTCGGAAAAATTTAATGTAAATCCAAAAAAGTATCAGCTGGCTCTTCATTTGTGTTTGAAAGTGGTTCTAGAGATGAGTCGGGAGGGAATGCCACCTAGATTAAGATTTCCAATATGTTATATCCGTTGTCTAGGAAAGTTCAATCAATATTTGTGAACATGAGCTACTCTCTCTCAAAGCCAGAAACCACAGTAAATCTCAAACTTGTGATGCCATCAGGTATCGTCTGGAGCTGTTCCATAGGCAATGAATGGGAGGTTGATTTTGTGGACCAACAGAATGTTTGTTTTCTTTTTATATACATCCAAATTAGCTTTATACTTGTGTTGTGTCTCAGTTCTGACACAGAAAATGTTCCCATATACCCAGAACATTCCTGTGTGCTATTAGTGTCATCTAAAACAGCTCCCTAATTCACTGCCTATGGAGCAGCTCCAGACTCTATACTTGTTGACACCACAAATTTGGGTTTTAGCTCTCTAGTTTATAGATTTTAGAGAGAGTTGCTTATATTTACCAATATTTTTTGACTGTCAGAAGCAGGAATAGCATCTAAATATTGAAAGTGGGCATCGTTTCCCTTTAAGTTTATGAGATGTATTGATGCTTGTAGACATTCAGGCAATTTTAACCTAACAATTAGTTAGTCTCATTAGTGAGACATAAAACCCCCCTCATCATTAATTTAAAAGTTAAGTGGACATCTTTCAGTTTTGACCACTTACGTCATTACGATTTCTACAAGCGTCAGAGATGGACTGACGTCCCTATACATCTCCAACCCCCTCATACTCTATACCACACACACACACACACACACACACCAACCAAACCATCAAAAAGCTGATCAATTCGGATTGGTCTTTTTTTCCTTCTCCTGCATTAAGACGGATCATCATCCGCCCACCTCAACTCTGATTTGACGAACGTCCTGGGTCACGATAACGTCGCCCAGTCAGCCTATATAAGCAGCAGAAAGTTTTCCAAACACCCAGCAAAACCTCAAGTCGACCTCTGATCAACAAAAGACGAGAAAAAGCGCCGTCGTCCTTTTGCGTAAAAAGTGCCAAGACGTTTGCAGACATGGAGTGGTCAGTCAGGTTTGCCGTGGTGTGCGTCGGTGTGTCTCTGCTCATCTCCTGCCATCCAGTCGAAGCTTGGTACAAGCAGTCGACCGGGCCCAGTTACTACTCGGTAGGTCGTGCCTCCGGTTTGCTGTCCGGTATCAGGAGGTCGCCTTACGTCCGGAGGTCCGAGTCTGAGGAGACGCTGATGGAGAGCGGGGAGACGGCAGGTAACAACGTGATTCCAGAGACTAACAGGCAGATCTCCATACTGAAAAGCATGGTAAGTACAGTTAAGTTACTATAACCTTTTTTTCCTGTTTGAGGGGCTTCTGTTGATTTTACACTGACGATAAAATGAAGAAGAGATGCGCGTAAAAGTTGATTTCCTTTCAGCACCACAGCAGCCATACTTGAATATTGAAAGTTACAAATAAAGCAAGTAAACAAGAGATCAGAAGCACATTTGTTATCCTTAAGACGACTAAACAAACTTTCAGGGGCAAAATCGTATCTTAAAAGTTAAACAACTCGTGCGTAAAGGCGCAAACCAGCGAGCGCTGCAGGTCAAACCACAGCCAGAAGCATTAAAACACTGTGACAAGACGGTCATTGACAAGATAACTTAAGTAATGTTCGAAATTTTAAGTCGTTATGATCTCCCAACAATTCCCACTTAAAGGCAAAAATATAGGAAGAATGAAAACATAGGATTTGTCTAATAAGCGACTGTTACACATTTGTCTTATTGCGGTAATAGCCTGCTCTTATTGCTGCAAAACGACACAGTGCCACTTGATGTTAACGGTAAATGAAATAAGAGCCACTGAGGTTAGATTGAGAAGATTTAGTTCTACAGAAATGTGGCACTGTACCGGTTTTCCCATTAACTTTAATTTCTCTCATTGCTTAATTTCACCTCCTGCAGGCCATCTGCGTAAAGGACATCTCTCCAAATCTGAAGAGCTGCGAGCTGCTGCGGGACGGGACGGGCACCTTCCAGTGCAAGGCGGACGTCTTCCTCACCTTGGACTCCCTGGACTGCCTGTCCGCGTGAGTCCCGGCCGGACCGGCGGAGACGGTCCTGGTCCTTCGCCGAGCCCCGGGTGTGCTTCTCTGGAAACGAAATATGAAGGAAAGGAATGGGGGGTGGATGAGTGTGTGTGTGTGTGGGGGGGGGGGGGGGGGGGGGGGGGGGTGACGGCGCAGAGGAAAACCTGATCACTGTCGATGATGGACCGCTGCAGACTCTGAATGTCCTCTTATTAAACAAAAACTCATTGTTCAGTTTTGCTTTGGTTGTGTAGACAGGAGTATAAAAGAGAAAAGAAAAACAGTGCGAGAGATGTTAGTTGAAACCACATTCTTTCCAGATGACTTCCTGTCTTTACTGTTGAACCCCTGACCCTGTACCCTCCGTTGCCAAAATGTATTAAATGTCCAGACAGTTGACTGCAGAGCAGATTTCCTGGAAATTACTTTTATTTATTTTATCTATTAAAATGAACAAACACTGGTAACCTGTTGTGTGGCTTAAATTTGTCTGTGAATATTCAACTAGTGGGGGAATGAAAAAGGAAAATAATTGATCCACCACTGCCTTGATTTGCACCCTTCACCAGTCTACATGGTCTTCTTTAAAGAAGATGAAGTATGATGTGAAAATACAGTCATTAGCCTATCACATTTATTTTGTATTGCAGGTTTAGAACACACAGTACAAACCATAATATAAGTGTGAGGACATCAGCTATGAGACTTACAGAGTAAAGATACAGTATGAAATACACCCTGAAAGTTGGGGGATAAAAAACAAGAAGGGAAAATTGACATTTCATACACGTACTGTAGGAGGCTTTTAAATTACTCGACAGCAAAACCACTTCATCATAAGGCACTTGGGGGTGTTTTTCTCTTTTCTTTCACCTTCAGTATGCATATCAGAGCCTATCAGTCATTACCAGATCTTGTTTATTACTGGAGTCAGAGAGGAGCCGGTGTGATCCCATCATCACTTGCTCAGGGGAGCCTTCAGAGACCCCAGCGGAGTTAATGCCACACACATCACATATAGGAAGCATCATCCTGCTTGACAAATCAGGGTTTATGAGTTTATGTGCGTGTGTCAGAGAATAAAACAATAATCATCAGAGGCAGAAGGAAGGAAATGAAACACAAGTTGGAGGCTTCAGGGATGTTTCTCGACATATATTCTTTTTTCTAATATGAAGTAGCATCATCGCTGACTGGTGAGAGTCAGGGGAACGAGTTCAAGCACAGATTACAGCGAACAGGAGTGATTTCAGCTCAGGACGAGTAAACACAACAGAGGTGCTTTTACAGTGATCACCGCCTCATTAGGAGGGTGTGACGCACACAGGATGTGCACAGACGGGGTGATGGATGAGAGGAGAGAACACACCGTGGTATGCATGAGTGAACCCCTACACAGAGGAAGTAACGGACAAACAGTAAATCCTCACTCCCTCTGTGTCCTGCCCACACACACACACAGCGGAAGAGATGGGCAAATAAATGGTGTGTGTATTCAAGTCCTAAAAAAGGCAACCCCACCATTCATAGTCTGATTTATAGTACAATACAAAAATATAAATGCCCACTACTCTCAACACAGGGTTTCAAAAGTCAATGTTTTAGGGCTCAACCCCGAGACAAAGGATCAGCACGGTGGTCCTTCTTCTTTTCTGATGTTTGACAGAGTTTTTCTACATGAAATCAAGCATCACAAACAACAGTGGCGCTCCCAGGCTGCACCTTCAGAGAGCAGGCAGTCTTCATGTCTTTTAAAATGACTCATCCAAAGGTTGACAGCAGCGACTGTCTGGTGAAGTCTCGTACCTCCGCTGGCAGTTAAAGGAGCGACACAGCCTCAAGGTTCTCTTTGATTATTGTGTCCATGACCACCTGGAAGACGACCTGGATGTTGGAGGTGTCGGTCGCCGTGGTGAAGTGGTGGTAGATGAGTTTGCTAGGAGTGGTGTTGAGTGAGACAAAGGTGGCGGCGATGAAGCGGGCAGACGAGTCCACATCGCAGTCTGCACCTGGAGGAGAGATGAGGAGGGGGATAAATCAAACATTACAGAGAAACATCTGCCTCCTTTCCACAGAAAACTGAAAAGGTCTGTCTCTAAGATGAGTATTAGACGTATGAATCCCAGCCTGGTACACCAGGGAAGACGGTGAAGCAGCTCAGCTAGTTTGACAAAATAGAAATTTCAATTCACATATTTGTGTTTAGGTGAAAAATAAACACACAAATAGGATTAGAAATTCTTGTGAGGCTGATCTGTTGTACAGTTTCTGTCACAGTAACCAAAGCAGGAGCAGCATCACATCAGCCTGAGTCGCCTGTCACACCCTCACATCATGTAAGTCATTATAACGAAAGACTATCACAATGACTCAGTATCTCACAAATGACTTTATATCTCAAAATAACAAGTCACTATTTTTAGATAAGTAATTATTTTGAGATAGTTTCATACTAAGTCATTATTTCAATATATTAAGTGAATATTTTGTGATACTAATTCATTATCTTGAGGTAAGTCATTAAAAAGTTTCTAAATATTTTGAGAAAGATTCTCATTTTCAGATACTATCATTATTCTGAGACACTAAGTCAGCATGCTGAGATACTAAGTCCTTATTTTGAGATACTAAATCATTAGTTTGAGAAAAGTAAGTCATTATTTTGAGATAATGGGGTGATTGTTCTAAAAAAAATTTAAAAAAATCTCATTATATCAAGATACCAAGTCATATATTAAAAGATCCTAAGTCAATGTTTAGAAATACTAAATCATTATTTTGAGGTAGGTCATGAAAAAAACCTGATTCTCATTATGTTTGAAAACTACTTTGAAATAAGCAAGTCATATTTTAAGAGTTTCTCATAATTTTGATAAAGATTCCCATTTTCAGATACTATCTCATTATTTTGAGACACTAAGTCAGTGTTTGAGATAGTCAAGTCATTATTTTGAAGAGTTCTTATTATGTTGTGACACTAAGTCTTTATTTTGAGATAACTGAGTCACTGTTCTCAAAAACTTCTCATTATATCAAGATACCAAGTCATGATTCCAAGATACTATGTCAATATTAAAAGATACTACATCATGTTTAGAAATACTAAGTCATTATCTTGCAATACTAAGTCATTATTTTGAGGTTAGTCATTAAAAAACATATTCTCATTATGTTTAAAAGCTAAGTCATTCTTTTAAGTAATATAAGTAATTCATTTTTTAAGAAAGTTTCTCATAATTTTGAGACAGATTCCTATTTTCAGATACAACCTCATTATTATGAGACACTAAGTCAGTATTTTGAGATAAGTCAGTCCATATTTTGAAAAGGTTTTTATTATGTTGCCATAAGTCCTTATTTTGAGATATTACGCCATTATTTTAAGATAATTGAGTCATTGTTCTGAAAGAATTCACATTATATCGAGGTAGCAAGTCATGATTCCAAGACACTATGTCAATGTTTCAAAATACTAAGTCATGAAAATGAGAAAGTCTCTAATTTTCAGATACTATGTCATTATTTTATGATACTAAAACATTATTTTGAAATAAATTCTCATGATGTTGCGATACTAAGTCATTATTTTAAGAAAAGCAAGTCCTTCTTTTGAGATAATCGAGTCATTATTTTAAGGTTTCTCACTATCAAAATACAAGCTCATGATTCAGAGTCACCATGTCATTATTTTGAGATACTAACATTATGTTGCGATACTAAGTCATTATTTTGAGACACCAAGTCATTAATTTGAGAAAGTTATTCATTTTTTGATATATGTCATTTCGAGATACTCATCGTTTTGAAAAAGTTTTCATTATATTGAGAGTCAATATTATTTTGATAAAGTTTGTTACTGTAAAGAGACACTAAGCCATTATTTTGAGATAAGTTAGTCATTATTTCAAAAAAGTCTCATTACATTAAGACACCAAGTCATTATTTTGGAAAACAAAGTCATCATTTTCAGATACTATCTCATTATTTTGAGTAGGTTTCTTATTACAATGACGTACAGGATCTTTTCTTTTCAGCACATTGTGGGCTTCTGCAGTTAATACTGATGTTTCAATGCATACATAACATTTTTCTATTGAAGCTGGTTGAAGTGGAGCTGGTTTATTTATGTTAGATACACTTAAGAAGTTAATTCCAATGGTTTTCTACAGTCTTTGTAGGTTGTAAAATATTGGACAATTTTAAGTTACTTAATGTACTTTGATGAAACTGCTAACAACTCAGACATCTGAAATATGACAAGGTCTCAGCCACACAGTACCTGAGTAAATGTACTTAGTTACAACCACTGATACTGAGCAAGCAGAGAAGGTGAAATGGAAACCTAAAAGTAACAGATAAATGATTCAAACATTCAACTTCTGCTGCTCGCAGTGATAGAGATAGTTAATAGGAATGCAAGCAGAAGCACTGAAAGAAAGAGAACAGTCCATTTTTATGATCATCTTGTATTAAAACATTGTTGAAAAATATCCACTTTTATATAATAATAGTATTATATGTCACCCAGTTCAACATTAATCCACATGACCAAAGTAAGAACATGGCGGGTTGTTGCTGGTGAAGGTATACATGAGCTCATCTGATAGAACTGTGGGGGAACACCAAATGAAAAAGGTCGGGAGCTGATGAATTAGACGAGTCATCATATCTGAAGTCAGTATGAAATAGACGCTTGCTCTGCTGGCTGACGCCAATCCCAAGAGTTTTAGCATTTATATTGACATTTGCATGAGAGCAGAGAGGGCACAGCCCCTGTTGAGCCTGCTGGGACGTGGGGAGCGAAACGCTGAGCGGATACAAAAATCTAAAAATAATATAACAGTAATAACACAGTCAGTGTAAGGCCCTAGACAGTGCACACTGGTCCGTCCTTTTAATGTTATTGGCTTTTTATAGCTGACGTGGTAATTTATGTTTTTATATTCAATAACCACCAGGATATTGTAGCTTAATAGTATCTCTGGATGTTGTAAACAGTCACATCTTTAACTGGGTCAGTTTGCAATGACATATCTGGATCTTTGCTTTGTGTGATTAAGTTATTAATTAATTATTTTTTAAATATCAGGTTCATGTTCAAGATGCCCAACACAAATGGCTCATTGTGTATAAAGAAATTTGGCTTGTTGATGTTTGGTGAAAACCTAAATTACTAGCATAAACTGTCTCATGAAGAGGAAGGATGAGATTAAAGATTAAAGTCTATTTCATGATGTATTGTTCATTACATGATGATAACAGTTAGACTTTTTAGTAAAATGTCTTTTCCTGATGGGTTCCTCTGGATGGATAATTATGAGGAACGTAACCTTTGTTTTAGGAAGAAACCTTTTTTGTGGCAGAGGGAAAAACACATTTGTTTGCAACATATATTTCCTGGTCACTTTATTAGGTACACCTATACAATTGAATGCAATCCAAATGTGATATGTGCATATTCACGTTTCCATAGTTACACCTTAGTTTGAGAAGAAAAGCACCGCTGAATGTGGCTGTGTTGCAACCCTACCAGTGCTCCCATGAAACCACTGAGTAACTACATGTGTAGGTTACCCCAGAGGATTACTGTTCCTGTTCCTGTCGTCACATTTCTACAATTAACTACAGTTTTCATATTAAACTTTACAATATTTGGATTTTAAAGTGTATGGCATTTATTCCGCCAAGGCCAAATGCACTGTCTTGCACTGTTAACAGAAGAGAAAAATAATTTACGTATGTGCCCTGTTAGTGTGATTTGCTCAACGTGTAATGGGTTCTTACTTTGCCCATGCTACACTTTTCCACCAAGTTTCATAAACATCAGGCCAGTAGGTTATTTGGTAATCCTGCTGACAGACAAACACACTGAACCAAAAACAAAACCAGTCCTACCTTTATACTGAGGCATGTATAACCGCAGATGTCTCCCAGAGTGTAAAATCTTGTCTTGAAAAAGGTCTATCTTGTTCATGAATAAAATCTGCAATAAAAAAAACACAAGAAACCATCAGCTGAGAGCACGAGAAGCTCATCACAAGTCAGAGGCGTCATCCTCTGAGAAAAAGGAAAATCAATCGTTAGGATATTAAGACAAAAGAAAATGATTTGGTGAGAGCAATAACTAACCAAAAACAATGAAACCAATAAATCTGTTTTTAGAGTCACATTTATTGTCACTTTACAGATATTTACCTAAAACGTGAAAATCAATAGCTGGGTTGATACCAGCATGGGGTGATGATGGTGGATCAATGACCTCCCTCTTCTCATCAGTGTGCAATCAATCACTCACATAGTCTCCGGTGCCGGCACTCAACAAGCTCAACTACTTCTTTCATTAATCTTTGTCTTTCTTTCTTTTTTATTTACTACCTCTAATCTCAACTTGTGCTCTGCAGCCACCGCATTTCACACGTACTTCTGGCTTTGTAGTCGACCAATTAAAACTACGACCAAGTTTTAAGCTTGCATAAAACAAACCCGCAAAAAAAAAGAAGATAATAACGAAGGAAGGATGGATGGTGGTGCAGATTTTCAATGAACAGGACACAGAGCGACACCTGGGTGTGTAATTATCACTGACCAGCCACAGTGAAGAGTTAATTGAGGTGGAGGTTACAAATTTCCCTCCTACGTTAAAAAGGTATCATTAAACACTTTTGTTTAATGAGCCTGTTGGCCATGTTAACGTGCAGGCCCACACACAACTCTGCACATAAACACGTCACACACATTTAATTGCCCATTTGGCTCTAATGAAGCCTTAAATAAAAAAAGCTTTGTGGTTATAAATAAAGAATCATTTACTAAGAGAGATACTTTGGTGTAACTGCTACTCTCTTGTTAAGATCTTTCAGATTTATTAGCGTCTGTGACGAAACACCAACTATAAATGACTCATCCTCACACTCTCAATATATCCAGACTGAAAACTGAGCCTTTGTTTGAGAGATTGGAGATTGGAGTTTTCTTTCTACACAGGCTCCTCAGAAGTGTTAAAAACTGAGCTCACTGTGACAGCCTTCTGGAAAAGTTGCAGAAAACGCAGCAGACTAAACAGCAGGTGACTCTCATGTCAACACGCAGTGACTTGTGTTTTAAGTGGGCTTTATATGCAAGTTAAGTGGAATAAATTGAACAAGCTTGTTACACGCTCGTTTTAATGTGATCATTTACCGGAAACGAGAATGGAAAAACACAGACAGGGGGAAAATGTCGCCTCACCAAAGCCCACCCTAATTACAACTCCCTGTTTAATTACGAGTGACAGAGGACTCGGAGACAAAGGGCCGGGGCCAGGCCCTGTGTGTGTGTGTGGAAACTGCATTTATCAAACACATTAGTGTTATTCTTGTCTCATGGTGTCATAGAGAACAAATAGGAGCTACAAAGAGAGGTTGCTTGCGTCGCCTCTACTCGTCCATGTTTTCCGTCCACAAACTGAATTGTCTGGCTGAACTCTGGTTCCCACCCACTTCAGCCAGACCCTTTTGTCCTGTGACATTTAAATAAAGCTATAGCCACATCTCAGGGTGAGTGGTGGATAATTCAACGATAGCAGAAGTTTCAACTTCGAAACAACTAGTCTGTATTTCACATATTGGATTAGAAGATAAAGGAGACAGATCAAAAAGTCGTGACACAACAAGCTGACCGTCGGTCAATGATGGGCCATCGGTGAGTGTCTTTCGCCCCGGTTTTGCAGGGTTTCCTGCACCGTTAGCTCTAGTCGGCCCTTACTGGCTTTTTCTTGGCCTATTTGGCAATTTGAATCGCTGTTGCAGATTGAAATCATTCTGTTTAGCAGTTCAGCCCAGTGGACAAGAAGAGAAACAGAAGTGAGGAAAGCAAACAAAACACTGAAGTCAAGAGAGTTTGAGATTGAAACAAACAGACTATGTTTTTAGCCATTGAGCTTCCTTGTGTTGTTGTTTAAGCGCAGGTTAAATATTATTAGTTTTGCTTTCAACGGCAGGTTGTCTCGTTAATGTGCTAACTGGCTAAGTGGCGTATTGAATCCATCGTATCGATCTTTTGGTTTCCCTATTTGAATGACGAATACAGACTGTGCCTGGGCCTTGTTTTTGTGTGCCATAAACTGTAACCCCCCCCCCCCCATCAAATTATTTTGTAACCACAGAGAGCACTGGTTTCTAACATGAGGGTTAATTTTTAGGGGGCAACACAGTCAGTAAGCAAGAGGCAAACTAAGACCTACATTGAAAATTGACCAAGCAGCAGCAAAGTGCGGTCTGTGGCGAGCTGCCATGCAATGTCTATGGAAAGCTGTGGCAGCCGCTTTTGCAGCCAGACTAAAAGTTGGGGATAGTTCGACTTTTAGCAACAATACTTCAACTAGAGAATCCCTGCAGCCAATCAGTAAACAGAGTCTTGTGACTCCTGTGACATATTCACCTATGTCACCAAGAATTTCTTCCTGCCTGGAACACAAACACAGAAATAATTAATTTAATCATTAAGACAAGCTGCACTGTGCCATTGTTTGGTGTGTTTGTGTCTCTATGAGGCTGTACTTATGCACACTTTAGCTTCGAGTTAAATGCTAACACCAGCATGCTTCATGCTCACAGTGACAATGGTAACATGGTGTTTAGCAGGTAAAATGTTTACCCTGTTCATCCTAGTTTAGCGTGTTAGTGTGATGCAATTAGCAGTAAACACACATTTGGGGTTTTCTGTCTCTTTCATGGACACTTTGACATGTGGTCAGGAGGAGCCAGGGATCAAACCACTGACCACGACACCACCTGAGCTCGGTCAGTACGCTGTGGTCCAGACTGAAATATCAACAGCTGTATGAGGTACTGCAAAGATATTTTGCGCAGACATTCAAGGCCTAGGCTTTTCCTCTAGCACCACCATGGGGTGGACATTTGTGGTTTTGAGCGACGTATCTTAATAACTGTTAGATGGATTTCAATATAATTTGGCACAAATTCTTATTGCCCCAGGATCAGTTGTAATCATCATGGATGTATAAAGAGAACTGGATACGATGTTGATCAGAGGTGCATGAAGCCAAAAAAGTTTGACTTTAGTTTGTAAAATTACCCAGATCTTCTACATCGATGGCCCAATAGAGCAGGTGAGACATTCACTGGCAGAGCAGCTTATCTCTGGTTTTGCGCTTTGGTAACTTGATAAAATTATTTAATTGTGTGACTTTTCTAGAAGAAAAATTGTTATTGGACTGAATGGATCAGATATTAATGCAAGTGCAAAGAGTCATAACCCTGATGCTAAAAAAAAAATGCATCAACTGATATACAGACGTTACTTTCACAATATAAGTCTATGGGAAAAGGTATTTTTGGACTACATGGCATCATGACAGACACTTAAGTTGTAATTCTATGTTTGGCCACTATGTCAAATTGGCTTTAAAGCCCGGCACTAACAATCTCAGATTTTTCCTTCTAGCACCATCACCAGGTCAAAACGTTAATCTGTGCAATTGTTTTGTTTACGATTAAATACCTGTTAAACTAATGTATTTCCCATCAGCCTCAGCTGTATTTGTGTCTGGTGCTTATTGGCAAATTAGCAGGCCAACACACCAAACTGAGACAGTGAGGATGGTTTGTTTTAAGGCGTCTGCTCTTAAGTACAGGGTGGCACACGAAATAAACTCTCACAGCTTTGGTGCAGATTGAAGAAATATTAGCCTGGTGAGGCACCAGTGGAAGTCAGAAATGACTGAAAAGAGCGTGCGTGATACACACATATACACATAATTGTTGCACTTTCACAACCACTTCATGATTCCTCCATTAACAAAGACTCCCGTGAAACTCCATATTTATGAATAAATTATCTTTTATAGTGTCACTTATTGTGACTCAGGAAACCATTTTTCTGCAAATTACCAGGAGGCAATTCTCTGAGAGTTAAAGTTCTCTTAGATTACATTTGTTTTACTGCATCTTTTCTCCTGAGGAAGAGGGGACGTAACTGACGAATATCTCACCATGGATGTGCTGCGGAAGAAAATGTTGTTGCAGATGGAGGAGAAGAGCTTCATGCTCTCCTGAAGACGATTCTGCAGAGAGAAGACAATGACACCATCAGGCAGCTGCAGAGGAGCAAACACTTTTGTCATTTTTAAAACTTGGTCTGAGAGGCTGGGGGTTAATCTGATTGGCTGAGACTTAACAAGTTGTCTCAAGCTGTTTTGTCTGGAGACATGAACATTTGTGAGGGGGGTGACTGAGTGCAGCCTGTACCACGGAGGGATCTTCAACCAGAGTCATGTCATAACCACTGAGTGACACCACAAACAGCACTGCCCTGACGTCCTCGAAACAAGCAATCCACTTTCTCCGTTCAGTTCTCTGGCCTCCAACGTCGTACATCCTACACACAGAGAGACGAGACAACAAGAAAGTTTGACAGGTGCCCACAGAAAGAAGAAAGGTGGATAAGTGAGGAATTGAAGGTGTGTGTGTGTGTGTGTGTGTGTGTGTGTGTGTGTGTGAAGGGGTGTGCGTTGGCAAGAAACTAATGATACGATACGTACCACCTCAATATACTGTGATAAATTGCATTTTATAAAGTCCAATTTTAGGAAAACTATCAATGCTAGTAGTCTGCCCCTTATGACTCTGCCTGTGTCATACACCCGTCTTCTTTGTGTTTACACTAACAGTTATGTTCAAGTGTGGAGTGAGATGGCTGAAGACAGATTACAACACTGAAGGATATAGTGGTTGGGTGTTTAAACCATGGATGTATAAAGAGAGCCCTGTCCATTCCTGTGAAAGTTGCTCAGAAGTGCATGAGGCCAAAAAAGTTTGACTTCCCAGGTATAAATTTAACCAGATCTTGTGTACCCAGGGCCCATAGAGCAAGTGCTCTGCAGACTAGGGATGCACAAAATTAGTTGTCTAAACGATTAAACGTCCGACCCCAGAAATATGAGTCGGTTAAACCAATCAGTGTTTTATTAAGGCCGCTTTACTGTCATGCAACCGCCCACCACTAGTAGGGGCTACACAGCTGTCAGACAGCAGTCCCCCTCCCTGCGGTAATGCTCGAGTAGACTGGAGTTTTAAAACAGCACAGTGGGAAATTGGAGAGATGTGCTCTCGCAAAACCAGCGCTATTTGGCAGTACTTTGATCTAGAAAATGAAAACAAAGTGGCATGTAGACTGTGTCGGAAAAACTAGCATATAATCGCTCGATCAGAGCAATGCACAACCACATTCAACTCAGATAATTTGCAGGGTTTACATTCATTCACTGCACGGCGCAAAATGCCTCTAATTTCAGCTGAAATTTAATTATAATTTAGATGTTGTTTTATTAACTTTGAAGTGAATTATTATCATTGTTGTCAGATAATCTGCAAGGATCATTGTGCCCCACATTTCAGAGACAGTTTGTTCATTTTAGATGTTATTTTAGTGGTTAACTTTTGGCTGAGTTGCTGTCATGTTCACCAGCGTTGTTCTTGGGGGCAACACAAATTGCATGTAAGTTAGTAATAACAAAGTGATACTGATACATTATCACAAAATATGATATTGTATTATTCTAGTTTATCAACATTTTCTTACAGCCCTGGTCAAAGTGCAAAGAAAGGAAGAGAAAGATTTGCAAAACAAACCAAAAAAAAAGAAAGAAAAAGAAAGGGGGCGCCCACGAGCTCCACCTGGTAGAACAGATGCCCCATTTACAAAGGCTGTGTCCTTGCTACAGCGGCCATGGGTTCAATTCCATCCCACGGCCCCCTGCTGCATATCACCTCCCCCAACCACACCACATCTGTCCCATCAAATTAAAGCAAAATGCCCACAAAAATATATCTTTAAAAAAAAAAAGAAAGTGAAAAAGACCATATCTTTAACAACATAAAGACAAGCAGAACTCTTTGCAAAGATCTGTTTGTGACACTTACATTATCTTTTTGACTTAAACCAGTATTCATTAATTTTTTTCATTAATTTATTCTTTGCTAGTGTAATATAGTTGATACAGCAAGTAGCCTATATTAGCAAATACCTGTTTAGTGACACATCCAGCAGGCACAGAGCAACTTTTGCATTCATGTGGAGCAGTGAATTGAGATTTCGGTCACTCATCAGTCACTGATAATTTGTGTCCTCACCGACAGCTGCAGAGTGGCACGACTGTAATTTTCACATTTATCAAATGGGACACATTTGGTTGTTGATTGCCCATTACATGTTCACTCAATGGGATTGTAGTGTCCATGCAATGGGCAGAATTTATAAGAGCATTATATAGTGCATAACTTTCACACTTAGAGTTTGGGCTTTAAAGTACAGTGCACTACCAAGTGAATAGGGAGTGTCTGAGAATGCAGCCTTGATTATTCTTATTAGTACAAACTCTGATGGCCTCATAAAATTTACAGCATATCTCTGCTCGACGAGCTGACCTGGGCGCTCAGTAGACATTTTGTAATGTCATTGCAGAAAAAAAACAAAGGTGTAATTAATAGCAATAATGCAGCTGCATCCTATTTAGGTGTGCCACATTTAGTGCCTTGTACTGTGCATACTGGCTCACTGGTCTGACTTAGTTGGACACTTGAAAAGAAATGAGCCAGTGTTAATGTCATTAACTACACCTGTGCTTTTACCGCTATGACAAGTCAAAATGTCAGCTTCGAAACAGGGCTCAGTGTCATTAACCCTGCCTGTGACAAAAATGGGAGATGCCAGAGGAATTTGAATTATTAATTTGTTCAACAAACCAAAACAAATATTCAAGATGTAGAGAAGAAAAGTCAAGAAACAACAAAGAGAGAAAGAAATAAGAGAGATCCACACTGTGATCTGGGCCCAGGTGCTATTGATTTAGCAGGGTGACACACTCCAATCAGAGACCTTCAAGAGCGTCAACACACACACACACACACACACACACACACACACACACACACACACACACACACACACACACACACACACGCAGCAGTGACTCACACCACAAGTCATTTTGTCCATTTGCTCTTATATATGACAATTTCTGAACTCCTTTTATTACTCAGGTAGCAACACAGCAGAAGATGTTCTTGGCTCTTATTTTTGGGGCTAATCTAATATTACACGTGGATGACATAAAATTATGAAGACATCATAGGGGGGAGAAAGTCTGCTTTTCTCTATGTATGTCATTCATCAGACAGCACTGTATTTAAGTTATATTCGTGTGTGTTTGTGTGTGTGTGTGTGTGTGTGTGTGTGTCAGTATGAGACATGAACTCTCATTGTGACTGACATGTCCTTTATCAGGATTCAATTTCCAGTGGAAAAGTGTACGTCTGTGCTCTCTCTGTGTTCATGACCTTCCATACTGATGGTACAGCCGACTCTGGCACTGATGGGTACCTCTAATCAATGACAGATTGTATTGGTTTTGGATAAGGTCAGATATTCCTAAAATATGCGATTTTCCATCCCTCTCTCTCTCTCTTGCACACACACACAAAGAGGAGCGTGCCGCACGTCTCCACGGACCGGGCTCCCTCCTTTTTCAATTTTCATCAAGACAATCACAACATTTTCGCCGAGACAATCACGACACGGCAGCACAAAAAAGCATAAAGGTCAATGTTCTCCAAAAGTGTGAGAGAGAAAAACACAACAGGATTAAGAGCAGAGAAACACAGAGAGTAACACAGATCAGTTCGTCTCACTTCGCGCATTTTCAAAGCCAGATGTGCCATCTCCTACCTTCCATTTGAGCATCCTTCGAGTTAATGCAGCTCTTTATTGAGGGGAAATGAACAAGTGGAAACACAGACGCGCAAAAAGTGAAACAAACAGCAGAGGCAAAGTCAAGACGAGGTGAGATTTCCAATATAAATTTTCTATGGGAACTGAACATGGACACAGAACATGTCTTTGAAGCTGAGGCTTTATTATTTCACACACAAACTCATGATGTAAGCTTATCATATTCAGTCACAGTCTGCCTTTAAATAAGAGAGAAAGGACAGAGGTGTTCCTGAGACACTGACAAAAAAATACAGTGACTGAAGGCTGAGGTGTGTGCTCCAGTCACATGACTTTGGCTGAAGACATCAGACTACATGAAACTCAGCAAGACTAAAGGCATTTGCACATCAAGTTTGCATTTTCAATCCGTAATTTGATTTAAAAAATCATGACATACTAAGTCTCATGTGTTTCATTGTTCTATATGTCGAAAAAAATGGACAAAATGGAGTCCTCAAGCAGTGAGGAGGATTTTGTCATGGCATCAAGAGCAAGGAGAGTTTAACCTGCTGATAAAGGAGCTGCGGAATTACCCCGTTCATGTCCAGGTCTATTTCAGGATCATAGTGATCCAGGAGGATGCTCTGCTAGATATACTAGAATCACACATTACAAAGTGGACCCAGGGATCCAATTGATCCTGAGCAGTGGCTGGTAGTATGCTAAAGTAGAAACATACACACAGACAGATGCCAAAAAACAGGGAAAATCAAAAGTGTTCTGAAACTTTAATGATGGACGAAAGTTTCAGAGACAGTAGGTAAACATAACTGACTCAACATGAGGTTGTATTTATTCTTAAAAGTGCGACAATTTCAGAGGCAAAGTACAGACTTGGTGTCTCAATAGGCTGAGAAATGTCCAACAGTCTGGCATCTCCCCCAAAAGACACCCATTGCTCCGAAGGACTGTTCTCCAAAAATAAGATGTCCATTCTCCCAAACAGAGGCACACGCCTAATTATTATTCAAAATGACAACATCCAACCTTCCTACTATGGCATGACCCGCCCTACTCTCCCTCTGATCGGCTTACCCTTATTTCTTACCCGTACCCCAACCAATCTCACTTCACATGCCTAAACCAAACCAACCCAACCAACAAAGGCAGTGAGTACTAGTCACAGTAGAGTGTGTCATGCCTTCCCCACAGTAGGAAGGTCCATTGACTAATGAAGCTCTGGCGAAAGTTCAGTCAGGAAGACAATACTTTTCATGCTCAGGCTGTAAGTTTCTTTCTCCCCCTGCCATTCACTCCTTGCACGCATGTTCACTCACTGTCTCTAGGTGTCATTGTCTGGGTCTGTCAATTGAGTCATCAGCTGATTCACAATCAACCAATAACACAGCGACACACCTTCTCTGTCAGCCTATCATCTTACTGCTCCTCATTTTAAATATGGTTCTTTCTCTGCTATAGTTCTTCCTTGCTGCTGTTGTGCGCCCCCTCCACCTTCCCATCATCGCCCAGTCTTTATGGATTCATCAGCCTCATCCGCCTCAGCAGTCAGCATCCTCAGAGTCATCAGCCACCACCACCACCAGTGTCTGGACTCCATGGGGGGATTCATCCTGCTGCGCTCAGGTGTCCCTCGATCACAAAATATCTCCCTATGGTGTCCAAGTGCCAAAGACTTCTGTTAAATCTTAATCAGCACAAATCATCTGTTAATTTGTACACTCATATTCTGTATTAAATATTATCTTTACTCCATTCTTCTTCCTTTCCTGATTGAAATTAGCTGAGAGCTTCTGTTTGGGAGAGTATGTAGCCTATTCTTGTTTTCAGGATATCGGGCTGTTGGACAAATGGCCTTTTGCTCCAATGGGACATATTTCTGACTGAGCTTTAGAATCATGAACTGTCTGAGCAATGGGCAGCCCCCAAGTCGTCAGCCATGCTAGCAGTGTAGCTACAGCCTCTATGAAGCAGTGAGGCTTTTAGCTATAACATCAGTGTGCTAATACACTCACAATGATAATGGTAACATGATGTTTGGCTGGTACAATTTCACTATCTTAGTTTGGCATACATCTGCTAATTAGTGGCATTTGCTTTGTTTTGTTTAGCATTCAAAAGGTGTCAACATTTTATCCATATGTCACTATTACAAGTCCACCTGGCACATCTTTTAACTATATTCCTTTTATTATCATCTTCAGGCAGGCACAGAGGCTTCTACAAAGTTCAGGAAAGATGCGCTTCAAAGCTCCAGAAAAAGCCCAGTGGATCTGGAGTTAAGATTTTTTTGTCTTAACTGTTGCGAAGATGTGACCGGAGTAAATGGGAGAGATTTAATTACAATTTCTCAAGTGTTAACATTTCAATGTGCATAACTGGTTGGGGAAGTGATTATGACTAAAAGCTTAGGACTACAGTCTGTCTATGGTGCACATACTGAATTCTTGAAAGTCTACTGCCGGCCTGTTGCTGATATGGGGGAAAGATCACTTAAATGGGCACTGTATAGGAATTTCTCCCATCTAGTGTTGAGATCGTATATTGCATTCAAACAGATAGCGCACTCTAGTGCCTCACTGTTTCAAACACGTATTGCAACAACGGTAGCTGCAGTGTACCAAAAAGCTATGATAACATTGATGAAACCATGTCATCTGATACTTCATGGAGTATTCATTCAGGCTCCTACACAGACACACGTGACACGAGTTGACAAACCCCCTCCTCACCATGCTGGCCGTGTTTACAATGTAGGACTGTTGGGGCGGGTGTAAATCGAAACAAACCAATCACGTCTTTTCTTTTGACAACTGACAAGTGGCTCAACCTCACACACCTCATCCCTCTCCTCGCAACACCGCGTCGCTAACACCTGTTAGTGACCAGCGCCACTAACAGCACTAACAGCGCTAACAGCGGCTAACAGCTGTTAGCGGCGCTGGTTGCTAACAACTGTTAGCTGCTTCGGCAGCTCTCTCCACCTGGGAAAGACTACCCCGATGTTGACCCTCGTTTTTTGAAATCGCCGGTCACGTTGCCTTTTTGCCTTTTTTCAAATGCACCGACACTTGTGACTAGTAGGGTTGGGTACCGTTCATAACTGAACCGATACGGTACTGGTACCGGTATCTGGAATTCGGTCCCGGTACCAAACGGTACCTTATTTCGGTACTTTTTAACCCTATGGGCCCTAGGCCTTTTTGGGGTATTTTTACTGCCTTTACTTTTAAGCTCATATCACAGTCATTATAAAGGCTACATACACATGCTATATCTTGTTTTTTTCAGGACAATCTCATTTTCATGTCCTTCTATGTGCCTGTATTTTATACTAATTTTATATCAATGAAAAAAACAAATCTGCGTGCCTAAATTCTTACATTTTTACATGTATCTCACCATAGCAAGTTGGAAAAAGACATATTCTGCCATATATGAAGAGGGGAGACTCTCTGGAATCTGGCAATATAAGAACCATGATGCTGGGACATTCTGTCACTTCACAGTTGTCCAAAACATGTGATTTGTGCCAGGCGGACATAATTGCCAGTATTTTTTCATTATTGCAAGAAATTCCATTGATTCATTCACAAGTCAAAAATGTGTTTTATCTGAAAGAAACATGCAATATTTACATCTAAGATCATAGAAAAATAGTCAACCAAGTGCAATGATGTCCTCCAAGATAATATTTGTTTTTCAGTTTCAGTTATATATTGGGGAGACATTTTGGGCATTGGTGGGGGGGCACGTGTCCCCTTCAATGTATATGGTGACTACGGCCCTGTCAGCATGCATTAGGCTGCAGTTGTCTGGGTGCGCAAAGGTGAAGTGGCTGGTCTTGTCATAGAAAGTTTGATGGAGTGTCAACTGGACAATATGGAGATATTTGCATCTGGAAAGCCGGACTACAAATGTGGATAGACAGGGAGAAACACACGCAAGCCTAAGACGTGGTAAGATACGGTATTCCTCACTGCTGATCTGTTCTGTACGACATCTATTGCACATCTGTCCGTCCTGGAAGAGGGATCCCTCCTCAGTTGCTCTTCCTGAGGTTTCTACCGTTTTTTTTCCCCGTTAAAGGGGTTTTTCCTTATCCGCTGCAAGGGTCATAAGGACAGAGGGATGTCGTATGCTGTAAAGCCCTGTGAGGCAAATTGTGATTTGTGATATTGGGCTTTATAAATAAAATTGATTGATTGATTGATTGATTGACTATATGAAGTGACTGATAACAAGATCTGTATAATGGATTGTAAAGAAATTCGTCAGGTTTTTATTTTGTAGACAATTGATCTGTATTTATAGCATGATGGGATGACAGCACAATGATGTGTGTGGTATCCCTGGAAAGTTCTGCTCATGCGCTTTCATGTGATATGCATGGCATTTCTGTGCAACCCTGCATTCGCGAGTAATCCATCCAACAGTAATGTGTGTGCAAAGCTGTATGGAAGCTCTGTTATACATAATTTTATTGTAATTTTATCAATTTTTTTCGCTGTGAAAACATTGGATTACCGACAAGTGCTTGTTCTTGTCGGAAAGCTACAATTCTGCTGTGTCCGCTGCGTGGCTTCTCGCTATGACGCACGGTCGCGGAGAAAATCCACAGAGAAGAACGGGTGTGAATTTGGACGCACTATGCGTCGTTCGGGCCCATAGTCTAAACTTCTCAGTTTCAACATTTTTTTGAGAACATTTAGGAACAGTGCTGCACGTTAACTTTTGTCTGCACATTGTTTTTGTCGCCATTGTTGCTGAGTCTGAGGTGCGAGTCATGCGCTCTCGCTCCGCCTCCACCTCAGGTACCGAAATTTGGCACCATTTCATTTTAAGTGAATCGGTACTCGGTAATACCGACGTGAATCAGTACCAAGTACAAAAAGTACCGAGTTTCGGTACCCAACCCTAGTGACTAGCCTGCTTGCTGCTGCTTTTCGTCACTCTACCTGCAGGCAGAAACCGGAAACTGACAAGTGAAAATGCGAAAGGCGTATTTTCAAGATGGTGCACGTACATGATGAGACACCGGTCGCAATGTATATGTAAATGAGAATTTTGGAGCTTACGGACATACTTAGATACGTTGATGGAGGTAAATACACACGTGCTAGGAGGACACACTTTTGACTGCAAAATTTGTTTGTCTCAAAGAACAACTGAAATTGTTACACATAGTGCCTTTAAAGTCATATTTGTAGCTGTGCAAAAAACTGCTCAAAAAATTGGAAAATCCAAATCATTTTCTTCATGACGTCCACACGCCAACATGCCAAAGAGCTGCTGGTTGAGTGGCTATACGACTGACAAGACTGTATAAATCCAGGTCTCCAGTTTTCTAACATACCAGTTTAGGTATCACGACGGAAAATGTGGCTGGTGGTCATCAAGAGGGCTCACGTAAACACCTACTATCTCGTGATGTCATGTTGACTTGGGTAATATTTTATAAGCTGCTAACTGTACCTTATACAGAGAGTAAACATGATCCAAACTTTGATCTCATCGGAATAAAGGAACTCTTTTCTTCATCACACCTCGTTTTCATCCTCTCCTCCCTCCTCACCCGCCCTTCTTGCCCTATAACGTTCACCCTTATCTGCAGTGTTGTAATTGTAATTATCAGAGCAGTTGATGTTAATGATGCAGGAAAAGATCCAGATCGCTATTACACCAAGGGTTCAGAGGTCAAACAGGACGTCTGTATGCAAACTAGACCGTGTCTGGGTGTAAAGTTGAAAGACTGTGCACTGTTACACACACACACACACACACACACACACACACACACACACACACACACACACACACACGCTTCTCATTTGCATGCAAATGCACACACACGCAAGCCTACACACACAGACACTGGGACCCTTGCGCTGCTGATCAAGTGTTTGAATAACAAGATATTGAGACCCAGAGTCTTGTTAATTTACAGATGATTCAGGGTGTGAGATTTTTGTCGGTGTGAGCAGAGCTACACTGGTTTCTTTTTTTAAGGAATTCATACGATCAAAACTTAAACCACATGATTTTTTCTCACAGAGGTTTACAGGAGCCAAAACACCTGAGATATTTGCTTTATATTGCAGGTCTTCGTCTTTCCAACGGAAAGATCAGTCAGACTGTCATTCACTGATTTTACAGCTCATTCCATGCGGTGAACATGCACATGCACAAAGCACATGTGACGGCAAAGATGAAAAGAGAGATATAAAAGAGTAGCAAAGAGAGAAGGACGGCAGGAGAGTCATTTTAGTGATTTGATTAACAAAACTTTTAGTGCACAACTTCCTGCGTTACATCTTCCATCCTAGGAGAAAAGTTGTCGTGAAATACACATATTCTGAATGTTAGATTGATTCCGTTCTCATATGTGAGCTCAAAGTGCAGGTGAGGAAGGTGGGGGTAAAGCCAACAGTCCTCTTTTTTGTGCAGCAGGATTGTGGAAGACAACTGATATGACACCATGGTAAAGTGTCGGATCATTCCCCGTGAATGTTTTTTTTTTTAATTTAATTAATGAAATTACTTTTTTTAAGCTAGAGTTTGCCTCTGGGTGTGCACAACATACTGATAGAGTCAAATTATAGATTCATTCATAACTTCTTGTTTGGGCCCAGTTGAATATTGCAATAATAATGTGTGGTTATCACAAAATCCCACGGCACACCTGGATTGGCATCACGGCGCACCATTTGAGAACCACTGTATTAGACATTTGTGTGAAGTTTTGTCATAATTAGGAAATTAATTCTTAAGTTATGGCTAAAAACATGTTTTGTGAGATCACAATGATGTTGACCTTTGACCACCGAATTCGAATCAGTTCATTCTTGTGTCCAAATCTGAAGAAAAAGGCATTCTTGAGATATCACGGTAATAAGAATAGGATTAATGGACAGACAACTTCAGAAAATATAATGCCTCCGGCCACGGCTGTCGTTGGAGTCATAAAAATAAACTTGCTGGTGCTCTGTGGTGGACAAAGTACATAATGACAAAATGGCCTCTAAATGGCATTTCTCTGATGTAATGTTATTTATCATTTCATATACTGACATATCTGACATAAGCTAATATCAGTCGATCTAGTACATGCACCTCTATTGTCTGAGAAAATTCTCCTTCCTTCTAGCTTTACAAATCTCCTTCAAAACTCCCTAGAGTTTAGGGAAATGCTTATTTTAGACATGCCTAATTTCCTATTAATTTCCTACTAATAAGTTTCCTGGAAAATAACGATGTAATTTGGCACAAGTTATAGGCAAAAGAGGGATGTCCTTGAAAAAAAAAAAACCCCCTCCACACCCTTGCCTGTAGACAAATTTCACATTCAGCTGACCTGATGCACACTGACAAAAGATTCAACGAAAGGTCCCGGGCCAGAGTCAACCTGGGAACGTTAAGGTTACATGGTATGCATGATCGACCAATCAAAGCCTAAGCCCTGCATTTTTAACCTCCTGTAATTTGTGGCTTGAAATTTGTAGATTCAGCAGAGCGAACACATCCTGCAGCAAAACTGAAAGTGCAGGAATCATTTATAACAGTGAAGTTCAACATAAAAAAAAATCTTGAATAATAAAAGTAGGACTGCAGGGCGCAGATGCTGGCTCAGATGAGAAACCTAGTCTCCTGAGTATCACCCAACAAGAGACAGTCATTGAACTGAGAGAGGCAGTTTGGCATTGTGTTCGCTACAAGTGCAGCCTCAATATTTACAAAATGAGACCAAGCCTGAGCAGAACTCTCCATATCTGTATTAACGCCGCAGCCTCTGCTGTGTTTTTAAACCTCTGCTGAATGAATTCCAAAAATCTAGTGTCTCTACTTATAATTGAGGGAATGATCTGTTAATTTATTACTTAGTAAAACTACGACCGTCCATGTCTGAATGGAAAAACTCACGGTCGTTCTTTCTGAGGAACACAAACTATCTACTTCTCCAAATCCCTTTAATATCCTTTTTGTTGCTAAGTTTGAAATAATTACATCGACTTATGCTAAGCTCTTCATCAGCCCCAAGGGCTTGGTCTCTCCGAGTCACAGGCACGAACCTACACACACACACACACACACACACACACACACACACTCATCACACCGTGTGTCAATTAACAACTTATCTGCTTAAGAATTCAGGCAGATAAGAGAGAGGGTGTGTGAGGGTGGGGTGGCTGGGCTCTGTCCCGCAGCATCACCTGGTACTCTGCTCTCAGGTCTGACACTGTCACCTTGTGGTGACATCATCATCACAATGTTTCACAGGGGGAAAAAAAAAACCCAAACAAATAATTTAAAAGAAAAAAGCAAAAACAACAAGCTTGTGAGTCACTCGACGGTGACGCAAACAGTGAGACTGCGAGGAAAAAGCAGCATTTATCAGCACAGGACAACAGATATGGTTATCATCAAAGCGTTTCTCTGCTGCTGAAACTTTTCCTGATGTGAAATATTTAAACTGTCAAATCCAGTCAAATGTGTGCATGTCATTAGAAGCTAAAACACACACACAAGTCAGCGGCATCCAGAGATGTACAAGAAGCATTCAGATATGACACAAATGCCCCAGACTGAAGTCATCTGCTGACAAACTCACTCACTCTACAAAGTTTATATGCTAAACAGAGACCTTATGAGAAGCTTATTATAATTCCATATGAGATGTAAGAGAGGAGGTGCTCCTCAGATAGACATTACTAAGAAAGAGGAGGAAAGTAATTTGATTTTCTGTAAGTGATACATGTAGACACACACAATGGAATGTATCCTTGTTAACCCTCCATGGACCATTACTCTACCAATAAAACCAAACTGTGGAAAATCACCCACAATCCCTCAGGCTGCTGCTGCTGTGAGCCAACACTGTGAAAACTGACGTCTTGATTTTTAATTTTACGGACCACAAATGTTCAAGTGTGTCAATTTGTCCAATCATTTGGTTTATGACTAAATACGTGCAGAACTAACAACCTCCCCATCAGTCTCAGCTGTACTTTGTATTTAGTGCTTATTAGCAAATGGTAGTAGGCTAATACAGTGGTGTAGTGGTAGTTGATAAGGTGGGTGTACTGCTAGGTAGATGGTAGGATACCAATGAAGAAGTAGGCATACTCAATGGCTTTTTAGCTGATAGATGGGTATACTGTAACTGGATAGAAAAAGAAGTGGGTATACCCCGTATACCTGAGTATACCCTCCACTACACCACTGGGCTAATATGATTAACTGAAGTGGGCACCTCCAAGGCCGAAAAATTAAGCCAATGCGAAAAGTGCGGAAAACTGCAGTTCCTCAAATGGCCACTTGACGCTGGCTCAAAAAAGTGAGTCAATCCCCAGACTCCCAGGTTACAATGCCCAACTTTACAGCAGAAATAAACATGTCACAGCCTGGTACAAGAAACAGTTTCGGTCTCTGTAGCTAATTTCAACATTAATGACAACTGTAGTGGGGTTGAATTTTGTAAAAGTCACCTGTTTAGGTTTTATTAAGGTTTAAAGTTACGTATAATTAAGAGCATGACTGCTTTAAGTGACAGGCTGTCTGCGAGTCATCTCCTCCACAGCTCCAACCTCTTGTCCAAATATGCCCTGCGTTCCAATACCCATACTACCATACTTTTTAGTATGCCAGAAAAAGAATTAGTGTGTCCCAATACATAGTATGTCAGATGCAGTATGCCAAAAGTACCAGGATGTTCTACTACATCCGGTCATATTTCGCAGTATGCATGTCAGCATGCTTCTTTGGCCATTCTGACCCACAATCCTTTGCGCAGTGGAAGTTACGTCGCACTGACTGAGCTGCGTGTACAACCAACGCCCACATATAGGCCTAACACAGAAGATGTTACACTACAAATAAAAGTAATGTGAATGTAAGGCTGCTTCACGTGCAGACAGAATATAGTGCCAGCAGCTGCATAGCTGTAAATATATTTAACAACAAACATCTGCCAGCAACAGAGAGCTATGTGTGAAGGGGGTTAATAAGCCTACTGGTGACTAGTTCAATAGACAGGTCACTAATAATAGGCTTGGAACTGTTTACGCAAACACGTCAGTTTATTAGAAACAACAACATACATTACGACATAACAGCAACAGAGCTCTCCGGCACCCCCGATGGTATGCGCGACTCTGGTGAGCTCGACGAGAGGAGATTTGCTGCATCTCCGAAGTACAACAAAACAAAATATTCAAATGTGGCGGTACAGACGGCGGCGGAAGTGAGCAAGAGGGTCGGAGTTCAGGGAGCGATGTGATGGCAGATGTAGTGTGTCCCAATAGTATGCATACTGCATGCATACTGCATACTACACTACATACTTTTTAAGGGCAGCTGCAGTATATACTAAAAGTATATAGTAGAAGTATGCGATTTGGAACGCAGGGCAGGTCACCTCAGGCTCCAAAAAAACCAAGATGGCGACAGACAAATTGTCAAACTAAAGGCTTCAAAACAGGAGTCCACAAACCAATGGGTGATGTTACGGTAGCTACATCCATCACTTCATTTTATTTGTTCCACTCACGTCCATACGCTGCAATTTAAGTCACAATCAAAAAAAATTCTAAAAACACATTCCATAACTGAAAAGGAGCAGGGAGAAGAAAACAATCTTATTTTACCTGCCCCTCTCTCAAACCAAAAAAAAGAGAAACAGATGCTCTGCCAGTTAGTTAATAAGCAAAACTTCCAGTAACTTCAGAAAGAAACGAACATAAACAGAAGTGGAAGTCGGACACGCTGTCCCCTTCAACACGGGAACAGCTTCTACACAACAACTCCATATAGTCCAGTTGTTCTTCCTTTATACATTTTCTTAAACTGAAAAATATTCACACAACCCTGTAATTGTAAAAAATTCCACAGTTTAACGCCCACCACTGAAACACACATCTGCAAGTTTACTATTATGTAGCTTTCATGACTGTAAATACTTGGTCTAATTATCATAATAAAATACCTTGATTGTTTAAGGGATTCAAATAACTGAATTAGCCACAAACATTTAAAACAGTTTCTAAATTGATTTTTCAGAAAATGCACTGTATCACCGTACAGCCTCTTCTTTGAGATATTTTTTTTGTGTTTCCAATTTCCAAAAATCTACTTGTACTTCACTTGATAACTCCTTTAATTTGCCAGGTTTTAATACATTTAAGAGGCTTTTTAATCACAAGGAACAGATTTCAGGACAGTTTTTCAAATACGTGTCATTTTTTTCAAACAAAAAACACTGTCAGAGAGGTATTAGAGGGGTATTAATGTAACTATATGTTTAGTGTATCTATAGATAGATAAGGGTGGGGGAGCCCTTCTGTGCGGAGTTTGCATGTTCTCCCCGTGTCAGTGTGGGTTTTCTTTGGGTACTCCGGCTTCCCCCCACAGTCCAAAGACATGCAGGTTAACTGGTGGCTCTAAATTGACCGTAGGTGTGAATGTGAGTGTGAATGGTTGTATGTGTCAGCCCTGTGATAGTCGTGGTGACCTGTCCAGGGTGTACCCTGCCTCTCGCCCAATGTCAGCTGGGATAGGCTCAGCCCCCCGCGACCCCCAACAGGATAAGTGGGTACAAAAAATTAATGGATGTCAAAATCTGCCTCTAACCAGTGATGTTTAATGAGGACTGTGCGTATTGAAATCACGGCAATTAGTGCAATATCCGAATCACAGGAGCTGCAATTTTTGATGTCACAACATACCATTATATATAAAGCATTATATATAAAGCACTGTGGTGCTACAGCGATGATACAGTGAATGTTTGGGCAGAGAGTTGTCTTGTCTATTTCATCATCAGATATTGCCTGATGTAGATGTAATTCTGTTAATTTAAGTCTGTAATTTTATGATAATTTTGTGCACTATGTCCAACCCTCACCTTTGAAAAATAACAAAACTTCTTCAGCTCTTTTAACTCTCTCAGCTTCCATAGTTTAAACTACTGCCACTGCTGTCATTGTCACTACAGCCGACACTTTTAACTGACATTATCCTCAGATCTTTTCAGTGCTGAAACTGAATCTATAAATTCTTTTAGCACTTTCACTTCAAGAGATACTTCAGCTTTACTGAGTGACTCTTTAACTGGAGCTTAAACTTTATTTAGCTCTTCCCTCTTAACTCTTTATGCTGTATTCTTGCAGTGTTTGATAATATTGAAAACAGCCTGAAAAACTGATGCATTTGAAATCTTTTGGTTATTTTGTTTTTACTTATCAGAATAAGGTATTTCATAAAAGTATAGTTTGCCAAAATAGTAGTTTTGATGGTGTTGGTAGCAATATTGAAAATATCTGAACCAACCCCATAGCTGTTATGGTGTCAGCATTTAAAAGGGACAGTTCTGTGGTGAGCATGGACTTTTGGCTTTTATTTTATGAACATTTCCGGAGTCTACTTCCTGTGTGGGTTGTTTGCTGCTGTGTTTGCCTGTCTCCAGAGGCTTCTCCCTTCCCCCGCCCTGCACTGAGGCTGAGTGCGCACACCTGTGACTCATCGGCAATCAACGGGCTGTTAAGACTGCCACCGTCTCTAGCCTCAGTGCCAGAGTATTCGCTTCTGCACGCAGTGGTATCTCGGCTCCTCTGATCCTCCAGTGAATTAAGTATCTTGCAAGTTTGATGGTGTTTTTTGCTCCTCGTGTGTTAACCCTCGTTCTCCTGCCTTTTTTGTTCCAGTGTCTCCCTCCGTGCCTCTCAGCAGCCCACAGCCCAGCACTCTCACCTGGTTTCCTCACTCGGCACCTCGACTCCGGATCTCCTCAGTTCTCTGCACAATTCTGACACAATAAACCTGTTAACCCTCTTCCCTCTGAGTCTGCATTTTGGGTCCTATTCCTCACTGCCATCACAAGTTCACCCCAAAACCAAAAATACATATTTTTACTCTCGCCTGTAGTGCCATTTATCAATCTAGACTGTTTTGGCATGTGTGTTGGAGATATCTACCAAACTGCACTCACCAAACATATCACTGAGGAAGCTGCTCTTCCATGAGCAGACGCAAGCATCCTTCTGTGTGGTGATACAGTTGGCTGGTGTAGTTCAGTAGAAAGAAAATAGTTCCTACATGAAACTGCTCACAACAAGGTCTGCGGATAATCTTTAGGAACAGAGTCATGATTTCTGTAAAGAGACATTGTTGTTGAGTTTTTCAAATATATTTGTTGGCGCTTTGAGCAACACAAGCTGAGTGCTATCTAGTTCCATTAGAGAGATGGCAGACATCTCTATGGCTGATATCTCCAACACTTCACGACTCACACCAAAACAATCTAGATTGGTAAATAGCACTAAGAGGGAAAATATGTATTTTTGATTTGGGGTTGAACTATTCCTTTAACCAAATAT
The DNA here is from genome assembly GCF_041903045.1 of Epinephelus lanceolatus. NCBI lineage: Eukaryota > Metazoa > Chordata > Actinopteri > Perciformes > Serranidae > Epinephelus > Epinephelus lanceolatus. Next base: position 19,937,223 of record NC_135736.1, read on the forward strand.
CCTATGGTGTAAACAAACAAACAAACAAACAAAACACTTCCAAGCAACAAAATGAGTCTCTTAAAACATCATCAGCGATTGCTTTTTTTTAAAACATTATTGGTGTTTCAGTGTGGCATTTTTCTTTCTTTGACGCTGGTTTGTTCTGCATCAGTCACACTGCAGAGAAATCGAGTTCATTAATATCTATCACCCTGTCATGACCATCGGCGGCTTCAGGAAATGAGTTTAGCCAATGGAGGATGATAAAGAAGTTGGTATTATGTGTCACCGGCTCATTGATCCGAGATGAATATGGTCATCTGACATTTGCCTCAGGAGCTCAGAAACCTGCCCTCTGCTTCTCCACTGATAAGACCGAGACACTGATGCTTTTAAATGTGTGTGTGTGCGGCCAATAGATGAGTGTAAAGCCAAATGATAGGTGCCTTATCGACATATTGAATGAAGCCACTCATCTCCACCTCATATCTCTTGGGCCTATCACATATGGCTGTAGACAGAGATAAAAGTGTCACAGCTAAAGAAGTGAAGGAAGTTGGTGCGACAGGCGCCTCTGGAGAAGTCACCTGCAGCAGCTCTGACTGAGTCTACGGTTCTAAACATCGTTATTCTGCGGTAATAAGCCTTGGTAAAGAGTGAAAGGCGTCTACCTGAAAATGAGATGGTTGACTTTGAACTGGGTCTCTATCACGCCCGTCGTCCTCAGTCGTACTCGCAGAACGTCTGTCTCTGTAGGCACGTAATCTGGAGACGTGATGCGGGTCATGTTCTCAAAGAAGCTACAAATCAAGGAGGAGAGAGGGGTGAAAGACAGAAGAGACATGAGGGTGAAAAGAAAGAGAGAGAGGGGAAATAAAATTTAATAACCTGCAGACAAACCTGAGATCAAAAGAGAATAAAATCAGGTATCAGTTGCCAGTGTGTAGACTCGCACATTGTGTGCGTGCGTGTCGAGGCCATCAGCTGCCAGGTGGCGGGGAGGGTGTGCAGTGATAAGGCTGGAGCCCCAGGGGGCGCAGCAGCTCATCGTGATGAATATTCACACTGTGGTTTACCATAATAACACACTGAGGCTAAGCTTTCACACACAGATTAGCTATTAACACAGCTAGTGTAATCAACTGAATCATGTGTGTGCTCAGTCAGATGTGATCTTTTACACACACACACACACACACACACACACACACACAGACGTCTCCACCTACCTGAGCTGACTGTGACATTCTCAACTAGTCATCCTGAATCAGTTTCTTGGACAGCGATACACATCCTGCTGCTTAAAAAAACACACTGCCTGCCGGATGCTGCACAGCACAGACTACATGCGAGTGTCCTTCTGTATTTGTGAGGACCATTCTGAGTTTTAGAGAAAGGATTTTTTAAATTTTAAGTACATTATTACCTACCCTCAAGTATTAAATACATTTTATCACAGAGTATTATCACCTGAATTTGCAGCTGCTCTTGGATTTATTTACAGCTTTATAGTGAGTTTCAGCTCATTCTTTAACAGTCTGGCTGCAATTTTAAGGTTTTGGCTCACTCTCAGCGCTTTAATAGCATGATTTTTCAGCCTCAGCAGGCAGCTGTTTTCAGTAAAAAAAAAAAAAAAAGCTCCATAAACCCACTGTACACTATCTGCTCAGCAGCAAATGGCAGACAAACTTTCTTGCTCTTGAACATCAACTAATCCTCAACAGTTCCTATGATGGTTTGCCCATTGACTTAGTGCCCCTACACATTAGGGTTTAGGTAAAGTATCATGGTTGGGCATCATAACATGGCTTTACTTAAAATAACTCAAAATTAACTTTTGGCTTCACTTGGGACACAAACCCTGGTGCCCTGGGTCAAAGTCCTGTGTTTGTTTTTTTGTATAGTGCACTACTGTTCGTAGGTGTAAAAGTACTGCGAGTGAATGAGAACAGCCTGTGATCATAGCAGAGCATTTAGCAATTTAAGAGACAGTTTTCTCCTCAGGAGTTGGTGAAGACCAAAAACTGAGCTAAAAGGGAGTAAATATTGAACCTACACTCATCAGGTGGTCAGAGACACAACTCCAATTGAATGATCATGCTACTCCGTAACTGCTGGATCTCAATAAGGTTCTGTGATCACTGATATGTGAATGTTGTGTTCACAGTTGTTTCAGTTTTCTCCAAGTGGCCAAAAAAAATCAGAAACTAGCTTTAAAGTTAGTTAGGTTTAGTTTAAAGGAAAATTCTAGTTTACTACGACATCAGTCTTATATTTCTATTTTTGCCTCTTTTTTTTATCAAGTTATATTAAAATTATACTCCAAGGACATGCTAAGACTGGGGAAGACGATAATATCACAACAAAAGAGATTGATGGGCCAAGAAACACACGTGGTCAGGTGACTGACAGGTTGTAGAGAAGCTCCAGTTTAGTCAGATTATCTTTATCCCTTTATTTTGGTGGAAAGAAAACACAAAACTGAGTGCACCCCAAATGTCTGAAATAAACCCATATTACACAGAGATACTGGGTACCACAAACTGTACAAGAGAAGTGGACGTAGCCTCCAGGTCTGAAAAGTGAAGCCAATGCAGAGGTGTCTTTCACTTGTTTCAAGTCTTCTTCAGTACAGAATGATGCTCATTTTGTAAATTATGGTCCCATTTATAGTAAAACGGACATTAAAGAAGGGAAGACGTAAGGGTGTGGTTACCTTGTGATTGACAAGTTGCTACCACAGTGACCTGTCAATCAGGACAGAGGTGTAGGCACAGACTGTATAAAGGGCGTAAGGATGCGTATACACGACAGTTCCACCTTCTCATCCAATTACGGTCACTTCTGGCTAAAAAAAATAACAAGATAGTGACAGCCAAAATGCCATACCCAAGGCGTCAAACTGGTCCACAAAATGGCTATGTCCACTTCTTATACACTACTTATACTACTTAGAAAAAAGTCTGACCAACGTGAGGGTTTGTTCTATTCCGCCTTTTTATTACTGATAAAGCCTTACTACAAAAAAAAAACATCCAAGTTGTACTAAACGGAAATTTCACTTTAATGTTAAGGTAAGGATCTGGATATGCATTATGTCAATAAGGGTCCTCACAAGTATAGAAGTATGAACATGTGTGTGTGTGTGTGTGTGTGTGTGTGTGTGCCTGAGAAGAGCGGAGGGTGATGGTGATGTACGGTGGTTCTCAGTGGGGCCTGTCGGTGTAGATAACCCCAGAGCCGAGGCCTCTCGCTGGGGTGGAGAATGAGAACAGACGGCCTCCTGGTGGGCCCCAGCTCTGTCTTACTTCTGCATCACACACGCCATCCCCTCTACACTCGTTTCTCATTTTCATCTCCAGCCTCACTTCTTTACTTTCATTACTGCACCTGCACATTTGACTTTTTCTTCTATATGCACATTTTTAAACATTCTCTGTAATCATATTATTTATACTTTAAACTTTGAGCATTTTTGTGTTGTTGTTTTGCTCTTGAATGCACACAGCCAAAACCAATACATTATTATTTTATTACAGTATTTCAAAGATGTCATATGGATGTATATAATAGCCGTGGCAGTACATGTAATTACATTTTACACAGGTTTGTATCCCTCCCTCTTTCCTTTCCACCCTGCAGACCCTGATTCCCAGTGACAGCGAGCACATGGCCAAGCATCGGCTGCTAAGTCCAGCTAATTAGACCCCTGCATCTCCAGCACAGTGTGAGTGTGTCTACAGAGTACTCACTACAGTGCCGAGTCATTGAGCTCGTATTCGTATCCCCGGGCCGCCGCCGCCCTCACCCCCTGGTCAGCCAGCAGACAGGACAGGGCGTAGCTTAGGAAAGGAAACAGCACCTGATCTTCGTCAAAACACCGCCCACACGACAGGACAGAATGGGCGTGGACCTGCAAGAAGAGATGGAGACAGATATTTGGATGGATGGACGGGTGGTCAGGGAGGAGCAGAGGCCAGATGGAAAAAAGGATGTGAGTCTAAATGACAGAAAAGTTGAGGAGTCTGTCTCTGTTCCCCAGACAAAGTAATTACTATGGATGCACAAATGTATGGATATACACACAAACACACACACTCATACACGCCCTGGTGACATTTAATAGAGGAAATACTTTGGCCATCATCTCTCGGAAAACACGCACTGAGTGGGTGGATTGTGTACGAGCTCTGAAAACTTTGACAATAAAGTTCAAATCAAATTGAACCTCACAATCAAACCACCCACCCGCTCTAACTTTCTGCGCTCTGTCATGCAAACAAACTGTTACTGTATGTGTGTGTGTGTGTGTGTGTGTGTGTGTGTGTGTGTGTGTGTGTGTGTGTGTGGTGGCAGATGCAGCAACTGTGGCTGCAGTGCTGAGATGCTGCTCTCTAGTGGACATCTTAGTGTAGTGCAGGGAAACCAGCAGCATAACACTTGGATAAATTTGAACCACAGAGGAGCAGTGAGAGAAAGAAAAAGAGAAAGACTGGGATGAGACAGACAGATCAGGGGTAAAAATCTGATGAAAATAAAAAAAACACAAAAATAAAAAGTGCCAGACGTGCAGACAGAGACTATGACATAGAGACATGCAGACAGACTACCTTGTTCCTGCTGTTAGCCAGGTTGATTCGGAGGACGCCCATGCCATGGAGGACAAACTTCATGGAGGTCAGGAGGTTATCCAGCACCGCAGGCTGCCAAAGATGAGGGTCATAGATTAACTTCATGAATCGCCAGGCAACGGGAGAAAACAAAAATTTAGAGAAAAGCCTTGTTTGCCGCATCACACACACAAAAAAAACTGTGCAGTGTTTTTATATATTAATTTTTACCTTGATTCACAGAAAGCTCACACTTCCTAACAGCGCTGGGTGTTGTTATCTTTACTTCAGTTTGTCTAATGATTACATTTCCCCCCAGAGTACAGTGTGGGTTTTCCAGTTGATTGCCTTTTCCTGCCTAATACAAGCATGAGTCCCCAGATGTTTAAACTTACAGAAATAGTTAAATTTTTTTAAAGTTTGCTTATTCACTTTTTGTAGCGAGTGAGATGAGAAAATTGATACTGCCCATGTCTGTATCTCAATTAGGAAGCGATAGCCAGCAGCCAGTTAGCTTAGCTTAGCCTAAAGAGTGGAACCAGAGGAAACAGCTGGCCTGGCTCAGTCTAGATTGTTTTGGTGTGTGTTGCAGAGTGTTGGAGATAATGGCTGTAGAAATGTCTACTTTCTCTCAAATATAATGGAACTAGATGGCACTCAGCTTGTGGTGCCAAAAAATATACATTTGAAAAACTGAGCAGCAATGTCTCTTTCCAGAAATCATGACCTGGTTACTCAAGATAATCCACAGACCTTGTTGTGAGCAGTTTCATGTAGGAACTATCTTCTTTCTAATGAAAAACACCCTCCAACTGTATCACCACGCAGAAGAAGGCGTTCATCTACTGTAAGCTCACCAACACCACTGAGCTGGCTAACATTACAGCTCAGCAGAGGAGGACGGCATTAATGTTTACATCTCACACTGTCACAAGCTCAAGCCTCTCATCCATGATGCACGCTTCCATCTGCTCAGTGACATGGTTGGCGGGTGTAGTTTGGTAGAGAGAAAATAGTTCCTACATGAAACTGCTCACAACAAGGTCTGTGGATTTTCTTGAGTTACCAGGTCATGAGAAACGTTGCTGTTGAGTTTTTCAAATGTTTTTTTTTGTGCTTCGAGCTCCACAAGCTGAGTGCCATCTAGTTCCATTATATTGGAGAGAAGGCAGTCGTCTCTACAGCTGATATCGATGTTTATGGTTGTTGTAATGTGGGCATTAACACAAGGTGAATTTTGAAAAACGAAAATCAGCCAAATGAGAAACTGATGATTCAACTGTTAATAATCAAATTTAACCAGGCTGGCCTTGAACACACCACCAACACAAAGTTCTGCTTGTGCACTCCTTCACTGCTGCACCTCAAATTGTGCATATACATGCGTATGTGTGTGGAATAGTGTGTGTGTTTGTTTTGCATCTATCACACCCCATGGATCAGCCATCAAGTCCTACTGAGAGCGCAGGAGAGTTAAAGTGCCATGTAACTCACATAAATTAACTCATATTTTTGTTTTAGTGGTTGGAAACCTTGAGACTTAAGGGACTGAGCAGAGTGACTCCTGCAGAGAGTTGGAAAGTGTGTGTGTTATAGTCACTTTCCTGCCAGCTAAAGATAAGCGTCACATTCCATCACGATTCGATCACGGTCTGGTCGCTCTTCTCTTCGTGTGTTTCGGCGTCCAGATTGAGATGTGTTGCTCTCCCAGTGAAATGTGCAAGGTGAGATAAGTCAGTGAGGTGACAGGGCTTCATCTCATGAGGAGAGCCGGGCTGAGGGCTGCTGACACCACCACATTAGGGACAAATTAGTCTCTTTGAGGACAACCTTGGCTGACATCGCTGCATTGATTTGTGTCAGAAATAAGCTGCTCTGTGAATTTGTCTCCCTTATCATCACTGTCATCTGCTCAGGTATACAATTTAATACAACACTACATTTGTTTCATCATAATAGCACTTTTCATAGCCCTATGAACATGTTCATGGTGCAGTTTCCATGCTTTATGACCATTAATATCTCAACAAACTCGGCAGATGGTGACTTATAGGTGATGGCAGTCTTGAAGTTTGAGAAGTACATATGTGACTCAACAAATCCTCAACTGATCTGCAAAACTCTGGCTACTGGAAGTGTTTATGAAGTGGGCTTTGCTATGGTAAGGTGGCTTAGTGAACTGCATGAGTATAAGTAAGATACTACTAAATCAAAGAACTCTTAAAGGCTCTAAAAGGCTGTACTTAGACGTACCAGTGCTTTGAGCTAAATGCTAACATCAGCATGCCAACATGCTCACAATGACAATGCTAACAGTCTGAAGGTCGGCAGGTGTAATGTTTATCATCTTCTTAGTTTGGTGTGTTAGTTAATTAGCACTGAACATGAAGTACAGCTGAGGATGATGGGAACCAACATCAGGCTCATTTGAGATGAACTGCGTCTCGCCTGGAAAGTGGACGAGATCAGGAGGCAGCATCAGGGGATGATGACAAAAAGCCAGTCATGTCAGTTTCCTTCAGTCTGTACAGGAAGTCACAAAAACACTCACATCCTGTTAGATGTGATTCTGATTTATTAAAATGTTATCAGACCCATATATCAGTTTGTCTGCAGCTTCCAATTGTCTGTTTTTATAGAGATTATTTATGTGTGTTTTGCCTTTATTAGATCGGACAGGATGAGTTTGAAATGGGAAGAAAAAGGGGACAAGAAGAATAAAACTTGTAGGAAAGACTCCACCACGCTGTCTTACTTGCAAAAATAATTATTTTAATGCTGTTTTCGGTGACTAGACTTGGAATTTAACCCACGGCCGCTGTGGCAAGGACATAGCCCTTGTGCATGGGATGCCTGCTCTACCAGCTGAGCTACTGGGCGCCCCTGCAGCCTCCAATTGTTTTAGTTATGACAGAGTAGCCTGTTAAAATTCTTTACAGGTGATCTGTAATTTCTGTTCATGGCTCAACCTCCATTTTAGATGAATTCTCATGTAAACCAGGATCACATCAGTTTGCTGCTGTGTATAAACCACCTGAGCCAACCTGCCCCCCTCAAACTACATAAATACATTGAAAACATGAGCCTTATCGTCAAACACAGAGGAAAAAGTAACAAGACAACAGCTTTCATTAATGATCAGTCAGATATACTGCGGGCTTGACATCTGTACAGATGTCATTTTTAAGGATCCCCACATTACTCTAATCAGAAGTCTTTGTGTTGCTAAATACTTCAATAATTAAAACAGTCCAATGTTAACATACAATAGATTATGTATAGTTTATGACCTATAACATATAGCCTATTCTGTTAACAGAATAAACCTTCACACAAATAAAATCAAAACCTCTTCAATTCCACTAAAATGAAAAGTTTATATAAAACAACATATTATTAAGTCAACATCTAAACCAATCAGCTGTAAGATCAGATGAGAGCCAGGCATTTCCCATCATGCCATCGATGGAGAGCAACTGCAGCGCCTGGCTCTAAAAACTGCGGCCGCCTCGATCTTGTGAGATTATCATTGCCCACATGTCCATGACATCAGAACAGGTCTGGATGAAGTTGGACACAAATCTAACCAGCATTCATTGTGCGGCAATCAGGGGTGATCAATTCTACTCAGACCTGGCTCATCTGGAACAAGGCTAATGCCCTCTATAGAGCCACGCTGCTGAAAAGTACACCTGTCAACACATAAATAACAATTAACTGGTCTCCAACATGCACTGTTAATACGGTGTTATTTCAAGATGTGTCATTGACTGAACAGAATTCAGTTAGTCATTTTGGGTGCCTCTCTGAATCTTTCTGTATCCATTCTTGAGGCAGTTCACAGCACAGAGTAATCTGCGCTGACCCACACTTGAGTCTGCTTTGAAAGGGCTTGTACTGAAGTAACAAATTCCAGCCTAAAAAACTCAAGTAATTTTAAAGTTACCCTGTGGAGTTTTAACCATTAATAGTGCTGAGGAGACTGCGTTTTTTGTGAGTGGGTCCCAAGTTCACATGCACGAGTACAGCAAAATGTATATTCTGTGATCGGCAGTTGCAGTTATGGGCCAACAAACACAGCAATGCGCCAATAAAGGTAGTGAGGAAGAAGACTGCTGCCAAGAAAACATGGATGTAAACCATACAGGATTTAAATGTTCCATAAATAAGGAAATATACTTGACATGTAAGATTTCAGGGAAGCACACTATGCATTTTGGTAAGAAACATTTATTGTAAACTCAACGTTTCTTTGTTCAGGAGAAAACTCCACGGGACACATTTAAAATACATGTAATGCAAACCAAGTATTACACAACAAATACACATACATAACCCTAAAATTTACCCTTGAGTTGAATGAATATATTTTAACAAACTCAGCAAAACTGGAGCTTTGTAGACATTTACTGGATTTAAACAGCTTTTCATTACAGAGGTGTCATTGCTAATCTGTCCACCCACTGGACTTACATCAAATCAAATTACTGCCCCTCTCGTGTCACTGATCTAATCGTTGTGCCCTCGTCTCTCCCTTCAGTTGGTTCATTCTTCCTTCCTTCCTTCCTTCCTTCCTAACCTCCCTCCACCTTTGTCCTGCTCATCAATTGTTTCCAAGTTCCTCCCTCTCTGACTCAACGCTTACTTTAGTTCTGTGTTGACAGTGAAGGTGGGAGGCCATGGATAAACCCCCTAAACATCAGACACTTTGTGTGCGTGGACAGAGTTTTTGTTTCTCTAAGTGACAAACCGTATGTGCAGGAAGCTGACCAATCAGCTTGTACTGGCTGTGACAACTAAACGCACCTAAAAGATAAACACCGTGCCATTCTATTATTCTCACTCACCAATGCATGCCTACACACACACACACACACACACACACACACACAAAGAGCCTGGAGCCACAGGTGTGTCGTATGGTAATTTGAATCCACCATCATTTATACGTCACCTCTCTGGAAAAGTATAGGGTAAACATACACCGTGTTTTCGCCTGTGTGTGTGTGTGTGTTCATCACTTTTCAAGGAAGTCCAACAGACAGATATCCCTCACAGATTTCCTGCTGGCTATTAATGCTCCTACCTCCGCCGCAGTTTAAAGCATTATGGGAACTTTATGGTACACTGTGGAGACATTACAACTCCCATTACAACAGTGTAATCTCTAAATCCATCCACATACACTGAACTATTGTTCTTGTCCAGCTTGCTGTTTGGATCGGCTCCCTGAACGCAGAAAACTAACAGCCGTTAGCAGTTGTCTCGTATCGGAGCTATTGCTACAAAAACACAACAACGAAGAATGTAGCTGAACTGGTGGTGGCCTGATATTTAATCATTAACCACAGATAGTTCTGCTAACAACGTGGAACTAAGTACGTGTGTGTGTGTGTGTGTGTGTGTGTGTGTGTGTGCGTGCGCATGTGTGTGTGTTTGCAGGTTTTAGGCTCTGTTGATTTCATAAGCAGAGCCTCACAGCCGTTCCAAGTGAGAAAGCTTCATCGCATTTTTTAAGAAACTTATCCTTGATGCAAACACCTGAATCAACAAAGAGACTGAAAAATACAAATTCTGCTCAGATATGTTATCCATTGCCATTGACACAGAGTTGTGTGCGCTGGAAGAGAATAAAGGAAAAACTCAGCCTATCCAGAGTAAAAACAACACCACGGCCTTAGGCTGCAAATAAAGGAGGGATGAGACAAAGAGAAGCCCCCTTCCTACCTCCTACCTTTCCTCCCCTCGCTCCTCTCCAACAGGCTGCTCTGTCATGCTCCTAATGCAATACAAACCTGGCTGGCAGGGCCACAAAAAGACCAGACAGACAAATAAAGAGATGGGGTTTTCTTGATCTGCCTTGGGGGGAAATATGCGAGAGCGGGGATAACCTGTCCAGTTCACAGCACGGTCCAGATGTGTACTACTGGTGGACACACAGACGCTCGTTGCAGATAGATAGCAGGTAGGGCGCCACAGATAATGTGGAACAACATGCACACAGGCCTGATAAAGAACGATGAGCTCATATAAATGTGAGTGTGTGTGTGTGTGTGTGTGTGTGTGTGTGTGTGTGCAGCGGAGGGTGTGTCTGTCTGTTTACTGTGGGAGGCTGGGATGGTCATGCAGGGTAAAGTTTGTGGGTTGGTGTCATTTTTCCAAAGTAAGGGCGTCACCTGAGAACAAAGGAGAATCCAACTGACAGCAGGGACAACAAAAGAGATTTGACTACTGCTACCAAAACACGTGTTTATGCATGTTTGTATTCATGCAAATGCAAAATACCTCTGTGTACTGATTACATAGTTGTGCAAATGCAACGTAGGGAGGTTCTGAAGGCCGTTATGCATAGATTTTTTTACTTGGTTACTAGTGTTTTTTAAGCTTTCTGAACAATGAAAATGCGTATTAACTCAAACTTGTGGCTGGGTATAATTTCAGGGTTCCTACAGCTTTAGAGAAGTTAGATTTAAGACTCATTAAGATTTTTTAAAATGCCACTCAGAATGAAATTCAAGACCAATTTTACAATAACTGAAAATGAAAGAAAAAAAAACATGAACCAACACCAGTTACTTTGGGTTAAGACCAATTTTGCCCAAATGTTGTAACAGAAATATGCCATTTTTGGTCAAATTAAAAATTCAGATGATTTGAATGCTAAAAAAAATTAAACTTTTTAGAGTGGAACACATGAAAAACAATGAACATACAGCACAGGCCAAAAGTTTGGACACACCTTCTCATTCAATGTGTTTTCTTTATTTTCATGACTATTTACATTGTAGATTCTCACTGAAGGCATCAAAACTATGAATGAACACGTGGAGTTATGTACTTAACAAAAAAAGGTGAAATAACTGAAAACATGTTTTATATTCTAGTTTCTTCAAAATAGCCACCATTTGCTCTGATTACTGCTTTGCACACTCTTGGCATTCCCTCCATGAGCTTCAAGAGGTAGTCACCTGAAATGGTTTTCCACTTCACAGGTGTGCCTTATCAGGGTTAATTAGTGGAATTTCTTGCTTTATCAATGGGGTTGGGACCATCAGTTGTGTTGTGCAGAAGTCAGGTTAATACACAGCCGACAGCCCTATTGGACAACTGTTAAAATTCATATTATGGCAAGAACCAATCAGCTAACTAAAGAAAAACCAGTGGCCATCATTACTTTAAGAAATGAAGGTCAGTCAGTCCGGAAAATTGCAAAAACTTTAAATGTGTCCCCAAGTGGAGTCGCAAAAACCATCAAGCGCTACAACGAAACTGGCACACATGAGGACCGACCCAGGAAAGGAAGACCAAGAGTCACCTCTGCTTCTGAGGATAAGTTCATCCGAGTCACCAGCCTCAGAAATGGCAAGTTAACAGCAGCTCAGATCAGAGACCAGATGAATGCCACACAGAGTTCTAGCAGCAGACCCATCTCTAGAACAACTGTTAAGAGGAGACTGCGCGAATCAGGCCTTCATGGTCAAATAGCTGCTAGGAAACCACTGCTAAGGAGAGGCAACAAGCAGAAGAGATTTGTTTGGGCCAAGAAACACAAGGAATGGACATTAGACCAGTGGAAATCTGTGCTTTGGTCTGATGAGTCCAAATTTGAGATCTTTGGTTCCAACCGCCGTGTCTTTGTGAGACGCAGAAAAGGTGAACGGATGGATTCCACATGCCTGGTTCCCACTGTGAAGCATGGAGGAGGAGGTGTGATGGTGTGGGGGTGTTTTGCTGGTGACACTGTTGGGGATTTATTCAAAATTGAAGGCACACTGAACCAGCATGGCTACCACAGCATCCTGCAGCGACATGCCATCCCATCCGGTTTGTGTTTAGTTGGACCATCATTTATTTTTCAACAGGACAATGACCCCAAACACACCTCCAGGCTGTGTAAGGGCTATTTGACCAAGAAGGAGAGTGATGGAGTGCTGCGGCAGATGACCTGGCCTCCACAGTCACCGGACCTGAACCCAGTCGAGGTGGTTTGGGGTGAGCTGGACCGCAGAGTGAAGGCAAAGGGGCCAACAAGTGCTAAACACCTCTGGGAACTCCTTCAAGACTGTTGGAAAACCATTTCAGGTGACTACCTCTTGAAGCTCATGGAGAGAATGCCAAGAGTGTGCAAAGCAGTGATCAGAGCAAAGGGTGGCTATTTTGAAGAAACTAGAATATAAAACATGTTTTCAGTTATTTCACCTTTTTTTGTTAAGTACATAACTCCACATGTGTTCATTCATAGTTTTGATGCCTTCAGTGAGAATTTACAATGTAAATAGTCATGAAAATACAGAAAACACATTGAATGAGAAGGTGTGTCCAAACTTTTGGCCTGTACTGTATATAAATATATTATCATAAAAGTATCCACTTGGTTTGCCTTGAATAAAGCTTGTTCATTTATCTTTTGATTGGATGTGGCAAATATATGTGTGTTTTGTTGGTTCCCTTTTTCCTGATCTGAATGATGTTAATGGAAAAAAAGCATCACCAATTATTCTACCTGCAATCCTACTTCCCATGTCTGAGCATTTTTAAGACTTTTGAAATATTGTTTTAAGACATTTTAATACGAATCAAGGCCTTATTTTAGATTAATTACTTGAATGCCTTTTAAGAGTTTTTAAGGATCCACTGGAACCCTGTCATTTAAAACTTGTAGTCATGCTTTCAGCCTTTTTTTTTTTTTTTTTAGTGAATGTCTCAACAACTTTTGAATGGATGGTTGTGAAATCTGGTACATATATTCATGTCCCTCTCAGGATTAATGCACACTAATAATAAGATGAACTAATATGGTGAACACAGCAAACATTAGGGCTGTCCCAAATACCAGTTTTTGGGCATTGAAGCTTCAGTGAGAAGTATCTGTGGCCCCCTTTACTCCTGGCATCAACATGCGTTTTTTTGCAACAGACTGCAATCGGATAGCGCTTGACCACAAATATTTATACCTGGAATTAATATGTGTCTCTGGTGTCCACATCCAGATCCATTGCTATCCAATCACACTCCGTTCCGCTGACGTCACATCCTCCTCTTCTTCTACTTCTGCAAACATTTCCAGCAGCAGACTACAAAGTCATATCCTGTGAGCCGCAATAACAACACGTTAGCTACCTGTGAAGCGTGTTATTGTATGGACACTTTTGTCGGACCAAATGGAGAGCAGACACTTCGTCTCACCATGACTGCATCCTCGGCTAGCATCCATGTTTCTTTTTCTTGGGAGTCGCTACCTGATGAGTGTTGTCTTCGTCTTCCTTCTTCCTGTGTCCAGCTGGCGCATCTTTCTTGCGTATTTTCACCCACGGAGTTGTTGCATGTTGATTGGAGATGTATTTGCATTTACACTTGAGTTCAATGTGGTCACAATGCGTCCCTGACCACCTTCAGAACTGGTTTTGGCAGATGGGATAACAATCCGTCCTCAATGTGTTTCGAGTGTATTTACACCGGTACTTTCATGTGGTCAAGAGCAATCCGATCACAAAAAAACTAATGTTAATGTAAATGGGGTATGTGATTGAGTGAAGCTCCGTCGGGGGTTGGGGGATTAAATGAGAGACAAGGACATGAGTTGATGCACCTTAAGTTACATGACAGTTAGCCACTTTGTTAGCATGCAAGTCACATGTTAGCCATAACTAGCAAAGCTAAAAAAAAATACTTTGAAAGATGGCTAAGTTGTTCCTATACTTCTCAGGTCATTTGTGAAGCTTGTTGTAGATTTGAGACATATCAGTTTCCTTTGGTGTCTGTCATCTTCAAAAATTTTGAAACTTTTCTAGAGGCTTGACACTTTCGACATCTTGCTAGTTTATCCGTGAGCCTGTCACAGGTGATCAAACTGTCCCAGTTTCAGTAGTGCTGGACTGCTAGTGACAGAGATTAGGTGAGAGCAAGTCGGAGTTCTTTACCTACATAAAATACAGTCTAAAACAGTCAAAATTTGTATTTAAATTCGGGATTGTCTGTTCAAAGACAAAGTTAACGTGATTACGAATTAGACCAGTGCTTCCCGACTGGTCCAGGCACAGGGTCCAGATTCCTACTTAGTCATTAGTTCAAGGTGCACACAGTTTAAAATATTAAGTGTCATACTTGCGTTTGGCCGTGTCTCCAGCTAGTTTGCTGTCTCTGTCAAGTAGCTGTCTGTTAGTAGCTCACTCCACAGCAGGAACCGGCACTTCAAAATAAAAGCTCTGTGCTAGAAATCCAAAGTACTTAAAAATAAAGTGTGTTTTTTACAAAGTTGATACGTTAGCAAGTCACTTGCGGTCATTTCAGAATAGATCCGCAACCTACTTTGGGACCGCAACCCACCAGTTGGGAACCACTGACAAAACAATCACTGCCAACATTTGTACCTGTCAGTTCTTGATACACATTTCATTCCTTACCAAATAAGTGTTGAGGTTTGATATCCAACCCTATTCAAACTGATATTAGTATAAACTGACCTGTTCAGGGGTTTTATCATATCTTTCTTTCTGTGGCACAGTCCAATAACAGAAAGCATGGTGCTAGTGTTGACAGGGGTGAACTGCAGACAAGGTGACTGTTATGAGACATGAGAGGCAGCAGAAGGAGAGAGGGAGCTGAAGGCGTCTCTAATATCCAGGAATGCATTCAAACATCCCAGCTGCCTATGCAAACAACTGGGACCTTCATATGTCAAATGAGTGTGTGAGTGCATAACGCCGGCCAATGAGCAATTGCCAAAGTTTTGACAAGGCCTGACAGTGTTTTGGACAGATGATGGTCCCACACACAAACAATAACAATCTGTCCACATCTAACTCAGTTCAGTTTTATAGTCTGTTTCATAAGTTAACAGGAGTGTGAAATGTGTGTAGGTGAGTTTAAACTCCACCATCTTCATGTCTGAAGTTTGCCATGTCAGTCTATTCCAGTGACAGCACTGTTATTATAGAGCAGGTATCTGCTGTCATCACATGCTCATTACAACGGAAAGGAGGAGGCGGGCAGAGGAGAAAGGGATAAGATATGGAGCGGTAAAGGGGAAAGGGAGGGGAAAAAGAGGAGAGTGAAAATATGGTTAAAAAGGGGGGATGTGGAAGAAGATAAGCCTTCAATAAAAACAAGCTGATGGGCTGAAGCTGGTGTCTGTGTGTGTGTGTTGAACCGTTTCCATTCTCCCCACCCCGTCACAACCCCTAGTACACTGGAGGAATTTGGCTTCCAGTTGCTCACACACACAGAAGGAAGAGCAGATGCGAGCCAAACCACTGCATACCAACTTGGGTCTGACCCTGGGTATCATGAGAAATCTCAGTCCCACACAGGAACCAAACATCGCCTCGTTCTCCATCACATCTCTGATCATTGCCTCCACATATTTCAATTTCATTTCACTGTGTTGCTGTGCCTGAAGCCAGAGGCGCAAACCAAGCAAATGTTTGGGATCCTCACAAAAAAAAAAAAAAATCGGGGGAAAGGGGCCCCCAATGGGCACTTATGTTGGCACATTTTCCAATGACGACTATAAAGTCCCTCACACCCCCTATACAGGCACTAGACAGTGCTCCGCTGCTCATAAAGTGGGGCCTAAGTGAAGCAGAGAAGGAGTCAGGTGAAACCAAACTATGATGACAACCAAATGACATATTGATCAGTTTAAGTAATTTATCAGTTTTGTGCTACTTCCCATTAGAATATTTAAGGTAAGTGTGCTTGTTATCCAGCTCTCTCCTTCTGGAAACATGATAAGACACTAAACCCCCTGTATGCTAATACATTGTTATCTGATAAAGACATCAGGCAGGGTGAGCCAGTCTCATCAAGTGTGTGTGTTTCTAACCTTGAAGCTGATGAGCTCTTGTTTGGTGAATCCATTACTGTGGATGATCTTCATCTGTTTGACCAAAGTGCTTTTACCGCTCTCTGCTGCACCTAGATGAGGATGGTTATTGTTAGTAATGGTTTAACTGGATCCCTTTAAAGGGGAGACTCTACAGCTGAATGGGGTAAAAGTTCAAACTAATAGATGTCACCATTAAACTTCCTTAGTTGATTACATTACAATGTATCTTACTTTATTTTATGTCTATTTTAATACCTCTGTATTATTGTTGATGAGTGGAAGTGTCATTGCTTTTTATGAGCTACTGGACAGTTGAATTTCCCTTCTGGGATGAATAAAGTTCTATCTATCTATCTAGGCATTGACCAAATATGCACTGATTGCATTAATTGCCAAAACAGAAATCTGAACAAGGTTCAAATTCTTGTCGCATTTTGTTGACAAATTAGAGTCAAAGGTTTTTACTGAGGGGACTTTGGATATCTCTACTTTGAAAACACTGTCAACAGCCATGAAAAATCCATTTTTATAGGAACAAAATGTCACACACATCAGGCTATGGGTGATATATGAACAAACCCCTCTGTAAAAACATTCAGGATATAAATAGGAACAACACTGGAAAGATCAGTGCTACTGAAGTGGAGATTTCTGACCCAGAGTACGAGAAAAAAAACTAATTTTGAAAAAATTGCCGTTAAAGATATGTATTGTAAAATCCTACACATTTTTAAAACCAAAAATCAGACTCTACAGCTGATTAGGGTAAAAAATTAACACATAGATATCACCACGAAACCTCCCCACTGATTACTTAAATTAAGACAATTGTTTATTACAAGTTTTCTTATATTCTTTGTTTAAAGGTGCAATTAAGGCATAATCCAACCCTATGTGCTTTTTACATACATTTCCAGAACACAAATTTTAACTTAAACTTAAACACCTCAATGTGAATTTTGGATGTTTTCTGCCCTCTAGTTTGAAAGAAGACATGTTAGGGACGCAAAATAGCCCACAAACTTATAATTAACCATTGCAGGAAAAGGCTTTGTGTCACCTGCAATGTCTCCACTTAAAAAGTGGTACAGATAAATCATAATAACTTTTGCATTTTCACCTGCAAAGGTTTATCATTGAATTTGCAATGGTTTAAGTTTAATAGTGTCTCATATGGTGGATATGAGAGTCTGAGGCAACCTAAACTGATGGTAGATGCTTCCAGCCTGAGGACTCTGATTATTTTACAAAGCAAAATGACCAGTCATCATGTCATCCACTAAAACATATCCAGCTCAGGATTCATGTGCAGTTGCAGGTTTTTTCAGCACTTCATATAGTGTATGGTACATGAGCACAGATATCTACCAGGTGAGTTTCAGGTGAGTTCAGGATATGCAGTCTCACCTAGTAGGAGGATTTTAACCACATTCATCTCCCGCTTGGCGTACTCGTACAGGTCTCTGTCTATCTTGGCACTGTGGATCCTCGCCTTCTTCTCCTCCTCTGTAACTTCGGTACCGAGGCACAGTCCCATCCTGAGCACTCATCTCCTCCCCGAACCCCCGGCCTGAGAGGAAAACTAAAGTCCAGACTGGGAATCAACCCGAGTTAGTTTCTGTGAGCTGCATGCTCCGAGCTCTGCTGCTGCTCCGCAAACTCTGGAGAGAGGGAAAAAAAGTTCAGGCCATGTTCGAAATATCCTTTAAACTCACAGGAGTTGTGGCTCACATCAGATTTTACGCATCGCTCCAGGTCTTCTTTTCCTTGTCAGTGGCAGATTTTAATGGGTGGTAACTTTTCTGTGCTCAGCCGTGCAAACACCGAGTTGTTATGTCACTGTGCGCCACTGCGGTTCAAAAATCTGCCCTACCGCCTTGGCACGGAGCCCAGATTATCCTAAAAGTGCCTCCTCCCACTGCAGCCTGCAGCACAGATGGAAAAGTTTTGGACTTCCCTCTGGAAGTGACGTGCCGAGACCAAACTGCTGACTGCGCAGTTTCACCTGCAGGCTGGGAGAATAGAGTGCGCTGCATCACTGGTGGCCTACCTACCTTCATGCTGCAGGGGCGGTGATGCAAAGTGTATGTGTACTTGTAGTTAAGGGTTACTTTAATTACACACAGAAAAGATATTCTTAATTTATGTAATAAAACATAATGTACTTTTATAGATAAGAGCCACTTCATTCCCACACAGGTGTTTTTAATTATTGTGGCTGATTTGACTGGCTCAGGTTACAGATGTGCAAAGTTACAGCATTTACTGTGTGTGATGTTACCAACAGCCTCATACTGAGAGTGATAACTTGGAGGATAGCAATCAAGCCAGTGCACACACACACAGACACACACACACACACAGACACACCATCCTGAGAAGAGGTTTCATCACCTGTGGCGCACTTGATGTTTGAGATAATTAACCAAAGAATGTTTATTTCCTCAGGATTTTTAGGGGTCTGACGAGGTGAAAATATTTAACAAGAAACTAGAATTATCATCATCTGGTTAATAAGAAGAAGAAGAAGAAGAAGAAGAAGAATGCATTTTATCTAGAATCTATCTAGACAAAAATCCTAATTATAAATATTAGGTAAAAAATCATCATCAGAGCACGATGTGTTTGTCTCCATTAAATCAGACCAAATATGGCAGCTTGAAAAGATGTGTTTTCAGACGGGTTTGAAGGTGGAAAGGGAGTAAATATTGTGAATGTCGCGGTGGAGAGTTCCAGAGGCGGAGGGGCAGAGCGGCTGAAGCCTCTAGAGCCCATGGTGGTCAAGTGGGGAGATGGTGATGTGAGCTGGACTGCAGAGGAGGATGTTAGAGTACAGGAGGGTGTGTAGATATGGAGGAGTTCAGACAGGTAGGAAGGAGCTTGATAATGAAGGGCCTTAAAGGTGAGAAGCAGAATCTTGAAATCGATGTGATATTTAACAGGAAGCCAGTGAAGTGATCTATGAAGGAGGTTCTGGTAATGATACGGGCGGCTGAATTCTGTACCAGCTGGAGTTTATGAAGGCACTGGTTGTACGCCTCTGTGAAGCATTCAAGTTACAGTTTACATCCATGTCTATCCAGACTCACATGTAGCCATGACAGCAGACAATGCTTCAAATATGGATGCTGCTGCAAAGACGCTACAAATTCTAAAACATGGATGCGTCACACATCTTCAACCTGGCAGCGCAGATAATCGTACAATCTGCAAAGTTTCAAAGTGAACACCCAAAATTAGGTTTAGCTTTTCTGTATACAAGTGTTTTGTATAACATTATGACATCAAAGTGAAGCTGACCTTTGACCTTTTGGATATTAAATGTCAAAACTTCATTGTTTTATCCTGTTAGACATTTGTGCTGAACTTTGTCATAACTAGTAGACAAATTGTTGAGTTATGGCCAAAACTGTGTTTCGTGAGGCCACAGTTCATTGTTGAGTCCAAGTGGACATTTGTGCCAAATTTGAGGTCGTTCCCTCCAGGAGTTCCTGAGATATCATGTTCACGAGATGATGGATGTGAGGTCACACTGACCTTGGCTTTTGACCTTTAACCACTTAAATCTTACCAGTTCTTCGTTGAGTCCAAGTGGACGTTTGTGCCAAATTTGAGGGCGTTCCCTTAAGGTGTTTTTGAGATATCATAGTCATGAGAATGGAACAGTTGGATGGATGGGAAGACAACCTGAATACAAATTGCCTCATGCCGTGGCTGTCACTGGCAAGGAGGCACAAAAATACCCAAACTGGGTAAAAATAAAAACAAATAAACAAACAAAAAATGCATAAAAGGAACTCTCTGTAACAGATTTTTTTCTTTCTAACCCATTTTATCCTCCGTTGACCCTTTATCTCAGAACTCCCTCCAGTTTTGGAGCCACTACACTAGAGTAACGCTCACCAAAATATTTAAATGTCATTATGCCAATCATTTATCTCTTAACTTCTGCAGCTGAACGCCCAAACACACAGTTGTTTCCCTAAAAAAGAAGCACACAAAAATTAAAAACACTATGAGCTATGTCCACCTCCTGCAGTGGTCGGCAGACAAGTCTTCTCTGAGCTCTGTGTAAAAATAAATGTTTGTCTTCATTGTTCTATTCACTAAAAAGCAGAGAGTGGTATAAAATCAAAACATAATAACTGCTTGGGTCAAATTAATGAGTAGAGGGAGATCCTGTATGTCAGTATCTGCACAAGGGCCTGCTGTATCCCTCAGCTGAGTGACAGGATCCTTCCAGCAGAAGCTCCTCCGGGCGCTCAGGCCACAGGATTAAAGGCTCTTTGTGTCTGTAATGAGGTGACGGTTTGCAGTTTTTGTTCAAATCTGAGAGCGGCGTGAATGGGACGGGACCAGTCGGATTTAACAGTTTTCTGAGCGGCTGTGGCCCCATTTCACGAACTCAGTGAACCGCGACGATGTGCTGATTCAACAGAGATCGCTGTGGTCATGCTGCACACAAAGCTAACTACTGTAAAACAGACACCAGATGACACTCTGCATCATTATTACCAATTTATTTATTAAAAGGGAGATTTACACGTTGCAATATAGTGATTGAAAGGTTGTGAAAATTCCCGTCTAATATGTAGAAACTCATATATTCATCAGCCTACTTCCATCCCACACACACGTTACAAACACATGCAGTCTCACACCATTAATAATTTACCTCGGAGTTATGCCCGATATAACGACAGGAAAAGCAACAATCAAACCTTCGACAATCTACAAATGTTTGCAGCAGTTTGACAGAGATACTGGGTCCCAATTTTTTTTTCTGTTAGCTTTCTAAAACACATTTCTTGAAAGTAGAATACAGAGAGACGGACGATGCTACAGACAGCTGTAGAGACACTCTGGTAGTTTAGACATTTGAATACAGTTCACAGCCCTTACTTAGTTATAGCTTGAGGAATGAGGCACGACATTACTGTCATTTACAGCACACACAGTCACTCACTGACCTCACTCAACTCACTCACACACGCACACTCATACACATACACACATACACACCCTCGGTGCAAAATCAGGTAGTTAAAATCCACAGTTAAAATTAAAAGACTACTCCACAGATCATTCAATGTTAGTATTAATGTTTTCTAAGGATGGGTACAAACATAGTGACTTCTATAAATTAAATTAAATCTGTTTTCTCAGTGTGATAAAAAGTGACCACAGTCAACATTACTGTTGACAGCTCTAAGACAAGTGATGATTAAAAACTAATATGGTTTAAAATCTAAAAACACAGCTGATTATTTCATTTACATTTTAAATTATGGCTTATTGCAAACTTAATATACCACTTCTACACCTATACAGGAACACGCAGTGTGTGATTTCATGGACAAAAACAACACATGACAGACGACAATGTTAAAAAGTTCTCTGTGGAGGACGACAGGTTTAAAGGGACTCTGCAGGTTAGATCATAGTACGTGTTTGGATTCTTTGTGTTCTCGTCTAATCGCGTTAGGCTGGAGTAGTCCGTATAGATGAAGGCTGAGAGAAGTTAACCATGCAGTGTTCAAGTCACACTGCTTCACCCAATATTAAAAGCAGGATTCTGCACCCAGTGGACAGGTGGAGATCGACTGGCCCCTCCTGGGTCGATTCACACAGCCAGGTCCAGTTCAGGAAAACACGGACCGTCCGTCTGGGTCGGTTGAGTCCACCCTCTTAAGCTCAGTGTGCCAGGATGAGAGGATGAGACAGAAAACCAGGTCAGAGGTCTCACTAGTGAGCGGCCTGGGCTGCACCTTCGGGCTGCTCCTGCTGCTCTCTCTTCTTCATCGCCTCGATCACTGCCATCTCCTTGGCCTCCTTCTTCTGGTTCCTGGCTTCAAACTGCAGCCTGGGAACACACAAGGTGACTTGAATAAACTTGAGACAAAAACATAAACACTGTAAAGAGTCAAAATAATCTCTACAGTGAGAATTAAAATGCAAACAAAGACAATAATGAAGTGTCCATCTGCGTTCTTTACTGGATTTTTCAAACGGAAACACCCACTCAGTTGTTAGCAACAAGCAGAGCATGGCATGTTCTTTGACAAAAACACAGTGGACATTGGTCCACAGACTTCGCTGTGAAGGAAGCACTCTTGACTTTGATGCTACTCTTTGGTACAGGGAGCTGTGGACGTGATGCAGCAGCACAGAGGAAGAGAAACTTTCCCGTAAGGGTCCGAAATAATATCTTCTTCTCTCTTCTGCTTGGAGGTGGTGAATTTACAGTTCACAGATACTTAATAAGACACAGACTATGTCTTTTGTTTGATATCTAGTGTCGGTAAAAAATCTTGTTGCACATTTTCCATCTGTTTTGGCACCATTATCTTGTTTACTATATTACATGAATGCTGCTGTCATACTGAACATCCCGCTGAACCCCGTTCAAACTTAAAATCTTCATATGGAAAACAAAACAAACAAACAAAACAATTTGTTGAATATTTACATTAAACAGCCAAAGCTGATTCGACTGACATAATTCTGAATGGCGTAAAGCCCTAATCTTTAGAAAGGCTTGGGAAAATAACATTTTGACGCTAAAAAATACATAATTCGACCAAAATTTGAAAGTTCAGATTTGAATACAGTACAGGCCAAAAGTTTGGACACACCTTCTCATTCAATGCGTTTTCTTTATTTTCATGACTATTTACATTGTAGATTCTCACTGCAGGCATCAAAACTATGAATGAACACATGTGGAGTTATGTACTTAACAAAAAAAGGTGAAATAACTGAAAACATGTTTTATATTCTAGTTTCTTCAAAATAGCCACCCTTTGCTCTGATTACTGCTTTGCACACTCTTGGCATTCTCTCCATGAGCTTCAAGAGATAGTCACCTGAAATGGTTTCCACTTCACAGGTGTGCCTTATCAGGGTTAATTAGTGGAATTTCTTGCTTTATCAATGGGGTTGGGACCATCAGTTGTGTTGTGCAGAAGTCAGGTTAATACACAGCCGACAGCCCTATTGGACAACTGTTAAAATTCATATTATGGCAAGAACCAATCAGCTAACTAAAGAAAAACAAGTGGCCATCATTACTTTAAGAAATGAAGGTCAGTCAGTCCGGAAAATTGCAAAAACTTTAAATGTGTCCCCAAGTGGAGTCGCAAAAACCATCAAGCCCTACAACCAAA
Organism: Epinephelus lanceolatus; assembly: GCF_041903045.1. Taxonomy (NCBI): domain Eukaryota; kingdom Metazoa; phylum Chordata; class Actinopteri; order Perciformes; family Serranidae; genus Epinephelus; species Epinephelus lanceolatus. The sequence continues at coordinate 19,960,808 of NC_135736.1, forward strand.
CTGGCACACATGAGGACCGACCCAGGAAAGGAAGACCAAGAGTCACCTCTGCTTCTGAGGATAAGTTCATCCGAGTCACCAGCCTCAGAAATCGCAAGTTAACAGCAGCTCAGATCAGAGACCAGATGAATGCCACACAGAGTTCTAGCAGCAGACCCATCTCTAGAACAACTGTTAAGAGGAGACTGCGCCAATCAGGCCTTCATGGTCAAATAGCTGCTAGGAAACCACTGCTAAGGAGAGACAACAAGCAGAAGAGATTTGTTTGGGCCAAGAAACACAAGGAATGGACATTAGACCAGTGGAAATCTGTGCTTTGGTCTGATGAGTCCAAATTTGAGATCTTTGGTTCCAACCGCCGTGTCTTTGTGAGACGCAGAAAAGGTGAACGGATGGATTCCACATGCCTGGTTCCCACTGTGAAGCATGGAGGAGGAGGTGTGATGGTGTGGGGGTGTTTTGCTGGTGACACTGTTGGGGATTTATTCAAAATTGAAGGCACACTGAACCAGCATGGCTACCACAGCATCCTGCAGCGACATGCCATCCCATCCGGTTTGCGTTTAGTTGGACCATCATTTATTTTTCAACAGGACAATGACCCCAAACACACCTCCAGGCTGTGTAAGGGCTATTTGACCAAGAAGGAGAGTGATGGAGTGCTGCGGCAGATGACCTGGCCTCCACAGTCACCGGACCTGAACCCAATCCAGATGGTTTGGGGTGAGCTGGACCGCAGAGTGAAGGCAAAGGGGCCAACAAGTGCTAAACACCTCTGGGAACTCCTTCAAGACTGTTGGAAAACCATTTCAGGTGACTACCTCTTGAAGCTCATGGAGAGAATGCCAAGAGTGTGCAAAGCAGTAATCAGAGCAAAGGGTGGCTATTTTGAAGAAACTAGAATATAAAACATGTTTTCAGTTATTTCACCTTTTTTTGTTAAGTACATAACTCCACATGTGTTCATTCATAGTTTTGATGCCTTCAGTGAGAATCTACAATGTAAATAGTCATGAAAATAAAGAAAACGCATTGAATGAGAAGGTGTGTCCAAACTTTTGGCCTGTACTGTACATCAGGAACACTAGTGGGAAGAAGAGGAAAAAAAGGCCTGCCCTTTGAGTTCAGAAGAATGAGGAGGAACTGACCTGTTTGCAATGATCCTCTGGACAATGTCATCAGTAGTGAGATTGTTCCCACTATCGATCGTCCTGAATATCCCCCTCTTCTTGGGCTCCTGAGGGCAGAACACAGATGGTTATATCAAACTATTGCATGGCTTCTGTCATTGTCCATTAATGATGAGGTCCACCCTTTAACCAATTAGAGCAATATTAAAATCTAGAATGGAACATTTAACATATGTGTAACACACTGCCAAACAGCCCTCTACACCCTCTTCCTATCCATTTCCACTCTTTTTCCGTGTTCACACAGAGGGTCTGCCACATTAAGTGCTGTCCCAAACCGACCAGTAGGAGGAGGAAGTGGGTTATGAAACCCTCCAACAGTGAGCCTGAACCGATGCCAACTTACTGTCCGTGTGCAATGCAGACCTGTATTTGTCATGGAAGATTCTCCAACAAATAAAGGAATGCAAACTGTTCAAACTAAGACAGACATTTATTATTGTCATGCAGAAGTTGACATCTTAAAAGCTACATTTTATTTAGGGGCAAATATACCCCTCTCTGGTCTTTATAAAATGGTAGTCATGTATATTTTTTAGTAAAGTGTAACAGGAACTTGCAAAAACAGAGCAGCTTATAAACACCAGAGTGAGAAACAAGAAGACGTTAACAAAAGTAAAGGACAAGAAATGTGAATCTCAGGAATAAGTTTTATTCCCTTTTATGTATTATTCATTTGTTTATTCATTTATCGATTAAACAAATAAAAGCGATACAAATATTTTTCTCCATGGTTACCAAATACAACGACAGCTCCTTTTTCCACCGCAGAGAGAGATAAAGCTTGGCCTTGTGTTTACAGCCTACACCTAGATGAAGGGTGCTTTATTCAGCTGTAAAGGGGACTACAAATGGAGTGAAATTCTGAGACAGAGTGGGAGTGGGTAGGGTTGTGTTTTGGAAAGGCCTTCTATCTTGCCAATCAGGAAAGATTAGTAAAACCTGAATCGAGCAATAACGCACATCATTCCTAAATATTCTGTCAGATTTAAACCAACAATGTGACTCTTCTGATGAAGTCTCAGGCAACGACATAAAGAGTATCAGTGACCAGTTTTTGATGACATGTAGCTTATTGTAAATCAGACAAACAAGAGCATCTGCTAATAAAGATCTAACCTCAGCTTAGTTTGTGGTGTATGTCTGCATTATTTCTCCTCTGCTTATTGCTTTGTGTGTTTGTGTAGGCCACAAATACAGAGCAATTAGACAGATAAGTGATATTCAGTATGTATGACAAGGTGTCCCAGCATAAGAAGACAATCGACCAGCGTGACCAGAGCTGTGCACTCAGAGCAGTAATCTTAAAGAATATTGGGGGTCCATTTCATATGCTTAAGAACACTTGCCTTATTGTGAATCAGACTCTCGAATCTAAATCATAAACACATATATAATCAGCACAATTGCAGGTGTTGCTACAGAGACAAAGGAGCCTGTACTCACAGCGTAGGGGTCTGAAGCATCCTTGTCTGGAAACACCTCCGTCTTGCCGTGACACACCAGGTCAACCTGCACAGTTGTACAAACACATCTGGTTAAACCACACATCATGTGTAGAGATATAAATGACATTCTTCCAGCATGTAAGTTCATCTGCATTACATTCACTGAAAAATACAGCCACTGAAGAGCCCAACACTGACAGGCGGCCTGCTCTCCTGTGGTTCTCTAACCAGATTCTTATTATTTTGCACGTAAACTTGTGTCTACTGTCAGTTTTGCCAAATGAAACCAGTTAACTTTTTCATTAATTCACCTGAGGATTTTCAAACCGTGTAACATTTGAAGAAAAAAAGGCTGTGGTAATGATCTGTCATCCACCTACAGGGTAATCTGACAGATCTTAATGTTCTGAAGCTGAAGGTACTTCTGCTGGTATTTCAACTGTCCACAGGAGGGCGCCATACGACTCAGTATTAGTCCCTTTCTGAGATTTACAATGCACATAAATTATTATAGGAAGAACCTTTCAAATGCAGGAACCACACAGTGATGTATTGTCCTCCTGGTCTACAAAGTCAAAAGATTTTTAGTAATCATTAATTTGTATTTAATCCCATTCTGCCAAAACTCTGATCTGAAACTAGTTTTAAATCCCACTTAGTTTTAAAACTTCAGTCATGTATTTGTCTAAATCCGAGACAAGTAACTTCTGAAATTTTGACGACCCCCTATTAAAATACGGTCCTTCTTTAAATGCTTTGAGTTCATACTGGATGACAGTTTATTTAAATTGGGTTTTAACTTTAGAACAAATCCTGTTTTATTTTTTATTTTTTGGTAAGAAAAAGATGTTGACATAGCTGAACTCTTTTGCTGATATAATATTTTGAGGATGAACTACTCTAGTTTACTGATATATTGTCCTGTGCTTACAACTGCCTTAAAACTAAGTAATTTAACTGTACTGTAATTTACATGCCTTCTCCTTAATTTATAAGGGTATCTCCCAGAAGCTTCCATCATATCTTTTATCAAATTTACACACACCACTGACGTCAAAGTACAACCTGCACCCTTTGTAGAAGAGCTCTTATGTGGGAAACTACATCTGCTTGGCATAAACTACAAGAAAGTATAAAATACAGACACTTGTCACCTTACATGTAAATAAAGTGACGTACAATTAAGGAACTGAAATGGGATGGTAATAATCTTTTAATAATTAGGTCTAGTTTATGTAAAATAATTAAGCTGATATTTGGGCCAAGAGTTTTTAAAATTAAGGTGCCCTCCTGGTGAAATAAAGGTCAAATAAACAATATAAAAACTGCATTATCAGAAAGTAATTCAAAGGAAACTCACCTTAAAATGATCCAGCAGGTCTTTGCCCACTGCGTAGGGAGCACCAATCACCACCTCTGACACATACTATAGATAAAGAGGCAAGAAGAGAGGTTCATAGTGAGAAGTTTATTTTTCTAAGGATTAAACTTTTCATGCCAGTGCCTCCCAGTTTGTGCATTCCTGTTAAAATGTTAAAGATTAACTGGAACGCATCTTTTGGATACGACACAGCTCAAGTGTGAAAGTGTTTTTACTGTTCACTGCCTTCATTTTGGAAAATTGTATGACTGTATATTTCCATCATTGGGCATTAAGTAAAAACTGATGGTGGCTTTAGGATTGTGTAACATGTTCGTTTTGTGTAATGTTCTCATAACAAACACACACAGTGCAGATGGGCTACAGAGACGCATTGTTCTGGACTGATAGCTGACCAGCAGGAATGGAGGGAACAGAGCCAAGTTCAGCATGCTGCAATGTGGCTTTCCAGAGCAGAAATACATCCCACTGTGCTGTACATTTACAGAGGACTGTGTGTGTGTGTGTGTGTGTGTGTGTGTGTGTGTGTGTACTTACCCGACAGGCCAGGACACTCAGTGTCCTCTCGTGGATGTTCATGATCGGATAGTTCTTCCCCTTGTACCGATTCACTTCCTGAAGAGAATGAAGACAACATTTAATACTTTTACATTTTTACCTTTTAGATAATTTAGCCAACTCACTTTAATCAAACGGCCAGGACTTAACTTGTTCCAAATGTTTCTATAGCTTCTTTGCACATGACATCATACATCATATGTGCACTGTCCAACTGGAGGACAGGCAATCAGAGGCAAAGATTAACTCCACTGCACAAAAAAAAACAAGATTTCTGCTGCTAACAGGATATAAAGGGAAGAACTTAAGGGGAAAAAAAAAAAAGGTCACTGAGAATCTTTTTGCGCATGAATTTTGCGCATCATAGTGGTCATGTGATTGCAAAAAAGCTATTGAAGACTGCTGACGCAGCAGGGAGGGGTTAATGTTCTGTTAAGATGTGTGTGTGAGTGCATGTCTGTGCTAGGTGTACCTGGTCAAAGTGAAGACCCACGATGACGTAGGGTTTCTCCGCCTGCTTATAGACCATCTCTAAGAAGTCAACATGGCCGATGTCTGTGAGAAGCTTATGGTCAAGGCAACAACAAAAACAACATGCAACACGAAATGATTTCTACCAGTGCTCATGTTATTTCTGCATGATGAGGATACGGAAGAGGTCAAACGCCCCGGCCACATAGATGATGGTGTCTCCGGGCTGAGGCTCTGTTCCTGAGGCAAACTGGATGATCTTCTGGGACGTCTGGAGGAACTGCGACACACCTGTCCATGGACTGTGGCCTTTAGGACCCTGGAACACAACAAAAGCATTTCAGTGGGAAAATCTAATAAACAGTTGGAGGTGTCTCACTTGAGGTAAGATATTCCATCGCTAACATATATTCTTTATAATGCTGAGTCATTTATGTGATGAGGTCTGACTGAAATTAAACCCATGCTACTCACTTTTCCAAAGTTGTCTGTGTGCTGCTGGTAATCTGGGTTATCCTGTGGAAATTATTAGAAGAAAAGATGAGACCAAAAACCAAAACAAACATTGCACATACACATGCAGACACTAAAAGGGGATTTATAGTCGTTGCCACCACAGTTGACATGCACCCTGTTTATAAATATAACCACACATCAGGACTAGCACGAGATAGACCGCCACTACTCTATATTAAGAATAATGACAGAATGTAGAAACAATCACTGTGGGGAATG